>NC_030685.2:36851099-37540599 GCF_000004195.4 Xenopus tropicalis
CGAACCCAGGGTGGCACTCTGCTTCAGCTCTTAGCTCGGGTGCAAGGTAAATGATTTAAATATCCAAAAAAGACCAGCAACACCGAGTTATATTCCAAAAACAATCAATTGTGTATTAAAAACGCATGAACAGCCAACGTTACGTTTCGGTCCCCATCGGGACCTTTCTCGCCTTGAGAAAGGTCCCGATGGGGACCGAAACGTAACGTTGGCTGTTCATGCGTTTTTAATACACAATTGATTGTTTTTGGAATATAACTCGGTGTTGCTGGTCTTTTTTGGATATATATATATATATATATATATATATAAAGTTCAAAGTATCGGCACTCACCAACCAAAAACACCAATGTCCGGGTGCTGGCACTGATTTTTATATATTTTTTATTATGAAACTTTGATACTCAGTTAACTGTATGTCTTTTATAATTTTAGGTCCCTGATGGGACATAATCATCACAATAATAGGCACAAGATGCTGTATAAACTCAACGCATCAATTTGGGTGACTTTATGCACTTGATAGGGTAGATATACTGTCACAGTCTTAGTAATGATGTTTTAGTTTTAAATCTCATATGTGCACATAAGGGGTTAACTGAGTCTAATGTCATGTGTACACCGATTGGATCACGTTAGTATTTAACTATCCACCTCACTTCCTTAACACTGTCCTGATGACGATCCGGCATGGATCGAAACGCGTAGACATTTGGGTCTAAATAAACTTTTTTGTCTTTTATTTTTTCTTGGAGTGCTTTCTGCGAGACTTTATATATATATATATATATATATATATATATATATATATATATATATATATATATATATATATATACACATACATATATACATTCCAATTGACAATGCGCACTCCTCATTCTTTATAGTTCATTTATTGTTGCATTAAAAACATCCAATGTTTTTAATGCAACAATAAATGAACTATAAAGAATGAGGAGTGCGCATTGTCAATTGGAATGAATATGAGCTACAACCATGTGCAGCACCCTTGAACTGGATATGGAGTAAAGTGAGTAATGGGAATGCGGACCTAGTGATACACTATATATATATATATATATATATATATATATATATAGAAGTCCAAAAATTGGGTGCACACCAGGATATTTTTTAAAGATTAAAACGTTACTTTTATTTAAACATGCTGTTAAAACAGGCCAACGTTTCGGTCTACTCCTAAGACCATTATCAAGACCCTTGATATATATATATATATATATATATATTTATTTATTTATTTTTTTATTATATATTTTTTATAGAGATTTTTTTTTTTACTCAGTTTTCTGTCTGAACTTGGTCTCTCATTCATTATTTTGCTTAATTTAATGCATAAAGGAAATACTTTTGAAGGAGAAGGAAAGTTAAAAATGACTGGGGGGTGCCCCCCCGTAATTGTAATCACTTTCCTTTTACCCTGGGCTGGTGCTCCTTTTAGGAGAAAACCACACCAGCCCGGGATAGCTGGGAGGGAGCGATTCTCTTCCATCTGGATTCAGAAGAATTTAGACAGACCGAAGAGGATCACTCCCTTGCAGCTACGACAGGCTCATGCTGTTATCTCCAAACAGGAGCACCAACCCGGTGTAAAAGGTAAGCAATTACAATCACTGGGGGGTGCCTAACATTTGGTACGCCCCCCCAGTCATTTTTACCTTTCCTTCTCCTTTAATAAAATAGTAGCATGCTGGTAGTAATTACCTCTAAGCAAGCAAGATGAACATCTTTTATAATGCAGCCACTGTCATTTAAAACAAGATGCTTTAGCAGAATACATGTAAGTTCCAAGGTGGCCAGTCGGACTTTACTATCTGTAAGACAAGAAAATATAGTTTATTCCAGTAGAACTAATCTCTACTCTCAGTAGACTCGAAATCTAAAAAGTCTGTATAAAACACTGTATAAAGAGCAAGCAAACAGATTTTTAATGTATGTCACTTTTACTTAAGTGAATAATTAGCACATATATATATGCTCAGTGAATACACTTAGTGCTGTAGTATTTAGTGCAGAGCAAGTAGTTAAATGTTGCATTTTTCCCCTTTTTCTCACATTTATGAAAAGAGAAAACTATTGACACTGTTTACCACAGCTGTAAAATTTAGGAAATCTGAAATAGCATCTGAGTCCCATGACTTGTATAAAAGCACTGGGTATAGCCCTCACCTATTATAAGGTGTTCGGGATATATTTTTTTCTTAGGCCAATTTGCAAACTAAGACTGCATACCTGTCTGAGCTGCTTGGCTCATAATTCTGATAAGCCTTTCTGCTAGCACATGGTTGTAGGTGCGGTTTTCCTGCGAAGGCTGTAGAGACAGCTGGATCCTTTCCAACTTGCTGGGATTTATACCTGACAAGAAAAAGGAAGTTAAACAGTATATTGATGTGGCCTGACTGGGTGTTATGTTTAGCAAGTGAAGTGGTAATTGAGCTATGATTTATTACACCTAAAGTCAGATGCTATAGGAGCATTAACTCTCTCTGGGCCTAAAGAAGTTACACAATTAACTGAACCAAAGTCACCTAGAATAATGCTGTTATTTAAGATACATTTTAAAGAAACAATCAATATAAAAGTCTCTCCTCTTAGTTATGAAATACGGTCTCTTGATGCAGTAATTAGGTCTTAAAACCTCGTCTGTTTCTAAAAATGTCTCTAGTTCAGCATTGTGGAGCTGAATCAGCCAATATGGCATTGCTGGAAAAAGAAACATGTGTTTAAACATAATAACAATTAAGAGAATGAAGATATGACACAAATAGGTCAAGGCACATTTCCATCTAGGCAGGAAGTCTTTTTCTCCGGTATCAGGAATGAATAAGAAAAAAACTTGGGTCAGAGAAGAAGCACACCTATGTGTGTATATATTATCAATAGTTCTAATCTAAATAACTAGCGTGCAATTCTATTATACACCTATCAGTAGTCAGTGCCAGAAAGCCACTGGTGAAGATGAACTGGTAATCAAACATATGTAGTGATTATTCACACTGGATCCACATGTATACAAATCATTAATATTTAGCCTATCACATCATCATCATCGGCTGAGTAAGGCTGCAAATTTGGACCTTGTATCCAGCTTAAAGGTGCAAAGATTTTCACTGCAAGAGTATATATCAAACAAAGCTTGTATTTCTTTTTTACTGCTGGGCAAATGTCACACCTGTTATTTTCTCCACTGGCCAAAAAAAGGCTGGCAGACAGAAAAAAACACAACCTATCCTGCATTCTGTTAACTGCATAGTGTGCACATAGGGCAGAGTTTGACCAAAAAAAAGGAAAAAAACACACACAACAGTGCATTTGTTATACCTTGTGACAATTTTTCAGTTATAGGGAACATATCCATTTAATGCATTACTTTGAGGTTTAGTTCCCATATATAGTACATTATAAAAAAAACAGTGCTTTGGATAAGTCTCTATGAGCTTGCCACATCTTGCCGCTGGGATTTTGCCTATTCCTCAAAGTCAAAACTGCTTCAGCTCCTTCATGTTGAGACAGCAATCTTCAAGTCTGACCACAGATTCTCAATTGGATTGAGGTCTGGACTGGACTAGGCCATTCTAACATTTAAATGTTTCCCCTTAAACCACTTGAGTGTTGCTTTAGTATGCTTCGGGTCATTGTCCTGCTGGAAGGTGAACCTCAGTCCAAGTCTCAAATTACAGGCAGACTGACACAGGTTTTGCTGAAGAATATCCCTGTATATACAGGTCCTTCTCAAAAAATTAGCATATTGTGATAAAGTTCATTATTTTCTGTAATGTACTGATAAACATTAGACTTTCATATATTTTAGATTCATTACACACAACTGAAGTAGTTCAAGCCTTTTATTTTTTTTAATATTGATGATTTTGGCATACAGCTCATGAAAACCCAAAATTCCTATCTCAAAAAATTAGCATATAATGAAAAGGTTCTCTAAATGAGCTATTAACCTACCGTATATACTCGAGTATAAGCCGAGTTTTTCAGCACACAAAATGTGCTGAAAAATGGACCCTCGGCTTATACTCGAGTCCCAGACCCAATGCTAGCAAATCCTGCTGCCCCAGCCAACCCTATAGCGATTCCCACAGCCCCCACCATCTCTATAGCCCACACGCACAGCACGGACAGTCTCTCAAAACGAAACAAGTCAGTCTTACACAGTGGCCGATTTAAAGTTCCTTCAGTCCCAGTTAATGTCGCTCTCAGCATGTCGGCTTCCCACAGAAGCGTAGCGCTGTGATAGGAACCACCTTCTACATTAGCCTGCTACCTGTTGGTGCGCTCCACAGTGGCGCCTGGGGCGGAAGTGACGTCACGCGCCCCTTCAGGTTGTCATGGCGTCACGCGCCCCTTCAGGTTGTCATGGCCTCGTCTTCCACACAGTCACATAGATATACTGTCTATCTATCTATATAGAGCGCACCAACAGGTAGAAGGTCTTGTGGATTACTCAGGCAATCAGCGGTTCCTATCACAGCGCTACGCTTCTGTGGGAAGCCGACATGCTGAGAGCGACATTAACTGGGACTGAAGGAACTTTAAATCGGCCACTGTGTAAGACTGACTTGTTTCGTTTTGAGAGACTGTCCGTGCTGTGCGTGTGGGCTATAGAGATGGTGGGGGCTGCGGGAATCGCTACAGGGTTGGCGGGGGCAGTATATAACTTTTCCCATTACTGTACATGTGACATATTACATACATTACATATATATAATACTGTAGTATATATTTCCTATAGATCCTAATTATAGTTAATCATAATTGATTGAAGTTAAACACATATTATGTGTTTAACTTCAGTCAATCAATAATTACCTATAATTAGTACCTAAGTACAGTATTTCCCATTATTATCAATACTGATCAGGTATATCCATTTCATGTGATCAGCTACTGCATTTCCCACCCTAGGGTAGGCTTATACTCGAGTCAATAAGTTTTTCCAGTTTTCTTAGGTAAAATTAGGTACCTCGGCTTATACTCGGATCGGCTTATACTCGAGTATATACGGTAATCATCTGAATCAACTAATTAACTCTAAACACCTGCAAAAGATTCCTGAGGCTTTTAAAAACTCCCAGCCTGGTTCATTACTCAAAACCGCAATCATGGGTAAGACTGCCGACCTGACTGCTGTCCAGAAGGCCATCATTGACACCCTCAAGCAAGAGGGTAAGACACAGAAAGAAATTTCTGAACGAATAGGCTGTTCCCAGAGTGCTGTATCAAGGCACCTCAGTGGGAAGTCTGTGGGAAGGAAAAAGTGTGGCAGAAAACGCTGCACAACGAGAAGAGGTGACCAGGCCCTGAGGAAGATTGTGGAGAAGTACCGATTCCAGACCTTGGGGGACCTGCGGAAGCAGTGGACTGAGTCTGGAGTAGAAACATCCAGAGCCCCCGTGTACAGGCGTGTGCAGGAAATGGGCTACAGGTGCCGCATTCCCCAGGTCAAGCCACTTTTGAACCAGAAACAGCGGCAGAAGCGCCTGACCTGGGCTACAGAGAAGCAGCACTGGACTGTTGCTCAGTGGTCCAAAGTACTTTTTTCGGATGAAAGCAAATTTTGCATGTCATTCGGAAATCAAGGTTCCAGAGTCTGGAGGAAGACTGGGGAGAGGGAAATGCCAAAATGCCTGAAGTCCAGTGTCAAGTACCCACAGTCAGTGATGGTCTGGGGTGCCATGTCAGCTGCTGTTGTTGGTCCACTGTGTTTTATCAAGGGCAGGGTCAATGCAGCTAGCTATCAGGAGATTTTGGAGCACTTCATGCTTCCATCTGCTGAAAAGCTTTATGGAGATGAGGATTTCATTTTTCAGCACGACCTGGCACCTGCTCACAGTGCCAAAACCACTAGTAAATGGTTTACTGACCATGGTATTACTGTGCTCAATTGGCCTGCCAACTCTCCTGACCTGAACCCCATAGAGAATCTGTGGGATATTGTGAAGAGAAAGTTGAGAGACACAAGACCCAACACTCTGGATGAGCTTAAGGCCGCTATTGAAGCATCCTGGGCCTCCATAACACCTCAGCAGTGCCACAGGCTGATTGCCTCCATGCCACGCCGCATTGAAGCAGTCATTTCTGCAAAAGGATTCCCGACCAAGTATTGAGTGCATAACTGAACATAATTATTTGAAGGTTGACTTTTTTTGTATTAAAACACTTTTCTTTTATTGGTCGGATGAAATATGCTAATTTTTTCAGATAGGAATTTTGGGTTTTCATGAGCTGTATGCCACAATCATCAATATTAAAACAATAAAAGGCTTGAACTACTTCAGTTGTGTGTAATGAATCTAAAATATTGAATATTGGCCTAGAACATAATATTTGTAATTGGATAGAGAACTGGCTGAAGGATAGAGTACAAAGAGTGTTGGTAAATGGAACATTTTCTAATTGGGCCAGTGTGGTTAGTGGAGTACCTCAGGGGTCAGTCCTTGGTCCTTTGCTTTTTAACTTGTTTATTAATGACCTGGAGGTGGGCATAGAGAGTACGGTTTCTATTTTTGCTGATGACACTAAATTGTGCAAAACTATAAGTTCCATGCAGGATGCTGCCGCTTTGCAGAGCGATTTGACAAAATTGGAAAACTGGGCAGCAAACTGGAAAATGAGGTTCAATGTTGACAAGTGCAAAGTTATGCACTTTGGTAGAAATAATATAAACGCAAACTATCTACTGAATGGTAGTGTGTTGGGGGTATCCTTAATGGAGAAGGATCTAGGGGTTTTTGTAGATCACAAGTTGTCTAATTCCAGGCAGTGTCATTCTGTGGCTACTACAGCAAATAAAGTGCAGTCTTGTATAAAAAAGGGCATTGACTCAAGGGATGAGAACATATTTTTGCCTCTTTATAGGTCCCTGGTAAGGCCACACCTTGAGTATGCGGTGCAGTTTTGGGCTCCATTCCTTAAGAAGGATATTAATGAGCTAGAGAGAGTGCAGAGACGTGCAACTAAACTGGTAAAGGGGATGGAAGATTTAAGCTATGAGGTTAGACTGTCGAGGTTGGGGTTGTTTTCTCTGGAAAAGAGGCGCTTGCGAGGGGACATGATTACTCTGTACAAGTACATTAGAGGGGATTATAGGCAGTTGGCGGATGTTCTTTTTTCCCATAAAAACAATCAGCGCACCAGAGGTCACCCCTATAGATTAGAGGAACAGAGCTTCCATTTGAAGCAGCGTAGGTGGTTTTTCACGGTGAGGGCAGTGAGGCTGTGGAATGCCCTTCCTAGTGATGTGGTAATGGCAGACTCTGTTAATGCCTTTAAGAGGGGCCTGGATGAGTTTTTGAACAAGCAGAATATCCAAGGCTATTGTGATACTAATATCTACAGTTAGTATTACTGGTTGTATATATAGTTTATGTATGTGAGTGTATAGATTGGTTAGTATAGGTTGTGTGCTGGGTTTACTCGGATGGGTTGAACTTGATGGACAATGGTATTTTTTCAACCCTATGTAACTATGTAACTACTATGTAACTATATGAAAGTCTAATGTTTATCAGTACATTACAGAAAATAATGAACTTTATCACAATATGCAAATTTTTTTAGAAGGACCTGTATGTAGCACCATCCACCTCCATCTTTCCCTTGACTCGGACCAGTTTCCCTTTTCAGTTGCTGCTGAAAAACATCCCCACAACATGATGCTGCCTCCACCATGTTTCACTGTGGCAATGGTGTTCTTGGGGTGATGGAATGTGCTGGGTTTGCGCCAGACAAAGCATCTTCCTTGGTGGCCGAAAAGTTCCATTTATTCTCATCTGACCAGAGCACCTTCCTCCATACATTTGGGGAGTTGCCCACATGCCTTTTGGCAAACTCAAAATGTGCCTTCTTATTTTTAACGTTAAGTAATGGCTTTTTTCTGGCCACTCTTCCATGTCCAGCTCTATGGAGAGTACAGCTTATTGTAGTCCTATGGCCAGATACTTCAGTCTCTGCTGTTGAACTCTTCAACTCCTTCAGGGTTACCTTTGGTCTCCTTGCTGCCTCTCTGGTTAATGCCCTCCTTGCCTGGTCGTTTTGGTGGGTGGCCATCTCTTGGCAGGTTTGTCGTGGAACCATGTTCTTTCCATTTGAAGATTTGATGGTGCTCTGGGGGGATCCTTAAATATTTGGATATTTTTTTTTATAACCCAACCCTGACTTGTACTTCTCAACAACTTTGTCCCTGACTTCTTTGGAGACCTCATTGGTCTTCATGGTGTGAAGTGGTGTTGAAGCCTCTGGGGCCTACCAGAAAGGGAGCGTTTATACTGACAGATCATCTGACACTTAGATTGCACACAGGTGGACTTCATTTCACTAATTATGTGACTTTTGAAGGTAATTAGTTGCACCGGGACTTTTTAGGGGCTTCATGGCAAAGGAGGTGAATACATATAAACATGACAATTTTCATTCTTTTTTTTTTTACATTCTTTTTTATATGTATTTTTCTCATTTCACTTCAACAACTTAGACTATTTTATGCAGATCCATCACATAAAATAAGATTAAGAAACATTTAAATTACAGGTTGGAATGTAACAAAACATGAAAAATGCCAAGGCGGGCAAATACTTTAGCAAAGCACTGTATAATGTGTGCAAAAATATTCCTTTTTATGAACAACAGTCTGTGTACTTACAATAAGGAGCTGTCGTATTACTTGCCTTAGGTTAGACCTTTCCCAATAAAAAAATAAAACAATTTACATGAGATATTCTAAGCCTTGTGTGTACTTAATAGAGTAATGCTGTTTATGGATTTTGCTTCTTCATCTGAAATGCAGATTACATGGCACAGGGTCAGCATAGAATCACTAAATCTAGCTATGTGATTACCAGGAATTTCTGTTTTTTCCATCAAATGATAGTCTGCTAGAAGATGAAGTGAAAAAACAGTGCCACCAACAGAAAATGAAAGGCAAAAGCAGCAAAAAACAAATAAAACAAAATGGGGCACAATCTAAAAACATGTTAAAAGTAGCACTTCACTAGGTACTGTGGGGGATCAGAGAACTCTGTCCCGTTTCTCAGTCTGTGACATCATCCAGCCTAGCTACAGACTGGGGAGGAACCCGATTGGCTGGATGCCCCAGTGCACGTCTGGGAAGAGGTGTGCTTAAGTTTGGAGCCAAAAATCTAGGGGCGGGCCCAGAGTTGATAAAGGGAGCCTCTGTTGTTTAAGCCAGTTGTTGGAAGAGAGATCCAGAGTGAGCAGCCAGTACAAAGTGTTGTGAGTTCAGACTGAAAGGATAAGAGTCTGCTTGGGAAAGGGACTGAACTGATTTTAGGGTTGGGGGTCTATCCAGATCCAAGTTGGGACTGGGCCCCTACAGCGACTGTGCCAGGAGTGGATAGACTGCACAAGTTCCTCAGAGCAAGATAATCAGCTATCCATAAAGTTGTTTTACATTCTATTTCAACAGTTATATAAAGTTTGATATTGCTGCAAAACTGTGTGTGATTATTCCTTGTGGAAAGTCCGTTGAGGTGTGCTCCTCAGTGTCCACTAGGTGGAAGCACTGCGCTATAATCCCAGTTCCCAGTACTTTATAATTCAAAGAGAATTAAAATCTCCTGTACTAAAGCCTATATACAGCCTAAATTAAGTGAGTGTGCCAAGAAAGGGTTACAGTACTTTTACAAAGCAGAGGTAAAAAAAAAAAAAACAAAAAATAGCAGAACATTTCAGACACGAACATTTAAATACATTAGCTTTGTTTGTATATGACATTGCACATTGCTGCATTCTTTGTATTGTGTCGTATTTAAAAGTTTACAACTTCAGGCTACTTCAGAAAGAGAATGCAGTGTGTATGTTTTCCCCAGCAGCAATTCACATTGCTGCTTGTCCAACAATTTACCAACAACAAAAACATCCCATGTGCCACAGCTGTTATAAGATTTATTAAAGACTCTACTTAAGCGTCTGAAACTGCATGTCACTCACTGTACTTGCATAAGTTAATGACCCTTACAGTGTTGTTCCAAACGCAAACTGTAAATAATATGTATAGAAAAATCAAAGAAAAGTAGGGCTGATCCCTCAGTCAAACCCACTTCTATGATTTAGGGAGGGCATGCCAAATCAGACAAGCCCTACCAACTTTCCTCATCGAGAAAGCTTAACATCAATAAAGACTTTGTTTTTATAAATTTTAGAGATGCCGGCTTGCACCTTACTGCAAATTTACCAATGTTCCTAAGCTTGCATTTATTACGTTACTTTGATCACAAGCCAAGAATTGGCCAAATGTTTAATAGTTACTTACCAGTGTTATGGGTCATTGCATAAAGAAGACACAAGACAAAAAGTGTATAGTAATCATCTTCAGTGCATTCTAGAGTACTATAAACCATGTCTAGGAAGGGCCTGTTAAAAAAACACACATATTTAGAGAAATAGATAGTCTATATTACATGCTACCTATTCACTGACCTTTTTGGGATTTAAAGTATGTGTATTATATGAAAGGGCCATTAAAGCCTAATATTTAAGGGAGAACTAAACCTTATTAAATAAATATGGAGTCACTTCAAATCTTTAAGCACCCTGATGCTACAGGGTTATTACAAATTACACTGGCTCCTGAGGTGCCCTGTAATGTAAACCAGGATTACTTATTGCCTTGTATTGTGACTTTTGTAATCTATATATACATACAGTATACAATACAGTATATTGTGCGTCAGTCCTAAGATGGGAAGCTACTGGGAGCATCTTTAGATTCAAATAACTTAATTGCTAAAGGGCCGTTGTCGCCTTGGGTTTGTACAGAAGCCCAAAATATAATGTGCAGCATTATAACCCTACTTCTTGGTTAAAGGATCAGTGTAAAATGAAACTGGGTAAAATGGTTAGACTTTGCAAAATAAAAAATATTTGCAATACAGTTAGGCAAAAATGTATCTATAAAGGCTGGAGCGGACAGATGTCGAACATAATAGCCAAAACACAACTTCCTGCTTTCAGCTCTCTATGCCAGCGGTTCTCAACCTTCCTAATGCTGTGACCCTTTAATACAGTTCCTCATGTTGACCCCCAACCATAAAATTATTCCTAAAACCATTGGAAATATGTGTTTTCTGATGGTCTTAGGTAACCCCTGTGAAAGGGTTGTTCGACCCCCAAAGGCGTCCCGACCCACAGGTTGAGAACCGCTGCTCTAAGCTGTTTGTTAGTTAGTGACTTTAAGGGGGGGCACATGGGACATAAGTGTTCAGTAAGTTTGTGAGCATGCAGGTCACATTCAAAAGCAAACTAACTGATCAGTTATGTCCCATATGCCCCCCCTCAAGTCACTGATTGGTTACTGACTGCTTAGAGTGCTGTAAAGGAGGAAGCAGAGTTCTGGCCATTATGTTAGACATCTGTCTGCTCTTATAGATTACATTATATAGATTACAACTAACTATATTGAAAATATTTTATTTATTTTGCACAGTCAATCTATTTTGCCCAGTTTCATTTTTACACTGAACTGCTCCTTTAAAGAGATACTGACACCAGAAATTAAACCTTTTTTTTTACATCTATCATAACACTGTCTTTGCATGATCTTCATTTTTGCCATAAAAGTATTTGCCCAATGCTTTTATATTACCTGTCTGATCCCCCATGCTCCCCTATGAGGGGGCGGCCATATTTGTCCAGCAGGAGGCCGTTAGCATTAGAAGCTATAACTGACAGGCTGAGAAGGGACAGTCAGGTTGGCAAAACAGTCAGGTTTAGGAACTTCTAGTAACAATTATTTACAAAAGCAAATCTCTCAGCGAAAATCAATCAACATGACCTATAGTCACCTTTTTATGTACATTCATATTTTGAGGAGTCGTTTTTTAGTGTCAGTATCACTTTAAGCTTTATGTCTCCTTTAATAGCATCCTGCTCAATTGTGCTAAAGCTTAATGACTAACTACTGAACATATAGTAGTTTTATGGGACTTCTCTGTATAGTCTCTCGGGAAACTGCTGTTTTGACTATTTCTTTTTACCATAGATCTACACAATAAGGGCTGTGGCACATGGGGAGATTAATCTCCCCGAAAAACCATCCCACCGGCGAGTATGTAAATCGCTGGTGGGATGGCATCCGCCGCGCCGCGATTTGTCCAAAATCGCAGAAGTTGTGATGAGAGGAAAATCGTGGCGCCGCGTATGCCATCCCACCAGCGATTTACATACTCGACAGTGTGATGATTTTTCGGGGAGATTAGTCGCCCGCGACAAGGGAGATTTGTTGCGGGCGACTAATCTCCTCGTCTGACACAGCCCTAATCCTTCTGTTTCTCTATCAATTATTAAGGAAGGGTGGGGGATCTAGAAAGAAAACACTTTAGCTAAAGCAATTGTTGGCCACAGATTTTGGCTACATTGTTGCTATAGTGTAACAAGCACAACTGTTAAAATTTGTGCCAAATTATGCACTCAAGACCATAAACTGTGCAAAAGGTGTCATCACTGTAATGAGTTAAGATGCCACAATATCTACAGAATGTTGTGTGCACATTTGTTACATAAAGGAGAAGAAAAGGTAAAAATCACTGAGGGGTGCTAAATGGTAGGCACCCCCAGTGATAGTACATATATAGATATATACACATACATACACACACACTTACTCATGTGCATATTTATTCTATATTTTGTACATCACTGTTGCTTGTGAAGCTTGCACACAAGAATTTCACTCACATGTACTGTATCAGTGTACCAGTAATGTGACAATAAAAGTGATTTGATTTGATGTAACAAAGCAAAACAGTTGCACTGATTCCTCTTTAAATAGCATCTACTTCCTAACAACTCTGCTATTTTGTGCAATTTATAGTTGGTTTCTGAACAAAATAGTCTATTTACCTGTTCTGACAAGACTCGGTACCAGATGCAGCTGCACTCTTCTCTTCATCTGTTGTGTTTTCTTCTGTTACAGCAGATTTCTCTGAGGATTTTGACCTTTCCATGATCACCATCTCAATCTCTATTAAACAACAGAAAACTGTGTGAGAGCTTTAGTATATATAATACATATTTAATCTGTACCATTTCTTTACTATGTCTATTTTAGATTTAATGTGGATAAATGTAAGGTCATGCACCTGGGATGTAAAAATATGCAAGCCACTTATACCCTTAATGGGACTGCACTAGGCAAATCCATAATGGAGAAGGACCTTGGAGTCCTTGTAGATAATAAACTTGGCTGTAACAAGCAATGCCAGGCAGCAGCTGCAAGGGCAAACAAGGTTTTGAGCTGTATTAAAAGGGGTATAGATTCACGGGAGGAGGGGGTTATTCCTCCCCTTTACAGAGCGCAGGTTATGGAAAGTCTCAGTTATGAAGAAAGACTGGCCAAGTTGGGTCTGTTTACACTGGACAAGAGGCGCTTATAATAGGTGACATGATAACTATGTATAAATATATAAGGGGATCATATAATAACCTCTCTAATGTTTTATTTACCAGTAGGTCCTTCCAACGGACAAGAGGGCACCCACTCCGTTTAGAAGAAGGGAGGTTCCGTTTAAATATTCGGAAAGGTTTTTTTACTGTGAGAGCTGTGAAGTTGTGGAATTCCCTCCCCGAATCACCAGTCGTACTGGCTGATACATTATATAGCTTTAAGAAGGGATGAATTCCATCTTGGAGTCAGGCAGGAATTTTTTCCCCTCTGCAGCAAATTAGAGAGGCTTCAGATGGGGCTTTTTGCCTTCCTCTGGATCAACTAGAAGTTAGGCAGGTTATACAGTGGTGTGAAAAACTATTTGCCCCCTTCCTGATTTCTTATTTTTTTGCATGTTTGTCACACTTAAATGTTTCTGCTCATCAAAAACCGTTAACTATTAGTCAAAGATAACATAATTGAACACAAAATGCAGTTTTTAAATGAAGGTTTACGTTATTAAGGGAGAAAAAAAACTCCAAATCTACATGGCCCTGTGTGAAAAAGTGATTGCCCCCCTTGTTAAAAAATAACTTAACTGTGGTTTATCAATTTCAATTTTCAATTTCAATATCAATTTCTGTAGTCACCCCCAGGCCTGATTACTGCCACACCTGTTTCAATCAAGAAATCACTTAAATAGGAGCTACCTGACACAGAGAAGTAGACCAAAAGCACCTCACAAGCTAGACATCATGCCAAGATCCAAAGAAATTCAGGAACAAATGAGAACAAAAGTAATTGAGATCTATCAGTCTGGTAAAGGTTATAAAGCCATTTCTAAAGCTTTGGGACTCCAGCGAACCACAGTGAGAGCCATTATCCACAAATGGCAAAAACATGGAACAGTGGTGAACCTTTCAAGGAGTGGCCGGCCGACCAAAATTACCCCAAGAGCGCAGAGACAACTCATCTGAGAGGCCACAAAAGACCCCAGGACAACATCTAAAGAACTGCAGGCCTCACTTGCCTCAATTAAGGTCAGTGTTCACGACTCCACCATAAGAAAGAGACTGGGCAAAAACGGCCTGCATGGCAGATTTCCAAGGCGCAAACCACTTTTAAGCAAAAAGAACATTATGGCTCGTCTCAATTTTGCTAAAAAACATCTCAATGATTGCCAAGACTTTTGAGAAAATACCTTGTGGACCGACGAGACAAAAGTTGAACTTTTTGGAAGGTGCAAGTCCCGATACATCTGGCGTAAAAGTAACACAGCATTTCAGAAAAAGAACATCATACCGACAGTAAAATATGGTGGTGGTAGTGTGATGGTCTGGGGTTGTTTTGCTGCTTCAGGACCTGGAAGGCTTGCTGTGATAGATGGAACCATGAATTCTACTGTCTACCAAAAAATCCTGAAGGAGAATGTCCGGCCATCTGTTCGTCAACTCAAGCTGAAGCGATCTTGGGTGCTGCAGCAGGACAATGACCCAAAACACACCAGCAAATCCACCTCTGAATGGCTGAAGAAAAACAAAATGAAGACTTTGGAGTGGCCTAGTCAAAGTCCTGACCTGAATCCTATTGAGATGTTGTGGCATGACCTTAAAAAGGCAGTTCATGCTAGAAAACCCTCAAATAAAGCTGAATTACAACAATTCTGCAAAGATGAGTGGGCCAAAATTCCTCCAGAGCGCTGTAAAAGACTCGTTGCAAGTTATCGCAAATGCTTGATTGCAGTTATTGCTGCTAAGGGTGGCCCAACCAGTTATTAGGTTCAGGGGGCAATTACTTTTTCACACAGGGCCATGTAGGTTTGGATTTTTTTTCTCCCTAAATAATAAAAACCCTCATTTAAAAACTGCATTTTGTGTTTACTTGTGTTATCTTTGACTAATAGTTAAATGTGTTTGATGATCAGAAACATTTTGTGTGACAAACATGCAAAAGAATAAGATATCAGGAAGGGGGCAAATAGTTTTTCACACCACTGTATATAGGAATTATGGTTGAACGTGATGGACGTACGTCTTTTTTTTCAACTTAACTTACCATGTAATACTATGTATTTTCCTTAAAGGAAAAGGAAAGTTACAATCACTGGGGACAGTGTCAAATGTTAGGCACCTCCCAGTAATCACTTACCTGATAAGTATCTGTGACTTGTCTATCTTCGTTCTTCTGAATCCCATGCCCGGCACATGCACAGTAGTGTGAATATGCCAACTTTCTTGTTAAAGTTCAACTCTTCACTCTACTGCACATGCGCAAGCGGTACAAAGACGGAAGAGTATTACTCAATCACAGATGCCCTGGGTCGGTGCAGTTTTCTGCTAACAGAAGCAGCGGCCTGGGGTATCAGGTAAGTGATTACAAACACTAGAGGGCACCCTCAGTGATTGTAACTTTCCTTTTCCTCTATTACTTATTTATGTAAAAGTAAGGCTCACATGAGCAAAAAAAAATCAAAACAGTATACTTCCAATCATCACAAAAGACTACTGAAATTAAAGCCACTAGATCAGTATTAATCTGGCAAAAACAATGTTACATCCAGAGAACAAACATACAGCTGAACTGCAGCCCGACAACGTTATTCTCTACTTTAAGGCACAAAAAAATACATTTTTGTATCATAAAGGGGTTGTTCATCTTTGAGTTAACTTTCAGTATGATGTAGAGCAGTGCTGTCCAACTGGCGGCCCGCGGGCCGCATGCGGCCCGCGACCCCCCTCTGTGTGGCCCCCCACCTGTCTGGCTGCTTTGATGGCTTACTCTTGTGTAAGATTTAAATGGTATCAGTACTGAGATTAACTGCCCCCCCTGCATGGTTCTCACCTCAGATTCAGGCTGTAATCAGGCTGTATTGTTTAAATATGTAATCCCCTGTGTTGATCACACCTTTTAATCTCTGCATTGTTCACCCCCTGCAGAGTTCACACCTCAGGCTCAGGCTGTAATCACCCCCATTATTCCCCTGTTCACACCTCAGGAGCAGTAGAAACCCACAAATAATCCCTGCACACTACAAAAAGAACATATACTGAGGTGCTACTGCAATTAAAAAGTTTTTTAATATATAGTTATTGTGCAGACTGTAGGAGCAGTGCCAGCATTGTGTCACTGTAGGCTGCCTGTGTGTGCCATACACACAGGCAGCATAGGGCAAGCAGAGTATGGCACACACAGGCAGGGTAGGGAAGGCAGAGTATGGCACACACAGGCCAAGTATGGCACAAACCAGCCAAGAATGGCAAACACAGTGAAAGTATGGCACATGCAGGCAGGGTAGGGAAGGCAGAGTATGGCACACACAGGCAGGGTAGGGCAGGCAGAGTATGGCACACACAGGCCAAGTATGGCACAAACCAGCCAAGTATGGCACACAGGCAGGGTAGGGAAGGCAGAGTATGGCACACACAGGCAGGGTAGGGAAGGCAGAGTATGGCACACACAGGCAGGGTAGGGAAGGCAGAGTATGGCACACAGAGGCAGGGTAGGGAAGGCAGAGTATGGCACACACAGGCTGGGTAGGGAAGGCAGAGTATGGCACACAGGCAGGGTAGGGCAGGCAGAGTATGGCAGGTTTTTGCTGTACTACAACCATTAATATGGGTATGGTCATGTGATAACATGGGTGTGGTTTCAAGTGGGTGCGGTTTCAAAAAGGGGAGTGGTCAAAACTGGCTTCCATTATCGGCCCTCCACCACGTAGGTCGGAAAAATTCCGGCCCTCGGTACAACAGAAGTTGGACAGCACTGATGTAGAGCAATAAGCAATATTGTGAGACAATTAGCAATTGGTCTTTATTTTATAATATTTGTAGTTTTTTTTTTAGTTATTTTAATTGTGCATGCACTCAGACAATGCAATGTTTTTTTTCCATAGAGTACACGAATGAGGAGAGCCACCTCTCACAGAATTCCTGCTTAAAAAGGCTTTATTTCTGACTACACACACAACATGTTTTGGGCTCCCTCAAGCCCTTTTTCAATGTTTTTTTCATGTCAAGAATTGGAGTTGGATTCTTGGCCTGCAGATAAATGCAGGCAAAGCAGCCGCCCCATGTGGCATTGGCCTAAGGCTGATACAGAAGCAACAGTCACAGAAGACTTCATGACATCAGTGACACTTTATACAATTACATGATTTCTGCTTTTTTCATATTTATACCACTCTAGTTTGAGAAATCTTTAGTTAAGAAGGAGGAAGAGATACCATATTTATTGCTTACTAGAGCAAAGGATGTAAACCCATCGCCTGACATTATCATTGCCTGACAAATACATAAAAAATGTAATCTTCTATCTGATAACAGCTACAATGTGGCTGGATTTGCAGGTTGAGTTGTGCCCAAACAAACATTTATTGCTTAGGCAGGTGCTTTTCTTTGGTTTTCTAACTATTGACATCTTATTGCGGATTGGTTGCCCACCACCGGTAATGGTTCACTCCACTTTTTTTTTTACACAGCATGATAAATATACCCCAACTAGCCATACACTGGTGAGACCACCAAATGAGCAGATCTATCCCCAAAATGCCAACATTGAATTGGGTGATATCGGGTTGATCCAGAGGATGTATGCTGTCGGGGCAAGTATCTCATCAACAAACCAATGCACTCTGATTTTTGGCCACATATCTGTTTATTGGGCCATTTCAGGGCCCCATACAGGGCCAATAAGCTGCCAACTCAGTTTGTCAGAAGCTTTTATCTGCCCGTGGCATGGCCACCATTAGATTGCTTGCATACCTCTTGAAAAACACTAACCATCATTAATTTAAGTCTTGGTATGTAATTTTATAAAACATAAGTCTGACAAATATTATGTATTCTATAAGACAAAAATTCAAGAGTGTGCTGTTATTTATTTAACTCTGTAAACTACACCTTATATATAACTGCAGTATATAGTAAAAGTAGTATACAGTATAAATAAGACAGCACCCCTTACTGTCCTTTTCTTTGACTGCAGGTGAATTGCAGCCCTCAATAGGTGTGATGGCATTACATTAGCAATTGTATGGCAATTCAAAGGGGCCCAACACATTCACACAAAAGTTTGTGCAGAATGGCAATGTTATAAATATGCTTGTATTAGTCAGAGGCAAAGTATGTTAGTACATAATGTTGATGTTTTGTTGGCAGAGAAGTAGCTAGTAGAAGTTCTATTAATGTACAGGAGAAAAAAATTCAACCAAAATTGATGATTATTAGATTTAACAACTACAAACTCTTATGAAGAGGGTTTACATAGTTAGCTCAACCTTCTCCTATATTTATGATGTACAATATACATGCAAATACATATTTTAATCATGTAATATACTTGTAATTAATATGTACCTTTTTATTCTATCAAAAATTGCTTTAATTTCTAAGCATTTCTGTACATTTTGACTATTTCTTATCGCCTTCTAAACCAAAAATAAACATGTACAATTTAACACTTCACATGTTCACTACACTGTGTTCTGATTTTTTTTTTCAGAAAAATTTGTATTTTTTCTAATTTTTAGAACTTTTCATAATGACCACAATAATATTGTTAAAATAGTACAATTTTTTCGTGGTTTTCATTAACTGCCACAAAAAAGTCGTATTTTTCGCAAAGACTACGACCATTTTGGAATTCGTTCAAGCTTTGATATTGTGACTTTCTTTTGGCCAGGTTTGAGCTTTAGTGTGCCATTTAGTCCTAAGGAAAGACTTAGGAGACTAAGGAAAGGTTTTCACGCTGTTTACAATTATTCGGATCGAAACATTTTGTGACTTTGGATCTTAATCACAGTATTTTCGTACAACCAAAAAACAATTTTCGCGCAATTTTTACACATCAGAAATTATCGTGGTTACTCTGGCACTAAAAATACCCCACAGACATCAATTACTTTATTTTCTTACCTTCAGTTTCCCCGCTTGCCTTTGTGCCTTTAGAACTACTCTCTGCACCTTTAGCTTTGTCTGGATCTTCTGATATTTCTTCTGACCCTTTGTCCTCTTCTTCCTCCTCCCCAACATTTTTGTAATTGGGCCTCTTTTGCAGTTTTTTCTTTCCCCTCTGACGGTTGATTTCTAGGGATTTTTCCAGTGTCTCTTGTGGTTTTATAAAGCATCTGATACTAGCTTCTCCCTGCAAATGTAAAGAAGGAAATCTATTATTATGTAGCAGCTTTTTTAAGTTATTACATACAAAAACCATTCAAAAGTCTCTTATAAACATATGAGACATTGTAAGGTGTACATATTTCCCTACAAAAATATAAAGCAATACTAGTCATTTATTACACAAAAATAGGAAATAAAGCTAGGGAGCAAGGCAGTGCTTCTTATTTTCCAAAAGGAAGGAGTGGTAGAGGGCCAATAATGGAAACCAGTTTTGACCACTCACATTTTTAAACACCCACTTCAAACCACACCCATATTATCACAAAAGCTTTAAAGGCCATACCCACATTAATGGTGGTAGCACAACAAAAAAACAAATAATTGGTGCCCACTGCATGGATATCCCTCTTCACCCATATGTGAAAGGAATATATTGTCATATTAAGACATAACC
Source organism: Xenopus tropicalis (assembly GCF_000004195.4). Classification (NCBI taxonomy): domain Eukaryota; kingdom Metazoa; phylum Chordata; class Amphibia; order Anura; family Pipidae; genus Xenopus; species Xenopus tropicalis. The sequence continues at coordinate 36,871,087 of NC_030685.2, forward strand.
TTAATTCCATATGGCTCCTCTTCCCTAGTGGATAGCACATCAACCCCAACCCATAATTATACACCATAGGGATCCCATAACAACTATTTCCAAATGCTAACAAACTCCAGGAACAACCCCTGCCAGGTTTATTTCCCACAGGTGTTTTTTCACAATGAGGGCAGTGAGGTCGGAGAATGCCCTCCTGATTGATGTTTTGACAGCAGATTCTGTTAATGCCTTTAAGAGGGGCTTGGATAATTTCTTGAACAAGCATAGTATCCAAGGCTATCTACAAATCTACAGTTAGTATTGATGTTGGTATATATAGTTTATTTATGCGAGTGTATAGATAGACAGTATAGGTTTGTGTGTGCTAGGTTCACTTGGGTTGAACTTGATGGACTCTGGTCTTTTTTTCAACCCTATGTACCTAAGTGTGTTTTAAGTGTGTTTATTTCTTTCTGCTTGGTCCTGCACTGTGCTTTCCATGAAAACACCATCTCCTGTGCTTCACCATCTGAAGCAAATTTAACTTTGCTCCTTGTCTGTATGGATGGATTCTTAGCTAGTAATCTGGCTAGCTTTTGTAGTGTAAGGGTCCTGGGTTCAGTTAACATAACAATAACTATAGGAAGTGTGTGCACTATCCTCATGTCCATGGGCTGTTTTTTTTTCACTCCCAAAACTGTACATAGGCAGGCTCATTGAGTCAAACTGATTCAATTGTTTCTTTGCAGTAGAATACATACAGTGGCTTGCAAAAGTATTCGGCCCCCTTGAACTTTTCCACATTTTGCCACATTACAGCCACAAACATGAATCAATTTTATTGGAATTCCACGTGAAAGACCAATACAAAGTGGTGTACACGTGAGAAGTGGAACGAAAATCATACATGATTCCAAACATTTTTTACAAATAAATAACTGCAAAGTGGGGTGTGCGTAATTATTCAGCCCCCTGTGTCAATACTTTGTAGAACAACCTTTTGCTGCAATTACAGCTGCCAGTCTTTTAGGGTATGTCTCTACTAGCTTTGCACATCTAGAGACTGAAATCCTTGCCCATTCTTCTTTGCAAAACAGCTCCAGCTCAGTCAGATTAGATGGACAGCGTTTGTGAACAGCAGTTTTCAGATCTTGCCACAGATTCTCGATTGGATTTAGATCTGGACTTTGACTGGGCCATTCTAACACATGGATATGTTTTGTTTTAAACCATTCCATTGTTGCCCTGGCTTTATGTTTAGGGTCGTTGTCCTGCTGGAAGGTGTACCTCAGCCCCAGTCTCAAGTCTTTTGCAGACTCCAAGAGGTTTTCTTCCAAGATTAGAGAGGCAAATTAGAGAGGCTTCAGATGGGGTTTTTTGCCTTCCTCTGGATCAACTAGTAGTTAGGCAGGTTATATATAGGCATTATGGTTGAACTTGATGGACGTATGTCTTTTTTCAACCCAACTTACTATGTAAGATTGCCCTGTATTTGGCTCCATCCATCTTCCCATCAACTCTGACCAGCTTCCCTGTCCCTGCTGAAGAGAAGCACCCCCAGAGCATGATGCTGCCACCACCATATTTGACAGTGGGGATGGTGTTTTCAGAGTGATGTGCAGTGTTAGTTTTCCGCCACACATAGTGTTTTGCATTTTGGCCAAAAAGTTCCATTTTGGTCTCATCTGACCAGAGCACCTTCTTCCACATGTTTGCTGTGTCCCCCACATGGCTTGTGGCAAACTGCAAATGGGACTTCTTATGGTTTTCTGTTAACAATGGCTTTATTCTTGCCACTCTTCCATAAAGGCCAACTTTGTGCAGTGCACAACTAATAGTTGTCCTATGGACAGATTCCCCCACCTGAGCTGTAGATCTCTGCAGCTCATCCAGAGTCACCATGGGCCTCTTGGCTGCATTTCTGATTAGCACTCTCCTTGTTCGGCCTGTGAGTTTAGGTGGACGGCCTTGTCTTGGTAGGTTTACAGTTGTGCCATACTCCTTCCATTTCTGAATGATCGCTTGAACAATGCTCAGTGGGATGTTCAAGGCTTTGGAAATCTTTTTTTAGCCTAAGCCTGCTTTAAATTTCTCAATAACTTTATCCCTGACCTGTCTGGTGTGTTCTTTGGACTTCATGGTGTTGTTGCTCCCAATATTCTCTTAGACAACCTGAGGCCGTCACAGAGCAGCTGTATTTGTACTGACATTAGATTACACACAGGTGCACTCTATTTAGTCATTAGCAGTCATCAGGCAATGTCTATGGGCAACTGACTGCACTCAGACCAAAGGGGGCTGAATAATTACGCACACCCCACTTTGCAGTTATTTATTTGTAAAAAATGTTTGGAATCATGTATGATTTTCGTTCCACTTCTCACGTGTACATCACTTTGTATTGGTCTTTCACGTGGAATTCCAATAAAATTGATTCATGTTTGTGGCTGTAATGTGACAAAATGTGGAAAAGTTCAAGGGGGCCCGAATACTTTTGCAAGCCACTGTAAATCAATTTCCAGTGGAGCAGAGAATGACGTGAATGGTGAACAGTCTTCATAAAACCGCCATGTTATGCCAGTATTATATAAATTAAAAATTAATAACACCATGACCATAACACATTCCTGTGATCTCATCACTGAGTTCAATTTGCAGGTTTATTAATTCAGCAGAAAAACTTTTCCCTAGGTAGCAATGGTATGTAAATTACAGTATGTCATTAATTATATGTAATTTGTTGCTCATGAAAGCCAAATCTAGAAAAACTAGCAGGTACATACTGTGGGAACTGAATTTCAGTGGGCGTGTATTGTAACATGCAGTGTTACCCATTGCTTTCACAAACAGAGGAAGAGCAAGCACAGGTTCTTGTGAGCTGGCAACAAGACTTTAAAAACATCCTGTCATGTCAAAGTAGTGAAAATGTAATGTTGCAGCGATGCAAGCATGTAACCTACAGCAAAAAACTTGTCTTGGATTTGTTATTAGTTTTCCTCTGTCTCCCATGTTTCACAAACTTTTTCATAAACGTTTCTCCTTCCCAATAATGCAATATTTTTTTTCTCCACAATTCTCATAACATTATTCCTCTAAAAGGCCTCTTTACATGAAATCCAGAAAGCACAAACATGAAACATGAACATTTTATTAAGAAAAACAGCAAATGTAAATTATTAATTTGACAGTTTTGAAAAGAGTGGGCCCGGAATTTAATTGAGAGGATGGGAAAATGTTGTCAAGTTTAATTTTGGGAAGTGCATGATAAGAAATCAGAATGCTACTGGGAAAAGATCCAGTTGTATGATAGTTTGTCCTGGTCCAAAAGAAAGAAAAAAGGTAGACAGGAGAAACAGAGATTCCAGCTAATATGTTAAAAGTAAATCAAGCACTGTCTTGTTGCTCTTTTGGCCAGCATTGTGTTCCTCTATACAGTTACACTGCGGGTTTGTCATTTTCCGGGTTCCCCACTGCATCTGGATGTACTTGGCAATTCTTTACTGTGACACCTTAACTTGAGATAAATTGCCCTGCACAGCCAATAACTTAATATGTTCAAAATTTTGTGTCTGCTACGAAATAGATGACATGCAGTGCGGCATTGCAAGTACAATGTTTTGGATGCCCATAACAGGCCCGGACTGGAAATCTGTAGATTCTGGCAAATGCCAGAGAGGTTGCTGTAAGATGTCATAGACAGTCACTATCTATTGGGCTGGAGGGTCCTACATGCAATGGAAATGCCAGGGCCTATTTTGAATCCCAGTCTGGACATGGCCCATACACAGCCATGAAACAAACTCCTCCTACAAGCTACTCTAAGGAAAAATATTCATTGCAAAGTGATGCCTTTGTATTAACAACAATCATTATCATTATTCCAACATGCTGGAAGCCACTGTTTAAATTCTGTATTGCAGAAAAACTAAGGTGGACCATAATGCACCTGATTCTATTAAAAGGTGCTGCACAACATACCATATACAGTGCTTTATTCAACCCTGAACTAGACCTCAAATTATCAAACAATATTTCAAAATTCATCTATTAAGGTAGATCCCTGAACTTCCTAAATAATGGATATATATTGTACATTGACATATTCAATTGTTTGGCATTATACACTTTCCTGCATTTAACTTCTCATGCAAACTCTTGCTTTGCTTTTGCTACAGAACCTTTGGTTTAAACATGTGCTGGCTCTGCTAGTAAGTCAATGCAGTACCAGTAATTCAGCTTTTTGTTACAGGAAAGAGAAAGTAGGTTAATAACATCGACAAACTCTGGGCAGGTAAAACCAAATCACATCTGTACTGTGCAGGAAGCAGATGGAAACCGTTCTCACCCAACAGGAAGGAAGATACATCTATGGTGACAGCTGCCAAATAAACATATGCTTTTTACTTAAGCACCTGAGCCCTCCAAAAACTTCATAGTGGTCAATTTTGAGGGCAAGGTATCAGATGGATTACCAGGCATGACGTGGCTCCGCAACTATGTTTAAACACAACCCTGTATACTGGTAAAAGTTATTCATTTGCAAAAAAAAATATATAAAAAAAAAAACTGTTGCAGGAGTTGAGTGACACATTTCGAGGAAGTGAGCAGAGCAATATTTCTGCTTCTGAGAACTCTTTACCACAAGGTAACACTTTAATTTTATCTTATCAGTGAAACTGCATTTAACCGGAAGAGAAGTTTCAATCTTTTGTGGGCTTGGAATAGAGGAATGAAGACTTTGCTTCTACTGAGCTAGAAGAGACAAGAATCTAATTACATAAAGTTACTGGAAAATCAGGCAGCACACATAGACACAGAGGGGCTTCATTTATCTTATTGGTCAAACTTGCACCATGACAGTAACACATAGAAACCAAACAGTAATAAGCATTATCAGCCAGCTGCACCTTGAAAGCAAATTTGTGATTAGTTGCCATTTTACTGCCCATGTACAATTTGCTCAATGTTAAATTATCCTCCAGCCTGCAAAGCAACTTGTAGGCTAAAATAAAGGTAGAGTAGTAAGTAAAGAGTAACTTCATCCCTATAATGAGAAATAACTAAAATAAAGTGGTGGATTATGAATCATTATTTTTTACCGCAAAACTTTACACAATTATAAGGTAAGCTTAACATGCTATATTTAATTTACAGCACCAAATGTATGCACCTTCATACATATATAAAGATTATTAGAATTACCCAAAGAAAGGAAAAAGTAAGAAAAATAGAGAGGCAAAGAAGAAGAACCTTCCCTGGGCAGACAGTAAGAGTGTGGGATGAAAAACAGAGAAAGGAAGTAATTAAGGGCATAGACAGGAAGTCATCAATGACAAGAGATTCATACGAAATCCCAGGGGTGGCAAAGAAATTCTAGGGGAAGACAAACTACAGAGTGCAAACCAACAGGAAGCCTATGGGAGGTGGATTATATTCAATTCTAGTAAGCTTGTGCTGTTACATTCTCAACAGAAGATACTTTATTAACACATTATCTAACAGTTTCTTAAATAGGATGGCTGAATTTTGATAGAAAAATGTTTTTTCCCTTTAAAGGAAACATATTGGATAAATGGGAAAAACCCTAATTTTGTAGGCAATTATGAATAATATACGGTGCTGGTTTCACTTTGTGCTAAAAATTAACCCGATCTGTAAAAATGGCCCCTTTATTGGAGCTCCCTGTAGATCATATCACTTCTCTGTCGGAGTTTGAAATGAGGGGTGGGCGTGTCCTAACGGTCCCTGCAAGAAGCACAGTAGGAGGGGGAGAGCCAATCACAGCCCGGCAGTCACACAAGCACAGACAGGCTTCAGTTCCCTATCAGGTCAGCCTAGCTGCTGATTGGTTCTTATCCTACAGTGCAGTGTACTGAGGGCTGCCGGCTCCCCAGCTCATCCAGAGAATTCAGCCAGCAGGAAGTGAAACGGATGGGCGGGGCTAGTGGGGTTTGGGGCAAATTTCTCAATAAATCAGTTCAAAACACAACTTTTTTAGCACAATCCTTCTATATCTAGAGGACTACAATTCCCTGGTACATTGTTAATTGTTATAGGATATGTCTCCTTTAAAAAAAGTATTTTGTGCAGTTATCTGAAATATAAAAGTTCAGAAGAGTCTAATATAGTAAGAGTACAGTGTAAGTATGGCACACACGGGCAGGGTAGGGCAGGTAGATTATGGCCTGCCCTATGCTGCCTGTGTGTGCCATAATCTACTTGTCCTACCCTGCCTGTGTGTGCCATACTCTGCCTGTCCTACCCCACCTCTGTGTGCCATACTCTGCCTGCCCTATGCTGCCTGTGTGCCATACACACAGGCAGCATAGGGCAGGCAGTATATACAGTGACACAATGCTGGACATTACCGCACAAAAAGTTAATGATAAAATTGAGGGAACATAATATTTGTAACTGGATAGAGAACTGGCTGAAAGATTACAAAGAGTGGTGGTAAATGGAACATTTTCTAATTGGCCAGTGTTGTTAGTGGAGTACCGCAGGGGTCAGTCCTTGGTCCTCTGCTTTTCAACTTGTTTATTAATGACCTGAAGGTGGGCATAAACAGTACTGTTTCTACAACCTGGATTCCAAAAAAGTTGGGACACTAAACAAATTGTGAATAAAAACTGAACGCAACGATGTGGAGGTGCCAACTTCTAATATTTTATTCAGAATAGAACATAAATCACAGAACAAAAATTTAAACTGAGAAAATGTACCATTTTAAGGGAAAAATATGTTGATTCAGAATTTCATGGTGTCAACAAATCCCAAAAAAGTTGGGACAAGGCCATTTTCATGTGTGGCATCTCCCCTTCTTCTTACAACACTTAACAGACGTCTGGGGACAGAGGAGACCAGTTTCTCAAGTTTAGGAATAGGAATGCATTCTTGTCTAATACAGGCCTCTAACTGTTCAATCGTCTTGGCCCTTCTTTGTCGCACCTTCCTCTTTATGATGCGCCAAATGTTCTCTATAGGTGAAAGATCTGGACTGCAGACTGGCCATTTCAGTACCCGGATCCTTCTCCTACGCAGCCATGATGTTGTGATTGATGCAGAATGTGGTCTGCCATTATCTTGTTGAAAAATGCAGGGTCTTCCCTGAAAGAGATGACGTCTGGATGGGAGCCTATGTTGTTCTAGAACCTGAATATATTTTTCTGCATTGATGCTGCCTTTCCAGACATGCAAGCTGCCCATGCCACACGAACTCATGCAACCCCATACCATCAGAGATGTAGGCTTCTGAACTGAGCGTTGATAACAACTTGGGTTGTCCTTGTCCTCTTTGGTCCGGATGACATGGCGTCCCAGATTTCCAAAAAGAACTTCGAATGGTGACTCGTCTGACCACAGAACAGTCTTCCATTTTGCCACACTCCATTTTAAATGATCCCTGGCCCAGTGAAAACGCCTGAGCTTGTGGATCTTGCTTAGAAACGGCTTCTTCTTTGCACTGTAGAGTTTCAGCTGGCAACGGCAGATGGCACGGTGGATTGTGTTCACTGACAATGGTTTCTGGAAGTATTCCTGAGCCCATTCTGTGATTTCCTTTACAGTAGCATTCCTATTTGTGGTGCAGTGTCGTTTAAGGGCCCGGAGATCACAGGCATCCAGTATGGTTTTACGGCCTTGACCCTTACGCACAGAGATTGATCCAGATTCTCTGAATCTTCTGATGATGTTATGCACAGTTGATGATGATACAGGTATCGGACCCCTTATCCGGAAACCCGTTATCCAGAAAGCTCCGAATTACGGAAAGCCCATCTCCCATAGACTCCATTATAAGCAAATAATTCAGAATTTTAAAACGGATTTCCTTTTTTTATGTAGAAATAAAACAGTACCTTGTAATTGATCCCAACTAAGATATAAATAATCCTTATTGGATGCAAAACAATCCTATTGGGTTTAATTAATGTTTTATTAATTTTTTAGTAGACTTAAGGTATGGAGATCCAAATTACGGAAAGACCCCTTATCCGGAATACCCTTGGTCCCGAGCATTCTGGATAATGGGTCCTATACCTGTAGATGCAAAATCTTTGCAATTTTTCGCTGGGTAACACCTTTCTGATATTGCTCCACTATCTTTCTGCGCAACATTGTGGGAATTGGTCATCCTCTACCCATCTTGGCTTCTGAGAGACACTGCCACTCTGAGAAGCTCTTTTTATACCCAATCATGTTGCCAATTGACCTAATTAGTGTTATTTGGTCTTCCAGCTCTTCGTTATGCTCAAATTTACTTTTTCCAGCCTCTTATTGCTACTTGTCCCAACTTTTTGGGGATTTGTTGACACCATGAAATTCTGAATCAACATATTTTTCCCTTAAAATGGTACATTTTCTCAGTTTAAACTATTGTTCCATGATTTCCATGATAGAAGTTGGCACCTCCACATCATTGTGTTCAGTTTTTATTCACAATTTGTTTAGTGTCCCAACTTTTTTGGAATCCGGTTTGTATTTTTGCTGATGATGCTAAACTGTGCAAAACTATAAATTCCATGCAGAATGCTGCCGCTTTGCAGAGCGATTTGACAAAATTGGAAAACTGGGCAGCAAAATGGCAAATAAGGTTCAATGTTGAAAATTGCAAAGTTAAGCACTTTGGTAGAAATAATATAAATGCAAGTTATAGAATAAATGGTAGTGTGTTGGAGGGATCCTTAATTGAGAAGATCTGAGGATTTTTGTATTTAAGTGTCTTGCATAAAAAAGGGCATTGACTCAAGGGATGAAAACATAATTTCTGGTCCCTGGTAAGGCCTCACCATGAGTATGCGGTGCAGTTTTGGGCTCCAGTCCTTAAAAAGGATATAAATGAGTTACAGATGTGCAGAGACATGCAACTAAACTGGGAAAGGGGATGGAAGATTTGACCTATGAGTCTGTCACAGATGGGGTTGTTTTCACTTGGAAAAAAAAAAACCACTTGCCATGGGACATGATTACTCTGTTTTGTTTTTTTTTGTCCCTCTTTTTTAAAATCGTTTTTGAGGGGGCTTGTAAACAGCACTTAATAAATAAGGCTACATTATGTAATTACTCTTAACTGCCTTAGCAATAATGTAATCAATTAAAAGAAGATATCGGCCTAAAGGGAAAATTCTTTCAACTTGAAAGGATATTTATGAGCTAAGCAAATCCCTGAAGGAATCATGCATATAATATTCTTTTATCACCAGCTACTTGTCAGTACTAATCAAGTTTGTTGCACAAGTGTCAAAAAGCATTTAGAGAAACAATAGGCTTACAGAACTTCGCTGAGCATCATGTTCTGCTTTAGATGAAAACACTGAGAGGTCTCCGTTCAGTATGACATCAGCTAAACAGTTGACCAAAGGTGCATAGTGGATGGTTAAAAAGACCTAAATGTGGGGAAAACAAAGAATAAATATATATATATAAATAAATTAACACAACCTTCATTAACATATTTCTTAAAAAAACAACATTTAAAGGCATTGATCACCTTCAATGTCCAAATCTTAAAACACTAACTTCTGTCAAAAAAATGAGTTCTGTTTTCCTGTGCCAGAGACACGCAGCTCTCTGCTTTCTGCTCTCTCCTGCTCCCCCCTCCCTCAGGAATGCTAAGAACTCACTCCCCCCCTTAGGAAAGTGGATCTGAGGCAATCAGCAGGAAGTTGACTCATAGGGGCACATTTACTAATCCACGAACGTCCGAAAAGCGTCCGAATGCGTTTTTTTCGTAATGATCGGTATTTTGCGATTTTTTCAGAAATTGTCGCGACTTTTTCGTAGCCGTTGCGACTTTTTCGCAAATTGTCGCGATTTTTTCGTAGCGTTACGACTTGCGTGAATTGTCGCGACATTTTCGTAGCCATCGCGCAGAGTACGAAAGTTTTGGATTCATTCAAGCTTCGGTATCGTGACTTTCCTTGGGCCAGGTTGGAGCTGCAGAGTGCCATTGAGTCCTATGGGAGGCTTCCAAAATCATGCTAAGTCTGAAAGTTTTCCCCGCAGTTTACGTGCGTTTAAATACGAAAAAGTCGCGACAAGATACGAGCAAGTCGTAACGGCTACGAAAAAGTCGCGACAATTTACGAAAAAGTCATAACAGCGACGAAAAAAACGCAAAAAATACGAAAAAAAGTCTAAAAATTTTCGTTTTCCAATCGGAATTTTTCCCATTCGGATTCATGGGTTAGTAAATCAGCCCCATAGTGTTACACACTGAGCATGTACACCGGTCTTGCTTTTTGTGCAGGAGTGAGGCATTATGGGAACTTTCTTTACACAGCTCAGCATTTTTTCTTCCTGTTTGGCTTCTGATCATCTGAACAGAAGAAATATGGGGAGACTTAAGGGCACTATTGAGACAGCTGAAGGTATGCCTGCAGCTTGAGATCAACTCTTTATTAGCCTTTCTTTCTCTTTTAAACCACCAACAATGCTCTTGGTGTGTCAGAAAATCCTTTATCCATTAAAGGACTAGGAAAGGTTCTTATAAATGAACACTTAGGGGCCGATTTACTAATCCACGAACAGACTGAAAGCATCCAAATGCGTTTTTTTCATAATGATCGGTATTTTGCGATTTTTTCGTTGCCGTTGCGACTTTTTCGTAAATTGACGCGACTCTTTCGTAGCCGTTACGACTTGTGCGAATTGTTGCGACTTTTTCATAGACGTCGCGAAAAAATTGGAAAGGTTTGCCCGCCGTTTACTAGCGCTCAATACGAAAAAGTCACGACAATTCGCACAAGTTGTAACAATTCACGAAAAAGTTGTGATGGCGACGGAAAAATCGCAATACACATGCTCTTGTGTGCATGTGTATAATGTGCTCTCCCTTCCCTGCTGTGTCTATGCACGCTCCCTTAGAAACAACCCCTAAATGCCCCCAGCCAATAAGAAGCGGAACCACGGTTGCCAAAGCAACCGATTCATTCCTTTCTTCTGTGCTACCTAGGCTCATGGGGGGAGGGAATGCTGCACATGCTCAGTATAGACGGTGAGGGAAAGGAAGTGGGCAAACCTTTTCAAAGATGGCGGCGCCATTCACAGAAACGAGTATGCAGCATACAGTAAGTGTAACTCTGTAAGTGTAACCTCCTAAATCAGTCCTCCTCCTGTCTCTCTGATCAGTTTTCTGAAAGGATGGGAGTGGCCTATTTTAAACCTGACACACTGAAAAATTCCTTTATGCTAACATCATCACGTCCAGGCTTTGTCCTTACTTTTTTCCAATTCATTGGTTGCTTGTGCACTCTAACCAGTTGCATAAATTGAAGGGTCATTGCCTATGCCATTGCAAGTAAGAAATTAGCCAAACAGACTCGGCATATCACAAACATACGGTTATGTTAAATTTGCAGCACTCTGTCACAAGCACAGGAAGCAATGTCAGACAGACAGGAGACACAGCCAATAGAAGTTAAGTCTGCTGCCAGTACTTAAAATAGTAGAAGTGAAGAATCAGCAGTGGGACGATTCTGTTGCACATTTTTTGCTAACTATGTATATGGCAAAGATTATTTTATTAATGTGAACGGTTAGTTTTGTGCTGTAGAAAGGTGAACAACCCCTTCAATCCTGAATGGCACCAATTAATACTGCTTTATTCACTCCAACAGGGTCAGTAAACTGTTTTATACAGTTCAATAGCTACAGACAGCACAAAGTGTCCTAAATTTGCCCTAGAATGTGATCTGCAAGTTCAGGTGAAATGGATGCCAAACTGAGCAAACAGAAACATACTCACACCCACCTGCAATCTGGAATGAGTGCCAATGCACCTCTTCAGCCTGCCCTGATAAAGTACATGCAACTGATCACACTGCTGCAAGGGAACCCCAGAATTACCATTAGCCTGGACCTTCTTATGCTTCTAGGGTTCCCATGGGTTGGAGCAAATACATGTAAAGAGAACCTAAAAGATTTATATATGTATACCAAATTGACACCATGCAGATGGAGTGCCCTAGTCCACTCTGAAGCCATTATTAAAGGCTACACATCTATTAAGCAAAACAACAAAAGCAAAACAAAGGCAAGCCGAAAAAAAGTAATGTGTGTTGCTATGTCAAAGAGCATTTGGCAGCAAAAATACACATTAAGCCATAAAAAATAGCCACTACTTATGACAAGATGAAAATGACAAACTGATATTAAAACTGCAATGAAGGAAGTAAAGAAAGGAGGAGTAAAAGGAAGGACAGATATTTTTGTACTTTCCCAAAAGTAGATATGATTAATGATGGAAAACATCACACCAAATCTTTGCTAAAATATCCATGACATCAATCCAAGTACAATACCTTCCAGCCAAGGACAAATTAAGGAGACTGCAGTCAAGTTGTTATTTTTTTTTTTTTTTTTTAATCCCAGTTTCTCAAAGCTTCTTTTTAAAAGAGGTTTGGTTTGTCTCTGAGTGCATTATTCAGTTGATCTATTAGAAAGCCCTAATTTGCCAGCCAGCATTGCTTCTTCGGAGGTTTATTAGGTCAATTCATGTATAAACTTAAATGTGCATCGTCCTGACGCCCTCCAGGCATTTATTTATTTTAAAGCAAAGCTCTGAATGGGATGAACTCCAAATGCTGAAAGCCATTCCAGTAATCCAAAGATCAATAACGTCCCCTTTGTTAAGGGTTAAGGAGCGGGCATGAATATTATTAAAAATATATACCTGCATTTGTTGGGAAGCAGTTCTTTTAGATCCTAAATTACTGCATACTGCACATTAGCAACAATTAAAAAATGCAGAATCACAGGGTTAAATCCATCTGCTGTTGAGTTGTAATGGAAAGCTAAAAAACACACAATTCTATTATAAGTCTCATGGCACAGCAGTGGTGCACGTTTTCTGGATTAAACCCATCTGTCACCACTGGTGCCTGGCAGATTTCATTCATGAAAATGATCACTGATCAACAACACCGCCAGTACAAAAGCAAATTTTAAAGCAACGACTAAAACATCTATGAATTCCACAGAAATTACACATATATTAAATAACATTTACATATGTGTAATGAAGAGGCCCAAAACAATAACAGTGCATATGACTATGGTAGCACAGGAATGGTCCCTGCATGTATTTTAGTAACTGAACAAAAAAAAAAAAAACACTCCCTGAAGCCTTTATAAAAAGGCCTATATTATTTATTCACAAAATTACTAAAAACTTTTTACACAAAGAAGTCTCACAATAACTACTTATGCTATTTCTCACGTTCACAGTTTTATGGCACCTATGAAAGTGATTACTCAAATGATAGGGCACCCAAAGGCCACAAAATATGAAAAGTCCACAGGAAGCTTCATGACTGATACTTAAGACCCCTGCAAACAAAAATCACTGCTTGTACTTCTATTCATCAAAATAACCCCTATAATAGTATAGTTTCCCTGAATTGATGCCATTTTGTCACGCCCTTATTCAGGCAGTCTGAGTTTTTCCTTTCCTAGATTTCCCCGAATTTACCCTGTTTTGACATGGTCCCCTGGGTAGCACAAAAAGGGTTCCACTGTAAACACCTTTTAAACCTTGCCAGTCAAGTTTGGGAAACTAGATGGCCTTCTTAAAACCTATAGTTAGGCAAATAAAAATGAAGGAAATGAAAATAGGTGGCCTATTCTACTTGCTTGAAACTAGGATTAAAGTGAAGTGCCCTGGTTTTAATCACCACATAAAAAATTGTGTAATAATCTTACCTGTGACAGCAAATACAGAGCCACTTGCCGACTTATTCTTGGCCGATCTCCAGGCTAAACAGACACAATACTTTGTTAAAACAGATTTATAGTACACATGTTAAATGAAAAGTAAAAATGTCTATGAAGATTCTCATTCATCCAGGTCATGATATACAGTATCTAGTAGAATTAAGTCTAAAAACAACTGGACTTTCCTGAGTTTTTCTTGAAAACGTTTCACCACTCATTCGAGTGGCTTCTTCAGTTCAAATGACTGGTAGGGAATTCCCCGGTATTTAAACCCTTGATGGTAGTACAGTCACAGACATCCAATCACAGTGGTTCCAGTTGAACTGAAGAAGCCACTCTGATTGAACTGAAGAAGCCACTCGGATGAGTGGTGAAATGTTTTCAAGAAAAACTCAGGAAAGTCCAGTTGTTTTTTAGACTTAATTCTACTAGAAAAGTAAAAATGTTTGAAATCTTTATTTTATAATTAAAGCTGGATTATGATAATAACACAGATATGAGAACTATTATTGAGAATGTTTGGGACAGTGGGTTTTATGTATAAGGGATCTTTCCACAATGTTGAGCACAATGTCTTAAGGCATTTATTGTCTCTCAAGCACCAGTTAAAAAAAAATGTAACCAGCACAGAATTCTTTTTACTACAGCAATATTATATGGGAAATACCAAACCCGTGATGCAAGGCTTAGTTATAATATATATAACACATAGCAGAAAAATAACCAGTTCATGGAGCAAAAGCAATAACATTCAATGATAAAATTAGGTAGAGGAACCTAATAAAGGTAAAGGGAAATATTATAATGGAACTAAATTAAAATTTCTTACATGTCATAGTTTTTCTTCTTTACCCATGTCTGTTAAATTATTACTGTACCCTGCTTGCTATAAATGACTAGGATCTTTTCACTGCCATTCAGGAGACCAACACAGGCTAGGCCGTAAACTCATACACCATGTACTCCATGGTTTTACCTCTACCATTGCTAAGGAAACTGAAGGATATTTACCAAAACACTTAACATACTAGACTATGCCAATAGTGGCAGGAAGTACACTTGCCAATCAAACACATAATGTACTGTACTTAATTAGCTATTAATTTAACATGTTATCTTATTTCTTTTGCTGCAACAAATTCAAAAGATACAACCCGGATTCCAAAAAAGTTGGGACACTAAACAAATTGTGAATAAAAACTGAATGCAATGATTTGGAGGTGCCAACTTCTAATAAACTTCTAATAGAACATAAATCACGGAACAAAAGTTTAAACTGAGAAAATGTACCATTTTAAGGGAAAAATATTTTGATTCTGAATTTCATGGTGTCAACAAATCCCAAAAAAGTTGGGACAAGGCCATTTTCACCACTGTGTGGCATCTCCCCTTCTTCTTACAACACTCAACAGACGTCTGGGGACAGAGGAGACCAGTTTCTCAAGTTTAGGAATAGGAATGCTGTCCCATTCTTGTCTAATACAGGCCTCTAACTGTTCAATCGTCTTGGGCCTTCTTTGTCGCACCTTCCTCTTTATGATGCACCAAATGTTCTCTATAGGTGAAAGATCTGGACTGCAGACTGGCCATTTCAGTACCCGGATCCTTCTCCTACGCAGCCATGATGTTGTGATTGATGCAGAATGTGGTCTGCCATTATCTTGTTGAAAAATGCAGGGTCTTCCCTGAAAGAGATGACGTCTGGATGGGAGCATATGTTGTTCTAGAACCTGAATATATTTTTCTGCATTGATGCTGCCTTTCCAGACATGCAAGCTGCCCATGCCACACGCACTCATGCAACCCCATACCATCAGAGATGTAGGCTTCTGAACTGAGCGTTGATAAAAACTTGAGTTGTCCTTGTCCTCTTTGGTCCGGATGACATGGCGTCCCAGATTTCCAAAAAGAACTTCGAATGGTGACTCGTCTGACCACAGAACAGTCTTCCATTTTGCCACACTCCATTTTAAATGATCCCTGGCCCAGTGAAAACGCCTGAGCTTGTGGATCTTGCTTAGAAATGGCTTCTTCTTTGCACTGTAGAGTTTGCACTGTGTTCACTGACAATGGTTTCTGGAAGTATTCCTGAGCCCATTCAGTGATTTCCTTTACAGTAGCATTCCTGTTTGTGGTGCAGTGTCGTTTAAGGGCCCGGAGATCACGGGCATCCAGTATGGTTTTACGGCCTTGACCCTTACGCACAGAGATTGTTCCAGATTCTCTGAATCTTCGGATGATGTTATGCACAGTTGATGATGATAGATGCAAAATCTTTGCAATTTTTCGCTGGGTAACACCTTTCTGATATTGCTCCACTATCTTTCTGCGCAACATTGTGGGAATTGGTGATGCTCTACCCATCTTGGCTTCTGAGAGACACTGCCACTCTGAGAAGCTCTTTTTATACCCAATGCATCAATTGACCTAATTAGTGTTATTTGGTCTTCCAGCTCTTCGTTATGCTCAAATTTATTTTTTCAAGCCTCTTATTGCTACTTGTCCCAACTTTTTTGGGATTTGTTGACACCATGAAATTCTGAATCAACATATTTTTCCCTTAAAATGGTACATTTTCTCAGTTTAAACTTTTGTTCCGTGATTTATGTTCTATTCTGAATAAAATATTAGAAGTTGGCACCTCCACATCATTGCGTTCAGTTTTTATTCACAATTTGTTTAGTGTCCCAACTTTTTTGGAATCCGGTTTGTATATATATCAAAAAAATATCAAGCCTATGTACTCCCAATTTCAGCTCCAGATGCAAAAGACTCGTTCATCGAAGTCTAAAAAGGTTTTCTGATGATTTTTCAAAATATACAAATTCTCCTATCCAATACGTTATTAATACATTACATTAAAAATAAACATATTCAACTAACCTTCATCTTTTTAAGTTTTTGAAATTATCAGCCTTCCTTTTCTGCTTCTTTCTACCATAAAACTAAACATGCAATTTGCTAGCCGTAGATTTTACCAAGAATACCAGTCTACATCATACTAAAAGTATTTTTAAGGGAACTACCATTTTAAATGAAAAGTAATTATATTTCAAAAGGCAAGTGGAATTGGTACCATACTAATGCATTTACAGATAATGTTCACATACTCTGTAATTTGAAAAATAATTTACAGAGAGCGTTATGTTTTTATGAAATATAAGTTTATTTGTTGCGAATATGGTGACAAGGTCATGATGTATAAGTTAATGTTGTATTAAACACTAGTAGGCAATTTTATTTGACAGCACCTACTAGATATATACTGACAGCACCTCAAATTAGGCATCTTGTTAAAACAGAAAGATGGATGGATGGTGCAAAAGGGAAATGCTGGAAAAAAGGTGATAAGAGGCAATGGTGTGAGCTCGGTTTGTCTTACCTCATCCTGTGTTACCAGTGAGTAGACATAAAGAGGAAGCAGTAGTCTGTTAAGCAGATGGTCTGTAAGGACATCATTGAGGAACTCACAGTTGATTATGAGAATATCATTAAGGTAGTTCAGATGGTCCAAATGCTGTGATACCAGATTGCTTAGATTACCTCTGTTTTTGTGTCTGCAATATAAAATCATTGTTTTGAAAAGTGCAAAACACCACAAACATTCACAAACATTTACTTTAACCCTTTCACTGCCGGCCGTTTTGATCAAAGCGGAACTTGTATTGCCAAACAGTTTTTGAACACTGTTTCACTTTAGGGGCCTTTCCTCGGGGGGACTTTTACTTTACCCAGGAAAACAATATATCGTTATTTTTTCAGGACAACCTAAGCTTTCAAAATATGGTAGAATTTTTGTGTCATTCCAATTCTGTAACAAGATATAGGCTTCTTAATGTCTAAAAATGAAAAAAAAAATCAAGTTTTCCATAATATAAACACAAATACCAGAAACAAAAATTATTTCATGCACAAAAATACAACACAACTGATTTGGAAAGTCCCATGTCTCCTGAACGCACCAATAACAAATATATATATAATTTTATGGAGATGTCTCACTTGTATAGGTTAAAAACTTCCAGCAGTACACTACCAAATTTCCAAAGCACTGCTCCAGAAAGCTGCATACTTTAGATTTCAAGGCCGAACATTCCACTAACAGAAGGTTTATCCCAGAAAATTATACATTTTTGGAAAGAACAGATTCTTGGGAATCCAGAGTAGGCACAACTGTCTCTCTACTCCAATCTATCAAGTCGCAACACTTTCCTAAAGATATAAGTTTCTATCAAAATTTGTGATTTTTTTTTTTTTTTAAATCACTTCAAAGCTTCCAGTCTATAGTATCTTATCTCCTACAGGTCATAAAGTAACCCAATAAAACACTAATCAACACATTTACATCATTTTATGTGGGAAAAAGCTACTATAAAGCAGGGGTAGGGAACCTATGGCTCGGGAGCCAGATGTAGTTATTTTGATGGCTACATCTGGCTCGCTGCAACGGGGGACGTGGCCTGCGCTCGGCGGATAGAAGACGTGTTCTAAGCCTTAGAACACGTCTTCTATCCGCCGAGCGCAGGCCACGCCCTCCTCCGCATCCGGCATCCTTGGCACCCACCCTACCTTGCCCCTGCGCTCGGCGGATAGAAGACGTGTTCTAAGCCTTAGAACACGTCTTCTATCTGCCGATCGCAGGCCACGCCCTCCTCTGCATCGCATCCGGCATCCTTGGGACCCACCCTACCTTGCCCCGCAGCATCCGCACCCAAACATATTGTATGGCTCTCACGGAATTACATTTTAAAATATGTGGTGTTTATGGCTCTCTCAGCCAAAAAGTTTCCTTACCCCTGCTAAGTATGCTTCTTTTATCTCTGTAATAATTAAACAGTACCTACTATGTGATTCTAACAAAGATGCAATAATTCTAACTAAGATACCTAAGATAAAGCAATATTGGTGGCATAACAATCCAATTTGGTTTATTAAATGTGTACATGATTTTTAGTAGTAGACCTAAAGTATGACATTTAAAATTACTGAAAGACCCCTTATGCAGAAAACCCAAGGTCATGAGCATTCTGGATAATGGGTCCCACACCTGTACATTTCTCTGAACCTTTTAATGGAGTAACTCAGGTATTTACAATTAAATCTGTGCTTTAAGCTTGGTGATTTTTAAATCTCAGGCAGGCAGTGAGATAAGATAACATCATTAAGAAAATCGATGTCGTGGGATCACACCTCAAGAGTCCCATGCCATTTCTGCCAGAATCTGTCCCCACTTCCTTTCCAACTAGCTTTTCTCACTCGACAGCATGGCCTATTAATTTAGCCAAATTACATTCACTTTAATAGATTGTTTCAGAGTATAGATTACATGGCCACTCCAATCACTCAAGCACAACAAGCAAAGTTTCAATTAGCACATTAGGAGGCTCTTACAGAGGCTGCTGACCCTGAAGAAGCTGTGAATAATTCATGCAATCCAATTAAGAGGCAGTCATCTGATCATTGAGAATGTAGGAGATTAAAGGCATCAGGATTAAGTACTTGTTTATAAAGCAAAAAATCAACATGAAGGCAGCATTATTCATAACATGACTTTTTTTTATTTTTATTTATTGACAATCTTTACCATCAAATTACTCTACTGATGATAAATCCATCAAGGTAAAACTACAACACTTAAGGATATATATGGAGAAAAGGCCACATGGCTGTCACACTCTCAAGAACATAAAACTTTTAAACATGACGCTTTTATGAATATGTTTTGGTTCCATGATAAAAGTTGCTCGCCAAGTAAACATGCCAGCCTTGGAAAGGCAAGAATGCTAGGAATAAGGTTATGGCTAAGGAAAATAATGCCAGCTAGGGAATTATGCTTGGGTTCAACCAAGAGAATGATTATATTTTCTATGTAAAGGATTCATACATAAGTAAAGAAAACAAACTAGGATTTGTGAAATCTAATATTTTAAAGCTACTCT
Organism: Xenopus tropicalis; assembly: GCF_000004195.4. Lineage (NCBI taxonomy): Eukaryota > Metazoa > Chordata > Amphibia > Anura > Pipidae > Xenopus > Xenopus tropicalis. The sequence continues at coordinate 36,890,706 of NC_030685.2, forward strand.
AATGAAAGCTATTATAATGTGCGGAAGGAATACTTAACAACTTATATGCTGTGTAAAAGATGTAGGCAAAATTAAGCTCACATCACCAATCTATGCCATGTAACAAATGGCATGTTTTTTCTTCCGCTGGAACATACAGTTAGGTCCATAAATATTTGGTCAGAGACAACTTTTTTCAAATTTTGGTTCTGTACATTACCACAATGAATTTTAAATAAACTCAAATGCAGTTGAAGTGCAAACTTTCAGATTCAATTCAGTGGGGTGAACGAAACAATTGCATAAAAATGTGAGACCACTAAAGCATTTTTTTTTACACAATCCCTTCATTTCACAGGCTCAAAAGTAATTGGACAAATTAAATAACTGCATTAAAATGTTCATCTCTAATACTTTGAACCCCCTTTTCTGGCAATGACAGCCTGAAGTCTTGAACTCATGGACATCACCAGATGCTGGGTTTCCTCCTTTTAATGCTCTGCCAGGCCTTCACTGCAGCGGCTTTCAGTTGCTGTTTGTTTATGGGCTTTTCTGTCCGAAGTTTAGTATTCAACAAGTGAAATGCATGCTCAATTGACTGACTTGGCCATTCAAGAATTTTTCACTTTGCTTTAATAAACTCCTTGCTTTCGCTGTGTGTTTTGGGTCATTGTCCATCTGTATCATGCAGGAAAAGATGATGTACCGTGTTAGCCAGTCAAAAATGTTTACAGGGTAACCCTTTTGAAATAAAAAATAACAAAAGTGGTATAAAGGTGATACCTTTATTGGCTAACTAAGATAATCATAGCAAGCTTGCTATGGTTATCTTAGTTAGCCAATAGGGTATCACCTTTATACCACTTTTGTTATTTTTTATTCCAAAAGGGTTACCCTGTAACCATCTGTATCATGAAAAGCTGCCCAATCAATTTGACTGCATTTAGCTGGATTTGAGCAGACAGTATGTCTCTGAACACCTCAGAATTTATTCGGCTGCTTCTGTCCTGTGTCACATCATCAATTAACACTTGTGTCCCCAAGCCATCACACTGCCTCCACCGTGTTTTACAGATGATGTGGTATGCTTTGGATAATGAGCTGTTCCATACCATCATTCTGGTATAGGCTGATCTTGGTTTCATCTGTCCATCTGTTTCATCTGTTTTTCCAGAACTGTGCTGGCTTTTTTTAGATGTTCTTTAGCAAAGCCCAATCTAGCCTTTCTATTCTTGAGGCTTATGAGAGGCGCACCCTCTGTATTTACTTTCATGCAGTCTTCTCTTGATGGTAGACTTGGATATCGATACCCCTGGTTGGCTGTTGTAAAGGGTTTCTCTTCACCAAGGAAATGATTCTGCGATCATCCAACACTGTTTTTTTCCGTGGACGTCCAGGTGTTTTTTGTTGCTGAGTTCACCAGTGCTTGCTTTCTTTCTCAGGATGTACCAAACTGTAGATTTTGCCACTCCTAATATTATAGCAATTTCTCGGATGGTTTTTTTTCGGTTTTTGCACCTTAAGGATGGCTTCTTTTATCTGCATGGAGAGCTTTTGAACACATGTTGTCTGTTCACAGCAAAATCTTCCACATGCAAGCACCACACCTCAAATCAACTCCAGGCCTTTTATCTGCTTAATTCATAATGACATAACGACAGACTTGCCAACACTTGCCCATGAAATAGCCTTTGAGTCAATAGTCCAATTACTTTTGAGCCCTTGAAATGAAGGGATTGTGTTAAAAAATGCTTTAGTGGTCTCACATTTTTATGCAATCGTTTTGATCACCCCACTGAATTAAAGCTGAAAGTCTGCACTTCAACTGCATCTGAGTTGTTTCATTAAAAATTCATTTTGGTAAAGTACAGAACCAAAATTAGAAAAAAGTTGTCTCTGTCCAAATATTTATGGACCTAACTGTACTTACAATTTATTTTACACAGCTTTTTCCACCGTTTTTTCGTCAAATTTTGTATTACACAGCATAATAAATAGGACCCTAAGGGTGGCAGAGCTAAACCCAGATGCCACCGTTTGTGCAATGCAGACAGCTTCATTTAAGGAGAAGGAAAGGTAAAAACTAAGTAAGCTTTATCAATAAGGTCTATGTAAATACAGCCATAAGCACTCACAAAAAAGCTGCACTGGGTCCCCTTCAAAAGAAACACAGGATTTCTTGTCTTCATTTGTGTACACATGTTGTTCTGTGTCAGACTTCCTTCTCTCAGGGCACAGCACGAGTCTGCTAAGTTTGGTCCTTTCTCCCTCTACCCCACCTCTTTCCTCCTCCACCTCCTGTAAGAATTTCCCCCCCCCCCTCCCAACTCTGTGCAATCTGAGCTACCAGCAGCTAGAGATGCAGCATGGAAGCAAGGACCAAGATAAAATGGCAGCTGCTGTCTTAAACAAACAGAGGGAGTTTCTAGGATTGTTTACTCAGGTACAGTAAAGACCCTTGCGGGTGTTAGCTGATTAGAGAAGGGGGTTCATTTTTGGCTTCTCTAGTGTGTCTTCATGGACAGCCAGGGGCTACACAAAGCTTAACTACAGGTATTGTGCCAGTTATCCAGAAAGCTCTAAATGTTAACAAATGATTTCCTTTTTCTCTGTAGTAATAATAATACGGTAACCTGTATATTATCCCAACTAAGATAAAATGAATCCGTATTGAGGGCAAAATAATCCTGTTGCTTTTATTTAATGGTTTAAATAATTTTAAACCAAATTAGAGACCCCTTATCTGGAAAATCTCAGGTCCCGAGCACTCTGGATAACAGGTCCCATACTTTCCCGTACACAAATCACTGCAAATCTGAAATTCCAAATAACAGAACAAACTAGAAAGGGAAGTTTGAGAACAAACTTCATGTTGGGTTGAAAAACATGATGTCACCAATAAAAGTCAATAGGTGAATTGTGATTGGTGGTTCCGCCCACTTTTTCTAACCTTGAGTCGAAGTCACCCAGTGACAAACAGTGGGCACCCTGGCATAAATAGTTTGAGAATGACAGCATTTTAAATTTAAACCAATAAAATTCAATGGATGAAATCTGACTGGCTGTTAGTGGCCCAACCCACTTTTCCTATTTTTGAACTGCAGTCCCCCAGTGACCAACTGCAAATTTTGGGGACTCGGGCATTCATTGTGAGGCTGACAGCATTTTACACTTCACCATTGAAAGTAAATAGATGAAATGTTATATGTTATTGGTGGCTCCGCCCACTTTTTTCTAACTTTGAATGGCAAATACCCAGTGACTAACTCTGGAAACTTTAACAACCCTGGAATTAATATTTAAATGATGGCATCAGTTTAAATATAAACCAATGAAATCTAATGGGTGGAAATGGATTGGCTGTGGGTGGCTCCTCCCACTTGTTTGGGAACCTTGACATAAATAGTATGAGCAAAGCAACATTTTAAATATAAACCAAAAAAATTCAATAGGTGAAGTCTGATTGGCTGTTGGTGGCTCCACCCACTTTTTAAAACCTAAAAATGCAGTTCCCTAGTGACCCTGGTGTTAATACTGTGAGAATGGCAGCAGGTTGAATTTCCCATTGAAAATCAATAGGTAAAATCTGATTGGCTGTTGTTGGCTCCACCCACTTTTTCTAACTCTGAACTGCAGTTACCTGGTGACTAGCTCTGCAAAGTTTGGAGACCTTAGTATTAATATTTAAAGAATGGCCGCAGTTTAAATTTAAACATATGAAGTCTATAGGTGAAATCTAATTGGTTGTTGTTGGCCCCACCCTCTTTTCTAAACTTGAAACATAGTCACCTAGTGACAAACTGTGCAAAGTTTGGGGACCCTGACATTAAACATGTGAGAATGGCAGCAGTTAAAATTTTCCCACTGAAAACAATGAAAGAAAAGTGATTGGCTTTTGGTGGCCCCGCCCACTTTTTCTAACCTTGAGTACAAAGTCACGCAAAGACTGTGCAAAGTTTGCGAACTCTGGCATCAAAACAATAAAATTCAATAGGTGAAATCTGATTGGCTGTTGGTGGCCCCGCCCACTTTTTCAAAACTAAAACTGTAGTCCTCTAGTGACCAACTGTGAAAAGTTTGGGGACCCTTGTGTTAATACTGTGAGAATGGCAGCAGGTTGAATTTCCCCATTTAGAGTCAATAGGTAAAATCTGATTGGCTGTTGGTGGCTCCACCCACTTACAAAAATACAAAAAACCTTAAATGCGTAGTCACCCAGTGTCTGACTATGCAAAGTTTGGGAAGCCTGGCAACAAACCAATAAAAATCAATAGGTGAAATCTGATTGGTTGTTGGTGGCTCCGCCCACTTTTCAAAACAAAAATCGCAGTCCCCTAGTGACCAACTGTGAAAAGTTTGGGGACCCTGGGGTTAATACTGTGAGAATGGCAGCAGATTGAATTTCCCCATTGAAAGTCAATAGGTAAACTCTGATTGGCTGTTGGTGGCTCCACCCACTTTTTCTTACCTTGAACCACAGTTACCTGGTGCCTAACTCTGCAAAGTTTGGGGACCCCGGTGTTATTACTGTGAGAATGGCAGCAGGTTGGATTTCTGCCAAGTCAATAGGTAAAATCTGATTGGCTGTTCACATCTCCGCCCACTTTTGGGCATCCAACAATCATCATATTTTCATTCAGGCTGACCCCATGACTGTGTGATTCAAGTTTGGGGAGTGTAGCCTCAAAGCTGTAAGTTTGGCAGCAGTTTCAATTTCCCTATTAAAGTCAATGGGTACAATATGATTGGCTGCTGTTGGCCCCTCCCACTTTGCAGGGTTTTTTTTTTTTTTTTTCTAAAAACCTGAATGCGTAGACACCCAGTGACTGACTGTGCAAAGTTTGGAAAATCTGGCATCAAACCAATAAAAATCAATAGGTGAAATTTGATTGGCTGTTGGTGACTCCGCCCACTTTTCAAAACTTAAACTGCAGTCCCCTAGTGACCAAGTGTAAAAAGTTTGGGGACCCTGGGGTTATTACTGTGAGAATGGCAGCAGGTTGAATTTCCGCCAAATCAATAGGTAAAATCCGATTGGCGGTTCACAGCTCCGCCCACTTTTGGCCATCCAATAATCACCCTATTTTCATTCAGGCTGAGCCCATGACTATGTGATTTAAGTTTGGGGAGTGTGGCCTCAAAGCTGTAAGATTGGCAGCAGTTTCAATTTCCCCATTAAAGTCAATGATTAAAATTTGATTGGCTGTTGTTAGCCCCTCCCACTTTGGGGTCATCTAACAAATGTTGCTGCTTCATTCGGGGTGACCCCATGATTATGTTATTCAAGTTTGGGGGGTGTAGCTTCAAAGCTGTAAGTGTGGCAGCAGTTTGAAAATCTTCCCTGTCAAAGTCAATGGGAAAATTGGGGGGATCGGAGCGGCGCCACAAAAAGACGGGGGGCCGGATTGCTTAAAAAAGCAGAAGCAACCTGCTCCGCTATAGGACGAAGATGTGTGGGGAGTTTGGGTGTTGTACCCCTAAAACTGTAGGAAGAGTAGCGTTTAGAAAATGGGGGGCGCTAAGAATAAGAAGAAGCGGAAGAATAAGCTAAAGTCGAAGAACAGTATGTTGGGGTTTTCAACCCAACATAATCAGTACTTTTCCTCTATAAAGGTTAAAGGCACAGGTTAAAGGCAAACTGTGCAAGACCTAGTAAAGAGATCAGCAGATACTGTGATTCTCCTTCATGTTTGTCAAAATGGAGCTCAACAATGAATTAGACTAGACTTGCTACACCCTATGTCTTAAAAGCGGTTGTTCACCTTTAAATTAAGGTATGGTGTTTTATTTTGAAACAACTCGTGAATTGGTCCTTCATTTTTATTATCTGTGGCTATTATCTGCTCTCCAGGTTGGAATTTCAGCACTATCTGGTTGCCATGGCCCAATTTAACCTTGCAACCAGGCAGTGGTCTGAAAGGGAGACAGAAATACTCTAGCCTGCTGTCATTTATCCGTGTTTAGGGGCCTCAAAATATACAGTATTTATTCACAATATAACATTCGCAATTCAAGGCTGATTATGGAATCAGACTCATATTACACAGTAGCATAGGAACTGGTGCTTTCTGAATTTAAAATCATTCTGATAATGTGTTGAAGATTTCCAAACACTCCCTAGCTTAAAGTCTAAAAGGACAAGGAAAGGTTAAAGGAGAAGGAAAGGCTAAGTCACTTGGGGGTGCCAAAATGTTAAGCACCCCCAAGTGACTTAGATCGCTTACCTTGTACCCCGGGCTGGTGCCCCTGTTAGGAGAAAAAAACACCAGCCCAGGGTACCTGTAGGAAGCGCTTCCTCCTTCCTCTCTCTTCTCCGGGCGAAATCCGTCGGCCGGCGCATGCGCTGTAGATTGAAAAGCCGACTTTGTTTTTTTAAGTTCAGCTTCTCACTCTACTGCGCATGCGCGCGCGGCGCTCCAGGAAGCGCTCGCTGCTACCCCGGGCTGGTGCTGTTCTCTCCGTACAGGGGCACCAGCCCGGGTTATGAGGTGAGCGATCTAAGTCACTTGGGGGTGCCTAACATTTTGGCACCCCCAAGTGACTTAGCCTTTCCTTCTCCTTTAATATAAATTAAAAGTAAGTGTAAAGGCATTCTTTTTAAGTACTTAAAGGAGAAGGAAAGGCAAAGTCACTTGGGGGTGCCAAAATGTTAGGCACCCCCAAGTGACTTTAACCGCTTACCTCGTACCCCGGGCTGGTGCCCCTGTTCGGAGAAAACAGCACCAGCCCGGGGCACCTGGAGCGGAGCGCTTCCTCCTTCCGGCTTCCGCTTTCTAAAATGCCGGTGGCCGGGCATGCACAGTAGAGCGAAAAAGCCGACTTTAATGTTTAAGTTCGGCTCTCCACTCTACTGCGCATGCGTGCGCAGCGAATCACAAAGGAGGAAGCGCAGGCAGCTACCCCGGGCTGGTGCTGTCCTCTCCGAACAGGGGCACCAGCCCGGGGTAAAAGGTAGGAGGTGCCGAACATTTTGGCACCCCCAAGTGACTTTGACTTTCTTTTTCCTTTAAGCATTACTGCATATCTAAATTCCCAGATCCCTGCTTGCTTCTCTGAGATATGGTGCTGGCAGCCTACAGCAGTGTGAAGACTACAGTGACATCACTAAAATCTCTCTCCCCTTCCTGTAGGCCTTCAGTAGCAATGCACATGTGTGTAACTTGATCCTGTCTCCTGTTCTGAGCTACACATGCCCACCAGCCAATCAGAAGTGGATCTGGCAGAGGGGGGGGGGGGGAGGGAATGAAACACATGTGCAGTATGAAGCAAGGAGGGAAAGGAAGGGAAAATACCTTTTTAAAGATGGCTGCCTGTTCAAGAAAACAGATAGAAAATGTGAAGTAAGTGTGAGTAAATTTTTGATTAGGTGAGCCAAACATGTAGCGTTTTACTAAACAATAGGAGGACTATTGGGCAGTATGGAACTTTGACTTCCATTCTTCCATTCTCCTTTTACACAGTCCACAGCACACTATCATTTTGTACACAAAAAAAACTGCAATCAAATAAATCACACATTGCCTTTTGACCATCAAGCATCGCCAAACACAAACTAACTACATATTTAAAGTAGAACTAAACCCTAAAAATGGCATACTTTATATACTAAACTTACTGCACCAGCCTGAAGTTTCAGCATATCAATATCAGCCATGATCCAGGACTTCAAACTTGTCAATATGAGCTCCCCATCTTGTAAAGTGTCTGCGACACTTATATGCTTGGTGTGCTCTGAGCAGCTGTTGAAAAGCTGAGCTTAAGGGTCATCACAAATTACCAAGCAGAAAATGAGGTTTAACTGTGATAAGTAGATGCTGCGGGGCTGTGGTTGCTTTGGGCTAGTACAGAAGCCCAAAACAAAACATACAACATTTCTGGCTTACTTCTTTAGTTAGGCTTTAGTTCTCCTTCAACAAGTTGTGTATTAGTTTTTGGCATAAATGTTTTCTGTGTTAAGTTCCAGCATAAAAAGCAGTGGCCACTTAAAACTGTACTGTATAAAACACCAATCATCCATTCCTGTTTTTTTTTTTTTTCAATATCTTTTGGGGTTCGATTTACTGCTGGGGTTTACTTGCCTCCTTTGACTTAAATGGTTAACACCATAAAAATAATTGCGGAAAATAAATCACACACACCTTTATGAACTTGCCATTCAATTTACATTGCTTTTGTATTTCTACAGCAATAAATAATTCTACACAGCATTTCAAATAGGTTTCAGCAAATTTTTTTAATTTTATCTCTAAAATGACTCTAGACAGACCCCAGAATGACAAACTTTTTTCATGCATTCGGTCTCATGCAGATTCTGTATCACAAGCAGCTCAATTTCAGTTCTCTCTGCTACTTCCTAGTCTAATGTGAATCCCTGCCCACTTTTCTTTGGCAAGCTCATAAAAGAAAAGGGGACGGGGCTACATGCTAGATTAGGAAGTAGCAGAGAGACCTTAAGTTGAGCAGCTTTCGAACAAAATCTGCATGAGAAATAGTGCAAGGAGAAAGGTATCTTATTCTAGGGGCTGAATAGAGTATTTTTAGGAGATTTCATGATAAAAAATTTTCTTAACCATTAAGTTAACTTTTAATATGTTATAGAATGTCCTATTCCTAGCAACTTTGCAAATGGCCTTCATTTGTTTTTTTTTGTTTTTTTTTTAAAAAGTTAATTATTTCCTCATATTCTACCTCCTTCCAGCTTTCAAATGTTTGGGCGGCCAAATTTAATTGTTTTTTCTACTTGTCTTTACTTATCGTTCCATTCAGTCACTTTTAGATTACATTTTCTTATTCAAACCACTGCTTGGTTGCTAGGGTAAATAAGAATCTAACAACCAGATAGTTGCTGAAATACCAATTTGGATAGCTGCTGAACAAAAATCTAAGTAGCTGAAACAAAACAAAAAAGTTAAAAATGAAAACGAATTGTAAATTGTCTTGGATGATCAACATCTAGGTTATACTAAAAGTTATTTTAAAGGTAAACTGCCCCTTTAAAATGGTCAGCAGAAGACCAGTTCCTGTGGAAAAATGTGAAGGTCTGATCTTTACCAAGCTTTAGGTTGGTACAGAAAAATCAGAATATAAAATACAGCATTTCTAGCCACATCCTATTTTGATTTTAGTTTCCTTTAATAACCTTGATTTTCACCAAGAAATAACGGATTTATACTTACGTAAATTCCTTTTCCCTCAGTCCCGAAGACAGCACTTACTAGAGAGATGACATCCACCTGCTAGGAAAACACCACACCCCCCAATTAATTACTCCACCCCCTCATCTCCTATAAGTTCCTCTGCTCCCCTCTAGCCCTCAGTGATTTTCTCAAGCAATAAGACACATACACAAATGCTGATAGAATATTTACTGTAAGGGAGGGATATTGTGCTCCCTTCGGGACTGAGGGAAAAGGAATTTACGTAAGTATAAATCCGTTATTTCCCTCATGTCCCTTGGCAGCACTTACTAGAGAGAGTTGAGTAGCAGTACGTCAAGGGGGGGCATTTTTACAAATTGAATAATGCACCGTATTTGCGAACGCCACTTCCCCAGGGGTACCTACGTTCAGTCGGTAATGCTCTCCAAATGTTCTGAAACTTTCCCACGAAGCTGTTCTACATATCTGGTCCACTGACACGCCTCCAACTTCTGCCTGTGAGGCTGACACTGCTCTGGTAGAATGAGCCTTGAGGTTTGGAGGTACTGATTTCCCTGAAGCAGAATAGGCTAAGGAAATTGCCTGTTTTATCCATCTGGAAATGGAAGATTTTGAGGCACGTTTCCCCTTGTTCTTCCCCCAAAAGGAAACTAAAAGGTTATGAGATACACGAAAAGGTTTTACCTTGTTTAAATAGAACAAAACACATCTTCTGGCATCCAGTAAGTGTAGCTTTTCCTCCACTTTATTTCTTGGTTCTGCAAAAAAAAGCTGGAAGAATGACTTCAAAGTTTCTATGAAAATTAGATGAGACTTTAGGTCTGAACAAGGGATCTGCTTTGAGGATGATCCTGTCTGGAAACCTGTAGACACGAATCTTTACATGATAAAGCTTGCAGTTCTCCTATGCGTCTGGCTGAACAAACTGCCACTAAAAATACTGTTTTAATGGAAAGATGATACAGGAAAGCTTCTTCCAAGGGTTCAAAGGGAACATTTTGTAAGGCTCTTAACACAATGTCTAAGTCCCAATTTGAAGTTAGGTTATTTGTCTTAGGTCTAATATTTTGAACAGCCCTGACAAATCTTTTGATCAATGGATGCTCCACTAAGGATATGTTCTTGAAAGCTGATAAGGCCGTAATGTGCACCTTAAGTGTATTTGGAGCTAATTTTTTCCTAAAACCATCATGTAGAAAATCTAAAATGATTGACACTGGAACGTCTTCTGGAGTTAGTTTCTTATCCGAGCACCACTTCCTGAAACAAGACCAAATTCTTTGATAAATTTTATTTGTAATTTCTTTCCTGCTATGCAACAGGACTTCAATGACTGGTGAAGATATCCCTTGTGCTCTCATAACATCCCTTTCAGTCTCCATGCTGTGAGCTGAAGAGCTGCAGGGTTTGGATGAAAAATTGGTCCCTGGTGTAAGAGATTTTCCTTCACTGGAAGGAGCGCCAAGGAGGACTGACAGAAAGTTGGAGGAGGCTGGAGTACCAACTCCTTCTGGGCCAGGCAGGAGCTATTAGAATCACTTCTGTTGAGCAAAGTGCAACTTTCTTGATCACTCTTGCTAACATAGGGATAGGTGGAAAGACATATGCTAGGCTGAAATCCCATGACTGGGCTAGTGCATCCACTGCTTCCTAGCCTTGGCCTGCTGTAAGGGAAAAGAATCTTTGATGCTTTGCATTGTACTTTGAGGCCATGAGGTCTATTACTGGAGAACCCAAAACCTTGCAAATCTGGAGTAATGTTTCTGGATCTAAACTCCACTCTCCGGGAAGTATCAACCTGCGACTTAAAAAGTCTGCTCGGATATTGCTGTGCCCAGAAATATGGCGTGCTAGTATACTTTTTAGATTTTTTTCTCCCCAGCACATGATCTTATTGACTCTCATTCTCAGGTCTTTGCTTCTGGAACCTCCTTGGTGATTTATGTAGTAGGCTGTTGCCACATTGTCCGTATGTATTAGAACATTTTGGTCTTTTACATAGTTTTGAAGGCAAACAGGGCTCTCCATACTGCTTCCAACTCTAAGGAGTTTGCTGCCTGATGACCAATACCTTTTTCCCAGATTCCCTGCTCTACCAAATTTCCTAAATGTGCACCCCAACCTTTGCCACTTGCGTCTGTTGTGATGACTAGGGGAGGAACTGGAAACAGGGATGAACCTTTTGAAAGATTTCTTGGGTGTAACAACCAAGTGAGAGATTTCTTTATAGAGTTTCCTTCTGAGTGATGCCTTCTGATGATCCCAAACTGAGTTTATATATCTTTGCAGATCTTTCATATGGGCACGTCCCCATGGAACTGCTCTAATACTGCTGAAAAAAAGACCCAAAATTTCTAGCCTTGCTTTATTGAAGAGAATTTCCTGTTTTGAAACTTGTGCACTCTGTCTCTGATTTTTAGCCTTTTTTCTGGAGGGAGGAAAATTCTTCCTTCTTCTGTGTTCCAAACCATTCCCAAAAATGTTATCTCTTTTGCAGGATTTAGATTGGATTTTCCCCAATTTATTAACCAGCCCAATGACTGAAAAACCTCTATTGTTTTGAATAGATTTCTTTGCAACACTAAATCGGTCTCTGCTTTTAGTAGACAATCGTCCAGATAAGGAATAATAGCATTACCTTGAGTTCTTAAGTATGCTGCAACTACTACCATTACCTTTGTAAAGACTCTTGGTGCACTCGATATTCCAAACGGCAGGGCTGTGAATTGAAGGTGTTCTGTTCCTGCAGGTCCCTTTATGGCTACCCTTAAGAATTTTTGGTGACATTCCCTTATGGGAATATGAAGGTAGGTGTCTTTTAGGTCTATAGTGCACATCACATCCCCTTTGCAAAGCGCTAACAGGGTGGATCTTATTGATTCCATTTTGAACTTCTTTTTGAATATAAATTGATTTAAATATCTTAGATCTATGATGGTTCTATATTTCCCGTTCGGTTTTGGTACAAGGAAGATTGGGGAGTAGACCCCGCTGAACTTTTCTTTTTGGGGTACCTGAATCAATACTTTCATCTCTTTGAATTCTTGGATTGCTAATTCCATGGCTTGTTTTTCAACCCTTTGTTTTGGTAAGCGAGTTTCTATAAATCTTGTCGGAGGAAGACCATAGAATTCTATTGAATATCCTAGGTCTATTATTTGTAACACCCATTTGTCTGAGGTGAATTTTTTCCCATTCCTGAATGAACCCCTTCAATCTTACTCCAACTGGCAAGGCGTCATGCTGAGGTTTTTGAAATTTGGACGACCCCTTCCTCTTGAGGGTCTTCCTCTAGATTGGGTATAATTTCTATCCCCTGATGTTTTGCCACTCCTCCAGTCCTGTCTATATTTGTAAGAGGTTCTGAAACCCCGAAAGGAAGGTCGCTTGTATAGTCTCTTGTCTTGAGGTAAGCTTCTCACCTTATCATCAGACCTTTCCAGCTGGGATCCAAAAAGTTTTTCTCCCTCAAATGGTAGATTAAGCAGACGGTTTTTGGAGGCTATATCTGCCACCCAGGGCTTAAGCCATAGAGCTCTTCTGGCTGAGGTAGCAAACGCTGTAGTTTTAGCCAAGATTTTGGCAGAATGCAATGCCTGCTTTGATAACAGTGTCCACAAAATGGCCCCTGCCTGCTTGCTGCAATTGTGAATTCCAAGGCTGAAGAAACTAAGATTAAAATAATTTATATAGTGTAAGTGAAGTTTATTTTGCTTGACAACCACAATAGAAAACAATTTGGAATTATTTCTTAAGGTGACAGGTCCGCTTTAAAGCATTCTCTAGTTGCAGGATCCAGACCTTAAGGCAGGGGTAGGGAACCTATGGCTCGGGAGCCAGATGTGGCTCTTTTGATGGCAGCATCTGGCTCCCTGCCAAATCTTTAATAAAAAAAAATAACGGGGGGCATGGCCTGCGCTCGGTGCATAGAAGACACGTTCTAAGCCCTAACTCGTCTGTCATCCAAAGAGCGCAGGCCACACCCTCCTCCTCCGCATCGCATCCGGCATCCTTGGCACCCACCCTACCTTGCCCCTGCGCTCGGCGGATAGAAGACGTGTTCTAAGCCTTAGAACACGTCTTCTATCCGCCGAGTGCAGGCCACGACCTCCGCATCCGGCATCCTTCGGACCCACCCGACCTTGCCCCGTAGCATCCGCAGCCAAACATATTGTATGACTCTCACGGAATAACATGTTAAAATATGTGGCGTTTATGGCTCTCTCAGCCAAAAAGGTTCCTGACCCCTGCCTTAAGGGATCTTGCCACTGAAGCCGCCGCTATTGCCGGCTTGAAACCTGCTGCTGCTGCCAGATAGGTTTTCCTTAGGGCCCCCTCCGCCTTTCTATCCATGGCGTCCTTGAGACCAGTACTGTCTTCTAACGGTAAAGTTGTTCTTTTGATAGTTTGGGCTACCGGAGGATCCAATTTTGGAGGTACATCCCAAAATTTTGTGTCCTCAACCTCAAAGGGAAAAAGAGAATAAAATTTATTTTGTGGGGCCCATTTCTTATCTAATACAGACCACTGACTTTTAATTTTGTTCTTAATAGCTTCAGATTCTGAAATTTCTCCTTCCTCTGACTCAGATTCATATTTTAACTTTGAGGTACCTTCCCCAAATGATGTATCAGATGAAAAATCCTCATAAAATGGACTGTCAGCTTGCAATACATCTTTATTTGGCTTCTGCTGCTTAAAAGACTCAAAAGCCTGCATCATAGCTCCTTTCATCCAGGACACTAGTCCTTCAGCCCCTTCTGGGGAATTGACAGGGTTTTTAAGTTTCCCTTTACATGTATTGCATAATTTTTCACCTTCCACAGGGTTAAATTTTATATCACACCCAAAACAAGATATGGAGGTCGGTTTCTTTATCTCTTTCTTCCCCTTAGGAGATTCAGATAAATGTTCTTTAGTTTTAGCCTTCTCTTTAGTCTTTCCCTTTTCCTTTTCTAAAGCAGTGTCAGCCATTGCTGAAACAACATAAACACAAACGACCCCATGTCACAAGCAGAAACAAAAAATGCAGCTTTAAGGAAAGAAAGGCATCTATGGATGCTTACTTACTGGCAGAGATGGAACGCTATGCACGGGACCAGCACGGGCCACCAGCAGTACCCCTGGGAGCGGCAACAACCCGGCCATGCTAGCTGGTTTAAAAAGGCATTCCTTTCCCTGGATATGACGCGGCGTCTGCGTTCCAACGCCTGCATGCGTTCCACCGGCGCCGCTGATGACGTCATCACATCGTGCCCTCACCTGCCGAACACAGAGGAGCACAGCGGCCGCCAGCTACACCACACAGGAGGCACAATCATTTGATAGGCGACCTAGTTACAGCCCTGATTTCTACAGGGAATGCGTAAGGGTAAGTCCACCACCACGCAGGGGGCACAAACATCTGTAAGGCGCCCTGGTCATACACATTTCTGGAGGTCAATCATCTGAAAAGCTCCCAGGTAAAAAAAAAAAAAAAAGTGTAATCCCTTGGGTAGGAAAAAAACACTGAGGGCTAGAGGGGAGCAGAGGAACATATAGGAGATGAGGGGGTGGAGTAATTAATTGGGGGTGTGGTGTTTTCCTACAAGGTGGATGCCATCTCTCTAGTAAGTGCTGCCAAGGGACGTGAGGGAAATACAAGTGATAAAAAGTCTTCTGTGACATATGCTTTAATAAACTGCCATAAATCAACGAATGCTGTGATAATCATGGTACACACGAGAAGCTTTCAGGTGGCAGGAAGTCAGGTCAGCACACAGTTGATTATTTTATAAGAAAGTACAATGCAATATTTCAATGCAACTGAAATTCCTTGATGAATTCTAGCTATACCATGAAGTCAAAATCTTTGAATATCAACACTGAATAGTTTTAAAGGCCAAATGTTTTAAACAACATCACCTACATGACTAAATGGGTTGAACATCGCTGTTATAGGGTTAGACAATGTTTACAACAACACTAGCCATAAGAAAGTCATTAAAGGTACTTACTCTTCATCAGTTTGCACACACTTGTCAAGCTCAATGACATGTATTCCTATGAACCAGACCAGATTGGAAAAATAGGGCACAGCTGTTTTATCTCTAATATAATGCAACATGGGCTGGTTGTTGACTAAAATAAAACAAGAAAAAAAACATTTTAATAAAGACAGGCAAATTGCTTCAATTATCCTCAAAGTTTGATTTTGACAAAATTAGTCATTATTGAGGCAGATAATGATACAATGTTTGTCTAACCAGTTCCATTAACTTGGGATCATCATCCTGTGCTACGCGATTGCAAGCTCAGCAACATTTTTAATGTTTAGAGTATATACTATAAATGGCTAAATATTTCCTACTTTTTTTTTTGCTTCATTCAGTTAAAATGTAACAGCCACAACTTAGCTATGAGAGCCTGTAAATATGACTTGGAATATTAACCAGTATCTATTGTTCAGTCCTAAAGACTTAAGGAATGTAGAAAGAACATATATGTGTACAAAATGGAAAAAATCACAAGCCTCCAAACTGATTAGTAAGAATTAAACTTAACCAGTAAAGATCAATAGTTGGCCTGTGATCCATTTCTAGGTGGTCCCATTGAGGAGAAAAATTACTTTAAGAAAAAATTTAATTTCCCAAGAGTCTATAAAATCATGCAAAAACATATATGCAACATAAATGAAAATAATTCTCTTTTAAGCGATTATATCTAATGTATTTTAATAAAAAAAAAATATTCTTAGCATGGTAAAGCATGTAAAAAAATAAATTAAACTGATATATATATATATATATATATATATATAAGTGCTTAGCAATAACTTCATTTTTCATTTATAATGCATGGCACAGTTCAACCACGTTACCAATGCATTGTTTATATGTCAATGGAGGTTAGATAAATGACAAACTCAACTAAAAGGCAAAATATATTTGGACAAAACCTGCAATACTTTGGTGCAGTTTTTTAATGCTTTATCATTCTCTCTCTAAGATGTTTGTTGTGTGTTTTTAATATACAGGTAAGGGATCCCTTATCCAGAAACCTGATATGCAGAAAGACTCCATTTTTTAGACTCCATTTTAATCCAATAATTTAGATTTTTAAAATTGATTTCCTTTTTCTCTGTAAAAATAAAACAGTGCTTTGTATTTGATCCCAAGATATAATTAATCCTTACTGGATGCACAAAATAAACCTATTGGGTTTAATCAATGTTTTATTGATTTTTTAGTAGACTTAAGGTATGAAGATCCAAATTACGAAAGACCCCTTATCCGGAATACCCTTGGTCCAGAGGATTCTGGATAACGGGTTCTATACCTGTACTGAAATTTTTCCTGTGCCTGAAGTACTTCCACCAGTGATGGATTGCACATGCAGAATTATGGTCCATGTAGCTTCTTTACTGCAGGAAGTACCATCATGACATTAATGCTACATCTAAAAATGTCCCCACCACTGCATACTAAGCCCCCCCCTCCCAATTACTTCTCTAAAAAAGGTTCTAAAAATAACAGCTTTTCTCATTTTTCAAAATGAAAATTACAGGTTCTAATATTTGCAAGACAAATAGTAATACAAAGAAAAATTTAATTATTTGTAACACTTACATGACACTGTTATGGCACGCGAAGATCAACAGTGGAGGAAAGCAAAGGAGGAGGGAAAAGAAAAAAAAAAGAGTAAACAGATCAGCAACCGAGAAGACTGATGCCCTTCATTAAGTAAAAATCATAAATGAAAGCTTAGTAAGTAGCACATAGAGCTGGAAAATGGAAACAGGGAGCAGAATATTCTTTTATACGACTGTATAACAAAGGCCTAGCAACAGTAAGATTCGGATAAAAGAACAAAAGTGATCTGTGTATATTCTATATTTTGCAGCTTTTGCTCTGTAACATGTAGTAGACTTTTCTAAACTAACTGTGTATTTACTTAGCATATATACAAAAGAGCATTTTGTAACAAAGACAAATATTGAAAGGAAGCCAATCAAAATAACTGTTGAGTTGTTAACAGAATCATGTTGCTGCATCACAGATAAGCATTTACTAACATCAAACGTTTCAATTATGGTGCTCCCGCATTGATGTTAACGATGTTAGTGGCAAAATAAATTCCTGTAACACAAGCCAGAGAGCTGCTATATTGGACTTGGTACTTGGCTCTGGGCTGCTCTCTCCATTTACTGACTGATGGAATATGCTCTGTAACCCACTTAGTTGCAAAACATCAAGTCTAAGATTTTAAACACCTAAGAAGGACATCTTTTGCTGATGGCAGCTGGGGTAAAGCACAATGCTGAAAATGCAGCTTTCTAGTAACTGTTGTCTTTGCTTTTTTTTTTTTTTTTTAACCTGTAAACAGAAAGGCTATTTTTATTTTTCAAAGGATGACAGGGAAAAACTGGAGATGCGCTTAGGTTCAAATTCTAAATACTTAGTGCTTCTACACTGCAATCAAAGCATAATGTATTCAATTAGTACTCTGTCATTGTTACTGCACAATGGCATCTAAATTAAAGAATGTTCCATGTCTACTTGTCCACTTGAGAACAATATAGCTCTCTATAAAAAAATATATTGCATAAAAAATCTCATTGCATAGTAAAACCCTGCTTCATCTAAATAAACCATTTTCATAAAAATATACTTTTTTTAGTAGTATGTACTATTGGCTACTCCTTAACAGAAAATTGGTGCCTCCTGGGCCCATAGGATTCACAGTGCACACAAACAAGCCAAGGCACACACATACATGCTAGGCCCCATCAGCCAATTAATGGACAGAGTTCTGCCTTTTGCTTCCACACTTCTTCCTATTACAGTTAGAGCTGCATTATTTCTGGTCATGTGATCTCTGAGGGAACACACAGCCCATCACTAAATGGTGGATCAAGGGAAAGGATGTAAAAGGGCAATATTCCAGTGTGGGGAGATTCTTTAATACAGGGGTCCCCAACCGCCAGTCCGCGGGCTGCTTTCTAGTGGGCCGCCTCTGTTCCTGGCCGCGCTGAATATGCGCGTATAAAAGTGTTGCGCCTATAAAGACATGGGGGTTTAGAGGTGCAGACCAACGCGCCACACATATAGAGGCTCGTAGGAAAGCCTGTACGTATAAAGATGTAGTTGAATGCGCCTCACGTATAAAGGCATGAATGAACACTGCGCGCATCCCGCCCCCCCACCCCCTGGTCCTTGGAAAAATTTACCTGCTTGCCATCGGCCCTTGGCACAATAAAAAGTTGGGGACCACTGCTTTAATACATCACTTAACATATATGAACTGTTGGTTAAGTATTCATTCTGGGGGTATAGTTAACCTTTAATCTACTTGCATACATTGGTTTTTAACCAACCCACAACTATTGCTGAAGCTAAAGAGATATTACTGGACAACAGCCAGTTTTATATTTTTAATCCATATTTATAGCACCAGGTAAAGGGTAAGAAATGCAATTTGTGCTCAAGTAATAGTCATGCATTAGAAAAATATAATAATAATAATATAATAAAAGGCATGAGCAGATATTAGCTAACATTCTGGTAAGGCCTTTGTAGGAGTATGTACACTTGTTTTTTTTTATATAAGAGTGACCAAGAGACAGACTGCACATCAAGCCTGTCATACAAATCTACAGTGATTGCTATAAATGCTAATAAAATACAACAGTGACCTCTGCTGTACAACTATGCTATTGCAGTTCAGCGTGTTAAACCATTAAAGAGAATAGTAGCTCTGGTTAACAATTTAGGGTAAGACTTGCTGCTGTATTTGCAAAATCAAATCTTTATCTTATAAATCTTTCTTATAAATGTCTCCCATCTAGTTTTGTAGCGCTTTAATACAAAAGCAAACACATACTTACCTTTGTAGATATTTAAAGTAATGTTTCGCACTGCAATTCTGACCATATGCTCTGGATGGTTGAAAAATTTAATGGCCTCTGTGTACAGAGCAAAATCATTGGTGTGCTGAAAAACCAACAATATACTTCCATTACTAAATTAAGCAGAAGATGAAGCAAAAGCATTTACTAATCTGGAAAATAATTTTTATACCAAAACAAAAACACACTTTAGTTTTTTTTTTTACCCTATTGTCTCCAAAGAGCCAAGCAGTATATGCCTGTGGTCCCGTGCAGTTACTAGCTTGAATGCTGGGAAACGCAGCACAAAAAAGTCAAGTTGTATAGATATATGCAGATAGGCAGCAATGTACATTCAACAATACATTTATAAAACATGTAAAAATACAAGAACAGATAAATAACTACATACCATTACACTTCATATTTAATGCTAAGTGTTAAGAAACACAAGAGGAACTTACAAACACAAATAATAAGCGCTTTACTGTACAGTGGTTTAGGTATTGCCAAGACTGACTTAGATGTTATGCCAGTGCTTCAGAGGCAGTATATGAGTTTAATTTTTGAAGAGAGTTGGGGCGAGGACACAAGGTGGTGATTAGTCGCCGTTACTTGTAAAAACCTTGGCTGCAGCAACTAATCGTTTCGATTTTGCTGCCCCAGGTTAATGTACTAGTTGGCACAACAAATTAATTTTTTTAAAAAGTTGCGGCAACAAATTGGCACACCTGCGCCACCCCCTGGATTCTGAAGATAGTTGAGAAAGAGAAGAGGATTGCTCATTCTCAGCTACCCCGGGCTTGTGTGGTTTTCTCCTAACAAAAGCACCAACCCAGGGTGTAAGGTAAGCAATTACAATCACAGGGCACCCCCAGTGATTTTACCTTTCCTTCTCCTTTAAAAGAGCTTAGCCAAACCTCTTTACTTAATTTTTCAGTATTCTCTGAGGTCTGGCATGGTGCTGAAAGACTGGCAAATTTCAACTATTTAAAAAAGGATCCTGTGCTCAGCCTGAAACTATAGGCCTGTTAGTTTAAAATCGGTGGTAGGAAAGATTTTGAAGGGGTAATAAAGTACAAACATCAATCCTAAAAAGTAAGTGGCTCAGTTATGCAGTAACAGGATGGGGGAAAAAAAAAGTTAGTGAACACTTTCTAAAACCATTTAAATGTGAGCACAGGTGTATCATCTCCAGGCTCTCCACCAAAACTAATTATAAATTAAGTGATAAGCTCACCCCGTAAATTGTGTGGTCCGGGTGTATAAACTCCGGACCCTCCACCTCCAACACACGACATTTGTATGTGCCTATGACTACGTATCTTTTGTATAAGAAACGCGTCAGGACCTTTTTTGTTTTAAGATCCTTATAATAAAGACAAGTTTTAGTGGACCAAGGAGTGCGTGCCATTTCTCCTCCAATTGATGTTGCTAATAAAGTACAAGACACTTGAATACACTGAATACAAAAAAATGCCTTAAAACACTGCAAATCACAATCATGTCAGCATAATTTTATGCATATTAGATCTTGCCACACTAATTTAATTGCTTTCTACTTGGAGGTGAGCAAAACCTAGGGTTGCCACCTGTCCGGTTTTGACCCGGACAGCCCTGTTTTCTGAAGGGCTGCCTGGGTCAAAACTTCCTGCCCAGTTTCCCAAATGACCCCTGGATTGATTACAAAAAGTAGAGGTAAATGGAACATATTCTAACTAGACAGTGTTGTTAGTGGAGAACTGCAGGGTCTGTCCTTGGTTTTTTAACCTGGTGGTGGGCATTTTAAAGGAGAATGAAAGGTAAAAACTAAATAAGCTTTATCAGAAAGGTCTATGTAAATATAGTCATAAGCACAGTAAGGCTGCAAAAGAAATACATGATTTCTTGTCTCCTTTTTTGTAAACATGTCCTTAGGATAGCGGACTTCTTCCCTCAGGAAAATCCTTTATTCCCGGGGCCAGAGTCTGCACAGCTCTATCTTCTCTCCCTTCTCCTGTGCCCCCCTTCCATAAGAATTCACTCCCACTCCCATCAGAATGTGTGATCTGAGCTACCAGCAGCTACAACTTCAGCAAGGAAGCTACCAAGACCAAACTAAAATGGCAGCTGCTGTCTTAAGCAAACAGATGGAGCTTCTAGGGCTGCTCACTCAGGTATGGTAAAGCTTTCTACAAATTAAATATAGTTGGCACTGATGTGGCTAATCTATTTGCAGTAAAATTCCAAAATGCCTTTCCTTCTCCTTTAAGCAGTGTCTCTATTCATGCAGGATGCCTCCACTTTGCACAGCGATTTTACTACAATGGAGAAATTGGCAGCAAATGGGGATTCAATGTTGGTAAGTGCAAGGTTAGTTGCATTTTGGTAGAAATAACAAATGGCAAACAAATTAAATAGCAGTGTTTTGGAGCATCCTTAATTGAGAAGGATTTGGGGATTTTTGTGGACAACAAGCTGTGTACCTCTAGGAAGTGTCACATAGTACTTGAATTACTTTAGTAGCCTCTGTCTTGGATAAAAAAGGGAATTAAAGAAAAGATTGTAAAGTTTGGGGTTGTTTTCTCTGGAGAAAAAGCACTTGCAATGGGACAGGATTCCTCTTTAGAAGACATTTTAGAATGATAGCAGGGAATCATTCCACTCTTAGAAAAGATCAAAGAATGGGAGGCCACCCCTTTAGACTAAGGAAATTAAGTTTCATTTGAAGCAGTGTAGGTGGTTCTTCATGGTGAGTGCAGAGATATGCCCTGCAGGGTGATGTTGCGAGGGCAGATTCTATTAATGCCTTTAAGAGTGGCTTGGATGATTACTTTGAACAAGCATAATATCCAAGACAACCGGAAATGGTTAGTTCAGAATAGGTATCATATATAGTTTATATGTTTGTGTGTACAGATAGCCGTTTATGTATGTGTTACATGTGCACTGGGGTTCATTTGAAGAGACTGAACATGGATTTTGTCTTTTTTCCAACCCAAATAAACTATGTAACTATATAATGCACACACATATTACACAAAATTTTAAAAAGAAATACATACATTTGGTTGCAATAAAATGCCAGTGCACACCTATATTTATCCAAATATACAAAAGACACAAATACTGGCATTGTTATAATAAATCCACAATAGAGAACTACGTACCTCATTGTAAAAGAAATGGACTGTGTGATTGTTAAGTTTCACAGAAAGGGTTTTTAGAAAGCAAATATAATAACCCATAATCTCTTCATCAGAGAAGTCAAATTTGTGGACGATGATTGAGTTTACATGGTTATTAGAGAGTAGATAGTCTGTTGGAAAAAAAAGTGCAAATTAAAAATCACGATCAGAAATACCTTTTAAAATATAATTGTAAGTAAAGCAATGTGTAAGTGACAATAATTTGCTTATAATGCTGCAATTGCTGACACTTCACAATTAGCTTATGTTCAACATATATTTAATATTAAACTTCAAATCGTTTGGCAAATGTGCACTGCCTAAAAACATTTTCTGTTATCATTTATTAAATATGATGCAGGGGAATCATATTTTTACAACAGATTCTTTCACCTCACTCCGATATGTGAACTGGAAATTCACGTGAAAGATTCAATGCCGCTCTCCAATTTAGTTTGTTCATCTTTGTACATGAGTGGTTAGTTTGCTAAAAAGGAATGGCAGCACAAGGGCAGGGAGATGTGCACTACTGTTTTTTAAGAAAGTGCAATGAGACTAATGCCTTCATATTTCTTATCCTTAAAGGAATACTGTCATGGGAAAATGTATCAGTTAACAGAATTTCTCCAGCAGAATCCTGCAACAGTTTTTTTTAATTTTAAATTTCACACAGGGCTAGCCATATTCTTCATTTCCCAGGATGACACAGTCATGTGACCTGTGCTCTGACAAACTTCAGTCAAACTGCTGAGCTGCAAGTGGGGGTAAAATCACCCCCTCTCTTTCCCTCCCAGCAGCTGATCAGCAGAACAATGGGAGGGTAGCAAGATAGCAGCTCCCAGTAAATATCAGAATAGCACTCAGTAGTAAGACACAACAATATAACAACTAAAAAAATACATTTGTTGGTTTCATGAATAAAAGTTTAAATAAATGGTAGGGTGAATTCTTTCCTATGTAAACAGTGTAATTTACAAATAAAAAGTATACCATAAAAATCCTGACAGTATACCTTTAAAGTGCATATCTTCAATAAAATATGCATTCACCAGGCTTATACCAAAACCTGCTCTTAACAGGCCCCAAAGCCTTTTATTCGGCAGGGAAATAATGGTCTTTCCAAATACCAAAGTTCGCTCAAAATGATTGGGAAGAGGCAACTGACACTATGTATAATTGCCTTATCTCCATCATAGGTAAGCTAATACAGTACAAAACGTTTGCCACCTTTATATCACGCCACTAAAGCTTGCCATACATGCACCAATATAATCAAAAGAAACATAGTTTTGTGCTATTTTAGGACCATGTGTGGGCTCCAAATTATCATCCTGATAATTTTCACAACATGGCGATCGGTTATTTAGTCAATTAAACAGGTTAGGAAATTTCGGTCAGATAACATTAAAATCTGCGCATATACTGTGTATCTGACGATATCCTTGGGGGACCTACAATGCATTTACAGGAAGTCACTTTCGTACAAGTAGTGTTTGGCATTTATTTCATGTTCAGAACAATCTGTGAGTTGCTATTTTTAGGGCTTTATCAGTCCTGAATGTTAGTTTTAGATTGTTGCATTTAAACATACAATTGATATCCAAATGTTCGCCGGAAGAAGACTAAAATCTGAACGTGTATGACCCCCTCAATTGCTCCACAGATGGCTCCCGCCCAAATAGATCACTGATCTGAAAAAGATCTGCTAACTATTTTCATACGATCTAGTCATGTCCGCATGTCTTTAGGTTCTGGACAGCAGTAATGCACTGGATGGGTACCTCCCTGCCTATTATCATGGCTAAGAAATTTGGTAAACATGGTTGACCCCTTGTATAAACTCACATATGAGACTAGGGGCACAGTTACTATATTCGATAAAGTCTGGGGCTCCTGGTATAATATTGAATAGTAATTGAAGAGTTTCACACCTATGCATTTTCTTTAATCCTCAAGAAATTTGCCTCCACTTAAATCTTGTTATGTATGTGCTTCAATTGACAACAAAGCTATAATGCCCGAGCTGCTGGAAGATCTAGAAATTGCAGCTTTGTATTTGTCATACCTACGCCATGTCTCAGCGACACCGTCACTTCCAGTCGTATTACTTGACCTGGAATCAAACTACTTACTTTCTATTCTATTATGCTCTATATTTTAAATAAAACAATAAAAATGCACCTTTCTCATGAAATGTGTATAGCTAAAGTATGAATAATATCATGTACATTTTAATCCACCTTTAATGGTTTTGTTATTTGTAGGATAAACAGTAAGTTGGTGTACTCACACAAAGAAGTCTCGTGATTTATATTTTCAAATAACATGTTCAATGACTGAAGAAGTTGACCACAGACATAACGACCCGACTTCTGCCGTAATATATTCAAGAAGAAGACAAACATGTTCTTTTCCAGAAAGAAGCTAAAATGGTCATCAAGAAAGTTAGTCATAAGTAGTGATAACACATACATAGCAAAATTGCTGACTGAAGAAAAACACACCTTTTTCATCTGAATAAGCAGTTTTTTATGCGTGTAATACACAACCCATAAATATCCTGTAAATGATATGCTTATTAATATTACTCAGTTATGTCATGAGTTAAATAATAATAATCGGTGCTTAGTGATATCATTTGTCATGGCTCACTAAAATGTATTAGAATAAATAATGTACCCCCCTAAAATATGAGGACACTAGAAGTCTCCTTGGAGTTCCATAACCTGTATAAGAGCATTTGGCCTTTGGCCAAAACTCCTCTGTGACTTACAATATCCTAATATTTTACAATGGGGGGTACATTAGTCACTATATGGATTACATGAATATATTGTAACATGTATTCAAACAGCCCCAAAGAAACACACATACAAACCTCATGTGCACAGTGACAGAGATAACTTTCCTGTCACTGCACACATACATTGGGCAGCAGAGGCACAACCAGTGCTTTTTGGAGGGGCAACAAAATGCTATAATCGCACCTCATTTGACTTAAATGGTAATTGCCTTCACCTGTGGGCTAGACCATTGTTAATGGAAAACAAATATTGCATTTCTGCTGTGTCCATCAAGCATTAGTAGGCTCCCCACCAAGTACATTAACTGACACTTGCCGATTTGGTTAGGCGAGTAAGTGTTTGGCAATGATTTAACTTGTAACATGCATTAAACAGTTGCTGCAACAGCATAATGCAGTAATTTCATGCAGTGGCAAGGATATGTAAAAAGAATTCATTTATTAGATATTAATTACAGAATTTACCAGGTACCCTCACTGTGAACAATCCTGTCTGCCACCCACTAGTTGCCCCCAACCCCAGTTATAACAATAATAGTTTTGCTCAAAAAAAAAAACAACAATGATTTTTGACCATTTTTTTTCTGCACTGAATTGATTTGGTCCAATGTGTAAAAGAGTAATCCAGATCATTAATCTTTTTACAACAATCTGGAGGGCTGTTAGAGCATAGCACTCATACCCCGGAGAGAAGTTGTGTTTAAAGGACAAGGAAAGGCCAAGTCACTTGGGGGTGCCAAAATATTAGGCACCCCCAAGTGACTTAAATCACTTACCTTGTACCCCGGGCTGGTGTCCCTGTTAGGCGAAAACAGCACCAGCCCGGGGTACCTGTAGAGAGCGCTTCCTCCTTCCTATTCGCTCACTAGCCAATTGTCCCGGACAAACGCATACGCAGTAGAGTGAAAAGCCGACTTCTCTGTTAAAGTTCGGCTTTTCACTCTACTGTGCATGCGATCGATCAGGAAGGAGGAAGCGATTGCTGCTACCCCGGGCTGGTGCCCCTGTACAGAGAGAACAGCACCAGAAGGTAAGTGATAAAAGTCACTTGGGGGTGCCTAACATTTTGGCACCTCCAAGTGACTTTGCCTTTCCTTCTCCTTTAAAGTAAGCTTTATCAGAATGGTCTATGTAAATACAACCATAAGCACTCAAAGAAACGCTGCACTGAGTTCCCTGTCAAAAGATTAGTTGTGTCTGTTTGCCTCTGTCAGAGATACACATCTCTTTCCTGCTCCCCCCTCCCTCAAGAATGCTAAGAACTCTCTCCCCCCCTTAAGGTGATCTTCACCCGATATCCCCACCTACGGGTGGCAATATCGGGGAGGAATGTCGGTGAATTCGATCGTTTGGCCCTGGGAAACGCTGCACTGAGTTCCCTGTCAAAAGATTAGTTGTGTCTGTTTTCCTCTGTCAGAGATACACATCTCTTTCCTGCTCCCCCCTCCCTCAAGAATACTAAGAACTCTCTCCCCCCCTTAAGGTGATCTTCACCCGATATCCCCACCTACGGGTGGCAATATCGGGGAGGAATGTCGGTGAATTCGATCGTTTGGCCCTGGGGCCAAACGATCGAATTCTGCAAGCGGCAATGGGGCAGTCGGTTCGGGGACCGCATCAACGAGCCGATGCGGTCCCCGATCCGACGGGATTTTCTAACCTGGCCGACCGATATCTGGCCAATTTCAGGCCAGATATCGGTCGGCCAGTCCAATCGTTTCTGCCCCTACACGGGCCAATAAGCTGCTGAGTCGGTCCAAGGGAACGATATCGGCAGCTTCTATCGGCCCGTGTATGGGGACCTTTAGGAATGTGGATCTGAGCCAATCAGCAGGAAACTGACTCACAGTCTTACACACTGAGCATGTTCACTTGGTCTGGGTGTCTGTGCAGGAGTGTGGCTTTATGGGTACTTTCTAAAGCTCAGTGTTTTTTTCTTCCTGTTTGGCTTCTGATCTTCTGAAAAGATGAAATATGGGGAGACTTAAGGGCACTATTGAGACAACTGAAGGTATGCCTGCAGCTTGAGATTAACTCTTTATTAGCCTTTCCTTCTCCTTTAAGCAAACTCAACTCAACAAGCCAAAATGACACCATCAGCTTTTTTGATAAACTTGTTAAAAATTTCTTATAACTATGGAAATTTTGAAACTGCTGGGAAATCCTCTAGTGTCCCAAATTACATATTTACTGAATCTAAATCTAAGATATCTATCTGCTGGCCATGAGACACAGAGGAGCGGTAATACTGTGTTAATTAGTAAGAATATTGCACTTACTCAAACACAGAGCTGTCATTCTGATCACCCCACAGAAGAATCTCTGTGATAGACCGGATTGTCTCCACTAATAAATTGCGATTCAGGTCAGTGACAGTAGTATTCTTTGTTAGAATATGATACATATACCTAAAACAAAGAGGGAAAAATCAAGATCAGTGATAGCTGTTATGCTTTTATAGAATATAATCTTTACAACTGAAAAGAAAAAAGGGTGCAAGTCTCCTTGCCTGTAATCATACCAAGTCAAATATGAACTCCTACCGATATGCAAAAATGAAGCACAAACACCTACTACTGTTTCAATTAGTCCGTTTTACCACAGTAATAATAAAGATGCCTTGGGTGGTCAAGAACTACCTTTGTTGAACGATGGGAGGTCTTGACCCCCCCAAAAATGTTATATTTTCACTGCAGTAAAAATGCAATATTGTAACACTTCAAGCAGTAGTAGATGAGTGCTTGCCATGTGCCCCATTTGCACTTAGCTTTCATTATCTGTAATGTGGCTCGGTCATCTAGAGGCAGAACCACCAAAATGTTTGTGCGCTTTAAAATGCAGGTAGAGCTTCCATCCTACTAATTCATCTACTAAAAATATCACATTTCAGTAGCCTGCAGCCTCTCAAGGCAATGTGTGTCGAATGCTCTACCAAAACTTTTATCTTTTGCATCATCCAATGAGCTCCTGGGTATCTTTGTATGTTGGGTGACAAACCTACTGCCATCCAGGTTGTTGGTAGCTGCACCACAATAACAAGTGGGTTTCCGTGCTTTGACGTGTGACAACCACAAGGGATGAAGTGACTTTGTGGTGATGGACCATCCCATAGAACTAACAGGCACCCTAGTACCTCGGGTCAGTGTTGTCTCCACTTACTTTAGTCTGTCCAGAGAGTGGACACTAGATGAGCGCCCGGAGCCTCCGCTCACCCAGCTTTTCGACCTCCCGAACATTGCTTTTTCTAATGTCCCTTCCCAGTAAGCTTATCTTTGGGAGAGCCAGCCTGTCGGCTGTTGCTCAAAACGGGCCCCCATATCGCCCAACAGGTCTGATTTTCTTAACAGAACCCACAGCCACGGGTCACTGCTTAAACGTCCCACAACACTGCTAATGTCCAGCTCCTTGGCTTCTGCCGGACAGCTAACAGCAACGTCACAAGTCTCATCTTGCGAGAGTGTAGCGTCACAACTCACGTCCATACGCGTAGTGACGCTGTACGTATGACTTGGGATAGTGAGGAGGAGGAAGCAGTTGTTCAGTAATACACAAACATAAGCGGCTGGTAGCACCCTGTAGGGTGGGCACAGCTCCGAGTTTTGTTAGGGACGAACAAAGATATATTATACTTTGTCTTATTCTGTGCTGATTGCCAGCTATTCCCACTGCTAGCAAAGCTTCAAGTTACATTTGTGTCAGGGACCTGAAAACCAATGCGTTTTCATTTGTAAGTACACTTTATAAGGCACTACTTGGGGAGTTATAAAACTTTATTTGTCTTGTAATACCACTTTGAGTAAAAACTATCTCAATCAAGCACCAAATGTACACTATTCTGATTCCCTTTAATGGCTCCAATAATCATTGTAATAATTGATACTTTTATATGTCCAGAACTGTTAAGTTACCAGAAATGTTGTCAGTCTCCTGACAAATAAAATTACCCCAGTTGCACATCACTGCACATTACGTGGTTGCCAGCAAAGCATGCACTTGCAAACATCATTTCTGAACAACGGAACAACAATCTCCCAGGGAACCATCCCTCAGTTGGCAGATATGAATGTTACAGAAAGTTAACGTGTATTTTTATTTCTAACAAGCTTAAATAAATGGCTGATTTATTTGTATCACAAAGTGGTTGTGTGTTAGTGCATGTCGATCTGCAAAATGTTACCATTTTAGGACCCACACCATACCTGTACTCGTGTCTTCCCACTCTACCTATGCATGCACCTCTGGTTCCAAGACGGAATCTTGGGGAGCAGAGGAGGAGTGGACCTCCCCCAGCTTAAAGTTTCAGCATCTCAATAGCAGCAGTGATGCAGGACTTGTCACAGGATCGCTATCTTGGAAAGTGTCTGCAACACTCGCATGTTCAGTGTGCACTGAGCAGCTGTTGAGAAACTAAACTTGGGGGTCATCACAAATTATTAAGCAGAACATGAGCTTCCATGTAGTAATTTGATATAGTATAGTATATAGTATTATATGAGTATAAAAGCAAACCAATATTGAAACTCTAAACCACAAGTTTAGAACTTGACATTTTCATCCCAAAGTAAAGTGTACATAAAATATACATAAAAAATATATAAATGTTATTATTTAGCATATTTATCCCTCCATTCCTCACTGCCATGAAACTCCTGTAACATCTATTTTGTCACATATGTGGCTTTCTGAAGAGGTGACTATTGCTATGATGCTTAAGAATAAATATTTCTAGCCTACTTCTTTAGTTGGGCTTTAGGCTGATGCCACACGTGGCGTTTTTACGCTGCGTATTTTCTCAGCCTAAAAACGCCACACAGCCCCTGACTATGGCGTTTTTCAGCCTAGTACTGGTGACGTAGCAAATCCTGTTTCCCATGGTGCTAATAGTGCGAAATAGTAAAAAATGCCACGTATTTCCGCTACGTCTGGCAGCTGCCTTTGTGTATACATAGGAATAGGTTGCTGTACAAATAACGGCGTATTTCGGCAAATGCTTGAAAAATCCGTGGTAAGGCATTTTCTAGCGTATTTACGCATTGTGTGGTTTCCTTTGAGTCTTTTCAAGTTATTTCTATGGATGATGATATCGTGCGTTTTTCAGCCGCCGAGAGAATTAGAATATACGCAGCGTAAAAACGCCACGTGTGGCATCAGCCTTAGATCTTCAAGCATCAGGAAAAAACAAGGATTTTTTTCCTTGGCACAAGTAGAAGCCCTCTGGGTGGCATTTATTGTTGGCAAGCAATATCAAGTTTCTATAATTCTCTGGTTCACTGATAATCAGTAAAACCCCTAATGCAAAGAGCTAATGGGAAACTGCAATGACTCTTAAAAGTGATTATCACCAAGTTAGACATATTTGTGTCCCTAAATTGTGAAAAATGTGACCCAGTTTGCACAAACAAAACACTTGTCCCTTAGAAACTGTCCATATGGGATGTTATACAGTGTTTTGTTTTAATGAAAGTTTAAAATGGTTAACATTGTTGTATACTTGGCTAAATAAGTCTTACTGAATGGACTGCACTGAATGTTGCACATAGGTTTAGAGAGATACATTGCAAAATCGTGAAGGGTTTGGGCTTCGCAATACAGCTTAGAGATAGTATAGACAATCAGTTGACTTGTAGGAGAGCCAGAGGGTAGGCTGAGAAATGAACAGAGTACTTTTGAAAAGCTGAACCAGTAAGCAAAACCCTGCCCCCTGAGGAAGCGGTCTGGAGGACCTGCAAAATGCGTTGGAGAAGCATGGTTGTATAACATGCTGGCAGATGGAACAGCTGCAGTGAATGAACAACGAGAATACGGGGAAAGTCCTTTTCATGTATTGTATAAGCGCCTGAAGTTTGAATAGGCAGCTTTATGTGTATTTTAACTACATAATTTGTATTGCATATCTTCTCTCAGTGGATTTGGGATATATGCATTCCCCTGGGGAATCTAGTGAGTTACCACCCGTTCAGGGGAATACATTTGTCTTGCACATTTTTGGTGTAATAAATATAATATTCCTCGGCTACTTGGTAATTTAAGTTAGAGTTGGACTCCAGTGTTGGAAGTTATTAATCTGTGTGCCCCCTTCTTTTCTTTTTTAGATTTTTTCTAACTGCTCTTGCAATTCCTCTTGCACAAGTCACTTTCAACACATGCAACTACTTATGCACTAGTCAGTTACTGCACCTGCAAAACACTGGTCCACTATCCAGGCATTGCAAGTAGTGGCTTACCAGACCAAAACTATAGAAAATAAAAATGTAACAATAGTCAGATAGCACTGGTCCAACCAGTCAGCACCGAACTAGCTACTGACTACATAACTCAGGGCTACCAACAGCTGCCATCTGAACCCACCTGGAGCAACCCAGCTGCCAAGCATGCCAAATACTGGCGCAAGTCATCCATCAAGCATGCAAGGGTGGTAGCAATTCAGAAGCCCTGTCAGCTGCATATTCACTGTTTCCCCACTGTGATTACATTTCACATTTCGTCCTGCACTCCTGCATTAAACTGAAACAGCTAGCACATTTTTGCCTGCCTGCCTGTCATGTGGGTGTCATGCTCTGCCTGCATTATGCTGCCTGTGTGGGCCATACTCTGCCTGCCCTATGCTGCCTGTGTGCCATTCTCTGCCTGCCCTATGCTGCCTGTGAGCCATTCACTCCCTGCCCTATGCTGCCTGCGTGTGCCATACTCTGCCTACCCTATGCTGCCTGTGTTTGCCATACTCTGCCTACCCTATGCTGCCTGTAGGAGGTGAACCTGGAGCAATCAGTTCATTATATAAAATATGCCATATTCATAAATAGCCATATTCATATTTAGGTTTTACCTAACAACAATGCCTGCTGCCACCAGCACCTCTGTGTTTCCAATTTGAGCAAGAAGGAACATGATTTTTCTGCAAACTATGGGCAGGTGAAATTAAGTAATCTTTAGTTGATTTGGTCTGGCATCAGAAGGGCCCCTGTGTTTTGTGCAAACAAGGGGCAGATTTTTCATAATTTAGCAAAAGGGTCTAATTTAGAATACAGTGAAATAAATTTTAAGGTTTTTTGTGTGTTTTACACAATTTTGGGACCAAAAACCACTATATAATGGGTGAACTATACCAAGAGTATTCTTTAGTTTTTAGGCTTTTTTCCATGGCAGGCTGTTTATTTATTAAAGAATTAGTTCCCCTAAAGATTAGATATAAATATCACTATTGATGTTGTCCATATCAACCAATCAGCAATTAGATTTGAACAGTCACCTACAAATTTGAAATCAAAAGCAAAAAGATGATTGGTTACTATGGGCAACATCCTCGGTGATAATTATCTCCTACTTAGTAAACATGCCCCTAATAAGTGTGATGTGGACAGTGATATTCTGAGACAATTTGCAACTGATCTTGTTTTTTTGTGGGTTTTGAATTATTTAGCTTTTTATAACGGCTTTTAGTATCAAGATGCAAGGGTCCAATTTACCCACGAGAATGAAAGACTAGAAGATAAATAGAAGGCCTATATAGAAAGATAATTAATAAAACGTAATCATAACAATTAGGTTGTAGCCTTACAGAGCAATAATATTTTGGCTGTCAGGCACAGTGACCAAGCTAAAAAGATGCAGTAGAAGAAGGAAAATAATTAAAATAAAAAAAAGGAAGCCTATTTAAAAAGTTGCTAAGAAAAGGACATTCTATAACATTTTTTACTTAAAGGTGAACTGCCCCTCTAAGTACACAGTTTTAGGAAACTACTACAATAGAGGAAAAACTCCTACACACCATTGGGTGAGATATTTGGCTCATAACACCGCTACAGTGTAACTGTAAAAGTGTTATCTGCATAACTAATGAGGCTGGGGACTTGCTCATTATGTGCAGGGGCATTTCAGGCTACAGTGCCAAGGGGATGCTGCCCCCCTCGCCCCTCCACGCTTAGTATTTTTGCATCAGAGGGGGTGAGGAGGGGTTGCATTACTAGTGTAATAGCCCTCTCTGCACTAAAAGAGCACAACGGCTCCTTAAGTTACCAGGAGTGGCTTTTTGCCTTATTCACACCACATTATTGGTTTTTCTGATATTTTTGCCAAGCCCCACTCTCCTCCTACTTCATCATCTGTGTGAAAACACCTGTCATGTGCAACAAAAACATGACTGGTAAGGTTATACTTGTAGCCACCTGAGGGGAGAGCCCATATATATATGGAGAGATGGAGCTCGGCAAAAAGATCAGACAAAAACAATAACATGAGGTGTAAATAAGTTATCTAAATAAAACCAATAACACGAAGCCGCATCTCTCCTCCCACTGGCCATGCTGTGTATTGCGTGTATTGTATATAATATATCGCATAGCCCTCTATGGCTTAGTGGGAGTAAACATCTTGTTCCCCCACTGCAGTGAGTGCAAGTGTCGTGGGTTCTCCTGTATGTGTGTCAGTTCCCTGCTGCGGTGCCAGGCTGCTGGTTGTTCTGCACAGTAGCGTTCCTTACCCCCCGCAGTGCCATGAGAGCGCATTCCTGTAGCGACTGAATGTGATTAACAGTAGCCGTGCCCTCCTTGCCTCTCAAAGCCTGGAGCCCTTCCTGCGGTACCGACGCTCGCAGTGTGAGCCCCCTTCCCAGACCCCAGCCTGTGCCAGGTCAGTGCATGCTCTCTGCACCTCTGGATTCCCCAGGAGCCGCACTGCATGATTCGCCCTATATGTTTTACGTGGGATTGTTTTTTGTGAACGTGCTAATACTCTATTATGCCTTCCTGATGGAGTACATTGCCCTGAACGTGGGCATCGTCTTTCTTCCCGAAGATATGGACCAGGCTCTGGCGGAACTGGGAGTGCTTTCTGACCCCGCTTCCCTGCTCTACGAAGCCGACAACGAACTAGACGTGTTGGACGGGTACCTGGAATAAAAAAAAGCATATAAGCACTATGGATAGCGTGGTTTCAGGACGGAGGTTTGGAAGACGCAAATTGCCAAGGCTAGCATGTGGCGTCAGTTCATGCTCCAATATGTCTTCGCTACTGGAGCTTCTGCTGCGGGCAGAACACGCATTCGGCTCAGTGCGGGACGGACACGGCTGAGGTACAGTAAGCCCGCCGTACTCTCACATCTGTCCTCCTTGGGCCTAGCGGCTGGGTGGGGGCACTCGGACTGCGAGGCCTGGGTATATGACACATTCAGGGGGTTGTGCACAAAATCGGCCCCCGTGTAGTTGAGTGACGGACGGAAAGGTTCCATGTCACTTGCTCGGATTTCTAGCTGTTTAAAGGCCTAGGTGACAGGTGGCGTGTAGAGGCGCTGTGCTATTAGGAGACTGCTAGTTTTGCCGCAAAGTCTGGATAAATGCAGAGAACGGGACTTGTTTTGATCTATGGCCCTCCATGGTAAGTTCTTGCGTGGCAAAGTCTTCCAGGAATTTAAGGGTCTCGCATGAACCCAGGCCACTAGGAGTAAGGAACCAGGATGGAAAGTGAAAAGCGAAAAAGAAAACACGTTGTACCTAGGCCTATTGGCCCATAGTTGTACATAAGGAGTAAGATTTACTGTAGTGTTGTGGGCTTTGCAAAGTACAGGCCCCAGTATATGAAAGTTACATTCAGGTACTCTGTATATTTGGTAAGGCCTATTCAGGATGTTTTGTCACCTTAACATATAAAAAGCCCAAAACAATTAAGGGTGTTTGTAAGAGACATGCCTACAAAAAGTTGTATGTTTTCTTTTCTCAGTTATGGCAGTGTGTCACTGAGCAGCTTCCCACCCAGCAACAATCTAATTCCAAGAAACTTCATCCCAGTGTAACTAGTTCTGTCAGGAGGGAGCAGATACTGGGTCTGAAGGAGGTGGTTTGTCCAATGGCTCCTGCAACATCAGTAGTGGAGTCCCAAAGTTCTCCAGTGCTCTGGTTATGTTTGTCCTGCTTTGGGTGCCGCACATAGAGCTGGATAAAAGGACACATTGGGGTGTATTTATAAACATTGGAGACAAAATATGTCCCTTAGTGTCATCTTAAAGGAGACATATTGGATAAATGGGAAAAAGCTTATTTTGTAGGCAATTATGAATAATATACGGTGCTGGTTTCACTTTGTGCTAAAAATGAATCCTATCTGTAACAATGGCCCCTTTATTGGAGCTCCCTATAGATCATATCACTTCTCCGTCCAGTGTGAAATGAAGAGTGGGCGTGTCCTAACGGTCCCTGCCAGAAGCACAGTAGGAGGGGGAGAGCCAATCACAGCTTTGCACTCACACAAGCAAAGACAGGCTTCAGTTCCCTATCAGGATTGGTTCCTATCCTACAGTGCAGTGTACGGAGGGCCGCCGGCTCCCCAGCTCATCCAGAGAATTCAGCCAGCAGGAAGTGGAACAGGTGGGCGGGACTAGTGGGGTTTTTGTGGAATTTCTCAATAAAACAGTCAGAAACACAACTTTTTAAGCACAATCCTTCTATATCTAGAGGAGTATAATTCACTGGTACATTCATAATTTTTATAGGATATGTCTCCTTTAAAAATTATTCAATCTGTGTTCAATGTGTCTCTCTTGATGAATCTGTGCTGTGCACCATAGAACCCACAGTCGTGGTGGTCAACGTTAAGTTCCTCAGAACTTAATGGCCACAACTTAATGGAGATTTGTAGCTACTACTTTGGAAGGTAAAGTATAACTGCTCATTGCTATGTTGCAAGAACATGCTGGACAAAAATGTGGTAACTATGCTTCCAGAAAAAAACAACAAAATCCATCAGCTATGAAAGCATGTATAAACACATAGATATGGGTTCAGTTGGACAATAAAGCCTCTGTTTGTAATTAGTGCAGCTTGTACATGCTTTCAGACACAGTAGCAGCTGCCTGCCTTAGCATTTCATAGTGTGACTGTTTGTGCAGATCCCACTAATGGCCACTTGGCCTCTGAACATGACCTTCACCCTCCTAGCTCCTATAATTTCCACAGGACTTTCTTTTTTCCCGCCAGCTCTTGGTGCGCTGCAGTTACTAGCATATTCCATCATCCTTTGGCTTTGAGGGTATCATTGGAACTGCAGTCCATCAGAGGTTTTGAAGGCAGATATACAATGATTTTCTACAAACAGAATGGTTCAAGTCCCTTCTACATTAAGGGCTATGGCAGACGGGTAGATTAGCCCTCCGATATGCCATCCCACCGGCTAGAATGTAAAACACCGGTGGGATGGCATACGCGGCACTGAAATCACCGAAGTTTGCTCTCAAGGCAACTTTCGGCAAATCGCATTCTAGCCGGTTGGATGGCATATCGAGGAGATTAGTCGCCCGCGACAAGGGATATTTGTCATGTGGCAACTAATCTCATGGCAGATGCAAACAGGCAATTCTTTTTACACAGCTGGGCTGTGCCTACCGTAGTTGCGTCCAATTCGC
This sequence comes from Xenopus tropicalis, assembly GCF_000004195.4. Classification (NCBI taxonomy): domain Eukaryota; kingdom Metazoa; phylum Chordata; class Amphibia; order Anura; family Pipidae; genus Xenopus; species Xenopus tropicalis. Next base: position 36,927,070 of record NC_030685.2, read on the forward strand.
CAAAATGGCCACAACTGTGTGTGTACACTTCATGCCAAATCAGGTTCAGTTGCCTCGAATATTTTCTTGTGTTATTTTAAGTATTTGCTGGAGCTATTTCCAGTGTTCAGCATTTAAATGATGTCTGCACCCAATTTTTTTAGGCGCAAGTGGCACACCTATCAACACAGGGTACTGAGGGAACCCTGGAGCTACCACTTGGTCAGCAGGTGACAGTAGCTCCAGGGTTGCCCTCTGTCAGTAGGCACATCAGTGGTTGATGTGAAAGGCTGAGGCTGTCAAGCGCAACTATACGGAAGTGTGAAGAGAACATTTTGACGCAAGTATTTTTAATTTTGGCCACAACTCACTCTGGGGGCAGGTTGCCCACTGATCTTGCGGATGTAAATTAGCTGTATTGTTTCTTTAGATTGTAAGCTCTTGCAAGTAGGGCCTTCTGATCATATTTTTACTCTGTAATACTTTTTTGTTAAATAATTGTAAGAATCCTGTTCATTATAAAATAATGTAAAGCACTGCGTAACTTGATGGCGCTATATGAATAAATCATAAAAATCAAGTATTTGTGAACGCATTATAAGCCTCTAAAATAGCAACTTGCCTTTACACTGTAGAGTACCAGTCAGTCAGCAACTTAGCAGACCTGAGAGGGTACTATAGTTCTCTTTGTGTGAAGGATAATTTCTACCACTGGTTGGGGAGGATTGCTAGGACATGGCCACTGCTTGTTTGCAACACAGACAGGTACAACAGGTTCAATAGGAAGCTGTAATAAAGGTGTAATTTTTAAAGATAGGGTTCCTTTTTAAACCCTGTCTGATATCAGGCACCATAACTTATTAATTACTGCCTTCATGATGAAGGTGAACTTCTAAAAGGCTATATATCCCCTTAAAGAGGGGGTCCTCCCACTCCCTGCTGTGTCCTTCTGCTCCCCACTCCGTCCTCTCTCTCCCAGCTCCCCCGTTCCCTACTGCGTCCTCCCGCTCCCTCCTCTCTCTCCCAGCTCTGTCCTCCCTTCCCAGCTCCCCCCTCCCGCTCCCCACTGTCAGGGGTGAGGAGGCAGTGAGGGCCGGGCAATTACCTTGGGGGGCCAGATTTGGCCCACGGGCTGTTGTTTGAGGATCCCTGTTTTAGTACCACTATGCTGACATCATATATGTTGCTATACTACCCTGCAGATTATTGAGTGAGTCTCCTAATAATCCCTTGGGCTGTATTGGGTATTGGGTAAATATTTAGTTACAGATGAATAACCAAATTGGTCTGTTGATTATGGGTAGGTGGCTTGTGCTAGCCTGTGACATTTAAACTGATTTCTCTGTGACTACATTATGTTGTACAGGTATAGGACCCGTTATTCAGAATGGTCAGGACCAAGGGTATTCCAGATAAGGGGTCTTTCCGTAATTTGGATCTCCATACCTTAAGTCTACTATCAATAAAACATTAATTAAACCCAATAGGATTGTTTTGCATTCAATAAGGATTATTTATATCTTAGCTGGTATCAATTACAAGGTACTGTTTTATTTCTACAGAGAAAAAGGAAATCCGTTTTAAAATTCCGAATTAATTGATTAAAATGGAGTCTGGGAGATGGGCTTTCCGTAATTCGGAGCTTTCTGGATAACGGGTTTCCAGATAAGGGATCCCATACCTGTACTACAATTGTCATAATGCAGTCCCACACTCTTCTCTTTGATGTCTAGCTCTGTCCTATGCCTCCAGTCTGTATTGCAACCTCAATTTTTTCATTACTACCGATAACTTCCATGCCCATTGTAGTTTAAAATTCAAATTTTGTTTTTAAAACAACTAGTCTGTCTCTTAACTATCACAGTAGCATTTCCTTAGCTTAGAATGCTTTGGATTCCCCCAGATCTATCTGCAGCTATTATTCAGTGCTGCGGGGTATGTTGGCACTTTATAAACACATGTTAATAATATTGGTGGATTCTGTATGGCAGTTTTGCTGTGTGTTTTACTTTAAGAGACACTGACCTGTGTCACTTGTCTGGCTCTAACTACTGTGGTAAATAACAAAGTGTTAGTGTATGTATTTTACATGCAATACTAGCTGTGTTATTACTAAATACTAGTGCAAGATGAGTGGCAAAACTGCTTAGTGTAGAGCAATGTGATCATTTTTTTTTAAGAACCAAACTAAGTAAGACAGTTATGGCACTCTCACATTTACAGCAAATAGCTAAACCAATGCATTTTAGTTGAGTTGCATAGCTGCTGATCACAGTTCTGGGCTGTGAAATAACAGCTGCTTAAACTGGAAGCATCATCAAGTAGAAGGGAACCTCACAGGGGTTGGCTCTGAATACGGTATATAACACTGCAGTGCTAAAGATAAAAAGAAGCTGCTATTTACTAGAGATAATGCAGAGGCTATTTCATCGCTTGGTTAATTCTGATTGATTAACCCTGTGCAATAATGGAAGACCAGCACTCGCTATGAGACTAAGGCACAGCTGGCTGTTTCTCCTGTTACTAAAACCACCCATGCTATCTGTCTTTGAATTAAATGACATCTTCACAGTTTTGGCATGAAAACGCTCATGTGTGCCACCAGTGGTGACAGGTGGTTGCCATTGTACTCAGTAACTGGTGACTACAAGCTTGTTGATGTAGTATTATTTGGTATTCCCTATTTATAAGAATAATTTTAGTAACATCATATCAGTAGAGACATCAACTATAGGCCCAAGTATTTTGGGGGAACAATGGAAGGTGAAGCTTTTTACCACAAAATGTTGTTGCATTCTAGTGATCACTGCACATGTACATAAATGTATCTAAGACATATCAGTAGAGAACTCTGGGGCCATGTATTATCAGGGGAAATGGGCAGGCACAGTGTACTGCCACAAAATTTTCCTGCATTCTAGTGGAACACATATGCACAAACTTAGCTGAAGCTCCTGATGTGCACATTGCTCCTCAGATGTTAATGAATTTTTCTGTGCATGCACATATAGAAATCAGCTAGAGCAACTTGAAAACCAGGGAATTGACATATAGGGGGTAGATTTATAAAAGTGTGAAATTAGACCACCGAGAACTTCACCCACTTTCTATTCATTCCTATTTTAGAAGCATATTTATCAAATAGTGAACTGTAATTTTCACCCATTCACAAATACAGTTCTAAAAATCCCATTGGAATAATTAAAAGCGGGTCAAATTTTCTGTGGTGAGCTCTGATTTCACAGTTTGATAAATCTTCCCTATAGTGAGAGAGACTGGAGAAATTGAATACAAAACTTGGCAGTTCTCTGGGAATCAGGTGAGTTGACAGGTATGTATCAGTTTGATACGTTTGAATGCCCCTTACGTGGACCTATAAGAAAGGCCCGAGTCAGCACCTCAAGTATCACAACTTTTACATGCGATCATCAGGCACAGATAACATTTTAATTCTTGTTATGGCTCAGAAGATGTAGGTTTATGACAATATTTTTTAATAACCCTTGTTCTGAAATTGCCCTTGATGAAGATGCTAAGTAAGGCTTACTGCTAAAAGGAAAAACAGATATTAATGTCACTGCACAGTGCTCATTAATAATTCAGTAACATATTGCTTATGCTTTGGCTCTCTGAACCTCCAAAGAAGCCTTTGCTACGATCTAAGGAAAAAGTACTGGCCAAGCATAAAGCACAGTAAAGAAAGCATTAATGTTAAAGGACCAGCAAAGTACATGTGCTTTTATTTAAGGTTATACTTTATTTTGGGATTATTAAACATTATAGGGCTTGTTTACAATGAACCAAGCAGTGTGCAAAGTTAAAAAAAAAGTCAGTCTGAGCTTCGCCTCCTTACCCTGCTCTCTTCACAAAGCACCTGATCTGAATGCAGAATGCAGGAACCCTGCGGTGCAAGTGATCTTCAAGTGGGCACTAAGGGGTGCACTCTTGCACATGCATCCCAGGGTATTTAAAATACCCCTTAAATATTATCATTATTATAATATTATTAACAGTGTACAGAATTATGCAATACTAGCTTTCTTGTATTCCTGCCATAAAGATACCTATGCTAAATTACAACAATGCTAAATTGTTGAGACTCCAAAAAAATGTAACAGTAGTCTACTGTCCTCAAACTGCCTTCAGACTGCATCCTCCAAAACCTGCAATTACTTGGGGACATGATGTAAATAGGAAAAGGAACATCACAGTGCAATGCATTGTGGGTTATGCAGTCCCTGTAAGCTGTGGAGAAGTTGTTACTATTTGTAACATCAATGTTTTAGACCCTCCTCGCCTGTTAGGATTTCAAATGATGCAGAAAGAGAAGTGCAAGATAAAAACTTCCATATATTATATTATATTATATTCCAGCATATAAAAGTGGTATTTTTGATACTTTCTAAGGGAAAAGATTACAGTGATAGGTATCTTTGGTTCCTTTGTTGTGTTGGTCTCTTTAACAAATTTTGGTTTGAATCCTGGAGTTCCCCTTTAAACTTTACTAACAGGTTACCTATGCAGCCCACAAGTTTTATCCTGCCATCTATAAAAAAAGCTCTTCTGTTTTGCTTATTTCACCCATTCTTCAATTCATACCTCTTGTAGGGGCACCATTGGAGGTCATTAGTATATTTATAAGTATTTGCAGCCTTTGGTTAGGGGACAAGTTTCTGTCTAACCCTAGAACAATAGGTGCAAAAAGCCCAATTAACATTTTTATAAACAAGTAAAACATTGAATAAACAAAGTGTATTTTATACAGTCTTGTATATAAAAAGCTTTTACTGCACATTTGCATTATAATGCTAGTTTTAGCTGTGGCAGTAATCATATTTTGAATATATTGTATAAATCTTTATTTAAAGGAAAAGTAAAGCCCTCCAAGGCAATTTTTTAGTTTTAGTGGCAGTGCCCCTACATAATCACTTCACTAACACTTATCCCAACTTATCTGTGCCGCCATAGCATGTCCATAACTACAGAGATGCTTGACAGCATTGCCCCCCCACCTTTAGCTGTGCCCCTTCTGTTTCCAGCAGCCATCTTGGTGATCATCAAGCAGCACATGGACTCTGGCACCCAAACTGGGATATCAGGGAACTGTGAATTCAAGGTTGGACTGGCCCAACAGCAGGGGCGTTTCTAGCCTGAGGTGGTTTTTACAATACTGCCCCCCCCACACACACACTTACCTTTAGGCTGATAGCAGACGAGGCGCAGGGTGGATATTTTCGGCAAGCAGAAAAGCGCTTGATGAAAATACCGCCCTAGGCCTTCCTACATGTGCTTGCACCAGGTATAGAGTGGTATTTTCATCAAGCGCTTTTCTGCTTGCCGAAAATATCCGCCCTATGCTTCGTCTGCCATCAGCCTTACAGTGCCAGAGGGAGTCTACGGGGGGCCATATCACTAGTGCAGAGAGTTCAATTGTGTTCCCTGCACTAGAAGAACAGACTTAAATTTGTCTCTTAAAGTTACCAAGAACGTTTTTTTGCTGCCGGGGGTGAGTTTCTCAACTGGTCCTGTTGGGCCCTTTTTTACTGGGCGTGTTGGTGGGTGAGCCAGATTGCTGTTGACCAGTAATCAATGGCGGTAGAGATGTAGTGTGGTGGCAGGGTGTGGGCCCTTTAACTTCTTATGAGCTCCCAGATACACCAGTGTGACACTGTATGCATGTTTCTGTTTAAATGTATACTGACATTTAGAGATCCCAAATGAAGGACATCTTTGTAGTTTGGTAGATTGGAATAGAAAGCCATATATACCCATTTTGGATTCCTCATATATACTTCTCAGAAGTTTCCTGGGGTGAACCTACTGGATTGTTTTGGGTTTTTTTTGCTATTTTAGTAGTGTCTTGATTTTTTGACACATGCAAGTCTGAAATCTCCATAAAACTATACATTTTTTGTATTGGTACATTCATAAAACATGCAAATTTCTAAATCAGTTGTATATGATAAAACATGTATGTATATATATAGGTTTAACTAAATACCTAACTTTTTTTAACTCCAGTTTGAGCCTGCCTTCCTGAGGGAAGTGATAGCACTTTCTTGCACTGTAGTTACCTTCTTTTCTCTCATTGCTAGATTTAAGGCCTATCGTATGACATGAGCAAATTCTTGAAAGCGAATGGGCAGAACAATGAAGCGAAGAGAGTCTCGTACACTGAAACAAGCAAGGAGCATGTCTGCAAGAAGAAACTGAGCTTAACACATACGACACAGTTCTGCAAAATCAAGATATATATAAATATACATATGTTCAGAATTTTTCAAGCTCCACGTGTATCATGGACAGAATTAACTTTTATTATGGATCTGACTTACAAACTGGTATTAATAAGAAAACTCTCCCCCCATATTAATGTTCTGTCAGAAACTGTTAAACAAAGAATATGGAGCATCTTCTGAAACAAAAACTGCAATGGCTAATATATGAAACAATGTGTACCTCAGTGTTATGTCATAGGATATTGTACTTGAAAGGGCCCGTTTAAGGGCCTCAGTGTTGGATTTGAAATTTCCTTTATTTGCACACCAGCAATAACATTAACACATTCATTTTTAATTGGGACAAAAGCAGTGCCTGCAGTGCTTTCTAATTTTGAAGGATATTCTAACCATTTAGTTCCAGCCAGTCAAAACAGGTGTCTTCCAGTGAGGCACAAAATGGCTCCCAGTCTGTCTTATGTACTCACAAGAGGTATCTTTCTACATTTTGTGTGGAATATACACATAGCTGCATTTTTTTTTTTTGCTTAATCCATCACTACAATTGCCCTTATTTAACAGTGATCCACTGTAAAAACAGTCCACAGATAATTGTTACCAAAACTAGAATAGTTTATAAAAAAAAATTGTTTTCTGCCTTTTTTTGCTATTGCATTAATTTTTCTTGATTTATTTATCTCCAAATTACATGTTTTTGTATGTATCTTCCAACTGGACAACTCTTGGTGTATAGTAACCACCATAGGGTTGATTCACTAAAGTGCGTTAAAACGAGCACTATTTATAGCATGTGTTAAAAATTTTATCGCGTCTAATTTTTTGCATCTTAACGCACGATTCACTAAAAGGATATTTGCGTTAATTTAGACACGATGCTGTTTGCGTTATTTAAGTAGCGAAGACTATTTTTGTGCGATATTCGACGCAACGCACGCTAATTAACGCAGCGCACTACTTGTAGCGCCCGCTAATTAACGCACATGCACTACTTATCGCACGCACACTATATTAGCCATACACAGCATTACGTTCGTAAAACTACTTTTTTTGAAAATGATCATTTCCCTGCAAACTGGAGGATGCATCACTCTAGGGCCAACACATACTTGAATAAATCACACTGCAAAGCCCATATTGTGTTGCCAAAAGCTCATGAACTGTACTTTTCTATAATTACCGCCTGCCCCAAGTAGGTGTTAATTTTCGCACAGACTAATGCGATATTTAGCGCATCTAAGTGTTTGTGAATCATGCGTTAGTATTATTTCTGCGCGAGAATTAACGCAATGAGGTAAAATTAACGCATGCGGTTGCGCGCTATTTAAAGCACACGGCATGCAACTTAACACATGCGATAATACTTTAGAGAATCGCTCGTTTTTTTGTGTCAATTTTAACTCAAAAAAGCATGCGATAACGCTTATCACACTTTAGTGAATCAACCCTCATGTGCCATAACCTTTTACAGTCATGGCCAGAAATATTGACACTTTTGCACTATTTTCAAATAACATACAAATTGCTCTTAAATAAATTGATCTACAGCAAAATACACTTGAAATTAAATATATCAGGTTTCTTGTTTCACTATTACATAACTTTGCTATTCCATTTAGAACTCAATATATCCTTTTAGACCTTAAAAGTGACAAAACTTTTGAAGGAGAAGAAAAGTTTAGATTGCTGAATCAGTGTTTGGCACATCCCCTTCCCAGTTTTTATAATTGCTTTCCTGATACCCCAACCCGGTGCTCCTGTTATCAGAGTACTGCACCTGTCCTGTTTACTATTGAGCAAGCTCTACAGAACAATTTTCTTTTTTTTGTTGTGTTGTGTTGCCTGGACTATTGCATGTGCAGTAGAGTGACAGTTTTAAGGTTTTCAGATTTCTTTCACAAGTGTAGCACAGTGTTTTGTCTTTAAACATTCCTGAGTGCTTTTTAAAGGAGAAAGAAAGGTATAGAAAGTAAATAAAGGTGCTCCCGTTAGAGAAGAACCACACCAGCCCGAGGTTGCTGCAAGACAGCGATTCTCTTCCTTCTACCTTTGCACCGCTTGCACATGCGCAGTAGAGTGAAAATCTGAACTTTAACAAGAAAGTCTGCGTTTTCACCTTTCTGCGCATGTGCAGGTCATGGGATTCAGAAGAATGAAGATGGGCAGAAGAGGTTCGCTGGCTCGCAGAAAACTGCACAAGCCCAGGGTACAAGGCAATCGATTAAAATCACTGGCGGGGGGGGGGGGGGGGGGGGTGCTTAACATTTTGGCACCCCCATTGATTGTACTTTTCCTTCTTCTTTAAAGTGTGCTTTAGTCATTGTCCTCAAAAGGACATCCCTCCAGAGGGTTTTTGGCCAGTTAGGATTTCTTATTGTTTCTCTCACCTGTGGAATCTTCCTGGGTTTCCTACCATAGAGCCTCCTATCCTATGGTAGGTGAGTTTTTGAGTTTTTTGGCTACTGGCATGGGTATCTTATAATGCACTTGCTTTGGCAGTCATGTTACTTCCTAAAGTGTAAAACACAAGAATAGCACACTCATGTTGTAGGGGATCCTGGCCATGTAAATGTGGTGGGAAAAAAAGCTCTCCCCACTCTACCATGGATGGAAACTAGGCAACACAACATATATGTAATCTAATGGGGTATATTAAGTTATGGGCATGATATTTTAGAAAGGTGTCACTGGAGATACCCTTGCAATTGGTTGTGCCTTGTTAGGCTAATGCCACACGAGGCGTAGGGCTGAAATTTTTGGCAAGCGGATAAACAATTGCCGAAAATTCAGCCCTACGCCTGCTACTTGTGCCTGCCTTTGCATTCTCACGCGTTTTCGTGCGTATATCGGCTACATGTGCCTGCACCCGAGCGTATCCCATTCATTCGGGTGCAGGCACAAGTAGCAGGCGTAGGGCTGATTTTTCGGCAAGCGAAAAAATCAGCCCTACGCCGCGTGTGGCATCAGCCTTACATGTCTTACTACAACATTATTTACTTACTTATAACAATATGTTCATTTTCTAGAAATGATGGCAACTTTGAAATTACAGATTATGGGGCCTGTTGTTTTTTGTTTTTTTTTTATAATAAGCAGGCCTTACATGTTGAGGTCTGTTTCTTTGGCAAGGTCACCAAATGAATACATCTCTGCCCAATTTGACTACTTATGCACTGGGCCAAATTAGGCTCATACATCATGAAGACCACATCAGTGCACCAATGTGGTCCTCACCAAAAAACCTTTACATTTTTATTATATTCTTCTTTATTTTTAAAAATGGCAGTCAATTGAATACATCCCTAATTTTATATACAACAGCCCCATACATGGTACTCTTCACCAAGTTTTACAGATTACTCTCCTCTGACTTTTGATTATACACACTTTAAAGGGGATGTCCACCTTCAAACAACAGTCTGAATTTGATGAGGCCCTGTCTGAAAAAGCATTTTTATAATTCTTCTTTAATAAAATGGTGAACATTAAACTACAGACCAGGATGAGTGCTGCTCTCTCTCCTCTGCTTTCTGTTCTCTCTCTGGAAGGGATTGCCAATACCAACTTGCATTTTGCCCAAAAAGGAAGTTAACACTGAGCTGGTTTCTTTGCATGCCTTCCCTCTCCTGTTCCATTTGCATTTCATTGACCAGATAGGCTGAATCTTGCCAGCCAATGGTTCAGGTATTTATTTTTATAAATACCTACAGAGAGAGAGTCGATAGGTGAGTTGTAGCAGCGCTGATCCTGGTCTGTACCTTCAAAACTAAATATTTTAACTAATAAAGGTGAATTACAAAAACATTTTTACTGACAGACGCTGTTCAAATGTGGACTATTGTCTGAAGGTGAACATCATCTTTAATACTCATTATTCTTCAGCAGGCAAAGTACAGAGATTATTGGAGGTAATTTTAATTTTCCAAAATAGTCTAACAATGCCCAATGGGGCTTGTTTATCAAAAGGTGAAATAGAGTCAAAATAGTCCAACAACACCCAGTGGGGCTTGTTTATCAAAAAGTGAAATAGAGTGTCACCTTTTTTCAAAGGGAAATTGGGGTCACAGAATTAATGAGGTGTGATTAGGGTTAGCATTGTGCAGTCCATTTATCAGAGGGTGCATTGCCTGCTGATCATGTTATTTGCTTGTTAGCCTGTCAGCCTGTTAGTAAGGGTTAAACAGTAGGAGCGCAAGCAACCCTTTTTTGGGCATCCCACTGCTTTTCTAAATTCTAATATTGATTTTCCAAATATACTTATCTACCTATGTTTATATATATGTTCATTTATACAGAATGATAAAGAGTGAGTAGCTTATCACCATGAATGGTATTAAAATGAGTAAAAAAGCTAAATATGCACCAAAAGCTGTTTCTAGTACAACTCATTGGAATTTTGGCGAGTATTATCAACCTGTGTTATATACTACAGCACTATTCTGTAAAACATGTACCGGTATCAGACCCCTTATCCGAAAACCCATTATCCAGAAAGCTCAGAATTACGGAAAGCCCATCTCCCATAGACTCCATTTTAATCAAATAATCCAGAATTTTAAAACTGATTTCCTTTTTCTCTGTAGTAATAAAACAGTACCTTGTAATTGATCCCAACTAAGATATAAATAACCCTTATTGCTTGCAATAACAATACTATTGGGGTTAATTAATGTTTTATTGTTTTTTTTAGCAGACTTAAGGTATGGAGATCCAAATTACGGAAAGACCCCTTATCCGGAATACCATTGGTCCCAAGCATTCTGGATAACGGGTCCTATACTTGTACATATATTTGTTAACTGGACCCTACTTTATGTTTCATCTGTAAAAGCAATATGATAAAGCCAATCTCTTTATTAATAAAGTAATACAAATATGTTTTTTTTAGTAAATTGTGTTCCAATTTATTGCACTAACTTTCTTTAGTTTCCAAATAAGTTTGCAGGTGTATCATGTTTAGATATTGCTCATTATTTTTATCTAGCAAAAATAAACCTCCAGTTAAATGGGATAAAGTTGTCATTCTGTAACAGATCTGATAGAGTATAGCTGCAGGACCACAGGTTTGTTGTTCAAGCTCTAAAATATGTCCAAAATGCAGTCCCCAAAAATCTCAGGAGCCACAAGTGTGTAGGACAATGCCCCGCTGTTTTACCTCAGAATTCCGGCCTCATTGTTGATGCAAATGGGCAATACTATTGTCACAATTGTGCTACACACGCAGTTAATATCCGATTTGGCCAAAAAGGAAGCAGCATGTGCTTTGTTGCAAATTGCCCATTAAATATAAGTTTGGCTGGCATAATTTCATATGCAAAGGACATGAGTACCCTATTCTTTCTGTGCATCTGGGCTGCGCCTATTGATGCAGGGCACTGAGGAAACCCTGGGCCTACCACTTGGTCAGGAAGTGGTGGTAGCTCTATAATTCCCATGCGTTATTAGGTCCAACAACACCTGATTCAGAATGGGAGGCAGGAATAACTGAGTGGTGCTGAGCGCAACTATACAGAAGTGCAGTGAATGCATTTTGACACAAGTTCCTTTAATACATGTGGCGTTACACACAGGAAATGAGCCCTTATGCTGTAGAGTTGTACCTGCAATTGATGGACTACAGTTTGCATGGAACAAAAACTTTTAAAATTATATTTTTTACTAGAGATAACCAAGCATTCCTCCAATTTTTTCAACATAATTTGGCCCATGAAGGTCACTGTTTTGTTATATTTTGGGGAAAGAAAAATGACCATACTGAATTTAAAAAAGGAAACTGCAACATAAGTTCATTTTTTTGTTTTTATTAAAGTCACGCTCCTGTGTGTGGGGCTGCTGATGGAGTTGTTGATGATTTCCTTGCTACAGAGTGCCTAAAGGTACCCATACACGGGCAGATTCCAGCTGCTGATCAGGGTTGTTCAGACCAATTCGGCAGCTTATCTACCCCTGTATAGGCACCCCCAACAGGCCTACCGGACTGACTTCTGGCCTAAAATTGGGCAGATCTTGATCAGGCAGATTTAATTTTCCATCGGATCAAGGATTGCAACGGCTCATTCATGCTGTCCTCCGTCTTAATGTGCCTTTGCCCGCTGTTTTGTTTTGACTTTAGGTGGACATATCAGGAGAAGATGCTTGTTTGGCGACCACACATGTAAGACCACATTTAGACTTGCTTCATTGAGCAGCATTTGATTGGGCTTTAGATTGTTAGCAGCCTCTTTCTAGGGCAGAAGTGTAAGCCAGATTGAAGGGATACTGTCTTTTTTATGTGTACTTTTTATTTCTAAATTACACTGTTTACATTGCAAATAATTCATTTAAACTATTATTCTTGGACCTACAAATGGATTTTTTTAAATTGTAATATTGGTGTTTAGGCAGCCATCTTAGTCCACTGTGCCTGAGTCTGAGCTTTTAGAAGAAGCCAGCGCTACACATTAGAACTGCATTAATATTTTTTTTAGTATTTTTTGTTACTTAGTGCAATTACCATATCTACCACTTTTTGCAATACAGGTGTTACGGAGCTGCTATCTTGCTACCTTCCCACTGTTCTGCTACTGGAGGAAAAAGGGAGGGGGGTGATATCACTCCAACTTGCGGCTTAACAGTGAAGCGTGACTGAAGTTTATCAGAGCACAAGTCGCATGGCTGTAGCACCCTGGGAAATGAAGAATATGGCTAGCCCCATGTGAAATTTCAGAATTAAATATAAAAAAATCAGTGTTTTGAAAAATGGATTTCAATGTAGGATTCTGCTGGAGAAGCTCTATTAACTGATGCATTTTGAAAAAGACATGTTTTCCCATGACAGTATTCCTTTAATTAGAATGCATTCCAATGTCCTGGCTGTGAGTAGACCAATATGCTTTCTTGCTCGACATCTATATCAGGAAGAAGGAAAAATGTGAAGACCTGCTTTATAGTACATTGATTGAATTCTGCTACAATTGTTCCTGGCCGTGATGGAAGAGATTGCAATTATCTTTAGGGTTAGGCAGAGGTGCTGCTGCCATGATGCGAGAAATCAGTATTCCAGCTCTGTTAGTGCATGGTGTGCTAGTTAATGCCATAACCATAGCTATCTTTCACTTTAGTCATCTGTGTTCTTATCTTATACCAGTTGGAATATAACTATCAAGTATAATTTTATGGCCTATAAACCTGTAACAGTAGGGACCTAAATTATTGTTACCTGAGAGTTGATGTTGTAATCTAAAGACTAACAATTTAGCAACCTTCCAAGTTTATTGCCCCACCACAAGTTGGTTGGCACAATAAATGATTATATGCACTGTCCACCATTTGATATCTCATAGTCTACACTGAAGATTTTACCTTTTACATTTATTAAGAACCTATTACCATGTCATTAGTATTATTAGCTCACAGCTAACAAGCCGTATTTCAGGCTGCAACTGTGGGAAGGCAAAAAATCACTTTTTATATCAAAATGTATCAGCACACCAACTCAGGTTTTGATTAAATCTGATCTGCAATCCCTTTTTAGCACAGGACATTTCATTTCATTTCATGTGGAAGCTGCATGTTGGGTTGTATACAGCAACTCCTGTGAGAGGAGGAAGCATTTTTTGGTAGTAAAAGTGTTGTTAAATCTGATGTAAATACAATCTTCATATTCACAAACAGCCACCACTTTTCATTTTTTGGTGTAAGAAAGACAGTTTACAGACACTTTTGTGAATATGGAAATTAAATTTTTTTTACTGACATTTCTCCCGAAATGTTTAAAATGGAGTAAAGCTTCTCCACCGTCCTCAGCTCTGCATTGCTTTCTGCAAGCTCCTTTCGCCCTACTTTTAGGTGCAGAATAGGGGCTCGTTTGTATATTCATGGGGATTAGGAGCCTATTGGCAGAGTATAAGCCCTGTTTTCTGTATAACCAAAATTGAATAAGAATAGGTTTATAAACAATAAACAAAAGTATATTTTACACCATTTCATACACTAATGCTTATTGCCAACATAAAATAGGTGACAAAAACACATTTTTACCTCGCATTTGCAATATTCTGTTTTGTGTTGAAAAACCCAACATACTTTTCTTCGACTTCAGCTTATTCTTCCGCTTTTTCTTCTTATTCTTAGCTCCCCCCCGTTTTCTAAACGCTACTCCTCCTACAGTTGTAGGGGTACAACACCCAAACTCTCCACACTTCTTCGCCCTATAGCGGAGCCACCAACAGCCAATCAGATTTTACCTATTGACTTTCAATGGGGAAATCCAATCAGACCAGCCAATCAGATTTCATCCATTGAATTTTATTGGTTTAAATTTAAAATGCTGTCATTCTCACACTATTTATGCCAGGGTGCCCACTGTTTTCACTGGGTGACTTTGACTCAAGGTTGGAGAAAGGGGGCACAAAAAAACTTTAACAAAATAGATAATGTTGTAAATGGCTATCATAAGCAAAGTCACACAATTGATATCTCACTCTAATTTACCAGTTTGAAATGACAAAATAGATGCTTATTTACAAAATAGTTAAGTTAGACAAAACTGACAAAACAGTTATTTCCAGATAAAAAAAAAAATTATGTCAGTCAAAATAATGAACCAATAAGATGCAAGCATACTTCTTCACCAATTACAAGCATTCTTTAACTGGAGTCCCAGTATCACTTCATTCACCTTTTACCTAGCAACAGTGATCTGGCCAATAATATAAGGTTTTACTTTTTTATGATCCTGCATTTTGATGGATCCTGAGGCTCCACCTCCTTTGCTGTTTCACTTCCCCTGTGGCTGCCATTTTTCTAGTACATGCTCTCTAGAATGGATCCTAGAGATATTAATGTGAAGCTACTAGCTGACAGCATTTTGAACCTTTCAAAAATAGTTGAGAATTTTTCCTCTACAAGCTCCAACTCTGGGGTAAGCCTGAAAGTTATTTCCTTCATCTCTGTAGTGCTGTGTAACTATATATGTGTATTTTGCTGCAGTGTGTACAGCTTAAACTTTGCACAACTTGCTTTTCAGACTTGTTTAGCTTGTGTTTTTATAATTGGGAAATATTACTGTCATGTAAAAGGTATATTATTATGTATTTTATCTCTCTTTCTCTATCCTATATGTCTATCTATCTATCTATCTATCTACAGTATACAGTGGAGGAAATAATTATTTGACCCCTCACTGATTTTGTAAGTTTGTCCAATGACAAAGAAATGAAAAGTCTCAGAACAGTATCGTTTCAATGGTAGGTTTATTTTAACAGTGGCAGATAGCACATCAAAAGGAAAATCGAAAAAATAACTTTAAATAAAAGATAGCAACAGATTTGCATTTCATTGAGTGAAATAAGTTTTTGAACCCCTACCAACCATTAAGAGTTCTGGCTCCCACAGAGTGGTTAGACACTTCTACTCAATTAGTCAACCTCATTAAGGACACCTGTCTTAACTAGTCACCTGTATAAAAGACACCTGTCCACAGAATCAATCAATCAAGCAGACTCCAAACTCTCCAACATGGGAAAGACCAAAGAGCTGTCCAAGGATGTCAGAGACAAAATTGTAGACCTGCACAAGGCTGAAATGGGCTACAAAACCATTAGCAAGAAGCTGGGAGAGAAGGTGACAACTGTTGGTGCGATTGTTCAAAAATGGAAGGAGCACAAAATGACCATCAATCGACCTCGCTCTGGGGCTCCACGCAAGATCTCACCTCGTGGGGTGTCAATGATTCTGAGAAAGGTGAAAAAGCATCCTAGAACTACACGGGAGGAGTTAGTTAATGACCTCAAATTAGCAGGGACCACAGTCACCAAGAAAACCATTGGAAACACATTACACCGCAATGGATTAAAATCCTGCAGGGCTCGCAAGGTCCCCCTGCTCAAGAAGGCACATGTGCAGGCCCGTCTGAAGTTTGCCAATGAACACCTGAATGATTCTGTGAGTGACTGGGAGAAGGTGCTGTGGTCTGATGAGACCAAAATAGAGCTCTTTGGCATTAACTCAACTCGCTGTGTTTGGAGGAAGAAAAATGCTGCCTATGACCCCCAAAACACCGTCCCCACCGTCAAGCATGGGGGTGGAAACATTTTGCTTTGGGGGTGTTTTTCTGCTAAGGGCACAGGACAACTTATTCGCATTAACGGGAAAATGGACGGAGCCATGTATCGTGAAATCCTGAACGACAACCTCCTTCCCTCTGCCAGGAAACTGAAAATGGGTCGTGGATGGGTGTTCCAGCACGACAATGACCCAAAACATACAGCAAAGGCAACAAAGGAGTGGCTCAAGAAGAAGCACATTAAGGTCATGGAGTGGCCTAGTCAGTCTCCGGACCTTAAGCAATAGGAAACCTATGGAGGGAGCTCAAGCTCAGAGTTGCACAGAGACAGCCTCGAAACCTTAGGGATTTAGAGATGATCTGCAAAGAGGAGTGGACCAACATTCCTCCTAAAATGTGCGCAAACTTGGTCATCAATTACAAGAAACGTTTGACCTCTGTGCTTGCAAACAAGGGTTTTTCCACTAAGTATTAAGTCTTTTTTTGTTAGAGGGTTCAAAAACTTATTTCACTCAATGAAATGCAAATCTGTTGCTATCTTTTATTTAAAGTTATTTTTTCGATTTTCCTTTTGATGTGCTATCTGCCACTGTTAAAATAAACCTACCATTGAAACGATACTGTTCTGAGACTTTTCATTTCTTTGTCATTGGACAAACTTACAAAATCAGTGAGGGGTCAAATAATTATTTCCTCCACTGTATCTGTCTGTCTGTCTATCTATCTATCTATCTCTACATATATCCTTCTATCTCTCTCTCTCTATATCCTACTATCTGTCTATATATCTATCTGTCTATCTATCTATTATCTCTCTCTCTATATATATCCTTCTATCTCTCTCTCTATATATATCCTTCTATCTATCTCTCTCTATATATATATATATCCTTCTATCTATCTCTCTCTCTATATATCCTATCTATCTATCTATCTATTTATCTCTCTCTCTCTATATATATATATATATCCTTCTATCTATTTATCTATCTGTCTATCTCTCTCTATATCCTTCTATCTATCTAGATTGTAAGCTCTTTTAGGCAGGGCCCTCTTTTGTATCGGTTATTGATTGCTTTATATGTTACTCTGTATGTCTAATGTATGAAACCCACTTATTGTACAGTGCTGCGGCAAATGTTGGCGCTTTATAAATAACTGTTAATAATAATAATAATAATAGTATCTATTTTCCCTCTACTTCATTACTTGTCTGTGTATTTCACTGTCTGATGCAATTTCCTCAAGAGCAATGGCCTGAGGAAAAAACAGCAGCAATTTTTTTTTTTTCACGGGGATAGCTTGTCCTTTAACACAAACAATGCACTTCCAGTCTTAGAGGTTGTGAAAGCTTGTTTGGAATTTCTTTGGCTGTTAATGTTTGTCACAGCTTTAGTGTTTGTGATTTTACTTTGCTATCTATCTATCTATCTATCTATCTATCTATCTATCTATCTATCTATCATCTATCTATCTATCTATCTATCTATCTATCATCTATCTATCTATCTATCTATCTATCTATCTATCTATCTATCTATCTATCTATTTATCTATCTATCATCTCTCTCTATCTAATCTCTCTCTCTCTCTCTCTCTCTCTATCTATCTATTTTCCCTCTACTTCATTATCTGTGTATTTCTTTGTCTGGTGCTCAAGAGCAATGACCTGAGGAAAAGACAGCAGCGATTTTTTTTTCCACTGGGGTAGCTTACATTGTGCCACCTCTTTGTGAAATATGTTTTACTTGTCCTTTAACTTGTCCTTTAACTCAAACAATGCACTTCCAGTCATAGAGGTTGTGAAAGCTTGTTTGGAATTTCTTTGGCTGTTAATGTTTGTCACAGCTTTAGTGTTTGTGATTTTGCTTTGCTATCTATCTATATCTATCTATTTTCCCTCTACTTCATTATCTGTGTATTTCTCTGTCTGGTGCAGTTTCCTCATGAGCAATGGCCTGAGGAAAAGACAGCAGCGATTTTTTTTTCACTGGGGTAGCTTACATTGTGCCACCTCTTAGTGAAATATGCTTTACTTGTCCTTTAACTCAAACAATGCACTCTATCTATTTCCCTTCTACTTTAGTATCTGTCTGTGTATTTCTTTGTCTGGTGCAGTTTCTCAAGAGCAATGGCCTTAGGAAAAAACAGCTGCGGTTTTTTTTTCACTGGGGTAGCCTAACATTTTGCCACCTTAGTGAAATATGGTCCGCACATTCATCTGTTAGTACAGTGATCCCCAACCAGTGACTCGAGAGGAACATGTTGCTCACCAATCCCTTGGAGGTTGCTCCCAGTGGCCTCAAAGTAGGTGCCAGTTTTTGAATTTCAGTTAAGGAGGCAAGTATTGGTTGCATAAAAACTAAGTATAATGCCAAACAAAGCCTTCTATAGGCTGCCAGTCCACATAGGGGCTATTAAGTAGCCATTTATAGCTCTTATTGGCACCCCAAGGAAACTTTTTCATGCTTGTGTTGCTCCCCAACACTTTTTCCATTTAAATGTGGCTCCTGGGTATAAAAGGTTGGGGATCCCTGTGTTAGAATATGACTAATTTTGAATATGTGCCATATACTTTCTGTATATTAACCTTTAGGTACCTGTATAGGTACAACTTTTGCACTATATGCTATACACTCTCTATAGATACATGCAGCCCTCAGTAGTAGGTGCTATACAACCTCAGAATATTAGCCTTTATGTATATGCAGATCCTTGAATGTGGTGCTATATACCATCTGTTTATTAACTGTTATGTACATACAATCAAGACTAATGTACACCTACAACATATTAGCATTTATGTTTATATATTGCCCTCTATACTAGGAGTTATATCACTTCTGTTTATTTCCTGCTAGGGATATACAGTCTTTTGTACTATATATAGTACATTGTCTGCATATAAGCCTTATGTACATAAGCACTCTACTTATGTTCCTTATCCCTTCAACAAATGGCTTTATGCAATATCCTTTCCTGAGAGACAGTTATCATTAATCCATCCCTGCTAATGTTTTATATGTGTATGTGTGTATGTCTACACACACATGCACATATACCTCTTGTACATATTAGGCAGTAATATGTCAAGTTTCTTTCTCTCATGTGCCGATTCCAAAGAAACCTTTAATCCTAATATATTTCACTCTTACCTGCAACTACAGTTATTTAAGCTTTAATTTTAGCAGATGTATTTTATGTTTAACCTATAGTGGACATTTAGCGTACACAAATACTAAAGCTACTGAAAGGCTGCTGTCCCCTTTCTGACTCTGAGAAATGGAGGGAAAAGTGAAAATAGAAAATTTTTAAAGTGGGAGAGAAGTAGCAATGTGCATGTGCCTAGAACCCCCTGGGAGTGCCTGGATCACTCCCCATTAGGTCCTTATTGTACCAGCAGTATCTGACTGTTATGTAAGCACCATGCCTGTGTCCTCACTCATAGCAGATTAGTAGTTTAGTTAACTATTGAAGACCACATTTATACTACCTACAATCCAATTTCCCTGCTTATGCTACTAATCCACCATATATATGAAGACCAGCATTTATCCTTCAGTAAATGATCATGTTCTACGCAGGCACACTTTTTTGCAGATGAAAGAGACAGATGTATTTAAGTTCAACCTACAGTTCTCAAGTTATTTTACACAGTGCTCTGTGTAAGGGTTAATAATGAGATACATAGAATAGCTGCTATCCCCTTTCTGACCCCAAGAAATGGAGGAAAAGTGAAACACAAAATTGTTACTTGGGGGAACAGCATCAGCGTGCATGTACCTAGAACTAACTGTGCTCTGCCAGCTTGCAGTTCTTTTAGTGACATTGCTATGGAATTGCTCCCCATTTGGTCCTTGTAGTACCAGATTGCCGTGCCAGCAATATTTCACTGATATGGGGTCACCTTGTCTATATCCTATTCTTTAGCCATGCATCAAAACTCACAGCTGATTAGTAGGGAAGGTACCTGTCACGATCTCCCTGTGGAGACGCTGTGGAGTACCAGGAAGGTGGGAGCCTGAAGACTGGGTAACCCGGAGTGTAACCATAAGTCACAAAACTGGTGCCAGAGGCCATGTTGAAAGTGCAGAACTTTAATAAACTTAGTGATGTAACCGAACACACAAAGAATATACAAACTGAATGTAGAACGGCAGGCAGAGGCAGAATCCAAAAACAGGCAAAAGGTCAGGGCAAGCGGCAGTCAAACGAAGTAAAGGACAGGCCAAGGTCAAAACCGGGAAATCAAGGTAGAACTAGGAAGGGCTCAGGAACAAGGCAGAAGGCAGGATCAGGACACGGAACTGGAGCTTGGAACCAGCGAGAAACAAGGACACAGACACAGGAACAGGGAACACGGAGGCAGGGTCACGAGAGACAATTAATGACCAAGCAAGGGGCAATGGTCAGGGAAAAGCTTATAAAGGGAGAAGATTAGAAGATGGGAAACACATGAGGTTAATGAGGTGGGCGGAGGAAAGGGAGCAGACAGAAAGTAGGAGACAAGAGAAGAAACAGACAGACCGAAATGCCTCCAGTGGCTACAGAGGCAAATGCATGCTGCCAGGAACACCCCAAGTGGTGTTCGAATCCCGCTGATCCTGACAGTACCTATGTAAGACCACACTTAGACACCACACACAGTTGGTACTTAGCCTGTTGAAAACCTGCTGACTGAAATTCAGACCCTAAGGCTAGTGTCAGCTTCCTTCCTTGCCTGCAGCCTGAACCACTGGGTCAATGTGGGTGGAGGCACAGGTGGTGGATTTTGGTGCTGAAATGCAAAGTCTTGCATTTTGCCGCTGAAATTCAACATTCATGCATCTGACCAGGCTCATGAACTGGTTCAGGGTGCAAGGGTCTATAGAGAGGTCTATAGAGATATTAGCATACTGTATTTATATTATTTTGCTTGCTTTATTTTTTTGTGGTGGGTTTTTAGGTCTTAAAGGGGTTGTGATATTCTAAGACAATCGTCTCAATTGGTTTTCATTTTTTATTATCTTTGTTTTTTGTTAGCTATTTGTCTTTTTATTCAGCAGCTTTGATTTGCAATTTAGTCAATATATTGGGTATTATAGTTTTACATTAACCTTAGTAGTAGGCAAATTGTTAAATTGATGTGTTTCCAAAGTACAAACCAGCCAAAGATCAAAAAATAGCACAAATCCATACCTTGCCTAGTTTGTACTTTAAAAACCCACCTAGGCTTTAAAACCTGCCAGCCTGGCAACCCCGAAGGGCAAGAGCTACAGTGCCTGTTAATTATTTCCTTTAGCAGCTGTCTGTGCTCTCTTTTAATTGCTCTCTTTTAATTGTCATCTTTTTATTGCTTTGTGTTAAATACCAGGGGTTTTATTCCATTTATTGCTTTGTTGGCACAGGCTGTCTTTAGCTGTCTGAAAGATTGCACAGGCTATACTTGCAATTGGTCTTGATCTGAGACAACTTGCAATGGGTCTTGATCTGAGACAATCTGCAGTTGTTCTTCACCTGAGACAACCTGCAGTTGGTCTTCATTTATTTTTTCATTTATTTAGGTTTCTGCTTTGCATTCCTACAGTTTGGTTTTTAACAGCAATCCAGTTGCTAGGGTCTTCTTTATCCTACCAACTAGGCAGTAGATTGAATGAGAGTCTGGGGTTGGCTGCATATTATGGTACTCTGGCTCCTGGGCAAGTTAAGGGCCAAAGAGTCCCACAATGAAAGCAAGCTGCAGGGCCTTGGTGGGCCCTGGGCCAAAATCCAATGAGTGGGGCCCTATTATCCTGCTGCATGCAACATGGCAATATTTTTATTTTTAACTACACCAACTTTTTGCCCACACCAGTTTCACCAAAACATAAACCCAGACGTGCCAGAATAAATACTACAGAAGATGGATACTCAGCAAATTTACTTAGACATGCCAGTATAATTAATAATGTAAATTAAAAATGTTATCCCCAGCTGTGCCATTGTAATGACTGTGGAAATGGGCAATCAACAAAAAATGGGCTATGAGACAATCTGCAGTTGGTCTTCATCTGAAACACCCAGACTGACCTCTGTAACATGGGTAACCATGGCAGTCACTATCCTCAGCCAGACACTACAGTCCCACTACTTGGTAGGGCAGGGCCCTACCAAGATGGCTGCCCGAGGGCAGCCATTATCTAGTATGTCTGAATGTAGACACCTTCAATTGCCCACCCTTTATGCCTTGGGGTGAATCAACAAAACATTGCCATTTTCAGTGCACAGTGCGTGTCATCAATATTATCCCTGCCTCTTCCTCGGGTTCCTTAATCAAAGCAGAAACAAACATATTTCCCCGTTTGTAATAGACTCTTCCACCATAACTGGTATGCAAATGAGCTGCAGATGCTGGGTATAGCCTTGGCTAGTAGAGCACACAGCTCTACTGCTGCTGTGGGAGAGGGAACTGTTGATTTAATGGGGGGGTGGGGGGGGCAGCATCACTGCTGACTGCAGGTTTACCTATATTGATATTTTTACATAGGATTTAGATTCTATTCTGCTGATGAGGCCTAGTTTAGGTGCATTGCTCTATCTTTGACCATCAGGGACTCCTAATGACACAACCTCAATGCAGCTTACACAACTGCAGAGGGAACATTTGCTACAAACCACTGAGTGTCCCTGTCATTTAGCCAATTGTCATCTTTTTTATATTGCTTTGTGTTAAATACCAGGGGTTTTATTCCATTTATTGCTTTGTTGGCACAGACTGTCTTTAGCTGTTTGGCACATTGTACAGGCTATACTTGCAATTGGTCTTGATCTGAGACAACTTGCAATGGGTCTTCATTTATTTTTTCATTTATTTAGGTTTCTGCTTTGCATTCCTACAGTTTGGTTTTTAACAGCAATCCAGTTGCTAGGGTCTTCTTTACCCTAGCAACCAGGCAGTAGATTGAATGAGAGTCTGGGGTTGGCTGCATATTATGGTACACTGGCTCCTGGGCAGGTTAAGGGCCAAAGAGTCCCACAATGAAAGCAAGCTGCAGGGCCTTTTTAAGGCCTTGGTGGGCCCTGGGCCAAAATCCAAAGAGTGGGGCCCTATTATCCTGCTGCATGCAGCATGGCAATATTTTTATTTTTAACTACACCAACTTTTTGCCCACACCCGTTTCACCAAAATATAAACCCAGACGTGCCAGAATAAATACTACAGAAGATGGATATTCGGCAACCACCCTCCTAGTCCACTCATTGGCATATGCACCCACCCACTTCTAAGATAAAAGGTGTTGGTTCAGGATGTTGAAGGATAGGTGCTTAAGTAAAGAGGGTTTTCAAAGTCTCAAAGGCTGCTTGGGCTTGGGAGGTCCAAAGGGATTTAGTATTAGCACTGGTTAGTCGAGTAATGGGAAGAATGATTTGTGAAAAGCCTTTAATAAACTTCCTGTAGATGTTTGGAAATCCAATGAAACGTTGGGTATCCTTCCTAGAGGCAGGAACTGGACAGTCCAGGATGGCTGAGATGTTACTTTGGTCCTTCTGAATTCCATTAGCGGAAATAATAAACCCAAGAAATTCAATAGAAGTCTTATCAAATTCACACTTAGATTGTAAGCTCTACGGGGCAGGGACCTCCTTCCTACTGTGTCTAATACCACATGGCACTTATATATATATATATATACATATATGTATTTATTGTATTTATTTATTATATCACTTGTCCTCCCTGTGTGTAATTTTGTATTCTGTAAGACTGTACAGCACTGCGTACCCTTGTGGCGCTTTATAAATAAAGTTATACATACATACATTTTTCAAGTTTAACAAATAGTTGATGTGAGCGGAGTCGAGAGAATATCTTCTTCAAATGGAGCCGATATTCCACCAAGGATTTAGAAAAAATTAAGATGTCATCTAGTAAATAATGACAAAAATGTCCTAATAATCTCTGAAGACATCATTGACAAAGTGTTGGAAAGTCGCGGGTGCGTTACAAAGACCAAATGTCTTCCACTCATCCCCCTCTCTTATTATGACCAGGTTGTAAACACCTCTAAGGTCGAGCTTGGAATAGATCTTCGCCTCCCTGAGTTTTTGCAAGAGTTCTGGGATTAAAGGTAAAGGATACCGATTTTTGATTGTGATAGTATTGAGATTCTGGTAATCAATGCAGGGAGTATGATCTTTCTTTTCCTGCCCCGGCTGGAGAGGTTGAGGGATGAATGAAACCTTTGGCTAGGTTCTCTTCCAAATAATCGCGTAACACTTTTAACTCAGGTTCTGCCAGGGGAAAGATACGCCCGGAGGGTATTTGAGATCCTGGAAGGAGATCGATAGGACAGTCATATTTCTGATGAGGAGGTAGAGAATTGGCCCCCTTCTTGTCAAAGATGTCCAGAAAATCGCAATATTCAGAGGGTAAGCTAGAAAGTTTCTCAGAAGGACTCTCTGAAGAGATGCAGCACCACTTCTGGCGATCTGGAAGAGAGACATGAAGGCAATTAGCGCTGCAGAAAGGAGAAGAAAACTTAATTTTGCCTTTATCCCAATCCACTACAGGGTTGTGTTTGCGTAACCATGGTAAGCCAATAATAATAGGCGAGAGAGGAGAAGTCACCACATCAAAACTTAACACCTCAAATTGGATTTTATTCACACAAAAACGTAAGGGGATGGATTCCTTTAGAATAGGGCCGGAACTGATGGGCGAACCATCAGCCACTCTGATGAGGAGGGGAAGTTGCTTGGTTAGTAAGGGAATCTTGTGACAGTCTGCGACTTTAGAGTCCAAAAAACAGCCACTAGCCCAGGAGTCCAGGATGGCCGGAAGCACCAGGACTTTGTCTTCCCACTGTAGAGAGAGAGAAAACGTGAGCAGTGGAGAGAAATGGAGCTGGGGTACGAAGGTACTTAGGGAAGGACCCTTACGCGGAAGGGATGGGTGAGTTGGGCAGCTGCTGAGTAAGTCACCAGATAGTTTGCAATAAAGGCAAAGGTTCAGTCTCCTACGTCGAATACATTCCTCAGGGGACAAAGATGGTCGAAGAGCCCCAATCTGCATGGGTTCTGGCTCTGGAGAAGTGGGAGCCCCAGAGTCTACCCGAATCGGGGGTGACGCCTTAGGTAAAACCCAAGACGACTGAAACTGGCTAGTCTTTTCCAACCTTCTTTCTCTCAGACGTTGGTCGATCTGGATGGATAATTGGATAAGATCCTCCAATGAGTCTGGCACGCCAACCCTAGCCAGTTCATCTTTTAGGGTAGCCTATTTTGTACACAGAGCATTGCTTTGCATGCATGGATTTTTGATTAAGTGCAGTTACTGTGCTGCCATATCTATTGGAGTGATCTGCTCATTCATCAGCCATGGTTTCACTCACTACTGCTGCTGCTGTTGCAAAGTCTAGTGTAAACAAGGGGGTCCTTAGTTTGTAGGGTGTCCCTTCCATAGCCTGAACAGTGTGTTCCCAACTGAAATAAAAGTGTATATTTACATACCCAAATCCTGGGTCTGTGTCTCCCAATCAGCGCTAAGATTAAAATCATCTCCAAAGCCCATTTTAGGGAAAAATTCTCCAGATTCACTAAAATTAGTGAGAGATCAACATCTGCTAGTCTGGGGGGCCGTCACCCAAATATTTCCAGTCTTTTTACAGCTAAAATAACTGCCCCTTCCCTAGGGGTGAAGTCCCCAGGCGCTGCCATTAAAGAGGAAGTGTACCCTGTTGATGAGTGAGGTTTAAATGCCATTTATTTGCCTTTAGATGTACAGTACATACATAGCCTATTCTGTACACAGAGCATTGCTTTGTAAGTGTGGCTTTTTGATGCAGTTACTGTGCTGCCATATATGTTGGAATGATCTGCTTATTCATCAGTCATGGTTTCATTCAGTGTTGCTGCTGTCTGGTGTAAACATGGGGGTTCTTAGTTTGTAGGGTGTCCCTTCCATAGCCTGAATAGTGATGGGGCTGACACTAAGCTCTAAGCTCCAACTATCATCCTTAGTTGAGGAAATGGTATTTATAGGTATGTATTGCGAGCAGGTTTCTTCTAGTACAGGGGCAGATGGGTGGGGCAGCAGCACAATATTCATTACTCTGGCAGTGACCAGGCTGCTTGGCTGTTGGGTCATAAACTATTCTCTAAGAAGAAACTGTTGCATTTTGGGAAACAAGAAGAGGCACTGCATCTGGACTGATGTCAGTAATACAATATGCCATGCAAGTTTCACAAACCCCTCAAAAATCAGGGCTTTGCCATTCATAGGCTTAAACATGGTGGGTTAAGGGGTCACTTACCTAATCCCCCCCTCGAGTTCTCCCCACAAGCACAGCAAGAACAAATGCCCCAGCCTTTATAATAAAATACTGATTATCTGCCTATCTCTCCTAAAACCATAGCAGCTCTCTCCATGGCAGCTGCTGCAGCTCCTATACTTGTTTATTTTCTACCCGGCCTGACTCACAGCCTGGTCACAGGAAGAGAATAGTGTTGTACAGTATCGCTCTGCCTTTTTGTGGTTGAAAGGGTAATTGTGCTTGTGTGTGTGTGTATGTAATTGTGTCAGTGTATGTGAGAGAGAGTGTGAAAACTATTCCAATTTATCTCACAATTTTCCTACAAATGAATATCTTTGCCATTTAAGGCCTTCATATCTTTCTGGATTGACATAGGTTTTGGGGCAGACAATTTTCCCTTGGGCATTAGAAGCAAACTGCAGATTCCGTTTCTATTTGGACCTCCATTATTTTACAGAAAAAAAATAAAAACACAATGTTCCAGTAAAAGAGAACCAGGTTTTATACCACATTTTTATTTCTTACAGGAAATCATAGTGAAACTGAGAACACAGTACAGTAATAAGGCCTTTAAAGCCAGACTTTACCTAGCATTATCATTGAAATAAACTACATTATGTACATGTACAGAACAAACCTCATCACATTTAGCATTATACAAAACAAAAAAGATTCTGTACTGGGCATAAGAAGAAATATATATTTACATTTTTCTGAGCGTTTAGCAATGGAAGACATTTATACATTAACAAACCAACACATTTACAAATACATACAAGTTAATAATGCTTACAGTAGTAATCAGTAGGAAAGGCCAATAGCTCCCATCAATAAGTTATGATCTGTCAGTATTATATTAATATCTAACTTTGAAATTTAAGACTGAAAGGGAACTGATGGAAGACCGTATAGTGCATAGTAGGGAAAAACCCAGAGCTACCATTTAAAATATTCATAGTGCATTCAAATACATTTAATAAAAACCTAATTCTGCATACATATGCTTTATCAGCATATTCTTAACATAGAAGTGAAACAGGACTTTCCTATTGCACATTCAATATTTTCTGTGCTTCACAAGTTGATTTGTGCACTAGTGTGCATGTGCAATGATCAGAAGGAATATACAGGCAATCAGATCAGCTTTGGTTAAAAGGTAAAATAAAAGTAAGTGCAATAAAATTCAGAATGCCTTTGTTGTCAGGGATTTGTTTCCATACCATTGGAAGATACAATGGGTTTCCAGCACACTTGTGGGAAGTTTAGCAGAAGGGTGCACGCAGCATCATATGTTCACCTCCACATACCTTTAGACTTCAGTATATCAACATTTCAGCACTCCCATTTCATTTTCATAAAACCGCCTTTATTTCACATATGGCACAGACACAGCAACGTTTCAGACTTACTGGTCCTTTCTCAAGCTAACACGAATACCATTGGAAGACACAGGATACTGAACTTATTTAAAAGAGAAATAAAGTCTGAATTGCTGGGGGTTGATTATACTTGCTGTGTTCCCGTTAGCAAAAAGCTGCCCTATCCCAGGTACTTTTTAGCAAGCACCATGGAGTGATCTTCTTCTACTTCTTTTTATTTCAGTACCCCCTGACTGACGCATGCACAGTAGAATTAAAATGCTGGCTTTTTTGGTAAGGTTTGACTCTTCACTTTACTGCACATGTGCGCTCGTACAAAGCAAAAAGAAGTAGGAAACAGATCTCTGTATGGTGCTTGCTGAAAAGTACCCCATACAATTTCAGGTAAGTGATAACAATCACGGTAGGGTTCCAAACACTTGGCATCCCCAGTGATTTATACTTTCCATCTTTTTTAATTACAGTAGAAAGAGAACAATTTTCCTAAGTGCAATTATAGTATATTCAGTGCTACTCATTTTCCTGTTGTAAGAAGGAAAGTCTTCTTTTTGTCTTTGCTTTTCCTTTATGGTTTCTAGCGCGTCATTCTAGTGATATTGTTCTTGTCACCAGGGAAATCACCATTTTCACAGACAGCTGACAGATCAGTAATTATCATACTGGCTTTCTCCAAACTGTTCTTTTTTCGCTTTTTGCCTATTTAAGAAAACATAATGAAATCTTATTTTGACACAGACTGTGTAATTTCCAAAGTATTAAAGTCAGTGAAGTTTCCATCAAAATAACCCAAGCAAGAACCAGCAAGCAGTTACAATTTTCCCTGGACAAGCCAACATGCTGGAAAAGGGACTTACCTGAAAGTGAGCTGGCTAATGGGTAAACTTTAACACTGATCTGGTAATGAGGAATTTACAAAAATACCCTAATTTGGGGAAAATCTGTGGATTTGTTTATCCTGTGTGTATGCTGTGTGTCTCAGCAGCTTAAGAGCTTTGCTATGTATATTATATATTCCACACATGCAAGAGATGTGTTAAATTAAGAAAGACTGAATGCAAGAAATAAAACATAAATTGCACTAACCAAACAGCCAGGTAGAGTGTATATGAACTGGTTAGATATAAGCAGTCCATGGTTCCAATTTTAAAAAGAATAAACTGACAGAATCCTATTTTCTCTCTTCTGTACTGGTTTACAAAGCAAATTAGTACAGATGGTAAAAGATAACTTTCTCAGAAACTTAGTAGTTGGTCTAGATACATAGTGCATGGCTAGTTGGAAAAGAATGCAGTCTGCAGCATGAATCTAGTTTCCCTACTAATTAACCATGCAAGTCTATGATTGCTCTTTATTATTAATATCTTACAAATCTATTCACTAGTGGGCTGTGATATATAGTTCAGTGAAAAGGGGCAACATTCTGGAAACAGAGGAATCTATAGAACTAAATGAAAGAATATAATTTGCAAATGCTGCTGATATAAGATTACCTTCAGCCAAACGACTGGCAACTGATCCTTGGGTCCTGCTGTTGGAGATGATGCAAAATATTATGAGGAATTGCGGAACTGTATATCCTACAAAATATAAAACATAATTAAAATGTGAGACATGTAAATGTTATTTGCACTGAATACAGATAAAAGAGGTGTAACTGTTGTTGGACTGGGGAGTGCAGGACCCACCAGGACTGCTACCGCAGGGGCCCGCACCCCCCAAGTGACTCCTGCAGTGGTCCCCACACCCCCTTCCCCCGGGACCCCGCCACCCACCAAACCCAATCCCCCCAGCGCGCATAATTAAGCGCTTCGGGAGAGGGGAACCTGTGGGCCCACGAGTGCCCATCAGGGATCAGTTCTGGGCTGGCGGGGCCCACAAAGGCTGGGGGCCCCACCAGGTGTTTTCCTGGTGTTCCACTCTGTTCCACTGGTGTAGCAGTTGTGTACAGACCCATAGGCTGCTGTCTAAGCAAGCTACCCCTTTAAGAAAGAACAATGATGTTTTTCTTAATAGGAAATTGTAGGAACTTTTAAAATCCCTTACATTTTTGAAAACAGGTCCAGTCTAATTTTGTAAGATATAGAGATATAGGGGTCATCAGCTAATCAACTAATCCTGATTTATCTGAGAGACCATCAATGACATAACTTCAGGGAGACTTGAGTTTGACTAATGTGTTTTGCAGTACTGTGTTTTGCTTCTTAATTATATAAATGTTGTATTTAAGATGAAATAAATGTTGCCTTATTTCATACTTTGAGGTCAAACAACTGGACATTATTACAGATCAGGCATGTGACAGATACTATAAAATGCATACATGTATTTAATTAATAGTACAAATATTACATTTATTCATAACCAGTTTTGTTGCCATTAGTAAAACAATTATTTATACTGCAAAATTACTAATCTGTATTCTGCAGCTCTAACACTAGAGGGTGACATCTGCATTATTTAGTTAAAGTTTAACTTGCAATGCTATCAAAAAGGAAACAACTGCAGTTTAAATATTGTCAGAAATACAATGAATTTAGCACATTGTGTGCAACACACCAAAATGGACACAAATTAGCATCCAGTTTTGCAAATGTATGTTGTAGATGTTTTCCTTACTGGATTTGTGTGCTAAAGTCCTCACTTCTGCACTTGGCATCTAACAGCAATAGCTACAATCAAGTTGATACATTTCAGTTGTGGCTATGGATGCAACCTGCCAAGGGCCCACTGATTTGGGGGCCCACTAAGCCACTATATCTTAAATTTTGTTTTAATTAATTTTTTTTCCCCTCCATCTATCACCCCTCCCTCTTAAACATACCCCCATGCCTCTGCTGCTGCCCACTTCACCCCTGCTGCAGTGCCTCTGTCTCTGTTCACTCGCTGCAGTGTTTGCTTATTGCTCCTTTCTCTTCTGAGAAAATCCAAGATGGCCGTGCCTTCTGCTGTGGAACGCACAGCCATCTTGGATTTTTTCAAAGGCATTTAACCAGGCAGAGAGAGAGAGTGCCAAGCAGGAAAATATGGAAAGAAGAAAACCTGGTTACTGATACTCTGCTTTTGCAAGAGTAGGTGATGCTTTCAATCAGGCTGACATTAATGGCTCGTCTGGAGTTAAATGGAGAGTTTACTGGTTATTTTTCAGTGATGTTACTGGCACTTATGGAGTTAATGGAGTGGTTATTGGGCATTTTTAGTGATCTTACTGACATTTATGGAGTTAATGGAGTTCTTATTGGACATTTTTTGTGATCTTACTGGCATTTATGGAGTTAAAGGAGAAGGAAAGGCTAATAAAAAGTCTCAAGCTGCAGGCATACCTTCAGTTGTCTCAATAGTGCCCTTAAGTCTCCCCATATCTTACCTGTTCAGATGACCAGAAGCCAAACAGGAATAAAAAACGCTGAGCTGTGTAAAGAAAGTTCCTATAATGCTTCACTCCTGCACCGAGACCAAGACCAGTGTACATGCTTAGTTATAAGACTATGAGGAAGCTTTCTGCTGATTGGCTCAGATCCACATTCCTAAGGGGGGGAGTAAGTTCTTAGAATTCTTGAGGGAGGAGGGAGCAGGAGAGGGGAGAGAGCTGTGTGTCTCTGGCACAGCAAAACAGACACAACAAATCTTTTGACAGCGTTTCTGTGAGTGCTTATGGCTGTATTTACATAGACCTTTCTGATAAAGCTTACTTAGTTTTTACCTTTCTTTCTCCTTTAATGGAAGTGCTTATTTGACATTTTTCCATGATTATAGTGGAACAGCTGTGGTTAATATGCTGATTATCCATTTTCTGTAGTAATTAAACTGGCATGTCGGGGGTTAATATGCTAATATTTCATTTACTGTTGGGATTATACTGGTATGCCTGCGATTAATATGCTGATTATTAATTTTCTGTAGTAATTATACTGGCACATTTAGGGTAAATATGCCCATTATCCATTTTAATTAGGGACTATATTGGTATATCTGGGGAAATTATTCATTTTCATTTTCTGTAGTTACTGTACTGTACTGTACTGGGTTATGTTTTAGTTAAATGGGTGTGGCATTTAAAGGTGTGGGCAAAATTGTACGTGTCTTAAAAAATGTTGCAGTGCTATGCATAGGGCCCGCCAATTGAAACTTTTCCCAGGGCCCACCTAGGCCTTCAAATGACCTTGCTATCAATGAGGATAAAGTACTAATAACAACACAGGAGGGTTATAACCTCAAGATGCCATCTAGCTGATCAGTGGCTTTCTACTGCTGCACTACCACGGAGGTGGTAAGCAATATGGTGACTACGAGGTCCCATGATATCCTGCATTTATGTGATTCCATCCCACACCTAGTGCACTCTATTCTGTCCAGTGAAAAAGGCAGGGAGACACGCTACCAGAGTGTTCACGCTGAGCCTCTGTGGCATTAGTTGGTTCAAGGATCCCAATCACCCAGATTGCTTTCATTATTATATCCACATTCCATCAGTCAAAGCTGATTGCTGACTGTGTTTTTCAACTGCAGCAAATATGCACTTATGTACCTATAGTTTATGTTTACCCATTATCTCTATGCAAACGTTTATCATTTCTAAGGACATGAATATAAAACTCATACATACATCAAACTCTTCATTTTGGGACATTTCCTAAGACTCTCTGTGAGATTCCTGGCACCAACATCACTGATCTTGTTGTATGCTAGACTGAAAACATAAAAAAGCAATACTTTGTTAGCGATCTCTATATGTGAATTATGTATGAGGAATTCTATTAGGAAAGTAAAATCTCTATTAAAAAAAGCAACATTAATACAGTTAGAATGTCCTTTAAACAATACAGTTAAACACTTGCAAGTGTACATAATAAAATATCATAGGGCTACATGTGTGTGCACGCGGTAGTCTGTACTACGTGTGTGGCTCAGCCACAATGAATAATATATATAATTTTCTCTATGAAAAAACACACATATATCTGAACACAGGAATACATGGCTTGTTTTGGTTGGACTATAAAATGCAGTGGAGCTGGATTTTGGTACACACCCATACACTAACAGATGTACAGAAAAACACAAAATCATGGCACATAAGTGTGGAAAACTAATATAAAATGGCATCTTTGTTGGTACAAATATTTAAAAAAAACCCACACATTAAAAAAAACATGTAAGCATATATGACAGCTCAAGGTTCAATTAAATATATTATGGGAAACTTCCCCTTACAAGCAAATCACAAAATTAAAGGAGTATACCCCCTTTAACATGAGTTGAATGAACAGGCTTGTGCTGAACATATTTATTGCCTATGGTATCAAGAAAAAACTATGTTTTTTATTATTTCATTAGCTTAATAGGGCAATTGTGGAAACTAAAGATGCCCCATGTTTGGCTTTTGCAATGTAGATAATTAAAAAACACCCTGCATAATGAACTCCCCCGACTGAACCAGTCACAACAAATGGAGGAAGGGAGGGAGGTGTATACTGATATCTTGTAAGATGTTCGTAATTAGAACACCAGGAAAAATGTATGTTCAGCACAAGCCCTATTCAATGTGTTCAATGTAAAATAAGGGGTATAATGTTCTTTTAAAGTACCCAGGTACATAAGCACACCACACACCTCTAGACACACAGATTTCATGTTAAAGTAATTGCAATACATCATATATCCATAAAGCAAAATGTACAGCTAAAAGTTTTGAGGGGATTAAGTGTAGTGCATTAGAAGTGAAATATTTAAAGCAATAACCTGCAATCAAAAATACCCCGACAGTTTAAGTCTCTTAAACCACATCATGATATATAGGTTATAACTTTAAAAGAGTAAGTCAGTATAGGATGACATTACCAATCCTTGGTTCCTGTGCAGTGTGTTTTGTTTACATATCTTTAATGAACCATGATCCACCATTAATATTAGATTATATATTAGTTTTACACACGTATGAGATGAGCATGTTCCTGTTTGTGGGGGCTCTGTCCCTCTTTTGTGGCCTTCTAGTAAGGTCTGGTAAGTTGCCAAATTTTTATTTAGGAGGCTCCTCGCCTTTAATGTTCTTTTAATGCACTAAGTGTGCCTAATACCTATAGGTTTTGAGTTGGCAACAAAATATTTTTCTGCACATCTATTTGTTCAACATCTATTTTGTCCCACAATTGAAGTATTCTAGTGCTAAATCATTTAACGTTGTACCCCTTTATGGCAAGCTATATATGAGGTTAGTACAAGGCTCAGACATCCTATGTAAGTAGAGTTTATTCTGTGCATACACTTATACTAAATTATTCCAATCAATAATCCTTCCCTTAGCTGCAAATGTGGCACTAAATGCACACATCCTCCAAATCAGTCTTTAAGGATGACTCACAGGCTTCATTCTAGTAGGACTGTATGTATTCTGATTAAATTTTGCTTTGGAACTCCCTTTAATAAATTACTCCACACAGAGTTTTAAGGGACAAGGAAAGGCTAAGTCACTTGGGGGTGCCAAAATGTTAGGCACCCCCAAGTGACTTAAATCGCTTACCCTGTTAGGAGAAAACAGCACCAGCCCGGGGTACCTGTCGAGAGCGCTTCCTACTCTCGCTGCAGCCAATTGTCCCGGACAAACGCATGCGCGGTAGAATGAAAAGCGCATGCGCGCGCGATCGATCAGGAAGGAGGAAGCGCTACAGGTACCCCGGGCTGGTGCTGTTCTCTCCTAACAGGGGCACCAGCCCAGGGTAGAAGGTAAGCGATTAAAGTCACATGGGGGTGCCTAACATTTTGGCACCCCTAAGTGACTTTGCCTTTCCTTCTCCTTTAAGTTTTGGGAATCAAATGCAGGCTTGCTTGGGTTGTGTCTGTATATAGTTGCAGTTCTAACAGTATGAAATAAGCAGATGAATGGGCATGTAATTATTCATATATATTAGTACACTTATATGGCCCAATCTGTATTTGTGTGGTGCTAGTCAATAATGATATTAAGGTGATGGCAAACTTACTGTAGCTTTTCCAGGGAAGACATTTCAGGAAGTATCTCAGCAAATTTCTTGGCTCCATCATCCTGGATAAAGTTGTTGAATAAACTGTAAATTAAAAAATTTTTTTAAAAAAGTCTTCACATTAGTACAAGGCAGCTTGACAATCCTTGAAATAATATATGCACGGCCATGATCAGTCACCAACTTGCTTTAGCTCTGTACAAACACATATGATGCAATCCACAAAGACATGTGGATGTATTTAAGAACTTACTGACAGTTACTGGAAAGGTCTGCCTTGTTTGGTCCTTTGGGCACATTGAACAGAATAATTCTATTAAGCTTCTCTGTAGGCCTACCAGTCAGATAAACCAAAGGTCAGCCCAGTGGTACGGCCCTTAAGCTTTAGCCAGGAATTACATATCACAGCCACAAAAAATCCAGTGGATTGACATCAGTATATATAAAATATTCTATTTAAGATGTACTACTACTATACTACTACTTATAACATTTACCAAGATCATTGGGAAAATACGTGCCTTTCTTGTAAGTATATTTTATTTTCATCAGATTGGAGGTGGGAGTTTCTTTAAGTTTTCTGCAGTATTCGTAACCCAGAGTAATATAATTACAGTTTCTTTGTTTACTTGGTATTTACATAAATATATTTATTCATATGTCTCTTTCTTACTGTGAATTACTCTGGTTGCCATCCATGAACGGAAACCACCACTTTGCCTATTTGGCTCTTATATCGTGGTACAACAGAAGACAACTGCATGAAAACATGGGAATAAATGTTTGAATGCATAAAAAGTTCTGTGCATATGTGGATGCATTGCCCACCTAAATATTTTGTATTTTTTTGATGACATCAGATTCAATGAATAATTTCAGTATTTTAGTTTCCAGACCAGATGACTGTGCATTTATGTTGAGACTAAACAACAAATCACCTCCTATAAAGCCCCATTCTTTTTATTACCCAGAAGAGAATACTCTGTGGAAATGTTATGCAGACTACATGAAATGCCTTGACTCACCTAAGTGTATGTAGCGAGCCCAAGGAAGGAAGAGCCATGGCCAGCTTTGCTGCACCGACATCGGTTATGGTGTTTTGTGATAAGCTGTGGGAAAAGCAAACACAAATAACCTGAGTTTACATTTTCTGCAGATGGAGTGAAGCATTCTATTTGTTATTTACAATGTTAAAGGGGCCTGTCGCCCACATAATAAAAGTCTTCTCAAATTAAACAAGAAACACAAATTCTCTTTTTTTAATTAAAACTTCCATACCTATTATAAATTCATTTAAAAACTTAGCTGTCAATCATATATTCCCTTCCCCACCTCTATGCCCGAGGCAGAGCAAATACTTTTACTTTCATTTCTGCACTTTCTAGATGTCACTGCTATTCTCACATGCCCCTGCTATAATAATAATAATAATAATTGTGTGGCCTGTGCATTGGCATGTGCATCAGGTCCCCCATTCTGGAGAATATATTAGATTATGGTATGATGCTGTATTGTAGATAATAAAAGAATGAAGGAAACAAGATTTAAAACATTTACATACTGTAAGTTAAGGTTATTTTGCTTGATTTACACTATTAATAGGATTTTTAATTATTTCTTAGGGTAACAGGTCCCCTTAAAGTAAGAGCCATGGTGTAAGCTGCTCCTCCATAAAAGTGTTGTTTAATGAAGAAAAAGTTAAACCTATACTAACAGTTAACGACAAGTGACTTTTTAGTTTCACAAATACCATCTGCTGATTCACACATCCAGATTACCAGTGGGCTAGCTAGCATTATAGCTCATTTTTAGATACTTACTCCAGTGTCTCAAGAGACAGCATTTCTGGGAATTTCTCGGCCAGCTTTGCAACAGATTTATCACCGATGTGATTCTCAATAAGAGAATGTAAACTGCACAGAAAAAAACAGATATTGTGTCATAAAAACAGGCAAACCTTTTTCTCACATACAGCAGGTGCACAATATTATGCAATAAACAATTCATGTCTATGTGGGTTTTTATTCATCCGGATCACATATACATTATCTTGTAGTGACTAGTCTAAAGCAGATGGACTTGCTAAGTATTCTTGAAAACTTTTCAGTTCAACTAAGTGACAGTTAATTCCCTACCAGTCAGATGAACTGAAGACGACAGTCAAATGAGTAGTGAAACTTTTTCAAGATTACTCAGTTCAGTTGGTTTAGATCTCTAACTACACTATACTGTAATTCAGTCAAGCTACGGGCTTGGATGATTGTTATTTGCAAAATAACAATAAGTTAATGGATAATGACAAAGCAATATATGTTAATTATGTAATCTTCTACAGTAAAAATATTAGTATTACTTACTCTAAATGTTGGAGAGATGGAAGCTGTGGAAGGATATCAACAAGCCTCATGAACCCATTTTGTCCATGACTCTTTCCAAGTCTAGAAACCAAATATCAGAGATCAGAATATTATAAGATATTTGATATATTTTTCTGTATGACCTGTAAGGCTGGGGGCTTGATTAATTTTCTTTCTTATACTTGCTTATATAATGTAATTAGCCAACTGTACTGTACATTCCCTTACTGGCCCAGCATCAACTCAATGAGTGGGTAGCTGATCTATGCTTTTGGTGACCTGGCCAAACAAGCACATTTTTCCACACATGGCCATCTTTACAATTAGGAGAGCTTAAACAAGAGCAATAGCAAGTACAAAAAATAGTGCATGCAACTAGTCTTACGGAAAACAAGTTGATAATAGTGCTCCAACTATCAAAAGGTTAATAGAATTTCTAAATATAATGTTTGAAATTAGCCAATTATTGTGGTGAATGTTGTATTACCTAAATATGATCTTTTTAAGTGTTTTGATAGCTGGAATTTCAGAGATCCCATCTGTTAATTCTTGAAGGCTGCAAGAACGGCAAAACAATAAAAGCAATAAAAGCACTGCTGCACCGGGCACACCAACAATTGTGTTTTGGAAATAATAACAGAAGATCTGTATTGTTTCTTAATACAACACATTGTATGTATAAAATGACAGGGCACCCAGGTAAATGCTGTTTTGCAACAAAAATACAAAAAACTGTCATACATAAAGCAGCTTACTTAGCTTAATTGTTTAAAAAGTGTAACGTATTATTGGTGAAAAATGACCCATTCTTTTCTTACATAAGAATGTAATGATACAATTACATTGACGCTTTTAACAACAAAATGAATAATGTAAATCCAAGATGAAAAGTTGTAACTGAGTCAGCAATACTTTAATGGAAAAATGATTCAGGAAATAAAGCTTGTAGATGAAAGTGAAAAATGAGTCATGGTAATTGGTACTTTGCTATTCTATGTACAAAGTGAGCCACATTCAATGCAGTTAGAAATGTAACTTCTAATTAAATTCCATAATTTCCTATAGACTGCCGTGGAGTCTTCATAAGATAAGCAATGTTCCTTAAAAATCATACAAATATTTAAAACTTCTTCTGTATTCAGGACATCAGATTTTATGAAAAACCAATGTTCCTAACATTATAATTCTGCATGTGCTGTGTGGGCCACTGGCCTTACATTATATTATATCTAAGGTGAATGTGAACCTTTTCTAGCCCTTAACTCCACTTAAGTTGGACACATACAAAGGCAATTTATACAGCTCACATTTGATGCTATACCTGATATTTGGTATTTGAATGCCCTGTAGCATGTCCTGTCCCAGTATTGCTTTATTGTTAGGATATAAGCTTTATGTCAACATATTTACTATGCAACTCAAACGTCTTAAACAGAGTCACATTTAAAAGGAAACAGGAAGAGGAGAATCACAGAGGGTTAATAGTGAATAAGAAGTACAAAATATATACTAAACCAAAAAGAACATGAGAGAGATGTTGGGTGGCACGATAGAAAGGAGAAAGGGGAAAGGAAAAGCAGTGGAATGCATAAGGGAAAGGGCTGGATGCACAATGAAGAAGGAAAAGTGTGAAGAGAGGGAGCAGAAGGGGAATGCACTAAAAAGTGTCAAGTCTTAAAACAGGGGTCATGTTTTACAGTACATTTAGTTGTCATATTTTTGGCCCTTTAAAACCAAGGGCAAGAATATATGGTTGCTTAAAATGGTGGACAATAAAGATTTATATCAAATCCATGAACACATCTAGCACTGAGTCTGTAGGCAATCTTTTAATTTAAAGTCATTTTGTCATCCTATGCAGTACAAGTGCCTGGTTCTACAAAAAAATACACTACAATACAGGGCTAAAAATGAAATCCCTTATTGTGAGCAGGCACATTAAGTCAACCTGAATACTATAGGACAGTGCTGTCCAACTTCTGTGCTGCCGAGGCCCAGAATTTCTATAGCATACATAGTGGAGGGCCCCTAATGGAAGCCATTTTGACCACTCCCCTTTTTTAAACTGCACCCATTTCAAACCACACCCATGTTATCACAAGAGCTTTTAAGACCATGCCCACATTAATAGTGGTAGTGCAGCAAAAACCGAAATGCTTGGTCCTCACTACGGGGTTATCAACCATCATTCAAATGTGAAAGAATTATATTATGTCATATTAAAACACACTCTTAAATCCATATGCCTCCTCTTCCCCTGTGGATAGCACATCAACCCCAGCACATAATTACACACCTTAGGGCCCATTTACACAGGCAGCATAGGACAGGCTGAGTATGGCACACAAAGGCAGTACTCTGCCTGCCCTATGCTGCCTGTGTGTGCCATACTATGCCTGTCCTATGCTGCCTGTGTGTGCCATAACCTACCTGACCTACCCTGCCTGTATGTGCCATACTCTGTCTGTCCTATGTTGCTGTGTGTGCCATACTCTGCCTGCCCTGTGCTGCCTGTGTGTACCATACTCTGCCTGCCCTATGCTGCCTGTGTGTGCCATGCTTTGCCTGCCCTACCCTGCCTGTGTGTGTGTGCCATACTCTACCTGCCCTGTGCTGCCTGTGTGTACCATACTCTGCCTGCCCTATGCTGCCTGTGTGTGCCATGCTCTGCCTGCCCTATGCTCTCTGTGTGCCATACTATGCCTGTTCTATGCTGCCTGTATGTGCCATACGCTGCCTGCCCTACCCCACCTGTGTGTGCCATACTCTGCTTGCTCTTAGCTGCCTGTGTGTGCCATACTCTACCTGCCCTGTGCTGCCTATTTGTGTCATACTCTGCCTGCCCTACCCCACCTGTGTGTGCCATACTCTACCTGCCCTATGCTGCCTGTGTGCCATACTCTACCTGCCCTGTGCTGCCTGTGTGTGCCATACTCTACCTGCCCTATGCTGCCTGTGTGCCATACTCTACCTGCCCTGTGCAGTACATACAGTGACACAATGCTGTCTGAGGTGTGAATAGGTGAACAATGTGGGTGATTACAGTCTGAGCCTGAGGTGTGAACACTGCAGGGGGTGAACAATGCAGGGATTAAAAGATGTGAACAGTACAGGGGATTACATGTTTAAACAATACAGGGGGATAACAGACTGAATCTGAGGTGTGAACCATGTAGGGGGCCAGTTAATCTCAGTACTGATACATTTATCAGACATACAGGTGGGGGGGCAACAGGCCGCCAGTTGGACAGCACTGCTATAGGATATTAAATTCAGTATCCCTTTAAAGGATCAAAACTATAAACTAGTCTTAAAAAGGCAGCATAATATTATTATTAGCAAATATTTATAAAGCACCAATATATTCCACTGTGCAATAAATTGGTGTATACATTGAACATACAGATTACAAACACAAAAACAACAAATGAAAAGATAACGCTGCTCAAAAGAGTTTAATATCTAAAAACAGCAGGTGAATCAGGAAGAATAAACGCTATGCAATATTCCTGTTGGTAAGTGGTACTTACCAATACACTGTGGGACCATAGGATATTGAAAATGTAACATAGTAAAGCATGTGTATTGCAAACTTACTCACCAACTGCAAATTTCATTCTGAATACTGACAATGGCTGTAAGATCAGTTATATCTTTTATGCTTTCTGCTGTGAATGGATCGATTCTGAATTTCATAACACACAGCTTTAACAGTCTGAGGTTGTTCTCAGTTTGTAAGGTCTTCCAGAGTCTGACCGTGTCACTGAGAGATGCCCTGGAACAGGAAATCGAAAGTTTATTAGAAAACCATTTCATAAAAAACTGATATAGTACATGATATTTAGCATATTACAAGAAGTGCCAGGCTAACTGGGCAGTTTTCTCTTATGACAATTATACTGTTCTAGAATGATATCTACTTTTGTGTTACAGGTGTGGTATTCGTTATTTGGAAACCTGTTATTTAGAATGTACTGAATTACAGGAAGCTCATCTCCCATAGATTATATTATCAAATAATTGAAATTTTTAAAATTAATTTCCTATTTTCATTAAAAATAAAACAGTACCCAAACTTTGGGACAATCTGAAACACAGTTCAGCTAACACAATCTTATCTGAAGCAGGATATAAAGCCTATTCCGCTGGTACCTAACTCCAGCCAGGCTAGCAAAAATATACCAAGGCTCAAATGAACTATGCTTCAGAGGTTGCTCGACCCCAGGCACTATGGGTCACATATGGTGGCAATGTCCTAAAGTGGTCAGGTTTTGGGTGAGATTTTACAACTTGATCTTCTCTGTTCTACACTTGAACCTACACAAAAACCCATACAAAGCCCTAATGGGCCTGCCTATAGCCAACGTCCCCAAAAATAAACAAAAACTCCTCAACCATATACTCTTAGTGGCTAGACAGATAATAGCAAAGTCCTGGAAGTCCCCAATGCTAAACTTCATCATGTTTAAAAATAAGGTTGACTGGATTTTTATTAACGAGAAGTTAACAAGCATAGCCACAGATAAACTCAAAGAGTTCCAGATAGATTGGAAACCCTGGATAAGTTACAGGTTTAATAACTCATTACCCCCTCATCTTCTTACGCTATAAACAAGTATAGCAGCGCAAGAAGAATAAACGATTAGTTTACTTCTGATATTATATCTCCATTAACCAGGTTATTTTTACCTTTCTTTTTATTGTTGTATTATATTTGTTCATTTATATATACATATAAAAATATTTTTTTAAAAATAAAACGGTACCTTGTACTTCATCCCAGCTAAGATATAATGGCTCCTTATTGGAGGCAATCCTATTGGGTTAATATTGTTTATGTAACTTGGTGATCCAAATTACAGAAAGACCCCTTATTCTGGATAACAGGTCCTATACCTATATAAATGGCCCTCATTTCCAGGGTATACTGAATGCACTTCAGGGTCGGACAGGACACCAGGAAGCCGCCTGCCCAGAACTGATGCCAGGGGGCAGGGTGACCACGGTGGGGGTCTTTTGGGGGGGGGTGCATGGTCCCTGCGGTGGCAGCCCCAGTGGAGTGGGGCACCCTCCTATCTGACCCTGAAGAACCTGCTGCATTTACTGGCTAATTTCTTCAGCTGACTATGATAACCTGAATGACTTGCTGATTTGTAGGTAAATGATCTTAACAATTGCACAGTTAAGTTAGCTGTGGATGTGCAATGTTGCCCCTTGACATCATTTTTAGTATTAGTAGTAAAAGCTTGCTTTGGGTCGCTAGATATGAAGGTGTTTTATTCAACTGTGTGTGTTTATTACAAATTAATTTCCTGTGTTTTGGTTTCCTGTTATGCTGTGTTTTTCTCTTTTTTTTTTATTTTGCATTTCGTATAACAATGTACAAAAGTGCATTTTGCTCTTTTTTTATGTGTAATCTGACATGATCTTAATATAGATCTATATTTAAGCTACATAATGTCCCGAGGGTGTATTCAAATCTCCAGCTCGGACAAAATAAAGAATTTACAGCATCTTCCTTCCTGTATCAGCAGAAGCACAAATAATATGAGACCTCTAAAAGGCAAAATAAAAAATGGAAATGTACGAATATAGAAGACTTATGTTACCAAAAATGTGTGGTTTTAACTTATGTCTATGACATCTTGCAGTTCTCAAGTGCAATTTCCCCTGATGCTGACCAAAGCTACTTATTCGCTATAATCAGGGAACTAGGGCTAGGCAGAAGAGGCAGCTGCCTTGGGTGCAACGATTGGGGGGCGCCAGGCAGGAGCCTCTCTTGCCTTGCCTCTGTGCTCCATTTTCATTGCACCTGTCATTACACGGTGGGTGCAATGAACGATCCCTTCGCATCGCAACCCCCCCCCCACGCACGAACTG
Source organism: Xenopus tropicalis (assembly GCF_000004195.4). NCBI lineage: Eukaryota > Metazoa > Chordata > Amphibia > Anura > Pipidae > Xenopus > Xenopus tropicalis. Next base: position 36,970,194 of record NC_030685.2, read on the forward strand.
TGCATGCGTGCCATTAGGGTTAAGGTAAGGGGAAAACCAGGGGGTGTGGGTACATAGCTAGAGACTGCATTTGTAAAGACAAAGAAGCTTTGTTTGAAAAACAGGAATATCTGGAAGTATGTGTGACCTGTTTGAAAGCAAACATGACTGGTTGTTATTGGTTACTAGACCTGTTGCAAATTATGTGACTTGATAACCTGCTATACAAGGCAGAATGCCCTGACTGCAAATGGATTATGGAAACTGGGCTACTAACATTTTCAGACAAATAACTCCCACACTTAATAGCAATTTATTGGTGCTCCCTATAGATCGGCTATGGTCCCTGTCTGTTTTTCAAATGAGGGGTGGGCGTGTCCTAATGGTCCCTGCCAGAAGCACAGTAAAAGGGGAACAGTCCTACAGTTACACAAGCAAAGACAGAGTTCAGTTCCCAGGCCCGGATTTGTGGAAAGGCCGCAAAGGCCTGGGCCTAGGGCGGCAGAAGTTTAGGGGCGGCATGCCGCCCCGCCGCAAGAAAATTTTTAAATTTGGCTCCCATACGGAGCAGTGGGGACCTCTCCCCACTGCTCCGTATGAGAGTTTAAAGGAGGGTTTGCGCATGCGCACTGGTTCGCGTTCGCGCATGCGCACTGGTTCGCGTTCGCGCATGCGCACTGGGGGCCACGTTCGCACATGCGCAGAGGGGGGCGGCCTCGGGGTGCCTCACGGAGAAATCCGGCCCTGTCAGTTCCCTATCAGGTTGCCTAGCTGCTGATTGGTTCCTATCCTACAGTGCAGTGTGCTGAGTGCTGCTGGCTCCCCTGCACAGCCTGGAAAAGGAGGCAGCAGGAAGTGCAACAGATAGAAAGGACCAGTTGGGTTTTTAGAACAATTTTCAATAAATCAGCCCAAAACACTACTTTTTAAAGCACATCCCTTCTATATTTTGATGAATACAATTAAGTAGCACAATACTACATTTTACACAATGTCCCCTTTAAGCTAACCTTATATAACAGATAATATTATATTTTCCTCTTCTTGCAATGATAGGTATAAAACTAACCTGAATGACTTGATGGTTTTTAGTTTTACCAATTCCTTTAATCCTTGTTGATCAATTCCTGTTCTCCTTAGGTCCAAGGATATTTTTGTGTGTGAATGCTTCAAAATGCATTTTAACACATAAACATCTGGGGGCGTAAGTCTGGTACCCACAAATGAAAGTTCATTACTAAGTTTTTGAGCCGTGTGTTGACTTAGACTAATGTCATTTGTCTCACAGACACAGTGACAAAGTTCAAGTAGTCTTTGTGGACAAAGTGTTTCAGGCTGTATTGCCTTGAAGTAATCAGTCATTTTCTTTTGTTTTTTGAGAATGACTTTCAGCAGATCAGTATTTAAATCTTTACGAAATAAAAGTCCAACCAAGCACCTCCGTACCATATCAGTGCAATTATCATGATTTCGTTTCTTTTTGAGCTCCAGTGAAGCATATCTGACAAAATGCTTGTCTGTTATATGTTCCATAAGACTTTGAGCTGTTCGAAAATGCTGAACCAGTGAATTCCCGTTGTTTATATGGTGTTTTTTTACTGGAAGTTTGTGTTTAGTATGAACTCCATTAGATAAATCCATCTCATTTTCCATTAAAGAAGGCTGAGGGGTTGAGGCACATTGTACAGCTTGATCACCTTTCATATTGGAATGCTCATCAGATGACAAACCTGAGGAACCTTGGCCTGTAAACTCTTCGTTTCTCTGAAGCACAGTCAACATAAATTCTGCTAAAGAAAAATGAGATTCCACTCTCTCATCCCTAAAATTAGTTTCAGCAAACAGACACATTATCCTACACATAAAGGGGATATAACAATATCTGAATAAGTATTCATATTCTCTCATCCATTTTAGCACGTCAGTAAAATCTTGAAACCCCTTAAAATATTCATTGACATACCATTCCACCTGCTGCTGAGAAAATCCAGACATTTCCACAATCTGGTCTACCTTAGTTAAGTACTGATTAAATTTATCTTTTGGTCTTGCAGTTATTAGCATGGTGCACCCCCGTAGCAGCTTCTTTTGGAAAAGGCCAGTAAATAATTCCTTTATTTTATGTGTCTTTGTAGGTGATGCGGTGTAAGAAGCCTGCATCAGACCCTCTGAGTCTTGAAACTCATCAACACCATCAAAGATAAGCAGCACTTTCTCTGGGTTTCTCAGTATATACTGGTAGATTTCAACATTTCTTTCATGTGGGCAGCAAGACAATTCAAAAAGGAAATCTTTCAAGCTGTATTGCTTTTTACAAGAAGCAAGCATGCTCCACTCAAAAAAAATCACTAGACTGAACTGTGAATAAGCGCCATTGGACCAGTCTTGGCATATTTTTTTAGCAAGAACAGTTTTCCCCATTCCTGATTGTCCCAGTAGTGCAATTATATTTGTCTCCATCTCTTTCCTTTCTTTATCTGCAAAAAGACTGAAATGATCCACTGCTTCTTTTTCCCGTTCATCTAAATCATAAATGACAAGTTCCTTCTCTGCTGTTTTACATGTAACTTTCCCAGGTTTGGGGTCAATCCTGCTTTTCACAAGTGCAATGTCAGTGTACAATACATCTCTTTCAAAGGCCCATAAGTTTTTGTACTTCTCTGTCAATGCAGCTTTAAACAAGTCCACATATTCTAAAAAAAAAAGAATAAATATGTTACAAAACACTGTAACTGAATGATTGCTGATGTTGTCAGGTACTTTAATTAAAACAGTTGAACAGTTTAGTATATCTAAAATAGGGGACCACCATCTGTGTGGTCTTCAGCAAACCATTTCCAGGCCAAATAAAGTTCGAGTTATATATTTTTTCTATGCATGATACTGTATGTGATCTTCACTGACAGTTTGGTTTAGTACAATATGTCAAGCCACTTGTATGACTGCAGATCAGAAGATTTCATGGGCACTGCCTCCTTTATGGCCAGCTAGACATTACTTCTGGGATCTGTCTTCCTTACAAAAACATATGTTTTCTGGATGTCTGCAAAGCACCACTTGTGAATCAAATAGATCAGCATGTGGATGTGTTAGCATGTTAACATGTTTGTATACTGAACACTGGGAGCAGATTTATGATTGCTCAAGCTTTTTGGCTCAAGCATTTATAAAGCAAAACCCTGCATGAGTTAAGGAACTCAAGTGGGGTTTCAAGGAAAAATCCTCATTAGTTGAAGTATTATTCTCCAAGTGGACTTTCTTAAATATGAAAAATTTTGGTGCTGAAAAGTACCCAAACAATTTTTATTAAATAAATAAATATATTTGAATATTTATTTGTAGACTATTAAGTCAGGGTACAACAAATAAAAAGTAAGGCCAAAGTGCATTAAGTACAATATTTCTTTTTCTCTATTATTAATAATTTAAATTTTATGGCATTAGAAAAATAAGAACAATGTTAAAGAAAGAACTAGAAAGCCTAGAAAGAACCGGCAGATTGCAACTTACTATTCTTTTCTTTCTCTGCAAATGAATTCTCCATAGGTGCTAGTGACTGTGGGGTAACAGTTTCATTTTCTTGAAAAATAAAAGCAAATAAACTTACGTACAAATCCACAAACACATTTTTATTAAGCAATCAGTATAAAGCAAAGCAGACAAACCAAGCTGAATAAACCCTGCCTTACACCTTCTTTAGATAGTTATTAATTAAAGAACTAATTTCAGTCAGATGCTAAGGACAAGAGAGACATGCTCACATATCCCACACGAGGGCCACAGTCATAAGTTCTGGCTCTCTACCACTAAGGTCAGTTGGGAGGTCTGGGAATTTTATTCTATGGGGAAGGAGACTACATTTTTTTTATCTTTTGTATCTTGTAGCAATTCATAACAAAGGCACAAACTGCATAATTATCATGTGAAAAGCCATCAAAAGCCTGTTTGGCAAAAAACTTTTTACTTCCTCTTTAGTGTTTTTTGCAGCGATATTCTATTATTGCTACACCCTCTACAATATTTTGATTCTGCCTGCCTTTAAACTCATATATTTCCTAAACTGTAGGGAATGTAACCAGTACTGGGTGTGCATGAAGTACTAAAATGTTACAGCAGAAAATTAATGTAAGAAAGAGATAGTTACCTTTCAGAGGGTACTGACTCATGGCAGTTGCTTCTGGGGAATTTGGTAAATCAGCTGCTGCAGGAGTGAATGGACTAAAGGAGCAGTTTTTGTCGGGGGAACATGGGATGCTCATAGGAACTGTTGGAATTTCTATAACAGAAAACAGTTAACCATGGATTAGTGGCGCTTCAATATTTTAAGGAATGGTTTCTACAGATTACTGAGGATTAGCAGGATGAAAAAGTCTGAGCAACTACCAAATACATCCTTACAATCTTACCTGAAATGGTAACTGTGGAAACTGGAGGCGCAGGTTGTGCTTGGAATGGCGGGGACACTGAAGAAGGTGCTATAAACCGAAATACCATTAATTATTGCCATACAGCAGTGAGATTTAGTTTAATGTATTTTACCAACTATGTTCAGTGCTTTCAATACGCATCCCAAGAAATAGCCAGACTTTGTTAACTAATCAGGTATGTAAATACCTGATTAGCTAACAAAGTCTGGCTATTTCTTGGGACACAAATTCTTATTCTTTAGAATATATTATCCAATTAGATTATTATAACTGATTTGATCACAGATTTGATTAAAAACAAGACCAATGTTGTGGAATTTCTTATGCATATGGACATTTAGATTTCAGTGCTCCAGTTGTTGGGGTAATTCCCTCAAACTTGGCAAGCGTAGTTACAGTTGTGACACTGTTCATGTATTATTAATACTGATAATAATAATTACATTTTAGAATGATATGAAACATGATATTTTCAGCCTGCAGTGAACATCAAATTGATGAACTAGAGCTCCTTTGCATTTATTTAATATAGTTTTTGTGAACCCACAAAAGTATTTAGTCACATAACTACCTGCAGAAAAAAGACTGCACACTTGTGATTAAACTTTTTACTGTAAAAACTATTCATTTTCTGCCAGAAAGATATGCCAGCTTAAAGCAAATATTAAAAATGTGCTATAAGTCATTAACATTTGCAGTGTAATAACTTTGCAAAATGCAAATTTTTGTGGATTTCTTTTTCAGTTTAATACTTAGTAAACAGCATTACCTGGACTGTAGCTTTTCTGTGGCCTTCTATATATAAAATGCTGTTAACAGAACTTAATCAAATGAAAATAAAGAGCTCCACCTACCTGTGTAGAAAATAATATTTGCTCCAGGAGGCAAACTGATTATATGCTGGGGCGTGAATTCTGGTGGCAATTTACCAAAGACCTGGATTACAGGTACTACAGAGAGTTAAAAGAAAGTGTTAGTATTTCACAACAGCTTTATTTTAGACAATATATTTCTCAATTGAGTAAATGGGAAGCAGCAGTGTGTGGAACACCCTATCGGGCCGATTCATTAAAACATGAGTTCGAATCCCGAATGGGAAAAATTCGGATTGGATACGATAATTTCTGAAGATCACAAATATCACGAAAATGCTTACGAAAAAATCATATTAGTCACGAAAATATCGTATTGGCGATCTTAATGTCACAAAATTTTCATACCGAACAATTGTAAACAGCAGCAAAACGTTTCCAAATTTTTAGCGCAAGCGTCCGAAAAAGTCCAGCAAGAGTCCGAAAAATTTGTGTGGGCATACAATAAAGTCGCGCAAGCGCCGAAAGAAACGGCGAAAATACGAGCGTTCGTGTCTTAATAAATCTCCCCCTATGTTAACTGCAGACATTCTTACCCTGCCAATTAAAATGTCCTGTGTGCAATCAAAAAAAAAAGACAGATTTGCAGAATTTTGATAGGTCTTAACGTGACAATATATGTGCTAGCTTTGTGTGTTACTTAAACATCATCTAGTGTCTACAGGTACTGTTACATTATAGATTGAATAATGTCTAGGTAATAAGATTATTATTATTATTTTTACAACACTAATAAATAGTCAAATATCCAAGGGGCTACTTTTTATAACCTTCTCCTAGGCCTTAAATAGCTGTGCCTCGCAGCGCAGTTCACATGGAGTGGGTACTAGGTGCTGCTGAGTCGCACTGGGCCACCAAAGTCACCTAGAATGGCAAGAGGCACAGCAGCCCTATGACTTGAGTCAAAAGATCCCCAATAACAGTTCTCAACTTTGCCCTCTATATATCAAATACATCTCCTAGTTTAGAATGTAAATGTGTACATACGTGAAGATATGTGCACGGGTGCACTGAGACTTTTAGATGTTGGGAGAATGTCTGGGGTATCCTGAGCTTCTGTTGCCTCCATACACTGAGGGGCTGTCGGTTTTTCTGTGAACAATAAGAAATACTAACTAGCTTGAATTCTTGATTTTGTGCATCATTGTATTAGCTGAGTAACTATTGTTATGATTTGTAGATATATTTTTGTATTAAGCCTTACAAATTGTATTAAAAGCAAACACCACCACCTAGAAAATGTACAGAAGGCACAAAAGGAAAAGAATGAATAGGTCAAGAAGAAGAAGAAGGAAAAAGAGCAGTTTCTGCACATGCAGACAATGCAGCAAAGCTATAGCCATAAGGATTGAAGCAGCAATCCACAAAGCAGCAAAAGCAAGCAAGCATTTGGCATTTGCACAAATGATATGTCTCACTATTATCAGTACTCAAGAACGTACCTCGGTTTATCCTCTTTCGCTTTGGTATCACTGGCCCAATTTCTGTAATTGTAAATATAAAGTGTAAATTTAAGCCCTCCAGCACATACTTATTTCATTCATTTTAGTGTTGTATGGTTAACATACAGTGAGTTCATAAAAGACATAAATTGTGTTTTGTTCAGTCCCAAAAAAAGAATCACCATTGGGCCATGAATCGGCTCAAATAACAGGGCATATGGTACGCATGAAAAGTTATTGCTCAAAACCCCAAGAAGGAAGTCTGCATTTTTAAGCTTTCACAGGCTATATCAATTTTCCTTAATTATAATAGAAAATAATTTTAGACAATTCCTTTTTGCTTATATATGTTAAAGAAATCAAGCTATATTTCTGACTAGTGTGTCACAAGAGGCCTAGATGCCTGCAGTTGCATTATTCCAACACCTCCTGCAATCTGCCATGAAAGATGAGTTATGGAAATACAGTAATTACAGCATTCTTTCATGCCTAAATCTTTGCCACATGGATTTCATCCAAAAAATCTTTAATTAATTACTCACTTCTTTTTCTTTTTAATTTCTTTGATAATGTTTCGTTGTTTGGGGCTTCTGCAGGATTCCCTGATTCTCCATCTTTAAAAGTAAAAAAAATATAAATTAATGGTTGAGATATTTTATAATATGTAAAACAATTACAGCATTTAAAATATCTGTGAAAATACTAGATTTTTTAAATAATTCAAAACAATACCCAGGAAAAATACTGTTTATAAATGCTGACTACTATAAAATATTCCAGACTTTAAAATGAAAGGCTATCAGAAGCCACAGACAAATTCCTGCCATGACCATAAAAGACACAAGCCACATGCTTTTATCATAGACATCCAATGTCAGTTCTAATATAATTTTAAATTGGGTCTACATTATTTTTTATTAGGCAATTATTTGAGTAAATCATGCAGCATACATGGCAACACTAGGGACAGATAGACTTGAGGAAGGGCTTTCCCCGAAACATGTAGTGTAACACACCAATACTAATTGCAGCAAAGTTCTGCAGTGTCAGGTGTCCTCCATTTTCTAATATAACACTCATGCTATATAGTGCTACAACAGGAGCACAGGAATGACAAATCAAATTATTCATTCTTAAAAAAATTATTTCCTTTTCCACTGTAATAATAAAACAGTGCCATGTACTTGATCATAACTACAATATAATAAATACTATTGGGTTTGTTTAATGTTTACATTATCTTTTAGTATGATGACCCAAATTACAGTGCCAAGCATTATGGATAACAGATCCCATACCATTAACACCCCTTCAACAGTCAGAAGTGTAATAGCAGGTAAAACATTAACACGCTTCAAATGTTTAACAAATGCTTCGCTGAAAGTCATTTCTTCCACTGTATAAAATTATATTTATTAAAATCCATTTTAATCCATTTAAGTAGATGTGCTGTAGGGAGGCAAATTATCTCTGGAATACAGATATCACACATAATTGAAACTTGCTGATTATTTTCCAGCCTACTTAGGTTGAAAGGAAAAAAAGGCATAAATATCCCTGCCTACTCCTCTTGGATAAATACCAACTTTAATCTACTTTGTAAACACCATGCATTCTGGGTGCTGGTCAAGATGGAAGGACACATGTTTAGTAACCTTTACTTAAAGGAGAAGGAAAGGTGAAAACTAAGTAAGCTTTATCAGAAAGGAAAATGTAAATACAGCCATAAGCACTCAGAGAAACGCTGCACTGAGTTCTCTTTCAAAAGATACAGGATTTCTTGTCTGTTTGTTTTACTGTGCCAGAGACACAGCTCACTCCTCTCTCCCCTCTCCTGCTCTATCGTCCCTCAAGAATGCTAAGAACTCCCTCCCACCCCTTAGGAATGTGCGATCTGAGCCAATCAGCAGGAAGCTTCCTCATAGTCTTAGTAACTGAGCATGTACACCGGTGTTGGTCTTGGTCTTGGTGCAGGAGTGAGGCATTATGGGAACTTTCTTTACGCAGCTCAGCATTTTTTTTTCCTATGAGGCTTCTGATCATCTGAACGGGAGAAATATGGGGAGACTTAATGGCACTATTGAGACAACTGAAGGTATGCTTGTAGCTTGAGATTAACTCTTTATTAGCCTTTCCTTCTCCTTTAAAGTTCCATTGCTGCTTCAATTTATATATAAAATCCCCAAATCCCTTAAATTCCCAGGCAAAGCTGACATCACTATGACAACTGTTTGGGTCTTTGCATGTGAGTGTTATACAAAGATCCCTTTGGAAATTCTAATTGTGAAGAGAATGAGATGTATTAAGTTGGTTGTGTTTATTAAATTTTTTAGCTTTTGTGTGCCATGTGGATTTGCTCACTTGAAAGAGTGTAAAAGATAAATTTTGTATTTTGCTCGTGTTTCTTAAACCAGTTTCAATGGGGTGCTGCACATAGATGAGACATCAGCTATGTAACTAAAGAACTCCCATAGGTCCTTACTCCACTGGCTTGCCCTCTCAACCGTGTCAGCAAATAGAATATCCTCAGTATGATAAAGGGCTGATGTCTATTCCCCATGGTGTACAATGATGTGGCATACATATGGACAAAATTGTGTTGTTAACGTAAATATATGTTCTTTGTAACAGATTTTAAGGACTTAGAATATCTCCTACTCCTCACAAGTAGAATTCTGTAGGCTTTGTACAATGATTCCAAGTTCAGGTTTTATTGCACGATCTAGTGTGAATACTAAAGATGACGCAAAGAGAGGCCACGTATAAATAAAAAAACTTAGGTGTATTTTGTAGGCACTTACCCAATAAACTTTCCATCTGATGATCTTCACCACAAATATAATTGCATATTCTGGCTAAAGTATTAGAAAAACACTTGTCAGACTTGATTAATAGTAATGACTTAGGTATACCTCCCCTATGTCCAATCAGAAAGAGTCAATACCAATACATTTTGGGGCAGATTTACCAATGGTCGTATTTTTTCCCACAATCCGTTTTTTTGTGCTAAAAATATTTTTTATGTGTAATAGCAAATTTTTCACAATTTATTATGCATCAAACCACGAAAAAGACAAATGTAAAAATACACCACCTAAAAGCTGTTGGGGTTATGTAGAAGTCAATGGAAGCTGTCCTAGGCAAATTGTAACAATCTTTACTTCATACGTAGATTTTTTGTGGGGGGGTTTGTTTGTAAGAGCACAAAAATTCTTATGAAAGTTAAAAATTTGAGGTTTTCTTTTTGTTTTAATTAGCTTGTGCTTTTAATTGGGATTTTTTTTATAAATGGCTAGACATTTGTGGTTTCATTGGAAGTTAGTTTAGTGGAAATGATTTTCAGTGAGCCTTCAGCTGTAAATAAGCTCTCACTCAAGCTTCAGCTGTAATTAAGAACATCTCAATCCCTATTCTTTCAAATAAAGTTACATACATTTTGAATATGTTTACATTTTTTAATTTGTGATTTCTATACAAACCCCCAAATAACTAGCAGGTCAACTCCTGCACAGGATTATTTTACCTATAAAGTAACTTTCAGTATGATGTAGGCAGTGATATATTAAGACGATTTACAGCTGGTTTACATTTTTTGTGGTTTCTAAATTTTTAAGTTTTAACTTTTTTGTCCGGCAGCTCTCAAGTTTGGAACTCTAGCAGCTATCTGGTTGCTAGGGTCCTATTTGTCCTATCAACCAAGCAGTGGTTTGAATAACAGACTAAAAGAAAAATGAGGGATAAAAAAGAATAATAAAGATTAGTTGAAAAGTTGCTAAAATAGGACACTCCATAACTTTCCAAGGGGCAGATTTACTAAAATTTGAATTTTTCTGTGATTTTTCAAATCAATATTTTGTGTAAAAAAAGTGATTTTTTCACCATTTATGTGTCAAAACCACAAAAAAGCAAATGTACAAATATGCCATGTAAAAGCTGTTAAAGTCATGTAGAAGTCATTGGGAGTTATCCTAGGCAAATTTGTTTAATTTGTGGTTTTAGAGTTTTTCCGGGTTTTTTGTTTATTTGTAAGTCCATGAAAATTTTTCAAGGTTTTCTTGTTCTTTTTGTTTTTGTTCCACATTTTAATTTGTTTGTGCTTTTTTCAATTCGGATCTTTTAATAAATGACTGGACATTCATGGTTTTACTTGAAATTAGTTTATTTGTGGTTTCTAAAACCTCTAAAACCACAAAAATCATAATGTTGATAAATCTACCTCCAGAGGTTTCAGATAGATGGCAAGTCAGACACAATAATAAAGATTCTCACCAATCTTGTCATATTCTTCATCATTATCAATACAATTACTGCAGTTATCATCTTCAAGTTCAAAATCCAAAGGGTCATCTAAAAAACACTTTTCAATATCTAAAACAAAACAAATAAAAAAACGTACTCATATATGACGATTTATGAAATCCTTATCTTAATAAGTACTTTGCAGGACCCCACAGCATAGATTAGAGCAGGGATCCCCAACCTTTTATACCTGTGAGCCACATTCAAATGGAAAAACTTTTGGAGAGCAACACAAGCATGGCAAAAAGTTCCTGGAGGTACCAAGGAGAGCTATTATTGGCTATTTGACAGCAACTATGTCGACTGGCAGCCTACAGAAGGCTCTGTTAAGCAGTACAACTGGTTTTTATGCAATCAAAGTTGCGCCCTAACCTGAAGTTCAAAAATAAGCACCTGCTTTGAGGCCACTGGGAGCAACAGCCAAAGGGTTGGTGAGCAAAATGTTGCTCATGAGCCACTGGTTGGGGATCACTGGATTAGAGGGACAGTATCAGCCTACATTTTAACAATAAATTTACAATAAATAAAACCAGAAAATATATTCTGCCTCTCATTTTCCTATTGTTCCTATTTTTTTATTATAAAGCATAAAGAATTGCTTTGCTTTCATCTTTACTGACTCCTCTGTAATGATCTAAACTTGCTTAACTAGAAACAGTCCCCTCCCTTTACCCCTTTGTTGTGACAGTTTGGCTTGCAGGAGGTTTCTGTGCACTGGAAGGAATAGCTTCAGTTGCCCTGTTTAGCTCAAGAAAAAATAAATACCATAGATTTATCTTGATTAAAGCAGTAGTCAAAAAGTATGTTCAGTACAATACATATTTAGTAATATGTCTTGTGCTGAAGTAGTAGTAGTATATAATAAAATCTTGAATAAAGGGGGAACACTGCCCCTTTATTGAAAAGTGGCTTCTGTCACCTGTGGGGCAGTGTATTCCCTCAAAAGTCTGCAGTACTGATAATATTTGCAGAAAGATCATCATGCCACAGCCTAGCTAGAATGACAGAACAATTCTCCTACATACAGTTGATAGTGACCTGCTCTGTAAGTACTACTCAGCTGCGTAGGTGGATTGGATGCTTGCCTTTAAAATAACTAGGGGGTTCTAAAATAACTGAGGTCCTGCATAACTAACTATAAGTGATATATAGGAAAATATATTTTTATCACTTTCACATCATTCAACATGTTTCGGTCTATTGAAAATAACTTCATAATAAAATAATAAAATGACCTAAAAGCATTTATACATTAAGGTCACTTTGGGGCTGATTTATATTAATTAAAGCTGAAAATCAAGTACACTGAGTAAAAAAATAGTTTTCTATCTCCCATATTAATATTAATTAAACCACAAGAGTGCACTTTCAAACCTGCAGCACTATTTCAAAAAAGAAAGTTACTGTATTTAAAAATAGTCATTCTGGCAGGGATTTGTAGGTGCAGTTCATAGATATATTACTATATTATATATATTATCCCTAATTACTTGTATTTCAGCCAGTGGGGATATACCCACTGCCTATAATCCTATAATGGATAGTGCCTATCATTGCTGGCATAGGTGAAAATTGGTCCAAAAAGCAAGTTGCTCTAAGGGCCAACAAACAACTGTCCCGGGGAACAGAACACAGTGGAAGGGGCTTTGTTTAGACATCAGTTATAAAATGTATACACGCAGAAAAACTCTTAACAAGAACACTGCAGTAAGAACAATTACACCTGCCTAAAAAAGATATTTTACATGTTCATAATATAAATAGGCAGTTTGTTAAAGGAAAAGGAAAGGTACAAAGTAAGCCTTATCAGAAAGGTCTATGTAAATACAGCCACAAGGTCTAACAGAACTGCTGTACTGAGCCCTCAGTGAAAAGAAACACATTTCTTTACTTTTATTCTGTATACAGTACATGATCTTCTGTGTCAGACTTACTGCTTTCAGAAAAAATCCTTCAGGGCACAACATGAGTCTAATCAGTTTGCTCTTTTCTCCCGCTCCCATCTGCTCTCTCCCCTCCCCTTCTGCTTTCTCCCCCTCCCATCTTTGCTGCAATCTGAACTACCAGCAGCCAGAGCTGCAGCACAGAAGTTACTGAGACCAAGTTAAAATGGCAGCCGCTATCTTAGACAAATAGAGGGAGTTCTATGGCTGTTTACTCAGGTATGCTAAAGCATTTTCCAGAATAAATATAGTATTCTATCTTGCACTATTGAGACTAATCTATTGGCAATAAATTGCCAAAATGCCTGTCCTTTGCATATTACTGCTCCTTTAATCCTGTCACTGCCAGAAATGGTAAAATATACTGCCTGGCATAAAAATTATTTAAGTACCAGAATCAGAGATTTTATGGTCTCTGGCACTTCAATACTTTTTCCATTTTAAAAAGGGTAATTAGAGTTTAAATGTATTTCCTTATTTGGCCAAATCTTTCAAAGAGGATTCAGTATTTGGTCAAATCCAAACATTATAAAAAGTCTGTGAGGACCTGGATTCATCTCTTTGTAATGCAGGTAAACAAAAGAGACACAAATACCTAGCTCTGCATTAAGGTTTAATCATTAAAATACATTAAATATAGGCAATTTACCTGATAAATCCAAAGTGGACAGTGTCTCCAAGTCCAATTCTGACTCCGATTCCAAACTCCAATTCAGCACACTACTATCTATAGTGCTCAGATCCATCATTGAATTTTCCCCTGAAAATTAAAAAAAAAAGGAGGTGTAAACATTATAAAGAAAACACCAGTAATATACATGGATGCAACTGGAAAATTCATTGCTAATGTTAAATTGCTACAATGTTGTAAATAAATATGGGCACCATATTATCTTATGATATGAAAAGTGTCATTAACATGGATGCATTGCATAATATTACAAATTAAGTGCAATCTTTATTTAGCCCTGTGACTCATCAGCACTTGAGTATACAGACTTCTGAACTAAGGCACAAAGTTCTATTACTGATGAAACAAGTGATCTGCAATCAATAGTTTTGATTGATAATAAATGTCTCATGGACACTTGGCAACCATCTTGTTTGGCATTTTGTCTGCTATTTAGATACTACAGTCATTTACCTTAGCCACCGGAATATGACTGAAAGTCAGAAAGAATGCATGGGTATAAAGCTGGACATACACAGTATGATTCAATTGTTTGGCAAAGTTGGCAAAGAAATGGATGTTTCCATCGATTTGCCCACCTAAGGTGGACCTGCCGGGGGTCCCCATACACAGGCAGATAAGCTACCGAATAGGTCTGAATTACTGAATGACACCCCCCCCCCAACGAATCTGCTTTCTGTTTGCTAAGTTCTATCCTTCCACCTATAACTTACTGATTCATTATTATAAAGATAAGTATGATTCACAAGACACCAGTCCCTCTCAGCAGCAATAATACACATCAGTTGAGATGTGTATGGCACCATACACATACCAATATCGTATAAAACATTGTGCCAGATTCAGTTCAGTGAGAAATAGATTTATCATGTGAAAAATGATGGATGTAATTCAATTTGAGATTCAATTAAGAAAAAGTAAAAACTCTATTGAAGTCTATAGAAAAAAACTGGAACTGAATTATCTCGTCCTTAACTTTTTTTTTACTGAACTGAAGGTCGGTTCAGAAACTGGAAAGTTTTGAAAACTGTCTGATGATGCTTCAGTAGCTACATCTTTTCACTTCCTGCTGTTCTGATTATTCAATAAGTGGCTTCTTGCGTGCTCTTTCAAAAGTTCAGCCCGTGGGTCAGTCTGTCAGAGAGCACACCAAACCAGCTAATGTGTGGGGGTTTTACTCTTACACCGCATAACAGATATCAGATAGCCCCCACTGAATTAGTGAATTAAAATGATGCCACTTTGGTAACCTGCCTGTCATATTTCTCCAAATCCAGTACAGTTTTCAAAAGGCAAAGAAGAATTGTGGTACATATTCCAACATCTCTCCTTTAACCATCTACTCCCATATACTCTTATTCTTTACCTGTTCCTATATGCTATTATTCTTCAGCCACCTTATCTCCATGTCATTCTCACTCGGGTGAAAGAAATGTCAAATGGAAACTACCAGCCTATGGTATAGCATGTGATGTAAGACATTCAGTGCAAAGACTATGCAAATGGTGGCTATGTTTAGGTATATGTCTGGCAAACAGCACAATTAGATATTTCTGCTCTACTTCCTGTTAAAATTTCCTCTTATGAGCAAAAAGAAAGTTTCTTAAACAACAACATGACAAACAGATTGTGAAACACTGGCAATATGATTGTTCATTAAGTTCTTATAAAGTTACTGTATCAGAGGGATCCTGCCCCCAAACATTGGAATAAATGTATTCTTAAATGGGATCTCCAGCCAAAATGTGTTTTTGGATGTAATGAAAGAAAATACAGTTCTAAGAAGCTATCCATTATTCACTGATTAAAACTATTGAAAATGTTTAATTAATGTATATTAGAGAGTTGTTTAAATTACATATTCTTTGATAATGCAAAAAAACTGAATATTGTGGATTTTCATGATTTCAGTTGTCTTCTCAACATAGAGAAGTTCATTCTCATGTTCTCTCATGTTACCAGACATTGCAGGCTAAAATAGACTATAAATATAACTTCTCATATGAATAGAAGTGCAGAATGTCCATTTGCTCTTCCTGAATGAATAATAGTCTACCCAATATACAACCCATTAATATTTCTGTGGTTGTCATAGTAGTTACCTGGACTCAGCAAGCATGCAGTTTTAATAAATATTCTAATAGTACAAAATATGCAAGGCACATAATTGCACAACTCATATATTTTACATTGACCATAGCACACAGGTATATTCAACAAAGTTCCCCTTTCACCATCAGCCTCGACAAAAACAGCTGTTGTATATATACAGATATAAATAGAAGTTTCCTGCCAATGTAAATAAGCATGTAAAACACTATTATATAAACACTGGCAAGATTTGGCCCAATGCAGTAAAAGACAGTTACCATCATAAACATCCAGAGCAGACAGTTCAAAGGTATTTGCTGATTTGTTGCTATAGATTTTAGCACTGTGGTGAATTTACTTTTGTTAATGAATCAGCCCCACGATTGATTCAGGCCACTATGATAGGCCAATGGTGATAAAAGTTTTATATTATCTGGAAAGGGCTATAAAATATTGTCTCAGGGCATGTGCACAGGTCCAACCTGCATGGCTGACAGCTCTAAACTGTGGTTTGGGTTAAGAAGATACTTCCTTTTTTTTAAAAATATGGTTTTTATACAAGGTATAAATAAGCGTTATAATACACTAGTGAATCTACAGGGATTATATAGTAATGGTCTGGTCAATTAACATCAAACATCTAATCCACAGCTTTGCTAGTTTAGAAAGAATAATGAACACAAATATCTCACTAATAATTAAAGGATTATTCAGCATCTACAACGTATTCTAGCATTTTGCTGTTGTAAATTTCAAGTTGGGTTTAGTGATGATATTCTTTTTACTTAGCCTTACTGCTTTTTACAAAGCATAAAAATTATTTAAGTACCAGAATCAGAGATTTTATGGTCTCTGGCACTTCAATACTTTTTCCATTTTAAAAAGGGTAATTAGAGTTTAAATGTATTTCCTTATTTGGCCAAATCTTTCAAAGAGGATTCAGTATTTGGTCAAATCCAAACATTATAAAAAGTCTGTGAGGACCTGGATTCATCTCTTTGTAATGCAGGTAAACAAAAGAGACACAAATACCTAGCATTTTGCTGTTGTAAATTTCAAGTTGGGTTTAGTGATGATATTCTTTTTACTTAGCCTTACTGCTTTTTACAAAGTTGCCGCACAACGACTAATCTACCCGTGTATCACAGCCCTAAGGGAGTAGACCAGAAGAAGAGCGGGACTAGCAGATTCAGTAGTCCAAACCCAGTGAATCTTACAATCTAATGTAATAAAAAGGTGCATAATTTGTCCAGGTTAGGTAACTCATAGCACACATTTGGGTGTATGATTTCATACAGGTGACCAATAAATGCTACCTGCTGACAGACAATTAGACCTGTAGCAAACCTAGCATTGTTTGTATTACATCACCAACTAAATAAATTTCCATTTACATAGCAAACACATTAGCTTAATTTTATAAGGGCCAATTACCGTGCCTATCTGTTTCTGGAGTACCAAAAGGCACAGTATATATCTTCTAATGTAGCACTCAAGGGCCTACAAAGGCAATGGGCAAGAGATTAAAAAATGGAACTCTAGTTAGTAAAGGTGATTAAGCAAATGATTCCCTTTGGTGGGTTGATTTGCAAGGAAAATACAACTTTACTTATATATACTTACATATGCCTGTGAGTGTGTTTGGGTTTCAAGGTGTGTGTTTATGTGTGAGAGTGGATATGTTTGTACTGCATTTAGGGATTATTTACTAACATAGGTGTTATGCATGGTGTTGGTGCATGAATGAAAGACTGGGAAGAGATGAGACTTGATATATGGCTGCATCTTAACATGTGATGGCAAAGAAACATGTATTTGCATCAACAAAACTAGTAGCTACTTCTCTCTTTTGAAGGAAGTGTCTTTATAAAAAGCAACATAAACCACAGCCTTGTGTTAGGGTCTCATGAGATTTTTTTTAATGCGTAGAAAGAAAGTTTGATCAACTAAACTATTTGTTGTCACTGGTTAAGCAGGAACAGAGAGACAAAAATATTGTCCTACTTTCTGTTCTTTAAAAAAATAAGCCACTCCTACATTGTCTGAAACTGATACATACATTTAAGAGTAGAGACCAGAAACACTCTATAAAGATTTCCATTATACAAATAGTCCAGGAGAGGAGCTTCCATAGGTACAGAACACTAAGGCTCAGTATACAGTGTCTGTGGGGATAATCGTTTTAAGATGTTGTACCGTGTTAGCTGTTGAAAAAATGCAGAAAATGTAAGGCTAGGTGCCTTTTATTGGCTGAGTAAGTAAAAACTGCAAGCTTTCAGTGCAACCAAGCACCTTCGTTAGGCAAAATACAAATGAAAGCTGAAAAGGCACAGCACATATACTGTTAGATCATTGAACAAGGTTCATGGGCAATAAATTAGGAAGTTACAGATAGATACAGAGAACTGATAGAGAGATAATAAAAGTAATTAGGATGGGTTGTAAATACTCCAGGAGTCTGGATTCAGGCACGTAAGACATAGACATAGACCAAGACAGGATAGGGTGGGGTTAACAAGGAAGTACACAAGTAGGAATTGGACTAGAAAAAAGTGAATATACAAATTAAGGGTGCATTGGATTGGATAACAAATAAATCTAGATCTCAAACTGTAATAGATAAACTACAAATGGGAGTTATGACCTGTAAAGACAAGATAATGTTTCAGCCCAGATATTCCTAAGCAATATTAAGGAATATTGGCTGCAGTCTGGGGATAATGTAATAACAAGGGCAAAGTTTGCTGCTGGTCTAGCAACCCACAGCAACCAATCAGCAGAACAAATTTAGTGGTAAAAAACACATCTTATTGCTATGGGTTACAATACCTGAGTAAGCAGTATATTACATTATACAATACAATATAAGGGGCCAGTGAGGCAATAGTTTTTAAATCATTTTTTTGCATTTAAAGCGGTTAAAAATAAATAAAACCTTCTTTGAAATAAAGAAGAAACAAAATAATAACATATTGATGTAGGCGTTATATTATGCTATGAAATTCCATTCCGCATAGCTAACAAGGTGTGTTTTGTTTAGAATAATATCTTGTCATGCAAGAAAAACAGCTCTTTTGTTAATAAAAAAACAACAACAGCTTTCTAATAAGATGCCAGAATGGAGCATTTAACACATTTAATACAGGGAGGCTCTAAGCTATGCAAATAGAACCCTGTCCCCAAGACCTGCATAATACTCTTTATATGCATTTGCATGCTTTAAGTTGAGCCCGTGCCCCACCCCAATCATAACTATTCTATTCCATGATCTTTTCATAATCCTCCTTCGAGCCATTCTTTTCTTTTCATTAAATACTTTCATATAGTTGTGCCTCCCCTCTGCTTCTAAACTGCTTACTGATAATGATGTTTCCTTAAAGCAATTCTGACACTAAAAAAACTACTCTTCAAAATATTATTGTACAATATAAGTTACCTATAGGTCAGGTTGACCTTTTTTCAGCAATAGGTTTGCTTTTGTAAGTACAGGTATGGGATCTGTTATCCAGAATGCTCGGGACCTGGGTTTTTCTGGATAAGGGATCTTTCTGTAATTTGGGTCTCCATAAGTCTCCTAAAAATCATGTAAATATTGAATAAACCCAACAGGCTTGTTTTGCCTCCAACACGGATTAATTATATCTTCGTTGGGATCAAGTGCAAGGTACTGTTTTATTATTACAGAGAAAAAGAAAATCATTTTTAAAAATTAGAATTTAAAAATGTATAATGGAGTCTACGGGAGATGGCCTTTCAGAACTTTCTGGATAATGGGATTACGGATAAGGGATCCCACCTGTAATTGTTACTTAAAGTTCCCAAACATGGGGAATCAGATAAAATAAAAACATTGGCCAAAAAGTCAAGAAGTCATTGGACAAAGTCAAGAATATAAATGGCATACAAAGACAATATTATTACAGATGTTTAACAAAACAATGTAAATGCCTGGAAATTGTCCACCCAAAAACTGTTCTATGCCATTTAAGCAACTTTCTTATACACATGAAAATTTTTCAGTGGTTTTAAAAGTTATTTGTAATTGTTTCATTGCAAGGGTGAAAATCGCCTTTAATATTTGTGATTATTTTTTGTCACTATCCCTATAACACTTTATTTGTCTAATGATTTCTGTACAATTTTGGTACAAGCTACATGTTCTTAAAATTGCATGCATTGTGGAAAGAAAACATTATTTTCTGAAACAATGGCTGAACCTTTTTAGCCACTGGATGTAACACATGTTTTTCCTTTCAATTCCTCAAATTGTGCAAGAAATACAGCAATTCAGAAAGCACCTAGATTTCCTACTCTGTATTGTGAAATAAAGATTATTACTTCTGGAGTAAAGTGCTCTAAATTTAATCCTTCATTTAAAGCAACTCTAACACAGACAGAACTTGAATATATATATATATATATATATATATATATATATATATATATATATATATATATATATATATATATATATTGGGTACTCCCTTTATATATTAACTATTCTCTTTCAGTTATACAGGTATAGGACCTGTTATCAAGGGTATTCCAGATAAGGGGTCTTTCCGTAATTTGGATCTTCATACCTTAAGTCTACTAAGTATTCAATAAAACATTAATTAAACCCAATAGGGTTATTTTGCATCCAGTAAGGATTAATTATATCTTAGTTGGGATCAAATACAAAGCACTGTTTTCTTTTTGCACAGAAAAAGGAAATCAATTTTCAAAATCTGAATTATTTGATTAAAATGGGGTCTATGAGAGACAGGCTTTCCATAATTCGGATCTTTCTGGATATCGGGTTTCCGGATAAGGGATCACATACTTGTACTATTAACAAGATAGTTGTAATCTGATTTTACCTTTGGCAGACTTTTCAACAGAATGCCAGATTCTTTATCATGGTTAAAGTGATTGAAATGTTTCAAACATAACAAATTATTCCATGCCAACCAGTGTTCTGAGTTCATTCTTGGCTAACTGCCTCCAAACTTAATTGTCCATGTACTGTATGAGGTTCTCCTGAAAAAACATTCACAGATCTGCTTTAACTTCCAAAGTTGCCCATTCTTGCCTAAAGTACCAACATAATTAAAACGGCAAAGTACAATTTATCTAATGCAACAGATGTTACAAGGTGTTACTGGTGTAACAAATTGTTACATACAAAGACCAGATGCTCTTCTGATAATAAAATGCCTTGGGCTTGTTGTGTTATAGGTTTACTTACTGTAGCAAATTATCTAAGGCCCAAGTGTATCTGGTGTTGAAAGCAAAATAGAACCTGAAAGATTGGGTGGGTCAGGATGGCTTTTGCTGTACATTTGAATGTGATTAAGATATATTTAGAAAGTATAAAATGACAGTATTGCACATGGCAGTCATGGAAATAACCTTTGTAATTACTGGCAATCCCAAGTAGACTTAAGGTGGCCATACATGTAGAAAATCTGATCTTTCCTGTGACCATCGGTTCGTTTCCCCCACTGACGTTCAGGGCTGAATTGTCAGATGTGGAGGTAGAAACAATAGGAATTCTACCTCCACCTGCAGATTCAGCCCTGAATGCAGACTTTTTTTCGGGCGTCTTCAATAGCACCCGATCAAAATCTTTTAACCCGGCCTATCGACGAGACAACCAATATCCACAGCTTTTGTGATATCAGTTGTCTCGTTGATCCACCATACACGCGCTGAATATTGTAAGAAACTAGGTTTTGTATGATATCATTGGTGCGTGTATGGCTGGCTTTAGACATGCAAACCTGATACAAAAGTCTTTTATAACTAATAGAGGGGTCCTCCACCCCATTTAATTACAATGCACAATGAAAGAAAATGTAATGCTAATCAACTAATAAATATGCATTAATTCTAATTCTTTATGTGGTTTTTAAATGTATTTATAAATATAATTGCAGACAGCAGTTTATTCTTTTCTGTTCTCTTAAAACAATATAACAGTGCTGTCCAACTGGCGGCCAGCGACCCCCCTCTCTGTGGCCCCCCAACTGTTTGGCTGCTTTGATGGTTTACCTTTGTGTAATTAACTGGCCCCCTGCATGGTTCACACATCAGATTCAGGCTTTTATTCCCTTGTATTGTTTAAACATGCAATGCCCTGTACTGTTCACACCTCTTAATCCCTGTATTGTTCACCCTGTGTAGTGTTCACTCCTCAGGGTGTAATCACCCACACTGTTCACCTCTTCACACCTCAGACAGACCTCAGACAGACAGGTTTTTTTCACTGTGTGTACTGTGTATGGCACACACAGGCAGTATCGGGCAGGTAGAGTATGGCACACACAGGCAGCATAGGGCAGAGTATGGCACACACAGGTAACATAGGGCAGGCAGAGTATGGCACACACAGGCAGCATAGGACAGGGAGAGTAAGGCACACACAGGAAGCATAGGGCAGGCAGAGTACTGCCTGTGTGTGCCATACTCTGCCTGCCCTATGCTGCCTATGTGTGCCATAATCTACCTGCCCTATGCTGCCAGTGTGTGCCATACTCTGCCTGTCCTATACTGCCTGTGTGTGCCATACTCTGCCTGAACTATGCTGCCAGTGTGTGCCATACTCTGCCTGCCCTATGCTGCCTATGGGTGCCATACTCTGCCTGTGCTTAGGACAATGCTTAGGAATGCATTTTCTTTGGGCACAGCAGGATTTATTTATGTGTTTTGACCACACAGCAATGCAATGTAGCCTGAACACTTAAGAGTTAAGTGTAAATATATACTTCATCTTTACATGTAAGGGTTAAATACCTCTTCCCTTTGTGATATGGATATGTATGTCCTGTATGAGTTTTTGCAGAGAGCCATATATATTGATACTGGGTTGCCACCTTTTTTGAAAAATAAAATGTCCTTCAATTAAATTGGTAATATTTTCACTAGACAGCAATATAAATGACAGCAAAAAAAAAAACATGTACCAAACCTATACTGATGTTCTTATGATGGTTTGTTTCACGCTATCTGGACCCCCCTGGACCCTTGCTACATTGTCTGTTTAATAATGAACTGTTTAGCATATGCCCAAAGATTTCCTGTATTCTTTTTGTATTCCTGACTTCAACACTCTCCTGGTCAAGACAGTTTCTACTGTTTTAAGCCAAGCACAGACAGATATTGGTCTTAAAGTGACACAGAGACCAAAAAAATTCTTTTAAAAATATGAACCTACTTCCAAACCTACTTATATTACATTTTTTACATTAACATTTATTTATAAAGCGCCAACATATTCCGCAGCGCTGTACAATACGTGGGTTACATACATTGGACATACAGAGTAACATATAAAGCAATCAGTAACCGATACAAGAGGTGAAGAGGGCCCTGCCCAAAAGAGCTTACAATCTACAAGAGGAAGGGTTGAGACACAAGGTGTGTCTTATAGGTACTTATAGGTCATGCTGACTGTTTTTTCCTAAAAGTTCTGTTTCTCTACATAAATCTTGGGGTTGTTTTCTCTGGAAAAGAGGCGCTTGCGAGGGGACATGATTACTCTGTACAAGTACATTAGAGGGGATTATAGGCAGATGGGGGATGTTCTTTTTTCCCATAAAAACAACCAACGCACCAGAGGTCACCCCTATAGATTAGAGGAACAGAGCTTCCATTTGAAGCAGCGTAGGTGGTTTTTCACGGTGAGGGCAGTGAGGCTGTGGAATGCCCTTCCTAGAGATGTGGTAATGGCAGACTCTGTTAATGCCTTTAAGAGGGGCCTGGATGAGTTTTTGAACAAGCAGAATATCCAAGGCTATTGTGATACTAATATCTACAGTTAGTATTACTGGTTGTATATATAGTTTATGTATGTGAGTGTATAGATTGGTTAGTATAGGTTGTGTGCTGGGTTTACTCGGATGGGTTGAACTTGATGGACAATGGTCTTTTTTCAACCCTATGTAACTATGTAACTATGTAACTATCTTACTGAAGATCCTGAACCCGACTGTCTGGCAACCCGACTGTAGCTTCTCAATCTGCCAAAAGGACTAAACTGGGAGGATTCAGCTTGCCATTTGCTTCAAAGAGTTCCCCCTCCCTCCTTCCCTCGCTCCTCGCATTGTGAACTAGATAGCAGGCAGGCTTAATATTTCCATTGCCTGCCTGCTTCAAAGGGCTGCCACCCCTTTATGCTCTTCGCACAAAGAATTTAAATAGTTTTCCCATGCCTGCTTGCCTGCTTCTAAGGGCTCTCCCCCCCATTACACATAGACAACGGAGCTGAGCTTATGTCACACACCAGCTGAAAGCAGAAGGGGCGTTGCAGGTTTGTGATTGGGCATATTTATTCACTTTGGAGGCATTTAAATCAAAACCGGGAAGAGGGGAACAAACATGGCTGCTCCGTGGGTCTGTAATAAGTGCTACCATAATTATAAAGCGACAAAAACTATTATATTGGAAAGTTGTATAAAAATTAAAAAAAAATCCAAGAAAACCGATGTACATGCACAAACATATGTAAGTCTTGGAAACTGTTGTTCCATATTGTGCTGGTTTCAGTGCAGATAATCAAAACCATAGAGAACCAACACAAATGCTGCTGAGCTGTTAAACTGGCAGTTCAAAATCATAAAGCAAAGAAAAGATCTTCCAGTTGTAAAAGATACATCTGCCATTGACTTCTACATTATCACGAAAAGTTTTAGCTAGCGTATTTTTGCATTCTGAATTGTTGCGGTTTTGTTGCATAATAAATTGTGACAATTCACATTTAACAACAAAATCACGTTTTCAGTGACAAAGAACTCGAACTATAAAAATCGAGCAATAGTAAATGCCCCCCAAAAACTCACCTATGTTCTATTTATCCCTATGGGATTTTTAGAAGCCAGTTTATTAATAAATACATTATTTGATAAATACACTTCTAAAAATCCCATAGGCATGAACAGAACATGGGTGAGATTTAATGTATTTACCTCTAAACCAGCGGTTCTCAACCTGTGGGTCGGGACCCCTTTGGCCTTTTCACAGGGGTCGCCTAAGATCATCGGAAAACACATATTTCCGATGGTCTTAGGAACTGAGACACCACTCATCTATGGTTGGGGGTCACCACAACATGAGAAACTGTATTATAGGGTCACGACATTAGGAAAGTTGAGAATCACTGCTCGATAAATCTGCCCCTAAATAACTTTCAAACACAACATTCCCTGTACACCTTTTAACTTTTGGTATGTCATAGAATAGTCAATTCAAGCCACTTTTCAATTGGTCTTCATGATTTATTTTTTATAGTTTTAAAATGATTTGCCTTCTTCTTCTGACTCTTTCCAATGTTTAAATGGGGATCACCCCAGGAGCCCAGCAATAGTTGCTCTGTAAGGCTACAATTTTAGATCCTCTCCTATAAATATATCAGTCTCTCATTCAAACCACTTCCTGGTTGCTAAAGTCATTTGGATCATAGCAACCAGATAATTGCTGAAATTCAAAACTGGAGAGCTGCTGTACAAAAAGTGAAATTATTGAAAAATCTCAAATAATGAAAATTGAAGACCAATTGCAAATTATCGCAGAATATTACAATCTACGTCGTACTAAAAGTTAACACAAAGGTGAATGATCACTTTAATTTGTTCATATTTATACTTATAGCTATTTTTATATTAACTAAACTTACTAGAAAATACAATTATTATCATATGCTAACCAGAGCATAAAGCCCTCATAA
The DNA here is from genome assembly GCF_000004195.4 of Xenopus tropicalis. Classification (NCBI taxonomy): domain Eukaryota; kingdom Metazoa; phylum Chordata; class Amphibia; order Anura; family Pipidae; genus Xenopus; species Xenopus tropicalis. Next base: position 36,995,644 of record NC_030685.2, read on the forward strand.
ACCACTAATAAAATAATAAAATACTTAAAGCCACTCCTTGCCTGATGCAGCTCCTGCCCCTTTCATTTCTATCAATTTGATATATCATAAACAAAAATTACAGTTTGTAAATACAAACCTAGATATCTGCAGATATGTTCCATTTAGTTTCTTCCCCCTCCCCATATTAAAACCAACATGGCAACATTTGAGACAGACTTGCGGAAGGCTAATGTGTACAGTTTGCACGTTGCTGTGTGTGATGCCAACGATAAGTTTAACCCCTAGAAGCACCTTTCCCTATCCTTGTGCTTGGAAGCCGCACCGTTTCTGGGAAAGCAATTACAGTGCTGCGCGCTCCCTCCCAGAAAAGACAGCTGCCAGCATCAGCAACACTCCCAGCAGCCGCGCCGCTTGCCTGATATCTCCACCCAGTGGCGTAGCGTGGGCTTTCGTCGCCTGGGGCCGACCGGAAATTTGCCGCCCCTCTATTTAGTTATACTTAAAAAAAATAGACAAAATAAAAAAAGCAGCATTAAATTTTTTTTTTTTTTTGTTGATTGAATTTGAAATGCGGTGCGCATGTCATAATTGTCAAAAGTGGATTCAGCTGTGCGTCCGTGGCTGCCCATGGTGGCAGGGCCGCCATCAGAAATCACGGGGCCCCTCCCATCAGTACAGGACACACAGACATAAAAAGTATTAGGGTCACCCTACCACAGTGCCCCCTAACGCTATTCTGGCCATGGTCCCCCCATACAACTGCCCCATAGACAGTACCCCCATACACAGTGCCCCCAATTGCCCCATACACAGTGCCCCCCACACACATTGCCTCCAATTGCCCATAGAAAGTGCCCCAATTTCCCCATAGACAGTGCCTCCAATTGCCCCATACACAGTGTCCCCATAGACAGCCCCCTCCACACAGTGCTCCCAATTGCCCTTAGACAGTGCCCCCAATAGGAAGTGCCCCCATACACAGTGCCCCAATTGCCCCATACACAGTTCCCCCAATCGAAAGTGCCCCCATACACAGTGCCCCCATAAACAGTGCCCCCAATTGCCCCATACAAAGTGCCCCCAATAGGAAGTGCCCCCATACACAGTGCCCCAATTGCCCCATACACAGTGTCCCCATAGACAATACCCCCCAAAGACCTTGCCCCCCAATAGAAAGTGCCCTCATACACAGAGCCCCAATTGCCCCATACACAGTTCCCCCAATAGAAAGTGCCCCCATACACAGTGCCCCCATAAACAGTGCCCCCAATTGCCCCATACAAAGTGCCCCCAATAGAAAGTGCCCTCATACACAGAGCCCCAATTGCCCCATACACAGTGCCCCCATACACAATACCCCACAAAGACCTGGCCCCCCCCATGGAAAGTGCCCCAATTTCCCCATAGACAGTAGCCCCCACACAGTGCCCCCAATTTCCCCCATAGTACATACCCCCAACAGACCATCGGCGGCGGCACCTTCTCTCTTACAGGCAACAGGCGCTTCTATAAGGTTGCGCCTCGTCGCTGACGTGTGACGTCATACGCACGGGCGCAACCTTATAAAAGCGCCTGTCGCCTGTAAGAGAGAAGGAGCCGCTGCCGCCCCTTCTGATACGCCGCCCGGGGCCATGGCCCCCTCGGCACCCCCCTCGCTACGCCACTGTCTCCACCACTATATGGCAGCCACTGAGCAGCTTGCCCAGTAGAACTAACACGTTACACCACCTGAGCCCCTCGGACTAGGCAAGAGACAGCAGCAGTCACACAGTACATTTCTCGGTGAAACAAGCAATGAGCCCATTTTGGGCAATTAGAATTCAAGCGCCACTAGGTAGCTCTGGCACTGCCCTGTGACAAGCATACATAGCTGGTAGCCATCTGGCCAATAGGAACTATAGCTCCCATGGAGTTCGCATGAAATGCACGCACGATTATTAGGGCTCCATCTACCACATGTAAATTCATCAGATTTCTGTTACTACTCTTTGAATGTCCCACCGGATGCTACATGGGCACTAGCGCAGGGGGCACACCCACAAGTTAATGTATAACAACTAGAACTGCATCTTCTTTTTCCACAGTGGGTCATAAAAATGTAACATCATGGCCCCCCTCTGCTATAATACACTTAAATGTTTAGGGTACCAGTAATGATCACCCCGATCATACCCCAACCCCCCAGTATGTACCCCCTGATGGTTCTTGTCCTGTTGCTAGAATCCCCCCCCCCCCCTTTATTTCGGGTTACTGCTGCAGAATAAAGGCTGGTAGGGAAGATTAGTAGGGACTCGGCAATATTGGGCACCATTGCGCCTACACAATGATATAAGCACCTGCACCTCTGCAGAAAGTTTGCATACAGTCATTTCTCCCACTGCCTATAAACAACACATCACATTTATCCCGCAAATGCAGCTTTCGGCTAAAAGCACGAACTCACCTGACATGGATCCGCGGGTAAAGAGCTTGGCAGTCCGGCTGCTGCGCACATTGGAAGCAATCTCACAACTAGCAACAATAGAGCGGGGAGGATGCAGCGCGCATGCCCACACCGGAGCAACACACGTGTGGGACAAAACAGAGGAGTCTGAGGGGCAGCCATTAACGGGATATAAAACAAACTCCACTAAAGGACCTGGTCAATTCATGGCCAGTGTCGGGAGGAAAAAGTGGATAACTTTTTTTTGAATGCGGCATATGTGGGACAATTTGAGGGCGGTGCTGGTCGGAGGGTGCTGGGTAACATGGGCAAGTGACCCCAATGAGGGCACTGGGCAGTGAGTGTGGGGGTGAGCGACACATGGGCAGTGGTGAAAAGTCTGAGTTATATGGCGGTGCAGACTGGCAAACTGTATGAGCAGTAACAGAAGGGGTTATGACAGGCATATTGTTGGAATGGGAAAGTGGGTGGGGTTAAGGGATGAAAATGACAAAAGGGATCATGTGAAGGGCAGTAACTGACACATGGTGACTGGATGAGAGTGACATGTAGGGAGAAGAGGAAAAAGAGATAACATCTACAAATGAGTGGGGAACATGGCACATAGGGAGAAACTAAGATTGGTGCATTGGGTGTGAGTTAATGGTGCATCTAAAAGATAAGGTTAGGCTGATATTGGCACTTGGGGTGGAAGAGAAATATGCATGGGGAAATGGGTACAAGGTCTGGTATTCATGAAAGTGGGGGAGAGCATGGCATATACATAGATCGAGGGATTTGGACCTAGACTGGCACACAGGAGTGAGGGAGGACAGAAAAAACCTGATGAGGCTGTGAATGGCACATGGGGTGGAGAGGACAGCAGAAATAATGGCATCAGTGCCAGGGATCAGTGGTATGTAGCTGAGATTGGCACATTAGTATTGAGAATATGGAATAGAGAATGGTAGATGGAGAGGACAACTAGGATAAAGACAGCAGGGCCTATCCCCTGACAAATACAAAGAAGATAAAGAAATATAGGGCAAGAAAAAGTATGGGTAATGTGAAGGAAAGCCCAGAAAATCTAGAGAATGAGGGTTTAAAAGTTGAGAAAAAACATGAAGAAAAGATGGAATCAGAAGAAAAACTAATGACAGATAGCTGTGGGAAGGGAGAGGTTAATCTCTGTTACTGTGGACAACTAATGTCTCTGAAATGCCTTTCTACCAGTAACAATATAAATGGAAAGGCATATACGATGCTTTGTTTTCCGAAGTTGCGCAAACTTGCCTACTGGAGGAAAGTTTGCACAACTTCAGAAAAACATCAGGGAGCTTAGCTGCCCACGGTAGCAGACATTTAACTTGGGTTACTAATCTCCCATGGGCTATGAGTGTTACTAAGGTAGGAGCACAGGTGTAATTACCCATAGCAACCTATCAAATCTTTGCCTTCATTTTCTCAGTGATAGCAGACTGGGCAAACTAATTGCTGATACTTTCTATGGGCATCTGCACATGTGCAGCTGAGAACATGAGAAATTTACAAATACAAGAACAAAAATTAGTAATGCACCAAACTGGTGTAATTTGATTCAGGCAAAATATCAAATTCACCACAAAAGAATTGGCCGAATGCTGATAATATCTTGATTCAATTTGTTTTGCCACCTTCAGCTATCAAGAACCACATAGAATCTGTGGAAATGTCACCACTTTCTACAAAACAATTTGCAAATATGTAAATAAATATAAAAATATTTCCACTGCAAATATAAAGTTACAAATTTATTTTTATCAATGTTTTTATCAATGTTTTGACTTTCCCCAGGCAAGTTTATTACAAAATGTGTCATTCTGTCAACTGGGGGCTGCCTGACCAGTGATAATACCCAGTTATGGAACATAATTCCCAGTAAAATGGGGGAAAATTATTTTGTAGCAGAATTTGGTTTTAGACAGCTGTAGGTTTGGTGTAAATCCCAGCTAGCAGAAGGGTTTTAAGAAGGTAGCAGGGGCCCATGAGGCCAGTGCTGACCATGTTGCAATGGGTCAGGGGTGTGTAAGTAAATTGTAGAGCCATAATCTCTAAAATCAATGGTGGAGGCTGGGAAATCTATCCAAAATGTCTATTGGACATATTTGGTGGATTTACCACCTTGTTGGATGAAAATGCAGCATCCATTTTTACTTTCAGTTATGTTGGATGGCTAATCTTTCATATACCATATACCTATCAGATTTAAATATCAGTTTCATTTTTATAGTAGAATAAGCTAGAAAACAAGTCAAAATGTTGATTCATTTCCTTTTCTTTGTCCAGTCGCAAAGTGGTTATTTTGGTCACTTTCACAGCTTTGGGATAAGGATTAGCATTAATATTTTCCAATACTGAATTTAGGCATGTTTAAGCAGTACATATAAAGGCAGTGACACAATCTTTGTTGTCGGACGTGACTAATCTCCCCACAATGCCATCCCACTGGCTAGAATTTAATTTGCTGGTGGGATGGCATTCTTTGAACTATATCATTTTAAAGTGTAATTCCTTAATGTATAATTATGGACAATGAACATTATTTCAAATTTATATGTTATGAAATCATCCAGTTTATTACCATTACGGCCATGCCTTATCTAACCACACATCTGTCTGCTTCTTCCTGGTCCTTAGTAAAACCACCAGAATCTAGCAGTTGGTTAGCCCTTTAGGAAGCACCTGGCCATGAAAAAACATAAGTACATGATGGCCTCATTTTAATGGAAAAGTGATTCTAAATGCAGAAGCATGCACAGCAAGTGTTGCCACTTAGGTTCATGACAAAACAAATGCCCTGGACAACTCCAAAAGAAAGTTCTGTAAACTAGGCAATTGCTATCTAACTTCTTTGGTACAGAGGGATGGAGTTTTTCTGGAATAATGAAATAATTGAAGCTGGTTTTGACCACGCCCCTCTTTTAAACTGCACCCACTTCAAACCATACCCATGTAATCACAAGAGCTTTTAACACCATACCCACATTAATGGTGGTAGCGCAGCAAAAATGCAAATGGTTGGTGCTCACTGCAGGAATATCATCATTCATATGTGGAAGAAATTATTATATTTAATTACTATATTTAGACATACCCTTAAATCCTCAGGCCTCCCCTGTGGATAGCACAGCAACCTCCAGCACATAATTACAGATTATTTCCAAATGCTAACAAACTCACAGAACAAACCCCTGCCAGGTTCACCTTCCACAGGCAGCATAGGGCAGGCAGAGTATGGCACACATGGGCAGTGTAGGGCAGGCAGAGTATGGCACACACAGGCAGCATAAGGCAGACAGAGAATGGCACACAAAGGAAGCATAGGACAGGCAGAGTATGGCACACATAGGCTGCATAGGGCAGACAGCGTATGGCACATATAGGCAGCATAGGGCAGACAGAGTATGGTTCATATAGGCAGCATAGGGCAAGCAGAGTATGGCACTCACCGGCAGGGTAGGGCAGGCAGTACATACAGTGACACAATGCTGGCACTGCTCCTACAGTATATCCCCAAATAAACCCTGCACACCAGAAGAAACTTTCCCAGGGAGGTATTATAGTTAAAAAGACATTTTTATTTATCAAATCATTATGCAGCAAAAATATTGCGTTTAAACAACATAATATGCAGTATTAAACAAATCAATACATACCACCCAGTGAAAAAACTATACGAAGGCAGATACTCTGGATGAGAGAATACCCCAATGTTTCGGCTCAAACGCCTTTGTCAAGGGAACTCTAGTGTCCATAGTGTAGTACACAGTTGTTAAACCTTTTATGGCGCCAAAAAATTACTCTCCTCTGCTTGGATACCGTGACATCCCTTCCGCAAACATATTCGCTTCCGCGATGTTGCCCCCTATACATTACATATGCACGTACAGGGCGCAACATTGCGGAAGCGAATATAATGTTTGCGGAAGTGATGTATGCGGAAGTGATGTCACGGTATCCAAGCAAAAGAGAGCACGCACTTGTGCAGTAATTTTTTGGCGCCATAACTAAACGAAACGTTGCGAAACGTTGGGGTATTCTCTCATCCTGAGTATCTGCCTTCATATCTTTTTGGGGATTTGATGGTATATACAGGGTGGGCCATTTATATGGATACACCTTAATAAAATGGGAATGTTTGGTGATATTAACTTCCTGTTTGTGGCACATTAGTATATGTGAGGGGGGAAACTTTTCAAGATCGGTGGTGACCATGGTGGCCATTTTGAAGTCGGCCATTTTGGATCCAACTTTTGTTTTTTCAATAGTAGGAGGGTCATGTGACACATCAAACTTATTGAGAATTTCACAAGAAAAACAATGGTGTGCTTGTTTTTAACGTAACTTTATTCTTTCATGAGTTATTTACAAGTTTCTGACCACTTATAATATGTGTGCAATGTGCTGCACATTGTGTTGGATTGTCAATGCAACCCTAGATATCACATACGGACATATAGTATTGGTAACCTCTATATGCTGAATTGGAATTAGATGAGCAACTGCTTGTTGACATCATTTCCACTGACACTACAATGGACAATTTTATGCCCCTACGAAAGTCGAACATTAAGACAGAATTGGTTGGGCAATTGACTGATAAGCTGGTTATACTTACAAAGGGAGTCTAGGGAGCCTAGGGCACAACGATTAGGGGGCGCCAGGCAGGAGCCTCTCCTGCCTACCCCTAGTCCTCCTTCTTTGACATTGCCCCCGCCGTTTGTCATTAGCGGTGGGGGCAATGACCCACTGCATTGCACCAACCCCCCCCCCCACCCCACAACTGTGCATGAGTGCCAAGGCGGGGGGTTGCCTAGGGCGCCCGGTCGGCTTGGCCCACCCCTGATCCTACGTTAGATATATTTTATCGTAATTGGTTGCAAAACAATCCTATTAGGCTTAATTACTGTTAAACATATTTTTTAGTAGACTTAAAGGGGTAGTTCACTTTTAATTAACTTTTAATATGATGTAGACATTGATATTTTGAGACAATTTGCAATTGGACTTCATTTTATATTTCTGAAGGTTTTTTAGTTATTTATCTTTTTGTTCAGAAGCTCTCCCTTTGGTATTATAGCAGCTATCTGGCTGCTAGGGTCTTATTTACCCTAACAACCAGGCAGTGGTTTATACAAGAGATGGGAATAAGAATAAGAGCCTGCATAGAAAGATAAGTAATAAAAAGTAACAATAATAATAAAACTGTAGCCTTACAGAGCAATAGTTTCTGGCTGCTGGGGCCCATTTTAAAGCTGGAAGGAGGCAGAAGAGAAAAGCAAATCATTAAAAAACTAAACAAAAAAAATGAAAACCAATTGGGAATAGGGCATTCTACAGCATACTAAAAGTTAACTTAAAGATGAACCACCCCTTTAAGAAAAGAAGATCCAAATTACAGAAAGACCCCTTATCCAGAAAACCCCAGCAAATAATTTGTTCTTATTTATACTTATAGCTATTTTTATATTAACTAAACTTCCTAGAAAATACAATTATTATCATATGCTAACCAGAGCATAAAGCCCTCATAAACCACTAATAAAATAATAAAATACTTAAAGCCACTCCTTTCCTGACGCAGCTGCTGCCCCTTTAATTTCTATCAATTCGATATATCATAAACAAAAATTTATGCACGACATTATTAGGGCTCCATCTACCCCATGTAAATTCATCAGATTTCTGTTACTCCTCTTTGAATGTCCCACCGGATGCCACATGGGCACTAGTGCAGGGGGCACACCCACAAGTTACAGTATAACAACTAGAACTGCATCTTCTTTTTCCACAGTGGGTCATAAACATGTAACATCATGGCCCCCCTCTGCTATAATACACTTAAATATTTAGGGTACCAGTAATGATCACCCCGATCATACCCCCACCCCCCAGTATGTACCCCCTGATGGTTCTTGTCCTGTTGCTAGAATCCTCCCCCCCCCCTTTATTTCGGGTTACTGCTGCAGAATAAAGGCTGGTAGGGAAGATTAGTAGGGACTCGGCAATATTGCGCACCATAGCTCCTACACAATGATATAAGCACCTGCACCTCTGCAGAAAGTTTGCATACAGTCATTTCTCCCACTGCCTATAAACAACACATCACATTTATCCCGCAAATGCAGCTTTCGGCTAAAAGCACGAACTCACCTGACATGGATCCGCGGGTAAAGAGCTTGGCAGTCCGGCTGCTGCGCACATTGGAAGCAATCTCACAACTAGCAACAATAGAGCTGGGAGGATGCAGTGCGCATGCCCACACCGGAGCAACACACGTGTGGGACAAAATTACAGTTTGTAAATACAACCCTAGATATCTGCAGATATTTTCCATTTAGTTTCTTCCTCCTCCCCATATTAAAACCAAGATGGCAAAATTTGAGACAGACTTGCTTGAGGCTAATGTGTACATTTTGCACGTTGTTGTGTGTGATGCTAACTGTACGTTTAACCCCTAGAAGCACCTTTCCCTATCCTTGTGCTTGGAAGCCGCACCGTTTCTGGGAAAGCAATTACAGTGCTGCGCGCTCCCTCCCAGAAAAGTCCCGGCTCAGAGAGACGCTTGGGCTGCTGCCAGCTCTCACATCCAAGCGCTTTCGCTTTCACTTGGACAGCTGCCAGCATCAGCAACACTCCCAGCAGCCGCTTGCCTGATAGCTCCACCACTATATGGCAGCCACTGAGCAGCTTGCCCAGTAGAACTAACACGTTACACCACCTGAGCCCTTCGGACTAGGCAAGTGACAGCAGCAGTCACGCAGTACATTTCTCGGTGAAACAAGCAATGAGCCCATTTTGGGCAATTAGAATTCAAGCGCCACTAGGTAGCTCTGGCACTGCCCTGTGACAAGCATACATAGCTGGTAGCCATCTGGCCAATATGAACTATAGGTCCCATAGAGTTCGCATGAAATGCACGACATTATTAGGGCTCCATCTACCCCATGTAAATTCATCAGATTTCTGTTACTCCTCTTTGAATGTCCCACCAGATGCCACATGGGCACTAGCGCAGGGGGCACACCCACAAGTTACAGTATAACAACTAGAACTGCATCTTCTTTTTCCACAGTGGGTCATAAACATGTAACATCATGGCCCCCCTCTGCTATAATACACTTAAATATTTAGGGTACCAGTAATGATCACCCCGATCATACCCCCACCCCCCAGTATGTACCTCCTGATGGTTCTTGTCCTGTTGCTAGAATCCCCCCCCCCCCCCCTTTATTTCGGGTTACTGCTGCAGAATATAGGCTGGTAGGGAAGATTAGTAGGGACTCGGCAATATTGTGCACCATAGCTCCTACACAATGATATAAGCACCTGCACCTCTGCAGAAAGTTTGCATACAGTCATTTCTCCCACTGCCTATAAACAACACATCTGGAGGGTGCTGAAATGCCTAAAGAAAGTGCTGAGGGACTGGGGAGCCGGTCGGTACTTAATTCCCTCCAGCAAGAAAAGAGTTAAAAATGAGCTTAGCTTTGGACGGGAAGAAAACGCAGCTATTCTCACCCCCTCCCCTTTTTTTGTCTGTCAGCTCTTCTCTGCAGTGTCACTTGGCAGGCACGGAGCAGCATCTCAGGCACGGAGCAGCATATCAGCAGCTTCTGAACAGCTTCGTTTCCCAACTGCACCTCTCTCCCCTGCCTCCCTCAGACTGTGGAGACTCATTCCCTCCCTACCCAACTTGTCCCCTTTGAATATAAACTTGTCAAGAAAAACACGACACCATAGCTTTTGTGGTTGGAGTTCGGCCACAGCTTTATTGCAGAAAATCCAACATCAGAGAAAATAGTCCTTGCCATGTATTACAAACTTTACCAAACATATAATTATTATAACTGTTTATAACGAATGCCGGCCACTGCAAACGCAGTGGGCATGTGAAAACCATCAAACACCACCAGAGATTAAATGGCCAAGGACTATCCCCCGCCATTTGCTGTGACAAACCGACATGTAACGTATATCTATATATATATATATATATATATATAGGACTTTGAAAACATTTTTTTTTTTTTTTAAATTTTATTTTCATTAGCGAGATCCTGTAAGGAAAATAATTAGAACATGCAAGTGGGATAACTTACAGCCCTATGGGTACTGGCAATTAGCTCTTAAACAGGGAGGGGGGGAGGGAGATGGTGCTCCGTGCCTGCCGATTGAACCTGCAGGGAAGAGCTGACAGGCAGAAAAGGGGAGGGGGTGAGTATAAGCTGCTTTTCTTCCCGCCCAAACCTACTCTCTTTAACTCACTGCTTGCTGGAGGGAATTCAAAGCTGACCAGCTCCCCAGTCCCTCAGCGCTTTCTTTATTCATTTCAGCTCCCTCCAACCGAATCGCCTGCACATCGCAATGAGTGGGGGCCTAATGGAACAGGTGCGGTCTAAGATCGCTGCCGAAGGAGCCGACTGGCTGCGCCAGCTGCTCGGCTCATTCGGCACACAAGAGCAGGGGGGACAAGCGGCGGGCAGCGCCAGTAGACGCCCGGCCCGCCGCGCCCGCCCTCCCTCTCGCCTGAGCCCCAGTCCCCCGCGCGCTACCCGGCGCACGTCCTCCTCCGCTGCCTCCCAACCCCCGACTGCCGCATCTGTGAGGCGGCGCGGGGAGGTCAGGACAGGGGCCCCAGGCGAAGGCGCGCAACATTGCCACCAATGTCTCCCACGGGCCCGCACATTCAGCTCCTGCCCCTGTTAGTCCCAACAGTAATGGCCCCCCACCCCATCGTACCCACCAGCCCAGCATCCCTATTTGCCACCACCAACCCCCATAGCAGCACTGGGCCTGCAGATGTCATGGGGCAAAGTGACCCACTCACAGCAGAATTTGAGGAGGGAGAGCTCCCACTGGAGGAGCTGGAGCAGACATTTTCCAACCCGGGCAGCTTGTCCCCAGACCACTTTTTCTCCACGCAGCCACCCCCCTCACCCCCCCCCACCCGAATCTGCCAGCTATGAGCCACCGGCTCACTATGTATATGATGAACCCTTGGCCCAGACACACTCCAGTTCCCCCCGGCAACTTGGGGGTGCACCCACATCAGGGGCTACCCAGGGTACGGAGGCACATAAGCTTTCCGCTGGCACCATCAGTGGGGTGTCGGCCAACATACAACCTGCCACCACCCAATTTAGGAGCACGGTCGTTCGGAGGGCGGCCTCCACACGATCCACCTCACCAGGTGTACACTGCCGCTATGGCAGTCCCACCCTTTCTGGCACAGGCTACCACCACAGCAGAACCAGGCTACGCGATACATCTGGGCATAGCCCGAGATCTCATCCGGTAGCAGTACCTGCAACCTTCGTTCCAGCTAACCGCAACATATACATGCAGGACCGGAATCCAACGGGTGAGTTTTCATGCGTCAGGGCATGGGGCCAGCAGGCCCACGGCAGTACAGAAATCCTGGCTGCTTTGCATGCTATTATGGACAAGATAGGTCCCTCCGAGCCAAACGCAAATATCTCCTCTCCTTGTCCACTGAAGGATACTTATTTCTGTGGCGTATCCCCGCTGGGTTGTCACCTATCGGGGGAAACTAGGGAAAAAATTTGGCGTAATGAGTTTATCGACATTTGGTCCCTCGAGCAGCCCACAGTGAACAAGGAGAGGAGATTTGATAGATCAGAGGACAAGAAGCCAAAGGTGGCCAAGACTTTTGGCAACTGGCTACAGGCATTTTCGGTCTTTGCCTGCGTCATAGGTCAAAAATATCCGGCCAAATGTTCGGAGCTCTTTGTCTATTTAGATTCCATTTACGGGGCCTACAGGACACACGGGGGCGCCTCATGGTAGCGCTATGATGAGGAATTCAGACGCAGGCTGGCTCTGAAACCAGAGTTGGGATGGGATATGAAAGCCACTGATGCATGGCTCAGAATCATGATGACCCCTAAGCCGCCCTTTCAATATAGTGCCACTGCGCCCTCCAACACCGGGTCCCAAGGCGCAGTGGCAGCAAGACGCCCCGGAGTCTGCTGGCTTTTTAATGAAGGGCACTGCAGATTTTTCAGGACGTGCAAATTCAAGCACGAATGTAACTTTTGCGGCAGGGCCCATTCGGCCCTGCGGTGCTTCAAGAAAACCAGAGTGCCACCTAAAACTCCAACAAGCGTTCGCGGCGAAGACGCCAGTGAACGTACAAAAGATGTCACCATGGCTAGACCAGTACCACAGGAAGGGGGAAGCCGCGTTAATTAGGGATGGCTTTACATACGGCTTCTTTATCCCCTTCACACCAAATTCCCAATCGACCTTTGCAGAAAACCTAAAATCGATCCCAGAAAATATGGAGACAGTGGCAGCCAAGCTGCAAAACGAAGTAGCACTGGGCCGCATGGCTGGCCCGTTCGCTTCCCTGCCTTTCCCAAACTTGCGAGTTTCCCCTTTGGGTGTCGTTCCAAAGAAAGAACCGTGAAAATTCCGGCTAATTCACCATCTCTCTCACCCAAAGGGTAAATCAGTAAATGATGGGATCAGCAAGGAAGCCGCAGCAGTTTCATATGTGTCCTTTGATCGCGCGGTATCCCTGGTACGGCAGGCAGGGAGGGGAGCACAGCTGGCGAAGTCGGACATCGAGTCCGCCTTCCGCCTGCTTCCAGTCCACAGCGACTGCTACCACCTATTGGGCTGCCAGTTCGAAGGCCAGTTCTATTTTGACATGTGCCTTCCCATGGGCTGCTCAATATAGTGTCGCTACTTTGAATGTTTTAGCACTTTTCTCGAATGGGTAGTCAGACACGAAACCGGGTATAACCCCGTCATTCATTACTTGGATGATTTCCTTTTCATAGGCCCCCAAGCCACAAACGTGTGCCAACTGCTTCTGAGCACATTCCAATTTTTTATGTCGAGATTTGGAGTGCCCTTGTCAAAAGAAAAGACGGAGGGACCAACCACCGTTTTGTCTTTCCTGGGCATCGAAATCGACACGGTAGCACTAGTCTTCCGCCTCCCGGAAGACAATCTCCAAAAACTTAAAGGTACAGTAACCGAAATGCTAACAGCTAAAAAAAGTCACGCTTCGTAGCATGCAGTCCTTATTGGGCCTGTTGGTGTTTGCTTGCCGCATAATGCCTATAGCACGGGTCTTCTCGCGGAGGCTATCCCTAGCCACGCGGGGCGTTAAGCATCCTCACCACTTCATTAGGATCACTAAACAATTAAGGGAGGACCTGAAGGTCTGGCAAACTTTCTTGGAACACTACAATGGCCACACCTGTCTCATGGACACTGAAGTGTCCAACGAGGAACTGAGCATGTTTACGGATGCCGCCGGCTCCACAGGGTTCGGAGCCATTCTCGCCCAGAGCTGGTGCGCAGAGCAATGGCCTGACAACTGGGCTTCGGTGGGGCTATGCAAAAACCTGACCCTACTGGAACTGTTCCCCATAGTGGTAGCGGTACAGATATGGGGACAGAGAATATCGGGGAAAAAGATATGTTTCTGGACGGACAATATGAGTGTGGTATTTGCGATAAACAGACTAACTTCCTCTTCCCTACCAGTGCTTGCCCTGCTGCGACATTTAGTCTTGCGTTGCCTTGATTTTAACATATGGTTCCGGGCCCGGCACGTGCCGGGGCGTGTAAATACTGCTGCTGATGCCCTGTATCGTTTTCAGTGGTGGACCTTCAGAGAGCTGGTACCAGCAGTGGAACAGGAGGGAGCGGAATGCCCAGTATTCCTATGGCGCATGGTGGAGGACAACTGCTGAGCATGGTCATGTCCTCGGTAACCCCAGCTACGTGGCAAGCATACAGTAACGCATGGAGTGAGTGGCTTCCATTCACTGGAGCTGGAGGCGAGAAGCAAAAAAGGGGATACGCGCAGGCCAGTAGATTTCCAGCTGCTATATCGCTTGCTAGCCCCGCTGCAGGTCATTTGCAGGTCTCAGTATGAAACCGCACTATTCCAGGCAGCCTTCAGCCTGGCCTTCTTTGGGGCCCTTCGCATTAGCGAGCTCGTCCCCCCGAGCGCCAAAAAGCCAGGCGGCTTAATGCATGGGGACATGATAATAGACAAGAAGTTCATACGCTTCCGGATAGGTAGGTCAAAAACCGATGTCTTGGGGAGGGGCTGCTGGGTAACCATCTCCGCTATTCATGGACAGGCTTGCCCAGTAAACTTGATTACTGCTTATGCGGCGCTAAGACGTGCTGGAGCGAATTTCCTTGTCCATGAGGATGGCTCCCCCCTTACGCGCTACCAATTTAGCCGCCTTTTCAACAGATGCTTGGAGCACCTGGGTTTAAATAAAAAGGAGTTTGGTACACATTCCTTTAGGATCGGCGCAGTGACAGAAGCTTGTTTACAGGGCCTCAGCGAATCAGCCGTAAAAACTGTGGGAAGGTGGAAGTCCAACTGTTTCGCTGCATATGTCCGTCCCAAGTCCTACCGGAAGTGTAGAATTTACAACGGCCCGCTAGTACTGGTCGTGCATGCGGGTGGCAACGACCTAGGCGTGGTTAAGGTAGCAGAGCTCATAACACTGATTAAGTCGGATCTAGAACGCTGCGCCTCACTGTTCACCAACCTGGTTATATTATGGTCCGAAATCGTCCCTAGGCTGACCTGGAGGGGGGTTAGAAATTTGGCTGCGATTGATCGCGCACGCAGGCTCCTAAATGTGAAGATCTCCCGTTTTATCAGGAGTAAAGGGTGGGTAGCATGGCGACACTGTCACCTGGAGGGTGAAACGTATAGATTCATGACCCAGGACGGAGTACACCTTAACGACATAGGACATGATATTTTCCTGTCCGAATTACAAGATGGCATCGAGCGGGCGCTAGGGCTTTTGGTGGGTGGGGGTCGGAGTTCAAGTAGGGATACATGAACTCCTCCTGGCGGGGGATAGTCCTTGGCCATTTAATCTCTGGTGGTGTTTGATGGTTTTCACATGCCCACTGCGTTTGCAGTGGCCGGCATTCGTTATAAACAGTTATAAAAAAAATGTTGTTGCGATGTTTGGTAAAGTTTGTATTACATGGCAAGGACTATTTTCTCTAATGTTGGATTTCTGTAATAAAGCTGTGGCCGAACTCCACCCACAAAAGCTATGGTGTCATCGTGTTTTCTTGACTAGGCGTTACATTCATGGGGGACAATTTTGGTAGGGAGGGAATAAGTCTCCACAGTCACATTTATCCCGCAAATGCAGGTTTCGGCTAAAAGCACGAACTCACCTGACATGGATCCGCGGGTAAAGAGCTTGGCAGTCCGGCTGCTGCGCACATTGGAAGCAATCTCACAACTAGCAACAATAGAGCTGGGAGGATGCAGTGCGCATGCCCACACCGGAGCAACACACGTGTGGGACAAAACAGAGGAGTCTGAGGGGCAACCATTAATGGGATATAAAACAAACTCCACTAAAGGACCCGGTCAATTCATGGCCAGTGTCGGGAGGGAAAAGTGGATAACTTTTTTTTGAATGCGGCATATGTGGGACAATTTGAGGGCGGTGCTGGTCGGAGGGTGCTGGGTAACATGGGCAAGTGACCCCAAAGAGGGCACTGGCCAGTGAGTGTGGGGGTGAGTGACACACGGGCAGTGGTGAAAAGTCTGAGTTATATGGCGGTGCAGACTGGCATATGGGCAGAAACAGAAGGGGTTATGACAGGCATAGTGTTGGAATGGAAAAGTGGGTGGGGTCAAGGGATGAAAATGACAAAAGGGATCATGTGAAGGGCAGTAACTGACACATGGTGACTGGATGAGAGTGACATGTAGGGAGAAGAGGAAAAAGAGATAACATCTGCAAATGAGTGGCGAACATGGCACACAGGGTGAAACTAAGATTGGTGCATTGGGTGTGAGTTAATGGTGTGTCTAAAAGATAAGGTTAGGCTGATATTGTCACTTGGGGTGGAAGAGAAAGATGCATGGGGAAATGGGTACAAGGTCTGGTATTCATCAAAGTGGGGGAGAGCATGGCATATACATAGATAAGGGATTTGGACCTAGACTGGCACACAGGAGTGAGGGAGGACAGAAAAAACCTGATGAGGCTGTGAAAGGCACATGGGGTGGAAAGGACAGCAGAAATAATGGCATCAGTGCCAGGGATCAGTGGTATGTAGCTGAGATTGGCACATTATTATTGAGAATATGCAATAGAGAATGGTTGATGGAGAGGACAACTAGGATAAAGACAGCAGGGGCTATCCCCTGACAAATACAAAGAAGATAAAGAAATATAGGGCAAGAAAAAGTATGCAATAATTAAGCACATTATTCAGTGAGAAACACAACCATTTATTGGCTCAGAATTTAGATACAAAATTCAAAAAACAAAACATACTATACTAAATGGAAAGATACATCCCATGCTACATGGCACCCTCTCTCCTTCTTAACGCGTTTCGCACACTAAGTGCTTCCTCTGATGAAGTTTATTTCCAAGTTTATTACAAAATGTGTCATTCTGTCAACTGGGGGCTGCCTGACCAGTGATAATACCCAGTTATGGAACATAATTCCCAGTGAAATGGGGGAAAATTATTTTGTAGCAGAATTTGGTTTTAGACAACTGTAGGCTTGATGTAAATCCCAGCTAGCAGAAGGGTTTTAAGAAGGTAGCAGGGGCCCATGAGGCCAGTGCTGACCATGTTGCAATGGGCCAGGGGTGTGTAAGTAAATTGTAGAGCCATAATCTCTAAAATCAATGGTGGAGGCTGGGAAATCTATCCAAAATGTCTATTGGACATATTTGGTGGACTTACCGCCTTGTTGGATGAAAATGCAGCATCCATTTTTACTTTCAGTTATGTTGGATGGCTAATCTTTCATATACCATATACCTATCAGATTTAAATATCAGTTTCATTTTTATAGTAGAATAAGCTAGAAAACAAGTCAAAATGTTGATTCATTTCCTTTTCTTTGTCCAGTCGCAAAGTGGTTATTTTGGTCACTTTCATAGCTTTGGGATAAGAATTAGCATTAATATTTTCCAATACTGAACTTAGGCATGTTTAAGCAGTACATATAAAGGCAGTGACACACAGGGGGGCTTGGTCGCCACACGACAAATCTTCATTGTCGCAGGCGACTAATCTCCCCACAATGCCATCTAGTGCTGGGCAGTATACCGCTGCATACCGAATACCGTTTTTAAAAAAAAAAAACGATATTAATTTTGTACATACCGCAATACCGGTGTGCGCGCTTCCTCCTATCTTCTTCTAAGTAGATCAGGGTTGCGCCCCGTGCATACGTGACATCCGTACGCACGGGCGTCCCATGCGTACGTGACGTCAGTACGCACGGGCGCAACTTTATAAAAGGGCCTGTCTCCGCTCGGAGACAACAGAAGCAGCATCGCTCGGGACGCATCGCTGGAGGATCCCGAGCCTGCAATCCTGCATATTTTATTTATTTATATACCGTGACACCGATATAATTTTGAAAAATACCGTGATATTAATTTTTGGTCATACCGCCCAGCTCTAATGCCATCCCACTGGCTAGAATTTAATTTGCCAGTGGGATGGCATACGCGGCACCGCGATTTGCTGAAGTTGCCTTGAGAGTAAACTTCGGTCGACTTTGGCAAATTGAGGTGCCTTATTAGTCATACTGCTAATAAGGCATCCTTTGATAACAAGGAACTTGTCTTTTTCTAAAGTTTAGTATTATCAGACTCCTAATAAGTTTAGTTTCCATTCTTTGAACTATATCATTTTAAAGTGTAATTCCTTAATGTATAATTATGGACAAGGAACATTATTTCAAATTTATATGTTATGAAATCATCCAGTTTATTACAGTTACGGCCATGCCGTATCTAACCACACATCTGTCTGCTTCTTCCTGGTCCTTAGTAAAACCACCAGAATCTAGCAGTTGGTTAGCCCTTTAGGAAGCACCTGGCCATGTACATGATGGCCTCATTTTAATGGAAAAGTGATTCTAAATGCAGAAGCACAGCAAGTGTTGCCACTTAGGTTCATGACAAAACAAATGCCCTGGACAACTCCAAAAGAAAGTTCTGTAAACTAGGCAATTGCTATCTAACTTCTTTGGTACAGAGGGATGGAGTTTTTCTGGAATAATGAAATAACTGAAGCCGGTTTTGACCACTCCCCTCTTTTAAACTGCACCCACTTCAAACCATACCCATGTAATCACAAGAGCTTTTAAGACCGTACCCATATTAATGGTGGTAGCGCAGCAAAAACACAAATGGTTGGTGCCCACTGCAGGAATATCATCATTCATATGTGGAAGAAATTATTATGTTTAAATTTAGACATACCCTTAAATCCTCAGGCCTCCCCTGTGGATAGCACAGCAACCTTCAGCACATAATTACAGATTATTTCCAAATGCTAACAAACTCACAGAACAAGCCCCTGCCAGGTTCACCTTCCACAGGCAGCATAGGGCAGGCAGAGTATGGCACACATGGGCAGTGTAGGGCAGGCAGAGTATGGCACACACAGGCAGCATAAGGCAGACAGAGAATGGCACACACAGGCAGCATAGGACAGGCAGAGTATGGCACACATAGGCTGCATAGGGCAGACAGAGTATGGCACATATAGGCAGCATAGGGCAGACAGAGTATGGTTCATATAGGCAACATAGGGCAAGCAGAGTATGGCACTCACCGGCAGGGTAGGGCAGTCAGTACATACAGTGACACAATGCTGGCACTGCTCCTACAGTATATCCCCAAATAAACCCTGCACACCAGAAGAAACTTTCCCAGGGAGGTATTATAGTTAAAAAGATATTTTTATTTATCAAATCATTATGCAGCAAAAATATTACATTTAAACATAATATCCAGTATTAAACAAATCAATACATACCACCCAGTGAAAAAACTGAAAAAAAGATACGAAGGCAGATACTCTTGATGAGAGAATACCCCAATGTTTTGGCTCAAACGCCTTTTTCAAGGGAACTCTAGTGTCCATAGTGTAGTACACAGTTGTTAAACCTTTTATGGCGCCAAAAAATTACTGCACGAGCGTGCACTCTCCTCTGTTTGGATACCTTGACATCCCTTCCGCAAACATATTTGCTTCCGCGATGTTGCCCCCTATACATTACATATGCACGTACAGGGCGCAACATCGCGGAAGTGAATATAATGTTTGCGGAAGTGATGTATGCGGAAGTGACGTCACGGTATCCAAGCAGAAGAGAGCACGCACTTGTGCAGTAATCTTTTGGCGCCATACAAGGTTTAAAAACTGTGTACTACACTATGGACACGAGTTCCCTTCAGA
This sequence comes from Xenopus tropicalis, assembly GCF_000004195.4. Classification (NCBI taxonomy): domain Eukaryota; kingdom Metazoa; phylum Chordata; class Amphibia; order Anura; family Pipidae; genus Xenopus; species Xenopus tropicalis. Next base: position 37,015,346 of record NC_030685.2, read on the forward strand.
AAGGCGTTTGAGCCGAAACGTTGGGGTATTTTCTCATCATAAGTATCTGCCTTCATATCTTTTTTTTCCAGATTTTTCACTGGGTGGTATGTATTGATTTTATATTAATGGATAGTATGTTGTTTAAATGCAATATTTTTGCTGCATAATGATTTGATAAATAAAAAAGTCTTTTTAACTATAATACCTCCCTTGGAAAGTTTCTTCTGGTGCGCAGGGTTTATTTGGGGATTTGCTGGTATATATAATCCTTTTATGGGGGGATTGTTGAAACCCTAGCACCTAGATACTTATATATATATATATATATATTTGTGTGTATATATTTTTTCTACAGTAAAGGGCCCTCCACTATTCTAAATACTGCTCCTACAGTTTGTCTGAGGTGTCAACAGGTTAAAATGTGGGCGCTTACAGTCTGAGTGGTGAACAATGCAGGAACTACAAAGTGTGAACAATACAGGGGTTTACAGCCTGTCAAGAGTTATTCTGTAGTGAGTGGGAAAAGGTAAGGTGAGTCCTTCAGGCAGGGGCTGTTATAGGATGGAGGAGGCGTAGACCAAATGGGACAGTACAGATCAGGACAGGACGGAGCGGGCGTAGATCAGATGGGACGGAGCGGGCGTAGATCAGATGGGACAGGAAGGGACGTAGTGGACATAGATCAGATGGGACGGAGCGGGCGTAGATCAGATGGGACAGGAAGGGACGGAGTGGACAAGGCAAGATCAGGCAGAACAGGACGGAGCAGACAAAGGCAAGAACAGGCAGAACAGGAGTGAGGACTGAGGAGAGGAGTGAGGAGCAGGGAGTGAAACAAGAACAAGACAAGGGGCAAGGAAGCAAGAAAACAAGGCTAAGAACAAAGAAAAGAAGAAGCAAGACAAAGGAGCCAGAACAGGAACACCAGCTAGGGACAGGCCACAGTGCTAAATGTAAACAATGTTCAGGCACTGATTGTGAGGAGGGCTGGGCTAATATAGGGTAGAGTCAGTCCTGATTGGCTGACCCCACCTAGCCAATAAGGCTGCTGGGGTAATGTAATGAAGCCCAGGACACTGGTGAAAGGGATTACAAAGCAATCCCCTCTCACCAGCTGCTCTCCTGGCTCACCAGTTAGGGAGAGCAGCCAAGAACCAGTAGGTCCAGGGATCAATCCCCAGCAGAGCCTTACACAGCCTGACTATGAGGTGTGAACCATGCAGGGGGCCAGTTAATCTCAGTACTGATACCATTTAAATCTTACACAAAGGTAAACAATCACAGCAGCCAGATAGGAGGGGGCTACACAGTGGAGGCCATGGGCTACCAAATAAACAGCCGTAAACTAGACAATTCTACAGTTTCTGGATTATTATGAACCCTTGTTAAAGCCAGTAGTGTGACAGTGGCAGGTTTGCAGAATAAGTCAATTTTTTGGTATCTGATAAACGTCTTACATTGGTTTCTTTGTCTGAAATAATTCTCCCACCACTGATATTATTGCCTTACATGGTCATAGATAATGACAGTATTTGCAGCTCCAGAACAAGTTTCTTTTGCACCACAATTGTTCTGCATCCAAAAGGATGGCTATGAGGGGGGTTTAAACTAGGTAAGGGGGGTTGAGTAAGAGCATTATGGAGAAGCTAATATGGACAGGGCAGTGGTATTAGATTGGGGTCATGTGGTAGTTGTGAGGTGGCACTTAATTACACAAAGGTCTGCGTTTCACTGGGATTTCCAACACAATTCTTAACACATTTTGCTGGGTAATATCCAGCATTATGTCAAGAAAAATACAGAGGGATGAGATATGGAAGTGCCTTAAATGAGAACTAAACCCTAAAAATCGCAAAGTACCGATCATTACGAAAAAAACGCATTTGAAGGCTTTTCGGACGTTCGTGGATTAGTAAATGTGCCCCATAGTATTGGTAACCTCTATATGCTGAATTGGAATTAGATGAGCAACTGCTTGTTGACATCATTTCCACTGACACTACAATGGACAATTTTTTGCCCCTACGAAAGCCGAACATTAAGACAGAATTGGTTGGGCAATTGACTGATAAGCTGGTTATACTTCAAAACTAGGGCGCCTAGGGCGCAACGATTAGGGGGCGCCAGGCAGGAGCCTCTCCTGTCTACCCCTAGTCCTCCTTCTTTGACATTGCCCCCGCTGCTTGTCATTAGCGGTGGGGGCAATGACCCACTGCATCGCACCAACCTAGGGCGCCCAGTCGGCTTGGCCCGCCCTTGATCCTACGTTAGATATATATTTTATCGTAATTGGTTGCAAAATAATCCTATTAGGCTTAATTACTGTTAAACATATTTTTTAGTAGACTTAAAGGGGTAGTTCACTTTTAATTAACTTTTAATATGATGTAGACATTGATATTTTGAGACAATTTGCAATTGGACTTCATTTTATATTTCTGAAGGTTTTTTAGTTATTTATCTTTTTGTTCAGAAGCTCTCCCTTTGGTATTATAGCAGCTATCTGGTTGCTAGGGTCTTATTTACCCTAACAACCAGGCAGTGGTTTATACAAGAGATGGGAATAAGAATAAGAGCCTGCATAGAAAGATAAGTAATAAAAAGTAACAATAATAATAAAACTGTAGCCTTACAGAGCAATAGTTTCTGGCTGCTGGGGCCCATTTTAAAGCTGGAAGGAGGCAGAAGAGAAAAGCAAATCATTAAAAAACTAAACAAAAAAAAATGAAAACCAATTGGGAATAGGGCATTCTACAGCATACTAAAAGTTAACTTAAAGATGAACCACCCCTTTAAGAAAAGAAGATCCAAATTACAGAAAGACCCCTTATCCAGAAAACCCCAGCAAATCCCAAGCAATCTGGATAACAGAATAACAAAGGCTTTTGTTATTTCTAGTTAGCCAAAATATACACCAAGGGGCACATTTACTAATCCACGAGCGTCCGAATGTGTTTTTTTCATAATGATCGGTATTTTTGCGATTTTTTTCGTCGCCGTTGCGAAAAATTCGGATTGGTTTTTCCGCCGTTTACAATTGCTCAATACGAAAAAAATCGCGGCAGCGACAAAAAAGTCGTGCAAAAATGATAAAGTTGTGACGGCGACGAAAAAGTTGGGCAAAATGTGAAAAAATCGCGAAATTTTCATTTCCAATATGATTTTTTCCCGTTCGGGATTCGGATTCGAGGATTAGTAAATGTGCCCCCAAGTGTTTTAGTTGGTTAAATAACTGGTGAATTGGGCCAACCTTAGCAGACCTGAGCCAGGATATAAAAATCTCTATGTAAGAAAAGTACTCTTGTGTCAAAGCATTGCTTAAATTGTAGCAGACCTTGCAGAGCTGATTCATCATGCTGGAAATAAAATGCTTGTATAGTAAAGAAAAAACACTAAAAATGATAGACAAGTGTGTAACATTTTAATGACTAAGGCTGCCAGTGTACATCTTTAATGTGGCCCAGTCAGGGCTAAATTGGTGCAGCAAAATGGAAAATTAGGTTCAATGTTGAAAAGTGCAAAGTTATGCACTTTGGTAGAAATAATTTAAATGTGAGTTATACACAGTGTCGGACTGGCCCACCGGGACACCGGGAAAAATCCCGGTGGGCCCCCGTCCTGCTGAGCCCCGCTTACTTTAAATTACCGGTTTCCCTTCCTGATAGGCCAACTGCAGGGCTGCTGCTGGCCAAATGGGTGCCCTAAGCAGAAATTTACTTTTGTGCCCCCTCCCCCAAATATTAAAAATAAAGTAATAAAAAAAAACACCTACTATAGGGGCCCCGCACACAGTGCCCCCAATAGCCCCCATAGATTGATTGAACTATCCGGGACAGCGGGATGCGCTATTAAAACCGGCGGGACAGTGTTGGGGGGTATGTTATAATATATAAAAACAATTTTTTTGAGCAGCTGGGATGGTGCCCCCCTAGGAGTTGGTGCCCTATGCAGACTGTGTACTCTGCTTATAGGGAGCGGCGGCCCTGCCCAACTGCCACAGCCGCAGCTGCACTCCTTGTCACCTTGCTGGTCCCCCCACCACCCTTAATCCTGTCGCTTTAGTGGGCCCCCTGCCTTCAGAGCCGCCACTATGCTGAGCCTTCCACCATCTGCCTAGTATGGGAAAGATGGCCGTGCGTTTCACAGAAGAACGCACGGCCATCTTTCCCATACAAGGCCAGCAGTGGATGGCCCAGCAGAGAGATGGCTCCGAAGGCAGTATGGGGCCCAACAAAGCGACAGCGTCAAGGGTGTTGGGGGGACCAGCAAGGCGACTATGTAATTTTTCCCCCAAAGCTCTCCTTATCACCCTGCTGGGCCCCCCGCTGCCCTTTCTATCACCCTGCAGACCTTCTAATTGTGCAGTGGGTCAGGTAATATTTTTAATATATTATTTTTCTTACTCCTACTGGCATTTGGGGTTAATTTGTTTATTTCCATTTTATGAAGTGATATGGCTTGTGGGGGGTTAATATGGTCATTACTAACATGGTTAAGATTAAGTTCACTTGTTCATTGTCTTGTCTGGGGTTAATATGTTTAATGGCCATTTCTTACTGGTATGTCTTGGGATAATTTGCTCATTGTTGATTTCTTACTGGCTTGTCTGGGGTTAATATGTTTAATGGCCATTTATTACTGGTATGTCTGAAGTTAATTTGCTTATTGTGCATTCCTTACTGGCATTTCTGCAGTTAATGCATATTATCCATTTCTGCAGTAATTTTATTTGCATGTGTGGGTCATTATACCTTCAGTATGTGGCAAAGAGATTAAAAAGGTTGGCAACATGTTAAGCACAGTGCATGTTTTGAAGTCCCAAGCTTTATTTTCACTTTAGGCCCTATATTATGATGAGACAGCCCCGTTGTGCATATATATAGTGTGGGTTGGGTGGCAACAGCAGCAGTCGCAGCAGTTGCACTTATGGGTATGGTGGGCCCCTGGGGTGAGATTTTCTGGTGGGCCCCAGGTACCCCAGTCCAACACTGGTTATACACTAAATGTTAGTGTGTTGGGGGTATCCTTAATTGAGAAGGATCTGGGGGGTTTTGTAGATAACAAGCTGTCTAATTCCAGGCAATGTCATTCAGTGGCTACTAAAGCAAATAAAGTGCTGTCTTGTATAAAAAAAGGGCATTGGCTCAATGAATGAAAAAATCATTTTGCCTCTTTATAGGTCTCTATAAGGCCTCACTGTGAGTATGCAGTGCAGTTTTGGGCTCCAGTCCTTAAAGGAGAAAGAAAGGCTAATAAAGAGTTAATCTCAAGCTGCAGGCATACCTTCAGTTGTCTCAATAGTGCCCTTAAGTCTCCCCATATTTCACCTGTTCAGATGATCAGAAGCCAAACAGGAAGAAAGTTCCCATAATGCCTCACTCCTGCACAGACACCCAGACCAAGTGTACATGCTCAGTTAGACTATGAGTCAGCTTCCTGCTGATTGGCTCAGATCCACATTCCTAAGGGGGGGGTGCGTTCTTAGGATTCTTGAGGGGGGGCAGGATAGAGGAGACAACAGAGAGCTGTGTGTCTCTGGCACGTGAATTACAGAAACAAGAAATCTTTTCACAGAGAAGTCGGTGCAGCATTTCTGTGAGTGCTTATGGCTGTATTTACATAGACCTTTCTGATAAAGCTTACTTAGTTTTTACCTTTCTTTCTTCTTTAAGAAGGATATTAATAAGCTGGAGAGAGTGCAGAGACGTGCAACTAAACTGGTAAAGGGGATGGAAGATTTACACTATGAGGTTATTAAATAAGGAAATTAATCATTTTTCCCTCGCAAGTGCCTTTTTTCCAGAGAAAACAACCCCAACCTTGACAGTCTAACCTCATAGTTAGTGTCTATACAAAGTGTCTTTACAAGTACATTAGATGGGGTTATAGTGAAGTTACTTTTTCCTATAAAAACAATGTATGTGAGTGTATAGATAGGTCAGGATAGGTTTGTGTGTGCTAGGTTTACTTGGAGGGGTTGAACTTGGACTTTGGTATTTTTTCAACCCAACTTAACTATGTAACTATATGTAACTATATTGCTACTTTCTTATCCTGGTCTGTTTCTAGAGTGGTGTAAACTAATAGCCCTACATTGGTTAGCCCCCACTCTCTATTGCAATAGTAAAAGAAAGGTTAACATGTATTCAATCAATGCATTATCTTTCAGCTCTCTTGTATCTTGTATCTTGATAATAGCATTTGGCTTCCATGGGTAAAGGTCCCCATACACGGGCCGATAGTAGCTGCCGATATTGGTCTCTTGGAGCGATTCGGCAGCTAATCAGCCCATGTATGGGCACTTCCGACGGGCCTGCCCGACCGATATCTGGCATGAAATTGGCCAGATCTCAATCAGGCAGGTTAGAACTGACTGCCCCATTGCCGCAAATATAATTCGATCGTTTGGCCCTAGGTGGGGATATCGGGTGAAGATCCGCTCACTTGGTGATCTCGCAAAGTGAGCGAATCTCTACGTGTATAGGGACCTTAACTTATCTGTAAACATAAACAAGGGTTTCCTTTCAATCTGAAGGTAGATCACTGTCAGGTCATTTCAAAGTAGGTTAATGTCTACATTGCCATTATCCACAACTTCCTGTTCAAGTGGGACTGCATTACCCTCTGTTTTTATGTTTTTGTATCCCTCTTTAGTTTTCCTTTTCCTAATTATCTTTAAACATTTTCATTAATATCTTTCTTAATTTTCTATATGCTTTATTTGCGATTAAATTACATTTTAGCGTTGAGTTATTTTATAAATTAAATTATAAATAGTTATAAAAAATATGACAACACTAGTTCTGTTTGACCTGGATGTTGTACTTACTAAATGAAGTGGCATCAGTGAAAATATATTCTTCTTCTAGTTCATCCATAAGTGGTAAACATGTATGAAGTATTTCATTTCTTTCTGCAAATTTTAAGGACATATCCAATGTAAGATTATCCATATTGTTCTCACTGAGTGAATTTAGAAAATATTCCAGTGGCGTGGTCTGTGTTTCCAGAGAATTATTGGGAAATTGAGTTATGGTATTAGAGAATGAGTTAGAGACAGTCTTTCTGGGTAACTGTAGGTTCTCCTGCCTTGAATCCATACCTGCAACAGACAAAAGCAGAAGACTGTATTTTTCTTTACAAAATGACTCAAACAAGTCAAGCAATATTGCATATCCAACTCAGATGCATAGATACACATATGTTGTATAGGAAAGTATTATGTCCCCAGTGAGCCATACCTTCATACCATATTATCTTTATGGAAAGATAATAAAAATGTGTTAAGTTAGAAAAAAATTGTGCAATGAGAACAAAAATGAAGCAAGGTTTTCCAGATATTTAAGCTCTATGTTGACCAATTTGTTTTGATAAAAATCACACAAAACATATATTGCTTGATTTGTTTGACATTGAAGTTCTGTATACACATTTAATATCACTAGTAACAACAGGAATGTTCAAGCTATTTGTTGCACTTACTAACTGCAGGTGCCTCTAGTGGATAGTCTTCCCTCTCAGGTCCACAGAAAAGTGATGGGAATTTATGGCGAATTTCAGGTTTTTCTACAGCAATCAAAGCAATTTTCCGTGCAAGATCATCTGTGTCATTTTCACTTAGCAAACTAACATAATATTCCATGGATATAATCTTGGTTTCAACAAGCTGACTAAGAAGTTTTCTTAGGTCGTTAGAGGAGGAGTTGGAGACAATTTGTGTCGTAAAAGGCAGGATCTCCTTAAAGTAATTCATGGCTGCAAATAAAGGGAAGACTGTGAATTCAAGGTGTCCTTTTAACTAACTAACTAACTGTCTCTTATGTGAAGGAAAGAGAAGCACAGCTTTTTTGTAGCCTCTAGAGTTTCCTCTTTTTTTGCAGAAACCAGTGCATTTTAATTTTTAAATGTGTGGTTATATAATCCGAAACAACTTGGAGAACTATATGCTTCCTAAAATGTGTTAATGTTAAAGTGATCAGCATTGTACATAGATAGCTCCCATAGGTAACACTGGATCTAAATCTGGATATACAGTATAGGCAGTTTGTATACTTTGTAAATTAAATCCCGTAAAGCACTGGTTCCCAAACGGTAGCCCCCCCACTTAAGAGGGATTATAGTAGTGGCAGACTAGGCTCAGCCAGAATACCAATTTGAGCAGGTTATGTAGAGAATGCCTGTTTGTTCTTCAGATACATCGGAAAGCCAAACCTAAAGGTTAGTTAGGGTGATATTTATGTTGAAAATGTATTTGCTGTCCTAAATATTCTTGGAACTATGGCTGATTGGCTAATACACAAATATTGGCTTGGACTAAAAAAGTCTGACAATCACTGTTTAAAAGGATAAAAGCTACACAGGAGAAGAATTAATATTCATGTGAATGATGGCCAGTACAGGTAGCTCTGTAGTAACTTAATGCAGTAGCTCTTTGCCAACGTCAACAGGTGAGTCTTGCTGTCACTGACACTCTGCTGATATCTTCTGTTAGCCATACAAAGGAAAAGTAATGCAAAGTGAGTATCCTGACCATTTTTGTACCTCAAATTACTGGTACCAAAGGCCCAGAAAAGTGCTTCACTAGCTTCATGTTAGACTTCAGAGCTCATCTGCCAGTTACCAGCCCAATACTAGCTACAGAACTGAAAGCTGTTGCAAAATTTCTCAGGAAGCAGAGAATTAAATCCCTATTCTATTTATACACTGCTAATAGAATAGTTTGTGTTTGGTATGAAAATGTCTCTTATTAACATTTAAATGAATGTAGGCATGGTACTGTAATAATTTGTTTTGTTCACAAAATTATGTTCTGGAGAATGGCATTATAAGCAGCAATCATTATGGCTTTATGAAGGACAGGTCATGTGAGACAAATTTAATTGCTTTTTATGATGAGGTCAGTAAGAAGCTGGACAGTGGGGTTGCAGCATTTGATACTGTTCCCCACAAACAACTGCTTTTTTAAATTAAAGCAAATAAGAGCGGCTTCAGATGGGTTTTTTTTGCTTTCCTCTGGATCAACTAGCAGTTAGGCAGGTTATATATAGGCATTAAGGTTAAACTTGATGGACGTGTTTATTTTTTCAACCTAACTTACTATGTAACAAATTATTCGCCATTTAATATAATGTCAGATGGTTGTTAGACTTCCAGTTATTGACAAACCTGTTTTCATTGTGTGTACATGGTGTCAGGGGAAAACTATCAAACCCACATTTAACTTAATTTAAAATAGTAGTATAACATTTATAAAATTCTATTAGCAGGGGTATTTTTATATTTCTCAATATGACATTTTCTGAAAATCTTAAGGCATAGCAGTTTTGGAAAACTGACCTGCATAGGGAATGATAACCAATAAGCGAATTCTCCATCATCACCTCCATAAAGCAGCAAAACTGTCATGCTTTAGGCTGATGGTTCAGGGAGTGTTTACTCCTACTGCATTCTCAGCCATGACTGAGGAGGTGTCACTGGTAGACACAGATGGACACACATTAAAGGAATTTAAAAGGAATTTAAAAAGACAATTGCTCCTACATTTTAACATCCACTATACAAAATTGTATGTGTCTGCTTTTCCCCTCTCTTAAATGAGCCCTGTATGTAAGATTATAGCATACATAACAGAATGTAAAATAAAGCTACTCTAAAGGGCACCTCATACCGATGGGATTCCTTCTAAGCATTGGTCTCTGATATTGTCATCTATGTAGGAGGGTAAAGGAGTTGCACACCTTTACTTTAAGTAGTGCCTATAAAAGTTAATACAGCCAAGGGCTGGGCTTGTTCAGTTGGGAATTGAGAGCTATTTCCCTGGCAGCTCTGTAATTGGATGGGGGTGTCAGGTGTCCCTAGGGAACACCATGTATTTTGTGCTTTGGACCTCACTTGTTGGAAGGGGTGGTCAGATGCTGGAGAATCTGAGGTAGGAGGCCTCAGTAGGAGTAGCTAACGTCAAAATTGATGTTATAATTGTTTGCTCTAGGAGTTAAGCCGAGGGTGGTCAGTAAGCAGAGGCTCCAATAAGGACATAAGAAGGGTTAATACCTTGGGACATCACCTGCCAGCTTAGGGCTCCAATTGTTCAGGGTCAGGGACAGAGGGATCTGCTGATTAGAGTCCTTTAAACTGAGGGCTAGTTCACCTTCAATTGAATAGTACTGCTGTCTATAACTAATGCTCTGCCTGAGCCTAATACTATCCAGGGAAGTAACTACTAAAATACTGTAAAGTGAGTGTATTCTGTATTATCTAAGTAACATCAGAGACTGTTTGTGAGTGTGTGTGTGTGATATCAGAGTGGTTAACTGTGGAGAAGGCCCACCTGAGTGAGTTCTACCAGGATTTGCAGGGAATTGCAACTCCCCAGGCCCATGTCTATGTAAAAAGCAGTTTTCTCTGTCCAAAGGTATACAGAGTATAAAAATTAACTTAAAATAGCATTACGTCAGCATTTCTATACTCAACTAGGTGAGCAGCCTGGAACTGGTCCCAGCAAGTACAGAGACAGACTATCAGGTTTTCATTTCAATCTGTGGAATCCTCTATGTAACAAATAAAATACATTTATATTTATTTCTCGAAGTTTAGATTTCAATTCCATATTTATCTTTTTTACATAAGCCTAACTGATTGAACTCTATTTACTACTGCAGATATACCAGTTTAAAATTGCCAAAATATTCTAGGTTATTTTTCTGATGAATTAAACACAATGAAACATATCATTACATAAGTGGAATAATTAAGGCCAGAACATTTACCATTAAGAAACGCCCTTTTGCATACTTATACACAGGTAATGTTACCAAAAAGCTTTACAGTTCTCTGTTTCCTCTTGGAAAAAAAGATATGCAAAAATGGACGCAAACCCTAGCCCACAACCCCACTTAGCACCCTTGCGTTCCAAAAAGATTACAACACTGCCTATGTTAGGCTGAACCTTTTACCTACCATTTACCAACAGTAACTGGTGTTGAATTTTAGTCCAGCAAGTGCAGAGTGAAGCAAGGCCCCAAGATGCTGTGCTGCAAATGCTGTGAGTTTGAGCCCCATAGTGCCCTTGCACTTGTGACCCTGCTTTACTTAATGAAGGCTGGCAGAACCCAGTTAGTACCCTACTGACTGTTTAAAACACCTTCAGCTCTGAAATGTCTCCAAGTTAGCCCTGCTTCTTAGAGAAGTTCAACAAAATGATCACATTCTGGTTTTCTTTCTGCTTCAGTGTTATATAAAAGGAGGAATTATGTTTCTAGGCGTGGAGTGAATTACAGCTTGAAAGTTATATTATATAGCACGCAAAATTCTCCAATGTCTCTTTTGAATACACACACACATTTTTGAGTTTATTGTGAAATGAAAGAGTTCACTGAGTAGCCTGTTTGTGATAAAAGAATATTGTTTTGATGATACATCCCTGCAGAGTATGTTGCTGCTTTATAAGTATGTGTAAATAATAACAATAAAAATGAACAGCAACAGTTTGGCCTTCTTTTATAATGCTCAAGTGTATAGATCAGTATGCATATCATGGTCTCTTACTGCATGACTTTGCACCTAAGAGATAATTGTATGAGAATAGTGCATATGGCAAAGACAGTAACAGGAATTGACCTATGACTAAAGACATGAAGATATGTGGGAGTTTAAAGGGCTTTGTTGTTATTTTATAGACCAGTGCTTTCCAACTTCTGTGGCACCGAGGGCTGGAATTTTTCCGACCTACGTGGTGGAGGGCCGATAATGGAAGACAGTTTTGACCACTCCCCTTTTTGAAACCGCACCCACTTGAAACCACACCTGTGTTATCACATGACCATACCCATATTAATGGTTGTAGTACAGCAAAAACCTGCCATACTCTGCCTTCCCTACCCTGCCTGTGTGTGCCATACCCTGCCTTCCCTACCCTGCCTGTGTGTGCCATACTCTGCCTTCCCTACCCTGCCTGTGTGTGCCATACTCTGCCTTCCCTACCCTGCCTGTGTGTGCCATACTCTGCCTTCCCTACCCTGCCTGTTTGTGCCATACTCTGCCTTCCCTACCCTGCCTGTTTGTGCCATACTCTGCCTTCCCTACCCTGCCTGTGTGTGCCATACTCTGCCTTCCCTACCCTGCCTGTGTGTGCCATACTCTGCCTGCCCTACCCTGCCTGCGTGTGCCATACTCTGCCTTCCCTACCCTGCCTGCATGTGCCATACTCTGCCTTCCCTACCCTGCCTGTGTGTGCCATACTCTGCCTGCCCTACCCTGCCTGCATGTGCCATACTCTGCCTTCCCTAACCTGTCTGCGTGTGCCATACGTTGACTGTGTGTACCATTCTTGGCTGGTTTGTGCCATACTTGGCCTGTGTGTGCCATACTCTGCCTGCCCTACCCTGCCTGTGTGTGCCATACTCTGCCTGCCCTACCCTGCCTGTGTGTGCCATACTCTGCCTGCCCTACCTTGCCTGTGTGTACCATACTCTGCCTGCCCTACCCTGCCTGTGTGTGCCATACTCTGCCTGCCCTACCCTGCCTGTGTGTACCATACTCTGCCTGCCCTATTGCACACACAGGCAGCATACAGTAACACAATGCTGGCACTGCTCCTACAGTCTGCACAATAACTATATATTAAAAAACTTTTTAATTGCAGTACCAACTTAGTATATGTTCTTTTTGTAGTGTGCAGGGATTATTTGTGGGTTTCTACTGCTCCTACAGTCTGAGGTGTGAACAAGGGAACAATGGGGGTGATTACAGCCTGAGCCTGAGGTGTGAACACTGCAGGGGGTGAACAATGCAGAAACTAAAAGGTGTGAACAACACAGGGAATTACATATTTAAACAATACAGCCTGATTACAGCCTGAATCTGAGGTGAGAACCATGCAGGGGGGCAGTTAATCTCAGTACTGATACCATTTAAAGCTTACTCAAGAGTAAGCCATCAAAGCAGCCAGACAGGTGGGGGGCCACACAGAGGGGGGCCCGCGGGCCGCCAGTTGGACAGCACTGTTATAGACTATGAACAGGCAGGTGATTGTGTAGTACATTTATCTGTTAAAATGGTGATAATCAAATGTCCTTGGTTAATGCAGTTACCTAACATTATCAACAATTTGGCTACATTGAAACTAGAAGTAAAATAAACACACCTTTGGTACCGGCTGAACACATTGTTTGGATGTTTTCCAAGGTAAATAAAATAAGAGGAAGTATTGTGACTTAAATACTAAGGGTTTTCCCCGATCAAATGTTTAATGCAAGTTTCAGAGCATTAAAAAGCATTCCTGTTTTATCAATCATGTAATCAGAATCCTGCCTGCTTGTGATTGTGCAAAAATGAATAACATCACTCCAAACACAAACTTTGCTTGAGTTATATTAATTAAGTCCACATGGAAAGTGCTTGCCAATATTCTTTGTGGCTATCAGTCTGATTTTACTGCTGTAAATTTTCCTTTCTAACATGGTCACACAAGAATTAAAAAGTTGGTTATTTTCTATCAACGTGGCCAAGATCTGCCTGCTGTTGCTACTTCCAATGGCTACTATACATGCATGCATTCATTGTTTAATCCCCATTGTAATAAAAGGCACTAAGCTTGCCCAGGGGCAGTAACCCATAGCAACCAACCAGCAGGTAGCATTTCCTGGTCACCTGTTTAAAACCAAACATCTTATTGGTTTCTAGGGGGTTGCTGCTTCTGGGCAAACTTAGTACATTTTATTACATAACCCCATAAATGTCTCCCCTGCCTGATTTGTTTATTTAAGTGACTGCCAAAAGACTAGCCCTAGTCTGTATTTACCTGTTTGACCCATCCATTGTGATGCCATATTGGCCATTGATCTTGCCTTCTGATAGATAGCCATTTTTAAGGCCAACTAATAATACATATTATTGCCTTAACTTGACAACCTTGCAAATTATTCTCTGTAGTAGTATCCCTCGATCTTCTTAATAACAAGCTGTAGTCCCATCTTTTAATTTCAAATTCTGTTTTTGCAGCTTTAGATTTTATTCCCTGGGATAGTAACATCAACAGCCAGACAGCTGGCAGGTTCTTTACAGGTGGTTGACAAAGTGATAAGTCTTCTATCATGGTGGCCACAGCTGAGCTCAGGGGGATTCCTATGGAGCATTAGTCATTCACTAGATCCTCCCATAGGCTGAATTTTGCAGTACTTAATTGGGCCTCCTATGGTGCTATTCCTTATATATCCCTCAAATTTTTCTGTGTGAGGCCAATTATAGGAACTCTAAAAGCTTAAGAAGCAGATCTATCAAGATTCCAGATCAATTTTTACTGTGATATGAGTTTTTCACAGTAATTGGTCTTCATATATTTTTTTGTAGCTTTTTAAGTTTTTGTTCAGCAGCTCTCCAGTTGGAGTTTCAGAGGTTATTTGGGTGTGGTTTGAATCAGGGTGTGGTTTGAATGAAAGACTGATATATGAACAAGACAGGACCTGAATGGAAAGATACGTAATATAAAGTAACAATAACAATTAAACTGTAGCCACACAAAGCAATAATTTTTTTGCTGCAGGGGTCAGTGACCCCTGTTTAAAAGTCAAATATTTAAAAAAAAAACTATAAAAAAATAAATAATGAAGACTAATTGAAAATTTGCTTAGAACTGGCCTTTCTATAGCATACTAAGGGCCTGATTCACTAAAGGGCTTTTTCGCGTTAAAAAACGCAAAATAATTTGCGCACGATTCACCATAGTATTATCGCGTGCGAAAAATCGCCATTTTCGCATGGATTATTTCTCGCACTAGTTTTACCGTTTTGCGTTAATTTCCGCGCTGAAAAGAATATGATCGCATGATTCACTATAACTCTTGCGCGCTAAATATCGCATTCGGCTATGTGAAAATTAACACCTACTACAGGCAGGCGAAAAATTATACAAAAGTACAGTAAATGATTTTTTGCAATAAAATATGGACTTACAGTGTTATTTATTCAAGTCTGTGTTTCCCCCAGAGTGACGCAGCCGCCAGTTTGCAGCGAAATGTTCATTTTTAATACAGTAATTTTCTGCAAGTATTGGCGTGTATGGCTAACATGGCGTGCGTTCATTTGCGCAACTATTTCTATTTGGCTACAAGTGATGAAATGTTTCGCCAGGCATGGATTCGCAGCGAATTTTTGGACGCGCAGCGGATTTTTTCATGCGTTTCTCAAAACAATCCGCCAATGGCAAAACGCATGAAAAAATTTGCCACTCAAAAATTCACCGCACATCCAAAAATTGATACAAGTGTCAAAAAATAATAGTCACGGGCAACAATTTTTTTGCCCGCACAACATTTTTGCCGTTTCGGGGATCTTTCGAAAGATTTGCTAATTTTTCACTAAAGATAACCAGAACACATTTGCTCAACACTAGTGGCTACTATTTATAAGCATCTACTATTTATATGATACCATTTATATGCTACCATTTATATGTGGCTAATATTTATATACACCATTTATATGCGGCGACAATTTTTATACACTATTTCTATGCTACCATTCATATGCGGCGATTATTAGCGCATGTACCGGCAAATACCGCATTGAAATAGTCTTTCGCGAGTTAAATAATGCATGCAATATCGCGCGTAAAAAAGCGCAAGTATGCTTATAGTGAATCGTGCGAAAAATCGCCAAAATTAAGCCGCGGTAAAAATTTTAGCGCACAATAAAAATAGCGCACGTTTTATCGCCCTTTAGTGAATCAGGCCCTAAAAGTTAACCACCCCTTTAATTCAACTTTTCTGAACACAAATATTTGAGATTTATTAAAAGATAATGTTTGTACTAAACCTTATATCCCTGGACTATATGACTAAATCCTGTGCACAATTATTTATTTAACAAAGTTAAGCAGCACAGCATGATCCCTATGTATGTAATATGATCTCCCTAATATCACTGCAACTTCTATAACCTAACGCCCATGGTTCCTGTTATGCCATGTGTGAGTGGATTTTCATTAACAGAGAATTGCTGTGTCCAAATCTGCACTCCATATAAATATATATAGAAAATATAAAAAACAGAAATGTAGGCATTATACCACAACAAAACTGGAGTATTTTCAGCATGAATTGGGTGGGCTCTCTGGGTATGGTGTATTGAATATTTAATATTACCATTTTTTTTTTTGTAACACAGTGCTGTACCATACATGAGTGTATACATTAAACATACAGATTTACATACAAAGCAGCCAATAACTGATACAACAGGTAAAGAAGGCCATGCCCAAAATATTAGGTACAGCCTGCTTTTAGCACAGTTAGACTGCTATCAATATCCAGGAGAAAGATGATCTAATCCTCTAATTAAGACTAATGTTTACATAAAACCAATGGAGACCATTTATCTAGACAAAGATTCTCCATAGGTCTTTGCTGTTGCTAAGCTACAAAGCAGAAAAGCAATGCTAAGTAGTCGTCACACTATCCAATACATGCCACCTAACCTATACTGGGCAAAGGCATTCTGTGGTACCTGTCCCTTTGCCTAAAGTCAATGCAGAGGAGCCACAGGGAACAGCAAAAACCTTGCTGTTACTAGAATCTTCAGGAAGCTAGTAGTTAGTGCCCCCCCATGGTACTCTGTGTGCTTTATATGGCTTTTCTCTATGTATTCCAAATCACTCCCTCACTCCAAATCATACAGGCAGGTTTACTCATAAAACTGACTATAGTGCCATTCTGTATGAATTCGATAAACACCTTAGATTGTTAGCTCCGCTAGGGCAGAGACTGATCATATTTGTAAAGCTGTGCAGAATATGTTGGAGCTATATAAATATGGAATAATAATCATTTCTAGGCTCTGGGCAATTGGGTGGTAGGCTGGTTGTAAAGTTTCAAGAAGACACAGCCATACAAGGGCTTAGCTATAATAAATTAGCTCCGCTATTTTATTAAAGAACACAATTATTATTTGTATATATAAGGGCAGACATGCTGCTTACAAAATACAGGATAAAAGCAATTTAAACTTTTAATTGTATGTTCTGAGCTGTGCAAAGATGCTGCTTATCATATGGATAACCAAAGCTAATGCTAAAGCACTAACACCAAATAAGGCAATGCCTGAACTTCTAATAGTGATGTCATCATCTTTTAATGTTTTATATTCCATATAACTGGATTAAAACAAAGCCTTTTACCCTAATTACCGTATTCACTTTCAGTATTATAGTTGATCTTTTACTCAATGGCCAGCAATCTCTATAAGAATGTTACTTACTTCCTAACAACCACTATAAAAGTTCTGCAATGTGCTGTAAAGTCTTTTAAAATTATATAACATATAAATAGATTTCAAACCTATATAGACCAGGCACCTGCTGAAAAATAAAAACAATAGAAATGTCTGTATTTTTGTAATTTATCAAACAAAAAACTTTACTTAACTAATTTTACAAAGAACTGTACATATACTATTTGGGGGTTATTGGCAAAGGCAAGTGCAGTGTGTGTAAATGTGTCCATGAGGGGGAGTTGTGCCTGACGCAATTATGCCCAATGTTTTAAAATGTGTGGAATTACACTAGAATCAGGAAAGTGCAAGGAGGAAGTGAAGATGGATGGCACTAAAGGAGACATTTGGGATAAAGGAAAAAAACTCTAATCTTTAGACAATTACAAAAAATATATGGGGGCTAAAAATGATATTATCTTTAAAAATAGCCCCTTTATTGTAGCTCCCTAGATCTGCAGTGTTTCAAATGAGGGGTGGGTGTGTCCTAATGGTCTCTGCCACAGAAGCACATGCAGTCACACAAGCAAAGACAAGCTTCAGTTCCCTGTCAGGTCAGCCTAGCTGGCCTACCCTTTAGTGTAGTGTATTGATTGAATTCAGCCAGCAAGAAGTGGAACAAATGGGCAGGACCAGTGGGGTTTTTGAAATTATAAATAAATCAGCCCAAAACACCACTTTTTAAAGCACATTTCATCTTTATTTAGATAAGTACAATTCATTGGCACAATATTGTTGTTCACACAATATGTCCCCTGTAATGTGTGCTATGACTGTATCCATTTTAGCACAACTGCAGCCCTGTTTACAGTTGTAAATATGCCCTTTAGTCATTGTACCAACAGGCTTTTTAGCTTGAGGTTGCTGTGTGACTTGGTGACTTGGGCATGGTCAGACAAAGTGTATATCCGCTTCTCTCAGCTCTGCGCTTTTCTGCCTGGCTGAGAGAAGCGGATGCAACTCTGTGTACCTGCACTAGAAGAAACGGCAAACGCTGGAGTGTGTGCACACAGAGTGGTGCGGATCAGCGGTCGGCCTAGAAAAAGTTCACTTTTGCGTTTTCCAGACTGACCTCCGATCCACACCACTCTGTGTGAGCACACTCAGGCTGGTGCCATTGCTTCTAGTGCAGGCACACAGAGCGGCGTACCAAAGCCTATCCTCTTCTCTCAGCCAGACAGAAAAGTGCAGGGCTGAGAGAAACAGATATACTCTTTGTCTGACTATGCCCTTAGTGTTAGCGAATGCTGAAGGTAAAAAAAAATTGTTGAAGTCCTATCAGTAAATCAACTCTTGTGTTTCCATGGAATGCAACCATAAAACTGAACCACACAACAACTTCATGTTTTGGAGTAGGGAGTGGGAGTAGTAATATTGGGAAAAAAGGGTCCAGTTACCCAGGGTAACCAATCTGCAATTGGCTGTTATTGGTCTAGTGTAGTTAAAATAATGAAAGCAAATTGCTACATAAACTCCATTGTACTATACCAGGTATCTAACAAATACTGTGCCACGGTTTCTTACTCTGAAATTACCTCAAATAATATCACACATCTTATTTTCTTGCAAAGTATGGAAAGGAATTCATGTATATTGCATATGGAATGCTATCACGTAAATGTATGTGGTGTTTAATTGTCACTAGTGATGAACAAACTGTTTACCAGATTTTGGCATAAAAGAATGGCCACATACTCCAATGGCCATAAATTGTGTCGATGGAAATAGTTGCCACAAAAAAATGCTCATTGACTTCAATGCATTTTACAATTTTTGCCGTTGTGTGAATTTTTTGGTGAAACGGGACAGATTGGCTCATTATTACTTAACTGGAATAATAACTAATAACTGGAAGCGGTAACAAATATAACACGTTGTGTTTTGGTTTTACAGTTTAGTTTTCAGGAAGGCATGTCATGGTGTATGGTCAGGAATGCAGAAAACACCCTGCATGTAAACTGATACTTCTTTATTTGCATAAGATTGCTTGTTGCGTGATGATACAGTATTGTGTGAAATATCACAAGAAACTATGTTTGTGATTTTACCCTGATTTTCTAATGGTTTCATGAAAATTAACTTTCTACTAACATACATGATGTACCCACTGAGGGCTTTATTTGATATAGCCACTTCCCCTAAAGCCCAAATTCTTATTGGCCATTAAACACTGTATCTAATAAGCAAAATGGCACATAAATTCAGTTTATGATAATGCAGTAATCCATTTAAGAGAGTTCCAATAAACTACAGACTTAGGGAATATGTACTTTTGCTTTTAAGTAATGATAAATTGTATTTTTCTTAATTATTAGTCAGTAAGGAAGCAATACATACTTGTCTTAATACACTGTACTGATATTTACATTAATATATTAATAGGAACTATTGAGATGCTGTTTATAGACAAATGTCTTGCAGTGAAAAGCTTTGTAGCCAGAAGTGTTTTTTTTACACTTGGAGGGAAGCCTATATGGTGTGCGACTGATAATAAGTACATTGGAAAGCAATTACAATTACAAAATACACGTGTGTATATATATAGTATTTTGGTCTACAAAATACTATACCTGTATATACGCATATAGATTCAGCATGGCAACAGATTTATTGTAACAATAGGTAAGACCAAAATCATGTAAAGCAGCATTAAAGATGAATTGTTCACTCTATTGCCAGTCAGTATACAGGTATCGGACCCCTTATCCGGAAACCCGTTATCCAGAAAGCTCAGAATTACGGAATGCCCGTCTCCCATAGACTCCATTTTAATCAATAATTCAGAATTTTAAAACTGATTTCCTTTTTCTCTGTAATAATAAAACAGAACCTTGTAATTGATCCCAACTAAGATATAATTAATCCTTATTGGATGCAAAACAATCCTATTGGGGTAAATTAATGTTTTATTGATTTTTTAGCAGACTTAAGGTATGGAGATCCAAATTACGGAAAGACCCCTTATCCCGAATACCCTTGGTCCCGAGCATTCTGGATAATGGGTCCTATACCTGTATTGAGATGGGCTTTTTGATATAATGAATAACGCATAATGTTTTGTGACAACTGAGACACTGACAATGTAGCAGCTTTGCAAGGCAATAGAGGCCTCACGTGGTTCTCAGGTGAATCATTCATTAGTCAAGGAGTTATAAATTGATGTTTTCTTTATTCTACTTCTTTACAGGTAAGTTCTCATTCCTATCCATTAACATGCATGAAGTTCAGCTGCTTAACTCTCTTTCTGCGTGTGGCCATTATTTACAGACCTCATGACGCCACATGCACTGCAACATTCCTCTCTGACTTTGAATCTGGCTCTCAGTTTTGTCCTTTTCATAGTCTCTAAAGAAAAACAAAAACTTAGAGGGTTCCAATATTAGACTTTCTCAGTGACCTCAATCGCTAATCTTAACTCCCTAACCACTGTTTCTCACTGGGACAGGTATAGTTCTTTAGAGGTGCAGCTGTGGCAGATACCTCCTCTCCCAGCATTCTCTGGCATTCTTGGGACAGCCCATTAAATGCTAAGATGCTTGCAATATGTAATGTGCATACATTATATTGAGGGCTCCATTTTGTATGCAGGAAAAAGGCATTTTATGTATGCATGTAAAACACTTTATTCTAATGTATCCAGAGGGACAAGTATTTTCACACACATAAAACAACATTTATAGTGTGAAAGGGGATGGGGTGGTATACAAGTCCCACCCCTGCCTGAAATAGATCATCCCTTTGTAAGTGCTGGTAAGTGTGCCTGGTAAGTCCTAACAGTGTGATGATCTCATTCAGGAAGGGGAGGGACGTGTAAACCCACCCCATATTATACTAGGCTTGATAAAGGGCCAGCAGGGCCCCAAAGTGTCGCACTTGTTATATATAAATAATATAGGCTGAATAAATTCACCTTTTTCACCAGGCATTTTCTGGAATGCTACTGGATTTTTTTCTATTACAATATTAACCTCTATGCAGGAGAGGGGATTTTACAGGCCAGCAGCTGGCACTATTATGTTTATTGACAGTGGGTTTAGCTCTCGATTGTGCAAAAAAGTGGCTCACGTAAAAAGATGTAAAAAGGCAATAATTACTGATATTTGGTAAGATTCTTTAATTAATATGATATAAACTATCTGTTGCTTAAGTATCCATTTTGGGGGTATAGGTTTTCTATAAGAACTGTGTTTCAACCTGCTCTCATCAATTAATACTTAGGGGTAGATTTATTAAAGGTCAGAAAAATATATTGTGTTATTCCCTTTTCAGTGAAAAGATATTTATAACATTTTGAGTTTTGGGAATTTTGCATAGATTTGCATTGCATTGTGAAAAGTTTTCTCGCATTGTGAAAAATGTTTTACAACTTTTCTTTGGCACCATACTTTTCCAGATAAGGTAATCACCCTTATCTCCAAATTCAATTCCAGATTTTCCCAAAGAGCCATATGCAATTCATACGCATTTCTCAATGAGTCTTTCACATTTCCACTACCACACATATATGTGCTGGCACTTCCTTAGATGTCCTATCCAGACACAATCAATAGCAGAAACACTCAGACATTAGAAACAGAAAGTAAGCCAAAGCAGAAATAACTGCAAAAGTCTTAGGGGCTGATTTACTAAGACACGATTTCGAATCCGAATTGGAAAAATTCCGATTGTAAATGAACATTTTGCGACTTTTTCGTATTTTTTGCGATTTTTTCGGCGTCTTTACGATTTTTGCGTAAAAACGCGAGTTTTTCGGCGTCTTTACGATTTTTGCGTAAAAACGCGAGTTTTTCGGCGTCTTTACGAAAGTTGCGCAAAGTCGCGATTTTTTCGTAGCGTTAACACTTGCGCGCAAAGTCGCGCCTTTTTCGTAGCGTTAAAACTTAAAAGGCGCGACGTTTCGCGCAAGTTTTAACGCTACGGAAAAAATCGCGACTTTGCGCAACTTTCGTAATGACGCCGAAAAACTCACGTTTTTACGCAAAAATCGTAAAGACGCCGAAAAAAATCGCGTTGTTACGCAAAAATCGTAAAGACGCCGAAAAAAATCGCAAAATTACCGATCATTACGAAAAAAACGCAATCGGACGCATTCGGCCCGTTCGTGGGTTAGTAAATGTGCCCCATAGTGTTACTGTTATCTTACTGTTATTTACATGAAAAGTCTATTGAAGTCTATAAGTCAAAACTTGACCTGAAACAGGCGAAATTCTAATTGAATCTTGCAAATAAGTTGAAACTTAAAATATGTTATTGAATCTGGCTCTTAATCTGACAATCAAGTTGTTATACCCATACTCTCATACTGGGAGAACAGAACATGAGATTGGTTCCAGGTTACTGCCTGCTGATAACCTGATTGATGAAGTAATTGATTATCAACGTGACTACCCAGATTGCAGAGCAGTGAACATGGTGCATTTGCCACTTATGTGCCAGGGTGTGAGGGTGAGTGACACTCAACAACTGTCAGTACCTGGCAAAGGTGTGTCACACAAATGTCATATCAAGTTTAGAAGGAGGCAGCTCTGCCATAAAATAGCCCTGGATTACACGTCTACCATATTAATCATTTATTTATTTTGCATTACTGGCTCTTTTTTAATCTGAATGGAATTTGGGTTCTTTTGAAAATGAAAAAAGGAAGTGGGTGGTTTTCCTTGTAATGCAAAACTTCTCTATTCTCACAACCTATTTTATATTAGTGTGCATGTCAGCAAAGATATATGCATCCATATAAACAGCAATGCAAACACTGTAAAAGAAGTGTGGAGGTGAAATAAAAACAACTGTCACATAATTTTACAGTGAGATAAAATTAATGGGTATAAGATACCATAATGATCCCATCACATGGTATGAAATTCCCCATTCTACTCTATTATTTTATTAAGAAACACATACAATGAATTTTTAACAAATATGATCTTGGTTAACTAAATATAATACAGGTATAGGATCCCTTATCCGGAAACCCGTTATCCAGAAAGCTCCGAATTACGGAATGCCCGTCTCCCATAGACTCCATTTTAATCAAATCATTCAGAATTTTGAAACTGATTTCCCTTTTCTCTGTAGAAATAAAACAGTACTTTGTACTTGATCCCAACTAAGATATAAATAATCCTTATTGGATGCAAAACAATCCTATTGGGTTTAATTAATGTTTTATTGATTTTTTAGTAGACTTAAGGTATGGAGTTCCAAATTACAGAAAAACCCCTTATCCGGAATACCCTTGGTCCCGAGCATTCTGGATAATGGGTCCTATACCTGTACAACTAACTTAATAATACATGTATAGGACCTGTTATCCAGAATGCTGGGTCCTTGGGTTTTCCAGATAAGGGGTCTTTCTGGAATTTGGACCTTCATAACTTAAGTCTACTAAAAGAAAATATTTAAACATGACTTAAAACCAATAGGATTGTTTTGCCTTCAATAAGGATTAATTATATCTTAGTTTGATCAAGTACAAGCCAGATATTGAAGGCTTCCCTTTTAATATGCCCAGTTCTAGTAATTTAGCTACTGACGCATGGGTCACTCGGGAGGAAATTCAAAAGAGACTTGAACATGTAAAGGTAAACAAAGGTCCAGGGCCGGATGGGATTCATCCCAGGGTATTAAATGAGCTGAGTGCTGTGATTGCCAAACCTCTTCACTTAATTTTTCAGGATTCATTGAGGTCTGGCATGGTGCCGAGAGACTGGCGGATTGCTAATGTGGTGCCATTATTTAAAAAGGGATCCCGTTCTCAGCCTGAAAACTATAGGCCTGTTAGTCTGACATCAGTAGTAGGAAAAATTTTGGAAGGGGTAATAAGGGATAGGGTTGAATACATTGCAGTTCACAATACTATTAGTTTGTGCCAGCATGGTTTTATGCGTAACAGATCTTGCCAGACTAATTTAGTTGCCTTTTATGAGGAGGTGAGTGGGAACCTCGATGCTGGAATGGCAGTTGATGTCATCTACTTGGACTTTGCTAAAGTGTTTGATACAGTACCTCACAGAAGGTTAATGATCAAATTAAGGAATATTGGCCTAGAACATAATATTTGTAATTGGATAGAGAACTGGCTGAAGGATAGATTACAAAGAGTGGTGGTAAATGGAACATTTTCTAATTGGGCCAGTGTGATTAGTGGAGTACCGCAGGGGTCAGTCCTTGGTCCTTTGCTTTTTAACTTGTTTATTAATGACCTGGAGGTGGGCATAGACAGTACTGTTTCTATTTTTGCTGATGACACTAAATTGTGCAAAACTATAAGTTCCATGCAGGATGCTGCTGCTTTGCAGAGCGATTTGACAAAATTGGAAAACTGGGCAGCAAACTGAAAAATGAGGTTCAATGTTGATAAGTTATGCATTTTGGTAGGAATAATATAAACGCGAACTATCTACTGAATGGTAGTGTGTTGGGGGTATCCTTAATGGAGAAGGATCTAGGGGTTTTTGTTGATAACAAGTTGTCTAATTCCAGGCAATGTCATTCTGTGGCTACTAAAGCATAAAGTGCTGTCTTGTATAAAAAAGGGCATTGACTCAAGGGATGAGAACATAATTTTGCCCCTTTATAGGTCCCTGGTAAGGCCTCACCTTGAGTATGCAGTGCAGTTTTGGGCTCCAGTCCTTAAGAAGGATATTAATGACCTGGAGAGAGTGCAGAGACGTGCAACTAAACTGGTAAAGGGGATGGAAGATTTAAACTATGAGGTGAGACTGTCGAGGTTGAGGTTGTTTTCTCTGGAAAAGAGGCGCTTGCGAGGGGACATGATTACTCTGTACAAGTACATTAGAGGGGATTATAGGCAGTTGGGGGATGTTCTTTTTTCCCATAAAAACAATCAACGCAACAGAGGTCACCCCTTTAGATTAGAGGAACGGAGCTTCCATTTGAAGCAGCGTAGGTGGTTTTTCACGGTGAGGGCAGTGAGGTTGGGGAATGCCCTTCCTAGTGATGTGGTAATGGCAGATTCTGTTAATGCCTTTAAGAGGGGCCTAGATGAGTTCTTGAACAATCAGAATATCCAAGGCTATTGTGATACTAATATCTACAGTTAGTACTAGTGGTTGTATTTATAGTTTATGTATGTGAGTGTATAGATTGGTAGGTGGGGGTTAGGTGTGCTGGGTTTACTTGGATGGGTTGAACTTGATGGACACTGGTCTTTTTTCAACCCTATGTAACTATGTAACTATGTACTGTTTTATTATTAGAGAGAAAAAGGAAACATTTTTACAAATAAGAATTAATTAAGGCTATGGAGGATGGCCTTCCCTTAATTTGGAACTTTCTAAATATCTGGTTTCTGGATAATGGACCCCATACCTGTGCTGGGGCATACCTATTAAGATGAAGAAATTAAATCTGTTTTTCAAACAGACAACACTGAAATGAAAAAACACCTGAAATATTTAACCTGTTTCTGGTTATTGCACATTGGACAGATATGGGAAACTGATTAGTAATCTTACATGATACCAGTATACACCTATTCTGCCATGACTGTACAAGATTACTGGGGTAGGATAGAGTGATGATTAAAAGAGCATGTTCTCATTTAGTCTTTTGGGTCATGGGGATTTGTGATTGCAAAAGTTCTCTTTATACCCTCCTGACATTGTGTTTTCTTGTTCCAGTGATATCAGCTGCCCACAAAGACATCTATTTTAATCTCCATTAGGAGGACGGCCATGACAGACCACATTCAGAATAATAAAGACGATTGTTTTATAAAACAAATAGCAATTATGGTCTTAACTTCCTATTCTATTTTAATATTTCAGTTTTCAGCATTTAATTATTCTAGCAACCAGATGAAAAATATATAAAGGATTATCTCTAATATCAATGACATAACCTGTAAATATTGGTAACAACATTGTAATATCCACACAAGTTAAATATATGTAACGTGGAAATTGTTTGTTTTTCCCATTCAGATATGTAAGATAGGCATCACTGGAGGGCGCAGATTACCCCCTGCCCCTTAGCATTCTGTATTGGGGTTCTTTGTAAATGACCCCTGCTGTGCTTTTATTGGTTCTACTGAGAGGCAGTGTTGGAGGAGCAATGAATATTTCATACTGACTATCTCTGAATGGTATAAACCTACTTTTCTCTTTCTCCCTCAGGGCCACACTGCAATGTGTACTGTATATGACAAGTAATGGCTTTACATTTCCCTTTTGCACAGATGTTACCACAAAAAAACACAAAATTCTGAGCTACCCACACTGGGTTTACCCTGATATTACTGGCTGCAATTATTTTACCCATATAAAACAAAATATTAGCAAAATTACTTGAAAATGCTGGGTACCAGTTACATACATAATTGGAGCACCATAGACTGCTAAAAATCATTTAAACATTAAACAAACCCAATAGGCACAGCCAGGGTTGAACCGGGGTGTCCGGGGCATAACACTGGGGGGCACATTTATCAAAGTATGAATTACGCAACTTTTCTGAGCTTTTCGTCAATTTGTGCGACAAAATCGTATTTGTCGCAACGACTACGAAAGTTTCTGAATTCATTCAAGCTTCCGCATCGTGACTTTCTTTTGGCCAGGTTGGAGCTGCAGAGTGCCATTGAGTCCTATGGGAGGCTTCCAAAATCATGCATTGAAGGTTCAAAGTCAGAAACAGTTTTTACGCCACTTACGACTGTTCGGTTATGAAAAATTGGTAAGTTTCGGATTGTACCACAATATTTTCGTATGACCACGATACAAATATTTGCCCAATTAATGCACATCCGAAATTATCATATTTACTCCAAATTTTTGCCAATCCTACTTTTAATTATCCAAAATTCGGGCTTTGATAAATCTGCCCCGGGTGTATGACAGCTATAGTCTTTGGAACTAAAGCAAAAAAGCAGACAGAAACCAGGAAGGAGCTGAAAATGTGGGGAGATATAAATTAATCGTGATAAATATTCATGCAGGGACTGGAATGCCAAGCAGAATGTAATACGATGGAAGTAGTGAAACAAACAGCAGCACTGAGTGAATTGTTTTAAAAAGTTTAAAAAGGTGGTTAAACCTTTAAGCTACCTTTTAGTATGTTATAGAATGAACTTCTAAGCAACTTTTCAATTGATCTCCATTATTTATTTGTTATCGTTTATGACATATTTGCCTTCTTCTCCCAACTCTTTGTAGTTTTTAAATGGGGGTCATTGTCCCTAGCAGCCAAAAACTATTGCTCTATGAGGCTACAGTTTTATGATTATTGTTACTTTTGTAACTTTCTTTTCTATTCAGGTCCCCTCCTCTTCATATAACAGACTCTCATCCAAACTACTCCCTGGTTGCTAAGGTAATGTGGACCCCAGCAACCAAACTCCAATCTGGAGAGCTCCTGAACTGAAAATGAAATAACTAAAAAACTAGTAATAAAAAAAATAAAGAATATTACCTTCTACATCATAATAAAAGTTAACGCAAAGGTAAATAACTTTTGAAAGAAAAGGGTTGTGTGTTTAATTTAATTAAAGCGGACCTGTCACCTTAAGAAATAATTCCAAAATGTTTTCTATTGTGGTTTTCAAGCAAAATAAACTTTACTTACACTATATATATTATTTTAATCTTAGTTTCTTCAGCCTTGGAATTCACAATTGCAGCATGCAGGCAGGGGCCATTTTGTGGACACTGTTATCAAAGCAGGCATTGCATTCTGCCAAAATCTTGTTTCTGTGCCAGTATGGAGGGACCTAATACCCATGTCCATGCACTGGTTACACAATTACATGGTGAGGAGGGAGGGGGAATGTGAGGGGTGCAGCAACATCTAAGAAGTTCTGAATTGAAAGTGAAAGTAACTGTCTGCCCCACCCCTATGCCTAAGGCATAGAGGCGGGGCAGGCAATATATGACTGACAGCTGGGATTTTTAAATGCTTTTATCATAGGTATGGATGTGGTAATAAAAAAATGATTTTGGGTTTCTTGTTTAATTTGAAAAGGGCTTTTATTATACAGCTTTTTATGTCTGGGTGACAGGTCCACTTTAAGTTTTTCCCACTGCGCCTTAATTTATTTTTGGTACATATTATAGCAAACAGATCTGTAAAGAAATAACAAAGTTGTAAAGTTTACAAAGTTGTAAAAACAACTAAAGTTATTATGTAATTAGTATATGACTTTGTGGTAGTCATCCATTTTTATTTAGTTATGGCAAGTGAAATTTCAAACGTATTAGAATTTATGATTTTTTATGTGTTGGGACAGGGCATGCAACATGCTTTTTGGATGATCACACTTGGGTGAAACAGCAGCAGTGCTAATCAGCCTAAAGGAAACTAAGCTAACTAGATATGTACAAGGTCAGGCAGCTGTAACAGTACGGGGGCCACACTTCTGCACATATTATTCCACACTGCAGTGAATGGTGTGCAGTTTATAGGGATGTAGCGAACCTCAAAAAAAAAGTTTGCGAACCCGTTAGCGAACTTAGGCCAAAAAGTGCGAAAGTTCGCGAACTTTGCGAACCCCATAGACTTCAATGGGAAGGCGAAATTTAAAACCTAGAAAAGACATTTCTGGCCAGGAAACTGATTTTAAAGTTGTTTAAAGGGTGCCATGACCTGGACAGTGGCATGCAGGAGGGGGATCAAGGGCAAAAATTTCTCTGAAAAATACGTTGTTGACACAGCGTTGCGTAAAAACGCAAGCTATTCCTATGTATACGCAAAGGCAGCTGGCAAACCTAGCGGAAATACGCGGCGTTTTTTGCTATTTCGCACTATTAGCACCATGGAAACGGGATTTGCTTACGTCACCAGTACTAGGCTGAAAAACTCCATGTGTGGCTTGTGCAGCGTTTTTAGGCCGAGAAAAAACGCAGCGGAAAAACGCCACGCGAACCCAAATTGCGAACATGCGCGAACTTGCGAACACCCAATATTCGTGCGAATTAGTTCGCCGGCGAACAGTTCGCTACATCTCTAGCAGTTTATATGAGATGCTCCAACAAAATCTTTTCTAACTCTGTTAAGAGCCTTGGAAACATTCACTACCAGATTTGACTGCCAATTTAAAGGAATACTGTCATGGGAAAACTATTTTTTTTTTTTCAAAACACATCAGTTAACAGAGCTTCTCCAGCAGAATCCTGCACTGAAATCTATTTTTCAAAAACACAAATATTGATATTTAATTTAGAAATTTCACATGGTGCTAGCCATATCTTTCATTACCCAGAGTGCTGCAGCCATGTGACCTGTGCTCTGATAAACTTCAGTCACACTTTTGCTAGTATATAATGCAAACATTTTATATTGGTTTGATTTGCACTATGTGGTTACTCACTATTTATTGTTATACAGTATATATATATATATATATATATATATATATACAGTATATATAGAAACAACAACAAGAGATCCTCTGCACTCACCCATTATCAATATATAGAACATTAAGACATTCGGTGCATTTAAGCTACTAAGAAATGCCCTTCCCTTTAAGCAAAACAGGGATTGTTTGTCCATATATTGCAATATACTTCAAGCTGGCCAACTGCGTCAAAGTCATCCCTTTTGACCAGTTCCTACACTGACTTATGCGATTCATTAAGAATTCTACTGTTTCAATATACATTTAGCCAAGGGACTAAGTTTTACCTGCAACTTACTTGCTTTCAAGGTTAAAACCCCCAAATGGTTGCCCTTTTATTGGCTCCACTGGGATCACCTGACTGCAGCTGGGAAGGGTGGGAGCTACAACAAGGAGCTGGCCACTGCTCCTGTATAAGCTATAGCAAAAAAAGGGAAAGTTGTGCTCAACCACTAAATTTTAAACCATTTTTTTTCCCCTTTTTTTGCTATGTTCTATATATTGATAATGGGTGAGTGCAGAGGATCTCTTGTTGTTGTTTCTATGTATTTCGTGGTCACAACCTCATTGCACCCCCGCCTAATGGTTTAAAATTTAGTGGTTGAGCACAACTTTCCCTTTTTTTGCTATATATATATATATATATATATATATATATAAAAAGTTCTCACGACAGCACCTCAATCCAAAATGCTAATAAATAGCCGCCCATGTGCACGGAATACAAAATACAAAATAAAACACAGCCAGCACCAAGGGTCTTATAGTTCAAAACAATCTCGAGTGTATTGCATGTATAACCGACGTTTTGGTTCCTTTTGGGACCTTTTTCAAGGTACAAATACATACAAAAGTTCAGTTTAAATAGCTTCCTCCCATGAACCCAGGGAGTATCAGTGACATCATATGGAGATTAACCCCTTGTGACCAACAACCCCTGACAGTGACCAGTTAAAAAGTGCATCAGTTATTCTCCCTGCTCTCAAAAGCAGCACATTCATTTAGTTTACCCATAGAATATAAAGTGCAACATTTAAAGTGCAACTATGTTAAAAAACTTTCCACTCCAGTGGATGATTTGTGTAACATTGTAACAATCTCTGTCTCTATGTATATTGATATAAAGTGCAACATACTGTAGTTAAAGGAGACATATCCTATAAAAATTAACAATGTACCCGTGAATTATACTCCTCTAGATATAGAAGGATTATGCTTAAAAAAGTTGTGTTTTGGACTGATTTATTGAGAAATTCCACCAAAACCCCACTAGCCCCGCCCATCTGTTCCACTTCCTGCTGGCTGAATTCTCTGGATGAGCTGGGGAGCCGGCGGCCCTCCGTGCACTGCACTGTAGGATAGGAACCAATCAGCAGCTAGGCTGACCTGATGGGAAACTGAAGCCTGTCTTTGCTTGTGTGAGTGCAGGGCTGTGATTGGCTCTCCCCCTCCTACTGTGCTTCTGGCAGGGACCGTTAGGACACGCCCACTCTCCATTTCAAACTCAGACAGAGAAGTGATAGGATCTATAGGGAGCTCCAATAAAGGGGCCATTGTTACAGATAGGGTTAATGTTTAGCCCAAAGGGAAACCAGCACCGTATATTATTCATAATTGCCTACAAAATTAGGGTTTTCCCATTTATCCAATATGTCTCCTTTAAAACAATTTTAAAACTATTCCTAGTCATACATTCTATTATATCTGAAATTCTGAATCACTTCCAATGCTAACCCATTGTTTACTGAACTCCAGCGTTTCCTGTAATGCAATCATTATTATCATAAATAATACATTAATACAAATAGTAGGGTATGCATTGTAGAACCATATTATAAGCATCACTTTTCTGTCAAAAAAACAGTTCAACTGTAGTGTGGTGTTAAGTCCCCTGGGGGCAACACATCCCAATTTGTAAGTCCAAAATGCCTCCTTTTGTAACAACAACCGATTAATATTGCCTCCTCTCCTTGGGACCTTCACACAATCTATTGGCATACATTTAAATGCAGAAATAGAGTGTTTTGCTTTTGCCCAATGTTGTGCAATTGGTTGTTTCGAAATATCCTGTTTCCCCTTCTTTTTATCGTAATTAGGGTCCAGTGCTGCCCGTATTGTGGATCTGTGCATACTAATTCTGTCTATAGATACACCTGACAGTATTCTGATAGTAGTTATCAAATTTCCTGATCAATAAAATAAAGCTAACATACAAAGGTTGTCAAAGTATTGCGCTAGTCAATATTATCATAAATAGCAATGCTGGTTTTATCAGGGGATTTCCAAGCAATGCTGACATATTCTAGTACAATGACCAGGAATTCCCCTTACAACAATATTTATCTCCTCAAACTATAAACACAGATACCTTTAAACACTTCAGAGCAAAACCATTTCTATAATAGATAGGAATAATAAAGAGAAAATATTGTTCCACCAGAGCAGGCACCATGCCATCACTGTGCACTACCATTGTAAGAATTTTTAAGTGTTTATTATTAATTCTACTTTTTCTTGCAGAAAGCTCTGATTATAGGAGAAGGAAAGGTAAAACCTAAGTAAGCTTCTTCAGAAAGGTTTATGTAAATACAGCCAAAAGCACTCACAGAGTCCTCTATCAAAAGAAACACAGGATTTCTTGTCTCCTTTTTTGTAAACATGTTCTTAGGGAATCTGACTTCATCTCTCAGAAAAATCTTTCATTCCCAGGGCCATAGTCTGCACAGTTCTCTCCTCTCTCCCCTCTCCTGCTCCCCCCTCCCTCAAGAATGCTAAGAACTCCCACCCCCCTCCATTAGGAATATGGGATCTGAGCTATAATGGCTAGACTGCAGGAAGCTACTTAATATGTCAGCTGCTAACAAACAGGGGGAGCTTCTAGGGTTCTTTACTCAGGTATGGTAAGGCTTTCTGCAGAATAAAGCATTCTAGGTGGCACTAATGTGGCAAATCTATTGGCAGTAAAATGTCAAAATGTCTTTCTTTCTCATTTAAAATCTGATTTTGTAAAAACATATGGATATTATACCACTAGTATCATTAAAAAAATTATACAAAAAAGGTATCCTAACTACTCATTATGAGTATGTGTTTGTGTGAGTGGTGGATAAGGAAATCTGTGAGTGGCCAATCCTGGAATTTGAAAGTTTGTAACAAATACATGTGCATGGTGTATTGACATATGGTCGAAATTCCCCTCTAAAACTCACATGCTTGCTCAGGTTTGTGGTACATAGGGAGGATGCAGTCCATCACCCTGAAACATTTATAGCAACTGGATATATATATATATATACAAAAATCAAGCCTGTCTGATCAACATCTGACAGACTTTTGGCCAGATATCGGTCGTGAAGGCCTGTGGGAGGGCCCCATACACAGGCAGATAAGATGCTGAATCAGTCTGAAGAACCCCTTAAATTATAAATGAGTTAGTAGGTTTAGCCGCTGTTATTAACAAAATAGAGACTCCCTTAAATACATGTGTTTTTTTTCCCCTAAACTTCATTTATACATTGTGGCAGTGTGGTTAGGAAACACAGCAGTCTTTCATGACAATCTAAGAGAAAGTATACATTTGAGGTGTGTGATGTAGACTGCAGGGGGATTCCTAGTGCACATGGGGTTAATAATCCCTCTCAATTGGCTAATTAAGAGGAGCTGCCTGGAGAGGTAAAAAGGTGTGTGTTCCCACACCTGGGGGCCGCTCACTGTGAAGGAGTCACTGAGAGTAAGGGGTCACTCAAAAAGGTTGTCCGCTCTCAGAGCAGGGCACATGGCAGGAAGTCTGCCTGCCTGTGTAAGGAACTCCTTGCGGCTGCGAGGAGCAGAGGGAGTCGTGACCAAGTGTATGAGAGCTGAGAAGAGTCAGCAGGGCTTAAGGTTGAAGCCTGAGTGTTCACAGGTGTGAGATTCACCATGGATGTATGAAAGTCACTGGGGATAGTGAGAAACCCCAAAAAGGTTCCAGAGTGTGAGAGTCACCATGGAAGATGAGAGTCCCAGAAAGGGGTCACATTTTGAACATTTTTGCTGAACTGTTTGTTGATGAACTATGTTCCAGTAAGCTTTATGTTGGGAAGAATTTGCCCTAAATAAACCTGTGTTTTGCCTGTCCCTGTCTCTGTGCTCCAGATCCTCTGCTCACCTGCCTTCTATAGCTAATTTCCCCCAAAAACTACATGTACAGGCAGTCAGCATGTCACAACATCCACCCTAAATATGCAGTAGTGCCCATAGGGGATTTCCTGCAAAAATCATAGAATAATATTGAGACAGCTACTAAATAACAAGATGTCACTGCGTTTTCATACAGCAGTTACTCCATTTACATATATATTATATATATACCTATAATGCACTGGATAATGGTACTGTTTTTTTATAGCAGGTAATGTTTTACACAGTTTACTGCAAAACACCCCCCACAACAAACTATACAGCCACAATAAACAGTTCCCACACTCAACATCCCCCAAAAATACAACAAAGGATGGTGCCAGCAGAATTTGGCATTTCAGTTCCCCCCAGTGCCAGATGTTTTTTTAAGCATTTTGTACTCATTCACTTTAATAATGTTTTTTGGTGGGAAAACCTCCATAAAACTAGGGAAATCCTTTTTTTTGTCACTAATTGGGCTTCAACATACACACTGAATTTTTTAACTTTTCTGGAGATATGATGAGTATTTTGGGTGAAATATGTAAAAAAAAATAAAATTATGAAATTTTTTTGTATATTTTGAGTTTTTTTCCATAGAAAAGTTGATTTTACACACATTTTTTTGTTGTTTGTAAAAGCCCTGATACTCCCAAGTCCAACAATACCAAATATGTGGTGGTAACCCACTATTCCTGTCCAGAAGTAACCCCCAAACAGTGCTTTGTACAATATCACACCAGAACAAAGTGGAAAAGAGCTTGTAACAGTTGATGCAGCATAACTTATATGTAAATCTAAAATATCCCCTCATGTTTGGTATCTTTATAAACTGCAGAGCTTCAGGTTTCTATGTGCAATCTAGTTTTCACTCAAAAGCCAAATACTTTTTGAAATTTGGAGCTTTATTTAATTTTTGTTTTTTTTCTAAAACCTAAACTTTGACACATGATCAAATGTGGATTTGACAAAAAAAAATCTCAGAAAAATTTTCTAACTAAGGCAAATTTAAAAGACAAACTTCTCCCGAATAAAATGATGCCCCATATGTATGGGTGCACATAAAGAGGTGGCCACTAAACACCCCAAAGCATGGGCAATGCATAAGAGCAATTACAGCTAAAAATTTAGGGGCTGCGCTCTATGTGCACTACCTGCAGTTTTTCAGTGTTAACCCCCCCTACCTGTGAAATAACCCCCACAAACTATATATTTCCAAAAAGTGCACACCTTCTGCTATTCAGAGGCACCACTCTTCTCTTTCTACATGGAATACTGTGGCCGCAGTCCCTTGCAAAAGTAAGCTTTGGTCAGAAATCAAGGAAAACCAGATACAAACCTAGATTTCTTCCCAAACTCTCCATGGCAACTACCAAAATCTTACCTCTGAATAAAACTTTACCCCATAAGTATGGGTGCACATAAAGACATGGCCGAATCAAATCACAAAAATGCAATAAAACCACTAAAAGCATTGAAAGAACAATAATTGCAATGAAATTGGTGGTCAGAGCCCTGGATCCACCAATGGCACTGCAAAAGCAACCTTTTTTGGGGCATTAAACATGCAATAAACAACAATGCAAAGAAAACACAATAAAATAAGTAAAATTCAATAAAATCACCTAAACCAACAGAAGAAAAATAATTGCAATGAAATTGGTGGTCAGAGCCCTGGATCCACAAATGACACTGCAAAAGCAACCTTTTTTTCGGGCACTTAACACGCAATAAAGAACAATGCAAATTTACTAAAATCAAATCACAAAAATTCAATAAAACCACTAAAATCAATGAAAGAACAATAATTGCAATGAAATCGGTGGTCAGAGCCCTGGATCCACCAACGGCACTGCAAAAGCAACCTTTTTTGGGGCACTAAACATGTAATAAAGAACAATGCAAAGAAAACACAATAAAATCATTAAAATCCAATACAATCACCTAAACCAACAGAAGAACAATAATTGCAATGAAACCGGTGGTCAGAGCCCTGGATCCACCAATGGCACTGCAAAAGCAACCTTTTGGGGCACTAAATAAAGAAACAATAAAGAACAATGCAAATGTAATAAAATCAAATCACAAAAATGCAATAAAACCACTAAAAGCAATGAAAGAACAATAATTTCTATGAAATCAGTGGTCAGAGCCCTGGATCCACCAACGTCACTGCAAATTCAGCACCCAATAGCAATAGAAAAGTTAAAATGCAATAAAATAATTAAAAAACAGATTAATAATTATAGAACAAGATCAGAAATAAAGTTTTAGGGAAAAAAAAGACTGCCAAAGAAAGCAAAGAAAGAAAGAAAAGAAAATAAAGAGAAAAAAAAAGTGTAAGTGTGTGTAAGTGTATGTGTGTGCTTGGCAAAGTTGTCTGTAAGTGTGTATGTGTGCAAAAGTGCGATAATGAGAAAGACAGAAGAAGAAATTGAAAAATTTAGACAGTTTAGATAGAAATATGAAAAATAAACAGTTGTGTAGAGTTGTAGTTCAGCTCACACAAGGCAGGCAGGCGATCAGGGCGACCAATCCAGCAGGAAGGCGGCAGGAAGGCAGCAGGGGGGGCTCCAGCAGTCACACGTGCGCAGCAGGAGAGGAGGAGGCGACGGTAGGGGGGCGCTATTTAAAAGGACAGCAGTGGACACGCCATAATCGCGTGTCCACTGCTGTGACTGGCTGGGGACCGGATCGCGGCAGATCGGGGAGTGGATCCGTGAGTATGTTCTTACTTGCTCGTTGCCTAAGGGAAGTACATGGTTTACAAGCACTGCGCTGCTTTAAAAGCGAGTGCAGCACTTGTAAACCCGAAAGTGCTGCAGGACCTAGATTCTACATCCTGTGGCACTTAATAATAATAATAATAATAATAAAAAAACATGGCTTTTCTGCGGTTCTACGGATGATCTGGTTGTAGCCCTCCATTAGATGATGACTCTCTGAAAGATGACATTAAAGTATTTTATGAAGCTCTATAAACTTTTCTTCACAGTTAATCCCAGTAGTAATGCAATGGAATGAAAATGATTGGGAGCCATGATTTCCCTCCCTTAACAGATGGGTCAATGTGCGGTATACTTATATTTTAATTTTGTATGTTACTGCACCCACTTGGCAAGAACCACTGTCCTGTGCTGTCTGCTTATATCTTGGACAGTTTTTGAAGGTGACATATAGGCTTTGGAATGAACATCTGGAAGAGCAGAAAATGAGAGGAAGATTATACTGATCAGCTATGAATGTTGATAACAATGAAAAGTACTTTCATTTTTTTCATTGTAAGTAAATCATGGCCTCACCCATTTCAGAGAAGTACAGTGTTCACAAACAAAAACTTGGTAAAGATGCAAAAGCGTTTAAAGATTTATGGCAATTTGTTATTCATGACTTGCTGGACCCTATGGATAAAATATCATAGGCTGCTTTGAGATGAACAACTTGGCAGCTCCCAGGAATAAACAGACATACTGTACATAAAGTGCAGTGTACACAAAGGGGCAGATTTATCAAAGTACGATTTTCGTACCTTTAAAAAGCACGGTACAAAAAGTACGGAAAATTTGTATCTTGAAATACGAAAAAAATTGTATCTTATCGTATAATGTCCGAAAAGTAAGATTTTTTCATATTTGAACGATCGTAAACTGCAGGAAAACCGTTCTGACTTTGATCCTTCTGTGCATGATTTTGGAAGCCTCCCATAGGGCTCAATGGCACTCTGCAGCTCCAACCTGGCCCAAGGAAAGTCACGATAACGAAGCTTGAATGAATCCGAAACTTTCGTACTCGGCACAACAATACGATTTTGTTGCACTTTTTTGTTGCACTTTTTTGTCGCGCTTTTTGTCGCAAAGTACGAAAAAGTTGCACAAATGTACGAAAAATTCGCAGAAAATAGGAAAAAGTTGTATCCTTTAACAACAAAATAAGAATTTTTTGTATTCTGACCTGTCGTACTTTGATGAATGTGCCGCAAAGTGTATGTACTGTGCAGAATAACCTATAATATGTAGAATGGTATCCATATTGAGATTAACTGCTCCCCTGCATGTTTCACACCCCCTGATTCAGGCTGTAAACCCCTGTATTGTTTACACATGTAATCCCCTGTACTGTTCACACCTTTTAATCTCTGCATTGTTCACACCTCAGGCTCAGGCTATAATCACCCACATTGTTCACCTCTTCACACCTCAGAGACTGTAGGAGCATTGTGTCACTGTATGTATTTTGTATTGCACACACATACAGCATAGGGTAGACAGAGCATGGCACACACAGGCAGCTAATGGCAGGCAGAGTATGGCACATACAGGCAGCATAGGGCAGGCAGAGTATGGTACACAAAGCAGGGTAGGGAAGGTAGATTATGGCACACAGGGGTTAAATAGGGCAGGCAGAGTATGGCACACACGGGCAGCATAGGGCAGACAGAGTATGGCACACACAGACAGCATAGGGCATGCAGAGTAAGACACACAGAGGCAGCATAGGGCAGGCAGAGTATGGCACACAGGCAGCATAGGGCAGGCATGGTATGGCACACACAGGCAGCGCAGGGCAGGCAGAGTATGGCACA
This sequence comes from Xenopus tropicalis, assembly GCF_000004195.4. Taxonomy (NCBI): domain Eukaryota; kingdom Metazoa; phylum Chordata; class Amphibia; order Anura; family Pipidae; genus Xenopus; species Xenopus tropicalis. Next base: position 37,053,682 of record NC_030685.2, read on the forward strand.
CACAGGTAGGGTATGGCACACACAGGCAGTGCAGGGCAGGCAGAGTATGGCACACACAGGCAGAGTATGGCACACACAGGCAGTGCATGGCAGGCAGAGTATGGCACACACAGAAAGCATAGTGCTGGCAGAGTACTGACTGTGTGTGTGCCATACTCAGCCTGCCCTATGCTGCTTGTGTGTCGTACTCTGCCCGCCCTATGCTGCCTGTGGGAGGTGAACCCGGCAGGGGTATGTACTGGGAGTTTGTTGGAAATAGCCATTAAATGGTCCCTAAGGTGTGTAATTGTGTGCTGGGGGTTGCTGTGCTATCCACAGGGGAGGAGGAGGCATATGGATTTAAGGGTATGTCTTAATATGACATAATATAATTCTTTCACATATGAATGATGGTTGATATCCCTGCAGTGAGCACCAAGCATTTGGGTTTTTGCTGCGCTGCCACCATTAATGTGGCATGGTGTTGATACCATGGGTGTGGTTTAAAAAGGGGGAGTGGTCAAAACTGGCTTCCATTAGTGGCCCTCCACTATGTATGCTAGAGAAATTCCAGCCCTCTGCACCACAGAAGTTGGACAGCACTGATGTAGTATGTCTTTTCCATTTGCGTATGAAGTGCAAATTGAACAAATGAAAGCTTATCTGCATGGGATTTAGTAACTTATTGAATTAAAGGGTCCATATTAAAGGAGACATATCCTATAAAAATGATGAATGTACCAGTGAATTATACTCCTCTAGATATAGAAGGATTGTGCTTAAAAAAGTTGTATTTCAGACCGATTTATTGAGAAATTCCTCAAAAACTCCACTAGCCCCGCCCATCTGTTCCACTTCCTGCTGGCTGAATTCTCTGGATGTGTAGGGGAGCCGGTGGCCCTCCGTACACTGCACTGTAGGATAGGAACCAATCAACAGCTAGGCTGACCTGAGCCTGTCTGTGCTTGTGTGACTGCAGGGCTGTGATTGGCCCACCCCCTCCTACTGTGCTTCTGGCAGGGACCGTAAGGACACGCCCACTCTCCATTTCAAACTCAGGCAGAGAAGTGATAGGATCTATAGGGAGCTCCAATAAAGGGGTCATTTTTATAGATAGGATTAATTTTTAGCACAAAGTGAAACCAGCACCTTGTATTATTCATAACTGCCTACAAAATTAGGGTATTCCCATTTATCCTATATGTCCCCTTTAAAACATAGGGCTTGTTAATAGGCAACTTATGCTTTTCCCCACATTGAGTTGCATCTAAAACCACTTCCATTAAAGGTACTTGCACCCAAATGTGCTCTGCAGTTTTCTGTAAAGTTGTGCTCAGTGTCAATCAGTCCTTCCTCCCTTCAGTTCCAAATTGAGAGCAGCGATATTGGAGTACATCACTGTTCGAAACCTGGTGCTATTGTTACCTCCTGACCAGGTGTTAGCTCCAAGTTTCCCTTATTGCCCTACATTAATAGATGTAGCCCATTTGTGGCTAAAGAACTGGGGGCAGAAGTAGTTTCCATGCCATACACCAGTGCTGTCCAACTGGCGGCCCGCGGGCCGCATGCGGCCCTCGACCCCCCTCTTTGTGGCCCCCCACCTGTCTGGCTGCTTTGATGTTTTACCCTTGTGTAAACTTTAAATGGTATCAGTACTGAGATTAACTGCCCCCCCGCATAGTTCTCACCTCAGATTCAGGCTGTAATCCCCCTGTATTGTTTAAACATGTAATCCCCTGTACTGTTCACACCTTTTAATCTATGCATTGTTCACCCCCTGCAGTGTTCACACCTCAGGCTTGGGCTGTAATCACCCACATTGTTCGTCTGTTCACACCTCAGACATTGTATGAACTGCCTGTACACACAGGCAGCATATGGCAGACACAGGCATCATAGGGCAGGCAGGCAGAGTGCTGCCTGTGTGTGCCATACTCTTTCTACCCTATGCTGCCTGTGGGAGGTGAACCTGGCAGGGGTTTGTTCTGGGAGTTTGTTAGCAGTTGTGGAAATAGCCATTAAATGGTCCCTAAGGTGTGTAATTATATGCTGGGGGTTGCTGTGCTATCCACAGGGGAGGAGAAGTCATATGGATTTTAGGGTGTGTCTTAATATGACATAATATAATTATTTAACATATGAATAATGGTTGATATCCCTGCAGTGAGGACCAAGCATTTGGGTTTTTTCTGCACTAACACCATTGTGATAAAATGGGTGTGGTTTGAAGTGGGTGTGGTTTAAAAGGGGGAGTGGTCAAAAGGGGGGAATGGTCATTAGCGGCCCTCCACCATGTATGCGCGAGAAATTCCAGCCCTCGGCACCACAGAAGTTGGACAGCACTGCCATACACCATGTCAGCAGACTGCACAAATATTTGTTGCAACTGTACCTGATTTGCAACTAAGTGCACACCCAGTTGTGTCCATTCTGACAACCTGGATGCAGCTGCACTGGTGAGTCAGTCACAGCACAATTGCATCTGATTCAGTGCCTACATTGCACCCTCAATGATGCATGGACTCTGGGATAAAATGGTGCATTGTGGGAAAAAAACATGGTGATTGCATCCAAAATTGCACTTTGATCACTGTGTATGGGTAAGGTAATGCGCCCTGTAAAGTCCAACCTCCAGTCATACAAGAACAGAGAAAAAGGGTGGTAAGCTTGAAAATCCATGTGGGGAGAGTACACGCTCTGTTCACACTTTATCAAAAATTGCTCTATAAAAATCTTGGATCAAAGGAGTTGTGTAACACACGAACAGTCACACATTTATAAATAGGCCTCTATGTGTTTTAGTGTTAGAATTGGCTACTACTAGTAAGATCCTGTGTAAGTTTTCATGTCAAATCTTTATTTTTTATAATTTGTATTTGATAATTCCTTGTGTATGACAATCTTTGACCTAAGTAGAATTACAAAGCTTAACCATAAAATCATTTTATGCACCCCCCCCCCCCCATTCTTCCAGGAATATCATTTGCTTTGCATTCATGTGATAAAACAATACAAGAAGCCCCACTGGACCCCTCTACACTTCTGTGCCACCCAGCCCATCTGTCCTTTTTTCTTGCCTTTGCCCTAAGGAACATTAAGAACCTGTTTCATTTAAGATTTTTTTTCTTTAAAAAAAGAAGACTCTATATAGCAAATGCAAAAAAATATTAAGAACAGCAATGCAAAACAAAGCATAAATGATATAGCATATTCACAAAAAGCCATTGATTACATTATTCATTGATCGCACTTCAATATTACTTACTATACTTCTTATATTCCCACTAACGTGGATTTCTATCGTGGTGCTCATTTGCATACAAGCGGAGACTGTACTTAAGCAAGCTTTTATCTGGAAACATGAGTGCTGACATAAATGTACCGTATTGGGTTACAAATAATCCATCTACATGCATAAACAGTATGGGGGGGATTTATCAATGTTCAAGTAAAATAAAAATGTAAAACTTTGGCATCTAAAAGCTTGCGAGTTTCTATAGAAGTCAATGGGAGTTGTCCTAGACAAAGTCAAGCCATATTTTAAATTCAGGATTTGCACATTTTTAGAGTTTTTCAAAATATTCTAATAATTCCAGTTATTTGAGTAATTCAAGATATTCTAGTTTTTTTTATTCGAATTTTATTAATAAATAAGCAAGCATTCAAAATGTGAGTTTATTCAAATTAGAAAAACAATCTTGAATTCACAAACTCGAAAATTGATAAATAAGCCCATAACTGTCCTACAAATTTTGCATAAAACACCACAGGATTATGCACATGGGGAGGTTTATTTATCAGTTTTTATTATAGAATTAAATTATAAAAAAACTTGATCAAATTAAACTAAGAAAAAAAAAACTTGTATTGAATTCATATTTTTGTCATCATATTCAATGGAGCAAAAAAGTTTACTTAGGGAAGTTAACACTTCAAGAGTATAAGCTGAGGAGTGCAAACAAGGCCCCAGTATGACAGGCCCCAGTATCACAGGGGATATTTTTTGAAAAAATCATATTAAATGGATCTACAAACAAAAAAAAGATTTAAAAAATTTGAAAAGTGTTTAAAACTGGAATTAAAAAAAAAGCATACATTTTACCCAGATTAACTTCTATGTGAACTTGCAAACTTTAAGCCAAAATTTTACATTCAAAAATGGTCTTAACAAGGGGACCACAATTTAAATTTGAGAGATTTACATTTAAATTGCAGCAAAAATTTGAATATGAACATAGATAAATCGGCCCCTTTTCGTGCCTGGGGAACAGGTAGATAAAATAATAAGAAGTATGCTGAGCCACAAGGTTTTTCTATATAAAAAATGCAGTCTTACAACTTCTGAATTACAAAAAAATATTGCAATGTGTATTCCTCTTTTTCATTATTAAGAAAATAAATAATGCCACAATCGTGGGAAAATATGGAAGACAACGCTACTAGAACATGCAATCCCAGATTTTCAGCAAACTTACCGATATGTTGAGTCACAGCAGTTTATATTTATTTTCTCTTTGGCTGTATATAAACCTACACTGAGCTAGTCTTCTTGGAAACTGCATTTAATCACTCAGCACCACACCTCTAGGCAGGATCTTACATAACTTACCAATTGGCTTACAATTTGGTAACTATAATTACTTTTTCACAGTCTAGAAAATCCCCTACTGTTGCCATCTATTATTAAATAAGCGGTTGCTAACCATGGCCTAAAGATTACAGGATTAATGCCAACTGTACGATTTAGAACTTTCTCAGAAACCAACACGCGTGAAACAGAAACAGAAACTGGAATTCCCTTCAGTTTATGGTTGTTGTTTAAGACAGATTGTAGTGCACAATATTGGTGACATTAAATCATCCTGTGGATCTATCAGATTTCAGTCGTCTACAATAAATGGAGTGATTAAAAATAAGCTGTCACGTTTGCTCCAGGTCTGGTAACCCATGACAAACAAACCTTACAGGTTTGCCATCTGTCCAAGATTGCTTTTAACTATGCCAGTAAACTACAACTTAGCTTATGATGTGTGAATGTGCATAGGGAGAAGAACAAACAGACAAAATAATGAAAATGCCAATTAATATATGAATATATTTCATAACTGACATGAGGCGTATCATTGTTTACCTTCATAGTACCTTCTATCTATCTATCACAAAGTCATGTTTGTAGTGTGGTACAGGGCCGCCAAGAAAACCACTGATTGTTTGAGATAAAAAAGACTGGAAAGTCCCATAATATTGCACAAAAACACCTAAAATTTCTCACACTGTGACTGGCTGAATGAAAAAGATCAATCAGTATTAAATGTGGATTTAATTTAATATAACCTATTCCACGCTATCAGGATGGTTACTTAAGGGCAGATTTATCAAAATATTTAGAGCCTAATTCATATGGGATTTTTAGAAGTGTATTTATCAAGAGGTGAAAGTTACAATTCCCCATTTGATAAATGCGCTTCTAAAGATCCCATAGGAGTGAATAGACCGTGGGAGAGTTTTTATGTAATAAGCTGTAAACTCAAATTTTGATAAATCTGCCCTTTTTAGTGCTCACTTAACAGAAATATATATTCTATATTTTTTTATGCTGAAAGAGCACGGGTGTGTAATTTTTAGCACTTTAATAAAAACAATGTTACAATGTAGATACCAAGGGGCAGATTGATCAAAATGTGAGTTTAGAGCTTAATACATAAAACCTCACCAACGTTCTATTCATTCCTATGGGATATTTAGAAGCATATTTATCAATGGGTAAAAGTTAGAATTCACCAATTGCTAAATATGCTTCTTAAAATCCCATAGGAACGAACAGAACATGGGTGAGTTTTTTCTTTGTTAAGCACTAAACTCACATTTTGATAAATCTGCCCCCTAGTCTCACATGGCTTGTAGCAATATTAATGACCCTTTATATGACAGGCTCATTTACAGAACAGTAGTCTGGAGTTAGAAATTTGGAATTCCAGATCTAAAACAAGACAGTAAACAGTAGAGTACTATTTATGATGCTGTAGATATAATTAAATGATATTATAACACAGGTAGTTATGTAATAGAAGATTTTATAGAGGTTGATGGAAGGCGTATTTTGAACATTTCAACTATTTTATGTTTAAAATTAAATTTTGAATAAGGAATGCAGCTTACCATGACTGATTGTGTTCTTCCAATTCAAGTTTTTTGTAAATATGTTAGCGATGAAAAAAAATTATGATTGTGATTTTTGAAAAACTGATTCGAAGATCTGTAAATTAGATCTGAATAAGCTGATTCCTCATGAATCAGAGTGTCTTGCTCAAAAAGTAATAAAACAAACACAAACAAAAAAACTATATAAGGGGTATAGCTGCAATGGGGTGACAGCTTCAGATCACATAGAACAAAAAACATGTACATGGTTCTCCACAAAAACACAAGCTTATTCATTCTACCAGATAAGGCTAATAACACCCTAACCCATAAAAACCATGCAGGAGAAATAACCCCTACACAAATGTATGTGTGTATACGCAATGATAAACCACACTTGATAAATATATACACCATATTTAAAAATAACTATGTATTGTGTATTTTGTCCCTATATATTATATATTTTTCGCATAAGTGAAAGTATCTTACTTACAAAATCGTATTTTGGCGCAAAAAAAAGCATGAATTGTGAAAAGAAAATAGTTTAAAAAAAAAGTTTAGTAAATGCCACCCTAAATGTTAATGTTTATCTATACATGTGTGGACAACTTTAAAGCATAGCAGAAATTATATAGAAACAAGTTAAAATTACACTCACTTTTCATTCACCCCTGAACACTCATGAAAAGCAATTTACTTATGTTATGTATACCAGGGCGCCATCTTGTGGTGCAGAGTCTGAAATGTCTATTGGTACAGTCTTTATTTTTAATATTGCTTTTAAAAATATATGGCCATTTGGAACGGCATATTTCCTCCTACTTTCTAGCTATTGATTTACAAACCTGTATCGTTTGTGGGGATGAGGAAAATAAATAATATCGAGGGGCCGATTCACTAAAGGTCGTTAATGCTTGCCGTAGTTTTTTGCGTTAAAAAGTGTTCGATAATTATGTACCGATTCATCAAGTCATTTTGCATGTGTTACTTTTCATATCGCATGCGCAAAATGGTAATGTTCAGAACAGTAGTTTAAAGAAAGTAACTGCTATGTGTGTAAATATTGCATGCTACAAAATAACGCATACATTTATTGCATGTTTTAAAATAACGCTTAATAATCTGTCATCACCAGAAAAATAACGACAATAACATCACTTCTTAATTCAAACAAGTGTCCTTTTAGTTAATCGATCGTTAAGTGATAATATTTTTAACGCTTGCTATAAATAACACTCGTTTTTTTGGACTTTAGTGAATTAGCCCCTTTTATATGGACTTTTTTTCCTGCTTTTATTTATTTTACAAGCTCCCCCCCCTTTGTCAAATCTTCAAACTTTAGCATTGTTATTTACGAGAAAAGGGCTTTAATACTGAGCTAGTGGAATGGCAGTCAATAGCCTGTGTATGAAATGTAGCAAAGGAGATGGATAATTAGATAGATAGATAATTCACCAATTCAACCAAACACTTAACACAAAGAACCAGATTTATAAAAACAGAAGCCCTGTAGGTAAGTATTGCATTAATATTAATTCATACATCTTTTTTCGGGCGTTTATTCAATTAAATTAAAAATTGCTAAAAGTAGTCTTATTAATTCTGATGAATTGACACACTTAAAAAGCACAAAACTTTGATAAATGTGCTAGTTCTTTAGGACACTTTCTTGTTGGGAACATTTTCCCTTCAGTCAGGGAACTGTAAATAAACATGATAAAATTTTTACTGCTGGGAATCCATGTGGATTTGCCATTTCAGATTTTCATGTCAGCCCCCAAATTTCCCTTTAAAATTAAGTTCCCTGACGTTTTTTTAACAAATGTAAATATAGTTACACAATTACATAGGGTCCATCAAGTTCAACCCATCCAAGTAAACCCAGTACACACAACCCACACCTACCAATCTATACACTCACATACATAAACTATATATACAACCACTAATACTAAGGGGCTGGTTTACTAATCCACAAATCCGAATGGGAAAAATTCGGATTGGAAACGAACATGTTGCGACTTTTTCGTATTTTTTAGATTTTTTCGTCGCCGTTACGACTTTTTCGTAAATTGTCACAACTTTTTCGTAGCTGTTACGACTTGCGCGAATTGTCCCGACTTTTTCGTAGCCGTTACGATTTGCTTGTATATTGTTGCGACTTTTTCGTATTGAGCTCTCGTAAACGGCGGGCAAAACTTTCAGACTGTGCATGATTTTGGAAGCCTCCCATAGGACTCAATGGCACTCTGCAGCTCCAACCTGGCCCAAGGAAAGTCACGATACTGAAGCTTGAATGAATCCGAAACTTTCGTACTCGGCGCTACGGCTACGAAAAAGTTGCGACAATTCGCACAAGTCATAACGCTACGAAAAAGTTGCGACAATTTACGAAAAAGTTGCGACAATTTACGAAAAAAATCGCAAAATACCGATTATGACGGAAAAAACGCATTCGGATGCTTTTCGGACGTTCGTGGATTAGTAAATGTGCCCCTAACTGTAGATATTAGTATCACAATAGCCTTGGATATTCTGCTTGTTCAAAAACTTATCCAGGCCCCTCTTAAAGGCATTAACAGAATCTGCCATTACCAAATCACTAGGAAGGGCATTCTACAACCTCACTGCCCTCACCGTGAAAAACCACCTACGCTGCTTCAAATGGAAACTCCATTCCTCTAATCTAAAGGGGTGACCTCTGGTGCGTTGATTGTTTTTACCGTATATACTCGAGTATAAGCCGAGGTACCTAATTTTACCTAAGAAAACTGGAAAAACTTATTGACTCGAGTATAAGCCTAGGGTGGGAAATGCAGCCGCTACTGGTAAGTTTCAATAATCAAATTATTTAATAAAAGGACACTCACAAGTGCTTACATAACTACCATATTAATAAACACAAGGTATGGGCTGGAAAATGAGGCGCATCCAACATAAGATAACCACATGCAAGGTTGTACAGGTTAATATCTCAATTTAATTGCTACTTTTTAATCCTATAATTTTTTCTTTTTAGGAAAAAAATGCATGAGCCCGAGGAAAAAACTAACACTGCTCTATGTTGCCATCTTACCTTTCCCTGGCCCAAATTTAAGCTTGCATATTTACAGTAGCGTAAAATCCTAGTTCTGCCAAGTGATGTCTGGTGAGAGGTAAGCAGCATGGTGCTTTGTTAGTTTTTCCCCAGGCCAATAACATGCTCATCACTGGCTTCTACGTTCTAAGCAGTTTCATGCCTGAGAGCAAAACATGGGAAGAAGAACTTGCTCATGTAAATAATTTCATGTACATGCCTCGTGTAAGCAATATATCCTAGGCTGTATTTTATTATTTACGCAGTGCCATAAGCAGTACATCATATTGTGTAACATGCCCTTTGAACAGGAAATGCACAAAATATGCAATAAAAAAAATAAATATTGTAGTAAGGAACAAGTGCTTACTCTATTGGGCTTACAGATGTCCTATTGGCAAATGAAGCAGCTGAGGGGCTATGCGAAACCTGAAGGAAGGCAATAAGTTCAAAATGATGCCACACCATCCACATGGCTTATCCATCCGAGCGCACCCCGCCCCCCTGAGTACTTCTGCATGACTACTTCAAAGCCATCCGATATACGCAGATAGCGCATAGCGAACACATGCGCACCCCCCGTAAATACTTCAGCGTGAGTACTTCTCCTTCTCCTATCCGGCCCCCGAGCGCACCCCCTCGTGCATCGCCAGAACGAACACTCAGCGCGTGCAGGGCGCAACGTGTGATGTGCGTGCGCGATCTGCCGATGCATGGCGGGGGTGCGCTCCGGCGCAGGAGAAGGTATTTATGGGGCTTTGATTCCTCTGAATGGCTTTGATTCCCCTGCAGTCCCGGGAGTGGGGGGGTGGTGGTGCGCACAAGCATATGTCCAGGGGTGGGCGGTGCGGCCAGGAGAACGTAACTACCGTATATACTCTAGTATAAGCCGAGGGTGCACATTATTAGTGCTCAAAAACTCAGCTTATACTCGAGTATATACGGTATGGGAAAAAAGAACATCCCCCATCTGCCTATAATCCCCTCTAATGTACTTGTACAGAGTAATCATGTCCCCTCGCAAGCGCCTCTTTTCCAGAGAAAACAACCTCAACCTCGACAGTCTAACCTCATAGCTTAAATCTTCTATCCCCTTTACCAGTTTAGTTGCAATCTCTGCACTCTCTCCAGCACATTAATATCCTTCTTAAGGACTGGAGCCCAAAACTTCACTGCATACTCAAGGTGAGGCCTTACCAGGGACCTATAAAGGGGCAAAATTATGTTCTCATCCCTTGAGTCAATGCCCTTTTTATACAAGACAGCACTTTATTTGCTTTAGTAGCCACAGAATGACACTGTCTGGAATTAGACAACTTGTTATCAACAAAAACCCCTAGATCCTTCTCCATTAAGGATACCCCCAACACACTACCATTCAGTAGATAGTTCACGTATATATTATTTCTAACAAAGTGCATAACTTTGCACTTGTCAACATTGAACCTCATTTTCCAGTTTGCTGCCCAGTTTTCCAATTTTGTCAAATCGCTCTGCAAAGTGGCAGCATCCTACATGGAACTTATAGTTTTGCACAATTTAGTGTCATCAGCAAAAATAGAAACAGTACTGTCTATGCCCACCTCCATTAATAAACAAATTAAAAAGCAAAGGACCAAGGACTGACCCCTGCGGTACTCCACTAACCACACTGGTCCAATTAGAAAATGTTCCATTAACCACCACTCTTTGTACTCTATCCTTCAGCCAGTTCTCTATCCAATTACAAATATTATGTTCTAGGCCAATATTCCTCAATTTGATCATTAAACTTCTGTGAGGTACTGTATCAAACGCTTTAGCAAAGTCCAAGTAGATGACATCAACTGCCATTCCAGCATCGAGGTTCCTGCTCACCTCCTCATAAAAGGCGACTAAATTAGTCTGGCAAGATCTGTTACACATAAAACCATGCTGGCACAAACTTATTGTACTGTGAAATGCAATGTATTCAAGTACCCTATCCCTTATTACCCCTTCCAAAATCTTTTCTACTATTGATGTCAGACTAACAGGCCTATAGTTTTCAGGCTGAGAATGGGATCCCTTTTTAAATAACGGCACCACATTAGCAATTCGCAAGTCTCTCGGCACCATGCCAGACCTCAACGAATCCTGAAAAATTAAGTGAAGAGGCTTGGAAATCACAGCGCTCAGCTCATTTAATACCCTGGGATGAATCCCATCCGGTCCTGGACCTTTGTTTACCTTTACATGTTCAAGTCTCTTTTGAATTTCCTCCTGAGTGACCCATTTGTCAGTAGCTAAATTACTAGAAATGGGCATATTAAAAAGGAAGCCTTCATTACCTGGCTCCTCAGATGTATACAGTGGTGTGAAAAACTATTTGCCCCCTTCCTGATTTCTTATTCTTTTGCGTGTTTGTCACACTTAAATGTTTCTGATCATCAAAAACCGTTAACTATTAGTCAAAGATAACATAATTGAACACAAAATGCAGTTTTTAAATGAAGGTTTATGTTATTAAGGGAGAAAAAAAACTCCAAATCTACATGGCCCTGTGTGAAAAAGTGATTGCCCCCCTTGTTAAAAAATAACTTAACTGTGGTTTATCACACCTGAGTTCAATTTCTGTAGTCACCCCCAGGCCTGATTACTGCCACACCTGTTTCAATCAAGAAATCACTTAAATAGGAGCTACCTGACACAGAGAAGTAGACCAAAAGTACCTCAAAAGCTAGACATCATGCCAAGATCCAAAGAAATTCAGGAACAAATGAGAACAAAAGTAATTGAGATCTATCAGTCTGGTAAAGGTTATAAAGCCATTTCTAAAGCTTTGGGACTCCAGCGAACCACAGTGAGAGCCATTATCCACAAATGGCAAAAACATGGAACAGTGGTGAACCTTCCCAGGAGTGGCCGGCCGACCAAAATTACCCCAAGAGCGCAGAGACCACTCATCCGAGAGGCCACAAAAGACCCCAGGACAACATCTAAAGAACTGCAGGCCTCACTTGCCTCAATTAAGGTCAGTGTTCACGACTCCACCATAAGAAAGAGACTGGGCAAAAACGGCCTGCATGGCAGATTTCCAAGGTGCAAACCACTTTTAAGCAAAAAGAACATTAAGGCTTGTCTCAATTTTGCTAAAAAACATCTCAATGATTGCCAAGCCTTTTGGAAAAATACCTTGTGGACTGACGAGACAAAAGTTGTGTCCCGTTACATCTGGTGTAAAAGTAACACAGCATTTCAGAAAAAGAACATCATACCAACAGTAAAATATGGTGGTGGTAGTGTGATGGTCTGGGGTTGTTTTGCTGCTTCAGGACCTGGAAGGCTTGCTGTGATAGATGGAACCATGAATTCTACTGTCTACCAAAAAATCCTGAAGGAGAATCTGTTCGTCAACTCAAGCTGAAGCGATCTTGGGTGCTGCAGCAGGACAATGACCCAAAACACACCAGCAAATCCACCTCTGAATGGCTGAAGAAAAACAAAATGAAGACTTTGGAGTGGCCTAGTCACAGTCCTGACCTGAATCCTATTGAGATGTTGTGGCATGACCTTAAAAAGGCGGTTCATGCTAGAAAACCCTCAAATAAAGCTGAATTACAACAATTCTGCAAAGATGAGTGGGCCAAAATTACTCCAGAACGCTGTAAAAGACTTGTTGCAAGTTATCGCAAACGCTTGATTGCAGTTATTGCTGCTAAGGGCGGCCCAACCAGTTATTAGGTTCAGGGGGCAATTACTTTTTCACACAGGGCCATGTAGGTTTGGATTTTTTTTCTCCCTAAATAATAAAAACCCTCATTTAAAAACTGCATTTTGTGTTTACTTGTGTTATCTTTGACTAATAGTTAAATGTGTTTGATGATCAGAAACATTTTGTGTGACAAACATGCAAAAGAATAAGAAATCAGGAAGGGGACAAATAGTTTTTCACACCACTGTAGACAGATGAAAAATAAGAGTTCAAAATTTCTGCTTTTTCCCCATTCTCATCAACCAACTTTTTCCCCCCGTGATAATAAGGTTCCCACCCCTTCTTGCTTAATTTTTTTACTATTAACATAATTACTTCTAGCTGCAATATCCCTTTCCATTTCTATTTTAGCTTGCCTGATAGCTTTTTTGCATGCTTTATTTGCTTCTTTGTACCAGATGAAAGTTTCCACTGTCCCAGCTAACTTGAATGCTTTAAAAGCACATTTTTTCTTACCAACCTCGACACTAACACTTTTATTCAGCCATAAAGGTTTTGCTTTGCGATGCCTCTCCTTGCTTACAAGGGGAATATACCATTGTGTATACCTGCAAAGCAATGTTTTAAAGATGTTCCATTTTCCTTCTGTGTCTAACCCCATGAAAAGCCTTTCCGAGTTGACACATTGCAGAGATGCCCTTATACTGGCAAAGTCTGCACGTCTAAAATCAAGTGTTTTAGTTAATCCTCTATAGAGCTGTCTCTGCAGCATTATCTCAAAGGAGACCATGTTGTGATCACTGTTCCCCAAATGCTCACCCACACAAATGTTACAGGTGAGTTCAGTGTTATTAGATATTACCAGGTCCAAAATAGAGTCATTCCTAGTAGGTTCTTGAACCTGAAATAAAAAGTTGTCATTTAGCATATTTACAAACCTACTAGATTTTTTTGACTTAGCCACCCCATTACTCCAGTCAATGTCCGGATAATTAAAGTCCCCCATAATAACAACTTGACCCAGTTGTGAAGCCTCCTCCATTTGCAACAGTAGCTGGGCCTCATCCCCCTCATCTATACGGGGTGGTTTATAGCCCAATGATCATTTTCTTTGTGACCTTCAGCCCTACTGAAATTTCTACCCAGAGATTCAATGTTTTCATTGGTAATGTCTTTATTACATTCGAAATAAAAGAGCATGGGATAAAGTGAATGGTTTATGCTAATTCAAAAAGACAAACTAAAATACCGAATAGGAATAAAAACAATTGAAATCACAATAATACAGATTTTCAGTATTTCAGAACGTTCTGGATAAATGGTTTCCGTATAACAGATCCCATACCTGTATAGGTGTTAAAGGTTCACGGACTATTGAAAACTGTATGTGATATGGTTTCTTAAAAGGACTGTCTTTTGAGTATTAATAATATGTATTGATAGGCTGGTCAGCCTATTATAATTTTTTTATTCAATTGTTAATAGATTGTTAGTGCAACGGGTATCTTAGATCAGTGTAAGGTTGACCAGAGTGTGGTTGGTCATTTGATTAGGATGTACAAGACAAAAGGAGCAGGACCGGAACTAGGGCTAGGCAGAAGAGGCACTTGCCTTGGGCGCAATGGTGGGGGTGCCAGGCAGGTACCTCTTCTGTCACCTACAACCGGTCCTGGGCCCTTTCCCCCAAATGAGCAGTAGTCCCCGTAACCCCCTGCTGCCTTGTCTGCTTATGCGCCGGTGCGCAGCTTGACCCGGCATTGCAGAGGAGGTCTTTTTAACCAAAACTAGGATAATTGAAATAATGAAATTATTCCTATGTAATGCCCCCAAGTACTGTACTTTGGACATAACCTAGGATAGCATCAATTTCCTTTGTGAATTTTTAAATACAGATACTCCTTTTATGAAGACCACCACATTAATACTAAACAGTTTAAAATTTATACTGTAATAGCAAAAAATAAATGTGCAAGTTATGATGCTAGTAGATATATTTATTGGCTATAAATATAACAAGGATATTGGAATGTTTTTTTTTTTACCTTTCTCACATAAACCAGTTCCATCCCAAGTGATTATCTTCCCATTCCACAACTTCTACTTATACAAACTTTAGTCATAATTGATGATAAAAGTCAAGGTCAAAGCCATGGCAGTAATGGGACACAGCTAGAGGGGGGCTGTTTTTACACATGGTCAGGTATATGCAACAGTTTCACAGAGCAGGAACCCAGAGAAATTTAAACTTTACACTAATTACCAAGTTAGTACCTCTTAAATTTATAAACTTACTTTACAAGAAAATGTGCAAGCAACAACTTCAGTGAAAAATCATACAAAATTTCAAGCATTTGGTATAAAGGGAAGATTAAAAACTATATAGCTGCCATTAGTATATTTTTATATTATATTATTATGTTGGGTTGAAAACCCCAACATACTGTTCTTCGACTTTGGCTTATTCTTCCGATTCTTCTTCTTAGCGCCCCCCATTTTCTAAACGCTACTCCTCCTACAGTTTTAGGGGTACGACACCCAAACTCTCCACACATCTTCGCCCTATAGCGGAGCAGGTTGCTTGTGCTTTTCTAAGCGATCCCGCCCCCCATCTTTTTGTGGCGCCGCTCCGAACCCCCCAATTTTCCCATTGACTTTGACAGGGAAGATTTTCAAACTGCTGTCGCACTTACAGCTTTGAAGCTACACCCCCCAAACTTGATTAACAGAATCATGGGGTCACCCCGAATGAAGCAGCAACATTTGTTGGATGACCCCAAAGTGGGAGGGGCCAACAACAGCCAATCAAATTTTAATCATTGACTTTAATCAGGAAATTGAAACTGCTGCCAATCTTACAGCTTTGAGGCTACGCTCCCCAAACTTGAATCACACAGTCATGGGGTCAGCCTGAATGAAAATAGGATGATTATTGGATGCCCAAAAGTGGGCGGAGCTGTGAACCGCCAATCATATTTACCTATTTATTTGGCGGAAATTCAACCTGTTGCCATTCTCACAGTAATAACACCGGGGTCCCCAAACTTTGCAGAGTTAGGCATCAGGTAACTGTAGTTCAAGGTAAGAAAAAGTGGGCGGAGCCACCAACAGCCAATCAGAGTTTACCTATTGACTTTCAATGGGAAAATTGAATCTGCTGCCATTCTCACAGAATTAACACCAGGGTCCCCAAACTTTTCACAGTTGGTCACTAGGGGACTGCAAATTTAGTTTTGAAAAGTGGGCGGAGCCACCAACAGCCAATCAGAGTTTACCTATTGACTTTCAATAGGGAAATCCAACCTGCTGCCATTCTCACAGTACTAACACCAGGGTCCCCAAAATTTTCACAGTTGGTCACTAGGGGACTGCAATTTTAGTTTTGAAAAGTGGGCGGAGCCACCAACAACCAATCAGATTTCACCTATTGATTTTTATTGGTTTGATGCCAGAGTTCGCAAACTTTGCAGTCAGTCACTGCGTGACTTTGTACTCAAGGTTAGAAAAAGTGGGTGGGGCCGCCAAAAGCCAATCACATTTCTTTCATTGTTTTCAGTGGGAAAATTTTAACTGCTGCCATTCTCACATGTTTAATGTCAGGGTCCCAAAACTTTGCACAGTTTGTCACTAGGTGACTATGTTCCAAGTTTAGAAAAGTGGGTGGGGCCAACACCAATTAGATTTCACCTATAGACTTCATTATAGACTTCATATGTTTAAATTTAAACTGCTGCCATTCTTTAAATATTAATACTAAGGTCTCCAAACTTTGCAGAGGTAGTCACCTGGTAACTGCAGTTCAGAGTTAGAAAAAGTGGGTGGAGCCAACAACAGCCAATCAGATTTTACCTATTGATTTTCAATGGGAAATTCAACCTGCTGCCATTCTCACAGTATTAACACCAGGGTCACTAGGGGACTGCATTTTTAGGTTTTAAAAAGTGTGTGGAGCCACCAACAGCCAATCAGACTTCACCTATTGAATTTTTTTGGTTTATATTTAAAATGTTGCTTTGCTCACACTATTTATGTCAGGGTTCCCAAACAAGTGGGAGGAGCCACCAACAGCCAATCCATTTCCACCCATTAGATTTTATTGGTTTATATTTAAACTGATGCCATTATTTAAATATTAATTCCAGGGTTGTTAAAGTTTTCAGAGTTAGTCACTGGGTATTTGCCATTCAAAGTTAGAAAAAAGTGGGCGGAGCCACCAACAGCCAATAACATTTCACCTATTTACTTTCAATGGTGAAGTGTAAAATGCTGTCAGCCTCACAATTTTTATTTCCCCAAAATTTGCAAAGTTGGTCACTGGGGGACTGCAGTTCAAAAATAGGAAAAGTAGGTTGGGCCACTAACAGCCAATCAGATTTCATCCATTGAATTTTATTGGTTTAAATTTAAAATGCTGTCATTCTCAAACTATTTATGCCAGGGTGCCCACTGTTTGTCACTGGGTGACTTTGACTCAAGGTTAGAAAAAGTGGGCGGAGCCATCAACCACCAATCACAATTCACCTATTGACTTTTATTGGTTTAAATTTTAATTGATGCCGTTCTTTAAGTATTAATCCCAGGGTCCCTAAACTTTGCAGAGTTAGTCACTGGGTAACTGCAGTTCCAGGTTAGAAAAAGGGGGTGGAGCCACCAACCGCCAATCAGATGTCATTGACTTTCAGTGGGGAAATTTAAGTTGCTGCCATTCAGACACTATTAAAACCAGGGTCCCCAAACTTTGCACAGTGGTTTTTACTGTATAACTGTGGTCCAAGGTTAGAGAAAGTGGGCAGAGCCCATTCAGTGACTTCATGTTTTTCAACCCAACATGAAGTTTGTTCTCAAACTTCCCTTTCTAGTTATATCTTTATTATTTAGGGCTTCCTTATTTATAGGAGTAGCTTTTGTATTAACTGTAGGTAGGGAAGGCTAGCAACAAAGAGGCATAGTTTTATAAAAAATTACTGATATTACAGATATAGATATTACTTATATAAATAAAAATCCCAAAGTAAAAAAAGTGGATTTTCACTGTAAATTGCTGAAGTCTGAATGCATTGGACCTGGGGTTTCCAGATTATAAAAAAAATCAAAAATTTGTATCACCATACCCTAAAGGGAACTGTCACCTCCACATAAAAAACAGTATAAAAGTCCTCTGCAAATTATACATGAAACCCAAATTCTTTTTATGTTTTGTTAAAACATCCATACCTGTTATACAGTAAATGTATTTAAAAATATGAGTTTCCAATCATATATTGCCTGCCCTGCCTTTATGCCTCAGGCATAGTTATTTTGCTTTCCATTCATCACTGCACAACTCACAGTCCCCTTTTCTCCTCATGGTCTATAATTGTGGAGCCTGTACATGAGCATCAGATTGTCCACTGTGCAAACACAAGATTTCGGGGTGATACAAAACTTGCCTTAATAACAGTGTGCATGAAAATGGCACCTACCTGCTTGCTGGGATTTTGGATTGCAAGAATAAAAAAAATCAAAATGTAAATAATTTGTATTGTGTAAATACAGTTTATTTTGCTCAGTTAATATGATAGAAAGAGATTTGGATTTCCCTTTACCCATTAAGTCCACTAAAAGTCATTTAAACATTAAAAACTCAACTAGAAATTGAAGTTTGAGAACAAACTTCATGTTGGGTTGAAAAACTTATAGTCACTAAATAAAATCTGATCTGTTGTTGGCTCAGCCCACTTTTTCTAACCGTGGACCACAGTTCTATAGTAAAAACCACTGTGCAAAATTTGGGGACCCTGGTTTTAATAGTGTCTGAATGGCAGCAATTTAAATTTCCCCACTGAAAGTCAACAAGTGACATCTGACTTGCGGTTGGTGGCTCAGCCCACTTTTTCTAGCCTGGAACTGCAGTTAGCCAGTGACTAACTCTGCAAAGTTTAGGGGCCCTAGGATTAATAATTAAAGAATGGCAGCAGTTTAAATTTAAACCAATAAAAGTCAATCGGTAAATTGCGATGGTGGTGGGTGCGTTCGCCCACTTTTTCTAACCTTAAGATGAAGTCACCCAGTGACAAACAGTGGGCACCCTGGCGTAAATAGTGTGAGAATGACAGCATTTTAAATTTAAACCAATAAAATTCAATGGATGAAATTTGATTGGCTGTTAGTGGCCCAACCCACTTTTCCTATTTTTGAACTGCAGTCCCCCATTGACCAACTTTGCAAAGTTTGGGGACTCAGGCATAAATATTTTGAGACTGACAGCATTTTACTTCACCATTGAAAGTAAATGTTGATCGCTCTGCCCACTTTTTTCTAACTTTTAACGACAAATACCCAGTGAGTAACTCTGGAAGGTTAATAACCCTGGAATTAATACTTAAATAATGGCACTAATTTAAATATAAACCAATGAAATTTAATGGGTGGAAATGGATTGGCTGTTGGTGGCTCCGTCCACTTATTCTAACCCTGAATACGTAGTCAGCCAGTGACTGACTGTGCAAAGTTTGGGAACTCTGACATAAATAGTGTGAGAAAGGCAGCATTTTAAATTTAAACAAAAAAAATTCAATAGTTAAAATCTGATTGGCTGTTTGTGGCTCCACCCACTTTTTCTAACTCTGAACCGCAGTTACCTGGTGACTAGCTCTGCAAAGTTTGGGGACCTTAGTATTAATATTTAAAGAATGGCAGCAGTTTAAATGTAAACATATGAAGTCTATAGGCAGCAGTTAAAATTTCCCCACTGAAAACAATGAAAGAAATGGGATTGGCTTTTGGCGGCCCGGGCAACTTTTTGCAACCTTGAGTATGTAGTCACCCAGTGACCGACTGTGTAAAGTGTCTGAACCCTGGCATCAAACCAATAAAATTCAATAGGTAAAAATCTGATTTTGTTGTTGGTGGCTCCGCTCACTTTTTCAAAACTTAAACTGCAGTCCCCTATTGACCAACTGTGAAAAGTTTAGGGACCCTGGTGTTAATACTATGAGAATGGCAGCAGGTTGAATTTCCGTTTTGAAAGTCAATGGGTAAAATCTGATTGGCTGTTGGAGGCTCCCCCACTTTTTCTAACCTTAAACCGCAGTTACCTGGTACCTAACCCTGCAAAGTTTGGGGACCCTGGTGTTATTACCGTATATACTCGAGTATAAGCCGATCCGAATATAAGCCGAGGTACCTAATTTTACCTAAGAAAACTGGAAAAACCTATTGACTCGAGTATAAGCCCCTCAATGGTGCAGCATGAAAAGCATCCATATATACAAAATCTTTAATCCCATAACTAAATATGGCATTTCTGTATTCTTTAAATACAGAAAAATTGCTGTTCTGGATGTCAATGAATACAAAATTATTCTATATAAATTTGATAAAACAACTACTGTGCCACTAGCCATAGAGCTTAGCAAGTTATGTAAACCTCTCATAATATAGAGACCAGTACATCTCTCTCTCTTTTTTATTTTTTCATTCGTGACTGTACATAAGCCTGAGAAGAACTGCATGTGGGTACTTTTGATTTAATTAGGTGAGCAATAATTATGTAAAGAGTTTCAGAGGGGCCTCTTGTGTCAAAGACATCAAAGCTATAACTTCATACCAAATTACACTGTGTGAGGCCTCTTTTTTATAACCCTACCTGCTGCTCTCCAGCTGTTGTTACACTACAACTCCCGATTTGATGAGGTTTTGGCAGTCAGTGGATTACAAAAGTTGTATTCATAAACAGTTGGAGGCTGCATGTTGGACATTTGCTACCCCTTCTCAGAAAATTTTGGATGCAATGAAGTTACATTCTTGACTTTCTTTAGAGCCTTAAGTGATATATTTATTTTATTAAATTCTCTATACTATAAACTTGTAACAGAATGGACTTAGATTTCAGTCTTCCCCCAATATTAATGTAAACCTTGAGTTTTATTATTTTTTGTTACTTTTGGATCTCTTGCCCTTGGACTATATATGACCTGTAACCATGGAGCCTGACTGATTCAATCTGCAGCATCAATGGTTGTTTGCAATGTGACCCTAAAGCAAGACATTGCAAACAACACAAAAGTGAATATAACCAGCACGGCAGGCAAGGTCTTCCCGGGGGGGGGGGGGGGTGCTCAATGGTGCACGGCGTGACAGCAAGGCGGGAAAGGTCGTCGCTGCTTAAGGCCGCCCACGGGGGGGGGGGGGGTGCGCAACGATCGCATTGCATGTAGTTTGAGTGCAGTTACCGTATATATCCGAGTATAAGCCGAGGGTTACTCTTTAAGCACATTTTTAGTGCTTAAAAACTCGGCTTATACTAGAGTATATACGGTTCTGAGAACGGCAGCAGGTTGAATTTCCACCAAGTTTGGGCATCCAACAATCATCATATTTTCATTCAGGCTGACCCCATCACTATATGATTCAACTTTGGGGAGTGTAGCCTCAAAGCTGTAAGATTGGCAGCAGTTTAAATTTCCCCAAAGGGTGAAATTTGATTAGCTGTTGTTGGCCCCTCCCACTTTGGGGTCATCCAATAAATGTTGCTATTTCATTTGGGGTAACCCCATGATTATGTTATTCAAGTTTGGGGGGTGTAGCTTCAAAGCTGTAAGAGTGGCAGCAGTTTGAAAATCTTCCCTGTCAAAGTCAATGGGAAAACTGGGGTGTTTGGAGCGGTGCCACAAAACAATGGGTGTGGGATCGCTTAGAAAAGCACAAGCAACCTGCTCTGCTATAGAGAAAAGAAGTGTGGAGAGTTTGGGTGTTGTACCCCTAAAACTTTACAGTGGCGGTATAGCGGTATTTTTCCGCTTGCCGAAAGTATATGCCATAAACCACGTCTGACACCAGCCTAAATGCACATGCTAAGCCGTAGTTAATACTAAATGGCTTTGCCAGAACATTTTTTTTAAAATAAAGTAATAATAAAGTTTAAGACACCAGCACAGGCAGTCCTTTGGTTAAAAGAAATTGGAGGCAAATATAATGTAACTAAACAAGAGCATACAATGCGCAGGTGCATTTGGGAGTTCAGGGCATAACTTTGGGGTCCCAGCCCCTGCCAGAAATCTTAGGTTTAGAAAAAAATCCAAGACTGGGTTGATAACACCCTAATGACACAGGGTTAGCTGACATCTGGGCTTGCTGCTAGTCTTATTAACACTACTGCACCTCACTGCATTTGCTCTAAATATCTCGGAACTGTTCCAGCTTCTGCAACACACTTGTGTATATAACCAGGCGTTATGCAGGATATAAACATGTATTAATAGTTTTTGTTATTGTCTCGAAAGCCTGCTGTTCCGTTCTATAAAACAATAATATGGTGTAATTTCTGAAGAGCGATTTCCGACCGGCAAAAGACCGCAACAGCGCAAACCACACATTCCTTTTAACTCCCTTCAAATGCCAAACTAAACCCTAACTCGCGTTCAAGTTAGAGATCGAAAGCGGCTTTCCTATTGGCTGGCGGGACGGAGCTCTGATTACAGTGGGCGTCTCAATTCCCTTGCCTGCCGAAACAGTAGTGCGCAGCGATGCCGATTGGTTAGACGCGGGTAGAGGGAGAAGAAGCGTTTCCCGGGGAAACATTACTGATAGAGAAGGGTTCCGTAAACAAAATATTTATGAACTTGGCGCCTGAAGCAACAGAGGTAGGTTCAGTAGACATAGTGCAGTTTGTTTAACTTTTCTATAGTACATAGAGCAGGCACCGGAAGTAGTGTCGGTGCATAGCTGAAGCGTGCGGCTTCGTCTCAGTTGCAAACTCTCTCATTGCTTAGTCTGTCCGTGTCGCCCCATGAGGGAGAATGCTCAAGCGTATCTTTAACTGCATTCCCCGATTTTCAGCACTTGGTTGTGTTGGAAGACAAGAGGCTAAGGAGAGCTTTAAGTGGTCTGTCTGTGATTAGATAGAGAGTACTATACAGGTTAATTGAGAGAGAAATTGCAATCTGCTCACTGCATTTCCTGATGCAAATTACTCATACTATACAGAACATAGCTTGCAAAACTGCAATCCAAAGTCACCAGCTTGTAAGCATACCCCACTGGGTCTAATATATATATATATATATATATATATATATATATATATATATACATACACAAGAGGAGTAATTTGCATCAGCAAATGCAGTGAGCAGATGGCAATTTCTAGCTCATCTGCCACGTTTTTCCCCACTATGCAGCATTTTTCTCAGAATTCCAGCATTGTTACAGTCACAAGGGGTGTTGTTTGCAGGCGATACGTTAAAATTAGCAGAACCATAAGTGCACTGTTGGTGTTACTTCCAGTGTTTGACGTGTGAGTGACCTGTGCACTGGAGTCCTTGGATGCATCTGCACCGCGTTTCTGTTTGCTGTGCTGTACAACATTTAATATTTCTCTTCTCATGCTCTGTGGGTTTGTTATTGTTATGTGTGCCTAAAAGCAAATCAGAATCATCTGTAACATTATAATGCTTATTATGACCCTAGGTTTACTAGTTTGCTTACATTTTGGATATCGAGGTTTCATGTTTTTGAAAATTAACCTTGGTTTTCATTTTCCTCTCCAAGGTAAAAATGGCTGACTGTTCAAATACCTCAGTGAAAAAGATTTTTAGAGCCAAAAAGACGATGACTGCAAGTTGTCGGCAACAGATAGCCATCCTTAATAAGCTAAAGAGCTGCACTAAAGAAGGTATCGCTGTAGAAGGACTTACTTCATTATTACCTACAGATGGAGTTCAGCAGTCGGAAAGAAGCAGCAAAGCAAACTGTCCTGAACAAACCAATTCCAAATTAAGTAAATCATTGGAGTCTCTTAATCAGAACATTTTCTCTAATGAATTAAAAGTTTCAGTAGCACAAATTAATTCCCGAAGTAATACTGGATATTCCTACAAAGAAGCATTTGGTATTTCTAGTGCAAGTGAAAAGAGCCATGGTCATTTTTCAACTTCTATGGTGACTGCTGATGTTTCTCACAATGCAAATTCTGGATTTACAAAACAAAAAGCTGATTATTCATCCCCTAAAAAGCCACCCTTACAAAGCTCTCCAGTATCTAAAGGACTGCAGCATTTAAAAAGCTTTTCTGAAAAAATAAAAGAAAACAGCAATTCTAAAAATGATCAGAATCCAAATTCTGATCTTGCACTGCCATGTCATATAAAGGATAACACTGAAAACATTAAAGGTCAATCAAAAAAAACCTTCAGTACAGTCCATGTTCAGAATTCCACTTCTAGCATTTTTGGGTTGAACAATTTGAGTGAATCTACCACACAAGATCTATCAAATAATTGTGATACTAGTATTGGTAAGTGTTGATTTAATGTGTGCTGGTTCTTTTTCTAAAAATTGGGCAAGCAAAGTAATGTAGAATTCTTGTCAAAAAATTTGTGTTTTGTATTTAGGTGCCAACCAAAGGAAGAGAGTTCATTCGGAAAGCAATGATGTTTCATGCTGCAAACGAAACAACGCTTCATTAAATGTCTGTTCAGAGCCTGAAAAAATTAATGTGATTTTAGAAAAGGTATGTGATCATTCTTATGTATTTAGAAATACTAATGTAGGTAATTTTAAGGGGGCTTACAAGGTGTGTCCCTTCTGCATCTTCATGTTCTTGGCATTGTGGTGCATGCAGTTACATTGTGACATGCATCTTATGTCTGCAGCATTTGTGAGCATGGGGGGTTTTCTTTGGTTCTTTTGTATTTCCCTCACCTTTTTGTACCAATTTTCCCTTTACATTTTGCTTTGGATTTCTGTGCACATACTCCGTAGCGTAGTAATTTGTGATAAGCTTTTGCATACAGAGCCCCCTGTCAGCGTATTATGTGCCGTAACCCCCCCCAACTCTACAGAGGCCCCCTGAAAACCATATATTTTTGTTAAGTACACATTCTGATGAATTCAAAATAGGTAAAGTTATTTTTGTACACCAAAGTTACACATGGCAAAGCTATGCTAAAAACAGATCAGGAACACTAATACAGGGATAAAAATGCAAGAAAACCACAAAAATTGTTCAAATTAGTGAAACGACAAAATAAGTCACACAACAGTGTAATTAGTGATCAGAATATCTGATCCAATAGTCACGCTGTCAAAATAAACAGTTTTTAGGGAAAAGAAACTAAAAACAAAGTGGTAAAAAAAAAAAGTGTTTGTGTGAACATGTGTAAAAGTTGTGTGACAGTTGTGTTAGTGTGTATTTTAGTGTATATAGGTGTATATAAGTGTGCAAAATGAAAAAAAAAATTGTGCTGTAAGTGTGTGTAAGTGCAAAAAAACCCCACCTTACCTGTCCTGAAGCGGGGATCGCAGTCCTGGTCCTCCTGCTGCAGTCCTCATCCGTGGGCCGGCACTTGGGGGGAAGCAGGAAGCGAAGACAAAGCAGCAGACGCGATTCAATCGCGTCTGCTGCTTGGGGGTCGGCCCTGTGATGGAATCGTTGCCCAGGGGGCATCCCTAAAAACTCTCTGCAGAAGCGGCATGTGCAGAGAGTATCTTTATCTGCCAAACAACGTACGGCGCACGTCAGATAAAACCTTTTACTGCAACAACGTACACCATACGTCATTGGCAGTAAAAGGGTTAAAGTAAAAAGTTCTGTGGCACTTGGAGTCATCTGCACTTTTGTTGGAAATGTCATTGAGCTCAGTAAGAATGGATCAGCAAAATAAAGACTCTTTACTTAAGAGTTTTTCTGATAAAAAGCCGAACATATAAATAGTTATATGAATGTGTATATGTAGGGATCCACCAAATACATCATTTGTATATTCTGTGATTCACTTATCCTAATCTGAACCATAATTTGCATATTTAAATATTGTTATACCCTTCAAAGATTTTTAAATGTTTAAGAAAGATTTGATATTCTTATTATTTTTTTTTTTTTTATAAAGGCTTAGTAGTGGTAGCTTTTTATATGCTGTGTGACAAAATGAATGAACATTTTTTCACTTCTATTCGCATACAGATTCAATGCCTAATTGAAAATCGGATACAAAGCTTCTTCAAAGAATCTCTTGATCAAAGAATGGAAGATCTTAGTCGGCGTGTTAGTCTTATTAAATGCATGGGAAACCACGGGAATGATATTGCTCGATACCGTGTAAGTTTGGTATAGGTCTATGTTTGTTTAAAATATAAAGCTGCCTTTATGCAAAATGGATATATGTATATATTAATAAATTGGATTGCTTTGCACCAATATGGATGTATACTGGTTTAGTTACTATGTTGTACATGGTACTTGTTTTGTTGTTAAAGATAAAAATAAATGATTCTGTGAAAGAGGAGAGATCCCATATCTATTCATATATTTTCTGCAAAACAGACCTTTGTTAGTCATGAGACTAATATAAGGCAGCAATGTAAAACCCCAAAACACCTGCTTCCCCCATTGAGTATAATGGAAACTACCTGTTATTATTGGCACAGTTGGTCATTGCTCTGTGAAGACCTTAATGTGTTTTTTTTCTTTGTGCATTAAGGTGTCCATACACGTAGCAATTACCATAGGTCATAGGGCAGATTTTGCTTTTTACCCAGTTTTAATTTATTTTTTAAAATTATTTCTACATGTATATACCTATGTAGCACAAAGCTATCCCAATGTATAGAAATACTGCTGACACACAAATTCATAGTTGCCATGCCATGACTCAGTGTTGTTATGATGCTGTGATACTTTTTATTCTGTGAGTGACAGAAATGAAATTGTTATATTTGCTTTTACAGAGAAAAGCACGGAAACTCGAAAGACGCATCAAATCAGTATTGAGTGTTCAGAAAGAGGCAGAAAAGCAACGCAATAACTTGCATAACATTAAAAGAGAAAAGGTAGAAGACAAAATATTTTTTAAAAATTGCTATGCTGCAATGTCAGTATTTAAATTTCACCTGACTGCTGTTTCATTTCTTGGCCAAACACAATATATCTTCCTCCGTAGTAAGTACAAGAATGAAGAATATATTTTCTTTGCAGGTTGCCACTGTAAATGACAAATTAGCATCTGATCAGAAACTGCTATCAAAAGAGTCTCTAAGCTCATCCCCTAAAACAGTGATCACAACAGATTCACATGAGAAGATCTCAAATATATTAAATACCAAAGACATACAAGGGACAGAATGCAATTATAAAACAAGGTAATCTGTTAGTATTCTTCTTTTGGTAAAACTATAAGTGTTCACTAATGTGCATGGACAATAAATAAAACAGTTTTCAGGTCAGATGTGTGTGTCAGCTAATTGATTTTCTGTTTGTCAGTCCATTGATTTTTCATTGACTGTCAAGAATGGTTTGATAAATAGGGAAATATTGTTGAGTGCTGAGAATCCTTCAGTATTCCTATATTTGATAAATCAACCACTAAGTAGTAATATTATTATTTTATTGGCATGTCGACCATATTCATTAGCTGGTAATATAGGTCCATTTACATAAATGCTCCTTCTACCTATAATTCATTTGTGTATTTTGTTTGATTTTATGACAGCGCAAAAAAAGAAAGTTCTTCACTATTTTCAGACAGTGTTTTACATGCATCCGAAGGATCAGTCTCTTTAGGTATGTACTAATGTATTTAGCACACTCAGTACATTTTATTTTTATTACAGTACTGCTAGACTGTGTTATGCCCTGCATTCTTAAACCATTATATTAATATATACAAGAACACAGCACCTAGAAGTCCATTGTCATGGGGCAGTAAACTATTTTTCTCCATTGTCAGTGTGGACTGCTTGTTTTCAGTTATCAATTTACACCCCTTTTAAAGAAAAAGATACACCTCTTTAAAAAGCAAACACTACATCCTTATTCAAGATTCATTTAATATAGTCCCATCAAATGTAAAAGTAGCATGCACCTAAAATAATTAAAATTTAGCTTTTTGTTGCCAAAATACTGCCCCTTATCTGTCCAGAGCTCCGAGCAAAGATGGTATATGTTTAATGGAACTGGTAATAATAATAATAAAGAATGGTGTACGTTGCATGGACTCATGCTTCTACACAGCTTTTTATTATCCACATACAGTAGAACCCCCATTTTACGTTTTTCAGGGGACCATGGAAAAAAAATTTTAAATCAGGGAAAATATAAAATCAGGGAAATGTGTTAAAGACACATAAATGTAAGCTATTTAAAGGAAATAACTACAGTAACCATTTTTTATTTGCAACTGACACCCCATTGCTACATGACACTGACATAGAGGCACCCCTTCCTCCCTTCTACCCAAAGAGCATTCAGCACTGACACCCCATTGCTACATACAGTAACACTGACACAGAGACACCACATAACATCGACTTCAAAATGTACATCCATAACTCAGCACTGTATTGTTCCTAAAACAAAAATCTGTACCATTTTAAAGAAAATCCGCACCTTGTAACTTGTACCTTTAATGAAGGACTGGTGTTTCTGTTTCCCCCATGCTTGTGCAAATCTCGCAATATTTTGTAAGCTCCCGGATAGGTGCGCATGCGCAGTGTGTATTATGAGGCGATAGTGGTGACGCTGACCTTCCCAAGATGGCGCCTGCGATCGCAAGACATGGGGAGACTTTGCTTCCTAAAATAAGCACCTTTTTCAGATTAAAATGAAGCGATTTGCTAGGGCGAGGCATGTTAAAAACAATGTAAAATGCGGGAAATACAAATGTAAAATCCGGGAAGAGAGCCCATAGAAATGCATACAAATTGGTGGGACCACAACAAAATGGTGTAAATGGCGGGAAAACGTTAAATCCAGGGACGTAAATTCAGGGTTCTACTGTATATGAAAGCATTATTAAATTCAATAGTTTTCTATAGTTTTATGTTTAATTTTACTCTGTCTCTGTGTCTCTGCCAGTTCCACCGCTGAAACCTATCTGTCGGAGGGAATGTTATCTAAAAGAAGTATGTATCAAACTGAACTACGCAGGTTGTATCCATGCTTATGCAGAAGTTACCTGGAAAAGATAAGGATCATGTTGAACATGACTCCTAGAACAGTTTTTAACACAGCCTGACTTTGACTGCTGTATGCAATGGGAATGATGTATCAACTGGATGTTTACAGTATTTTGTTTTATACTCTGTAATTCTGTTTATCTGGAGAGTCCATACCGTAAGACATCAAGGATGCTTTCTGCTAGGCAGGCACATAAAAATATATGAATAGGAAGAGCACCTCTATGCAGTGTTTCAGTATAAAAAGTGTCAAAAAGTAGTACAGGTATGGGATCCCTTATCCGGAAACCTGTTATCCAGAAAGTTCCGAATTACAGAAAGGCCATCTCCCATAGGCTCCATTATAAACAAATAAATCTAATTTTGAAAAATTATTTCCTTTTTCTCTGTGATTATAAAACAGTACCTTGTACTTGATCCCAACTAAGATATAATTAATCCTTATTGGAGGCAAAACGCCTTTTGCGTTTATTCAATATTTAAATGATTTTTAGCAGACTTAAGTTATGAAGATCCAAATTACAGAAAGATCCCTTATCCGAAAAACCCCGGGTCCTGAGCATTCTGGATAACAGGTCCCATACCTGTACTCGGATCATTGCAAACATCTTGGGAGCCTTATGCCTCCGTGGGCATAACAGACAAACCAGTCTGGGGTAAACTAAAATTTACAGAACCCTTGTCAATGGTTGGCTGTGTGTTGGCTTATTTATCATGAATATTTTGTATTATTGAGGCTCCATAATTTTTTCTTTTGGCAGAATAAGAAAAGTAAAAGTATAATAGATCTGACTAAAGATGAAGAAAATGATTGCAAAGAACATAATTCAGTGTGCTTGTCTCACCTTACCAGAAGTAAGTGCAGATCCCGTTAAAGCCATAGATTGTTAAAAGCATATTTTGTACCCTATTCATCTCACTACTTTACCATCTATGTATGGTTGCACAGGTGCCATTTGGGACACATGTTTGCATATCTCTAACCACTAGAGAGGCAAACAGAAAAAGGACCTTTAGGGGGTGATGCAACTTCTGTACCTCCAGCCTTCTGCCGCTTCCCTGAGAATGAGATGCAAACTCTGGGAAAAATTGGCTACTCAGCTTTAGTTGCCCTTCAACAACATTTTTCAAAATGTTTTTTGTAGCTATTTAATATGTTATGAACAATACACTCACATCATGGGTTGTTTCACTGATCTCTGTAAAAAGGTTTTGCTGAGAAAAGCATTCTTTTATTTTAGCACCAGATATAAAGGATATTAAATTAGAAGAATGCGATGCCTGTTTGGAGCAAAAAAATCCAGCATTGTCTGACACAGTGAAAATGCCATTTGAAAACAAAGTTTCTGGGATATGCAATGAATCTTCGGCGATGGAGCTAAGTCCTAAACCTTTGCACACACAGGTAAGAAAAGGTGAATAATTTGTTATCTGGGTTTAAAGGAACAGTAACACCAAAAAAATGAAAGTGTATAAAAGTAATTACAATATAATGTACTGTTGCCCTGCATTGCTACTACTGGTGTGTTTGCCTCAGAAAGACTACTATAGTTTATATAAATAAGCTGCTGTGTAGCCATGGGGGCAGCCATTCAAGCTGGAAAAAAGGAGAAAATGCACAGGTTACATAGCAGATAACTAGTAGATAAGCCCCATATAATGGGGGTTTATCTGTTATCTGCTAAGTAACCTGTGCCTTTTCTCCTTTGAATGGCTGCCCCCATGGCTACACAGCAGCTTATTTATATAAACTATAGTAGTCTTTCTGAGGCAAACACACCAGTTGTAGCAATGCAGGGCAACTGTACATAATATTGTAATTACTTTTATACACTTTCATTTTTTGATGTTACTGTTCCTTTAAGACCCTGGCTTTAAGGAAGTGATACAGTAGGCGATTTATGATGTTTTGTCACAGTTTCCAGACCAGCAGCCAACAAAATAGTTCCTAATGATTTCAGTGGCAATCGTAGGTGTATATGTCAGACTTATGATGCGCAAAAAATATCATGGTATATTGCGGTAAATGGATTGTCCATTTACATCAGTGGCACAAAAGGCAATTTAGGGCAGATGATGAAAATGTCACTTGAAAAGCATGAAGTACACTGCTGCAGTGGTAAGTGTTCCTTAACAAGTACAGAATTCTGCATCAAACAGACCTCTAAACCTGTCTGTAAGGCACTAAGCACCCTGACAATCATGCACTAAATATTGATGAGATTGGTAATCAATCTCATCAATAGATAATAATAAGATTGGTCCTTGTTTATTGCTACAGCTATGATAATTATGTCTTAGTTGTAATATAAATGCTTGTTACCTTAAAACTAGCCAGTACATGGGCAGCTTTGGTATGTCAGTAAAGATACTCTGACCCTGCTAAAATAAGTGCGCTATGCATTTCATTAATTTTGTACAATATGACAACCACTAGGTCCAAACAGTCCAGCTGATCAGAATCTGGACTGCCCCAATCGTATATTTACTTAGTGAGTCTCAAGAGATTTTTTTTTTTTAATTATTCAGTGTAAGAAAACAAAGACTGGTCCGATAAAGGCTGAAGAGCAATATTCTAATAAAGGTAATTAAATTAAATTATGTATTATTTATCTTCTTTGGTAACAGATGTTCTTTAGTGTGAGTGCAACATATAAAAGCACAAAGCCTATAGAAACTTTGGGTGATTTTACATACTTGGATATGGCCAGGAAGAGGAAATGAAAAATGTTCATTCCTAACATTATAATGTGATTGGGAGTAACTGTCAACTCTTTCCCCACCAGGATGCTGCCCCTCCTACATGAATATCTGCCAGTGCCCAACATGGGCACTAGCAAACTGATTTTATCTACCTCTTAAGTTACTTCACATATCATTGTCCATTTTCACATAGGAATTATTAATTCAAGTAACAAACATATTAATAGAGGGCTGTTCACTTTACAGACACTTCGAAACAGTTTTCGTAATCTTTTTCTTAATCGTAATTTTCAGATGCACCAGAAATACTTTTTTCAGCAGCCTTTTATAAAACTCAGGGATTATGCTCCAGAAATAGTGATGTGGCGCTCTGGAAAAACTTAACCTGCACCTGACTGTAACGTACAAAATCTTAATCTGCACCTGTCGCTAACCCACATTGTAGTACCCACACCCAACTCATACCATGTCTTTTTGCTCGTTATGCTACTTCTGTGCATGCCTCTAGTTCCAAAAGGGAATCTTTGCCAGATACGGAGTGTACTTCCCCGGTCCGACATACACCCAACCTGAACCCAAAATGGTTGCCCCAAATTTTAACCCAAACCACCTGACCAATATAAAACAACAAGTCTAAAACGCAGGCCCTACCAATCAATCTACCACCCCAAACTGATTACCAAAAATGGAAATCTCAGAATATCCCCTGGTTGGGTAGAATAATTGCTGCTAAAATGAATGCATTACTGAGAATATTATACTTGTTTAGAACAATACAAATCCAGCTTCCCTCAAGATATATTAAGCTATAACAAACACAGATGAATGCCTTCATCTAGCAAGGGAAAAACCAAGAATAGCGAGTAAAGTATTACAACAACCAAAACTGCATAGCCCTATTAAACATAAAAAGTGGATAACAATAGAAACTAGCTTTCTTCATAATTTGACACTGTCAAACCTGCTATGGCTACCACCGAAAAATAGACCAAATAACTCATTATTGCTGCCTACGACCAAACTAATCCTACTAAACTGGGACACTCACAACAACAAAGGAAAACTAGGCAAATTTCCCTCACTAATGGCTCCAATTACCAACTTACAGCTATTAATACAAGACCTCTGCCTACAAAACTGGTCTGAAAAGGGCATCAACACAATTGCGGATCTATATACAATTAGATCATACCAAACATTTCAAATACAAGAAAAATATCAACTCTCTGATAAGGAGCACTTCACATACCTCAGAATCACAATTTTTTTTAACAAGAACATACCGGATTACAAAACGCCAGCTCACTAGAATTGAGCAACTATGCAGAATTACGGAAAGCGGAGTAAAAGGAATACTATCCACATGCTACTGCTTCCTATTGGAATAGCCACCAGAATATAAGCATCCATTCATGAAAAGATGGGAGACAGACCTGCGAATGGACCTAACTCCAGAGCAATGGACAAATATCCTAGAAGTAAAATCAGGAGCAACAAGATGTACAAATCATTTGAAATCACACAAAAAACTATTCTACAGATGGCATCTAACACCAACCAAGATTAACAAAATCTCAAATACACACTCCCCTCTATGTTGGAGAGGATGCGGTCAACAAGAGATGCTCCTACACATGTGGGGGCATTACCCACCGGTTGCTGAACAACAAGTGTTTAAACTAATAACAAAAGATCTCCAAAGGTCATTACCAAAACAGCGCTACTTTTACATTTCTTGGAAAAGACTTCTGCTCCCTGGAAAAAACTTTTATTCCATATATTCAACACTACGACAACGCATATAGCGAAACACTGGAAAACAGGAGGCCTTTATGATATACAACAAATCATACAAGGATTAGACTTGAGAGCAGCAATGGAAAAAATCGTACCAATAGGCTAAGGCATAAAGCCTTATTAACCAATAACCCTCAGCAGAATATGTAACTGACAAACCTGGTGTCTGTATAAGATATGCATGTTTTAATCTTATTACTATATACTATTTTTGCTTTCACTTCTCTTTCTTTCTTTTCACCTTCACTTTGTTTTCGCGGTAAGGTCTGTACTGTGATATCTTTCCTTCTTCTCTCTCTGAAATGGTTATAACTATTGTTATAGAAAAACAAAACACGAGCTAAGAGCAATATCATTGTTAGCTAGAGCAGTGTTTTTCAACCTTTTTTGGGCAAAGGCACACTTGTTTCATGAAAAAAATCACGAGGCACACCACCATTAGAAAATGTTAAAAAATTTAACTCTGTGCCCAGCAGCAGTGCCCCCCTAGTACACTGGTGCCCAGCAGCAGTGCCCCCCTAGTACATTGGTGCCCAGCAGCAGTGCCCCCCTAGTACATTGGTGCCCAGCAGCAGTGCCCCCCTAGTACATTGGTGCCAAGAGCAGTGCCCCCCTAGTACATTGGTGCCCAGCAGCAGTGCCCCCCTAGTACATTGGTGCCCTGCCTACGGCACACCAGGCAACATCTCGCGGCACACTAGTGTGCCGCGGAACAGTGGTTGAAAAACGCTGAGCTAGAGAAAAATACCAAAAATGTGATATAGCTGCTTATGATCATTAAAAGATATTATAAAAAAACAAAACAAAAAACAAGTCTTTATTTGTAGTGTACAGTCTGAAAACAACTAAAAAAAGTGTTTGGAAGGTGAACAACTCCTTTAATTATGTGACAGAATGAATGATTTTTGTTCTTGTAAAACAGTATGTGTAAAATATTTATACAAATATTCTATATGTTTCAGCAACAGATCTAAAGTTAGAGGGAAAATGTTCTGTTACTCAAGATAATGCATCATTGTTGGATACAACTCAAATGTTATATAAAATCAAAGCTTCGGGATGCAATGAGAGTGAAATGACAAAGTCAAACACCAACCCTCCACATACTCAGGTAAAACACAATCAAGAAGAGAAAATGTCATATTAAGGGTGCATGTACTCGCTCAGCATAATAACAAGCAAAAGAAGACAACATACAGATATAATATAATATATAATATAGGTACTTTTACATTTAGCGGTTAGTCAAATAAAGTTTTTTTTTTTTTTTTTTAAATGACTTTGCTCTAGAATGTAACCACTTATCTCTTTATTGATCATGTCACAGTGATGTAGAAATAGCCATTTCATGATAGCGTACAGTACATTTTGGAGCCTGAAACTGTGCAACTGATAAGCATCTGCCACCAGCTCAAATTTTGTCCATCAATCACCTGCTGAGGGCTCATTGCTGTACTTCCCATTGCCTTCAATGGCAAGTGACCCAAGGCAACAGCTGTCATTCTTTGTTTATCTTTGTCATATAGGTGACCTCATCAAATTGTGATTCTGGATCTAAGAAGCTTCAGCCTCCTCAAAAGCCTGAACTGCGACTGACTCAAGTACAAAATCCAAAGGGAATTGCCCTGTCTTGGAATATTAACAAGACAGATCCAAACTGTGCTCCTGCTGAAAGCTACTGTTTGTATGTCCATAAAGTGGATGCAAGTGTCAAGAAAGTACTATGGAAAAAGATTGGGGAAATAAAAGCATTGCCATTACCTATGGCTTGCACATTAACACAGTTTGTGGATGGCTCCACATATTCTTTTGCTTTGAGGGCTAAAGATCCATCTGGGCGTTTTGGACCTTTATGCGATATTCAGTCAGTTACCTTACAACCTTCAGTAAAGGCTGCAAAAGGCAGTTAATTCTAGTGTAGATGTCACAAGTATACGCCCATATATGTTAGTACATCCACTCATATTGAGTTTGGTTTTAGGTTCTTGTAAGGATTGTTTTATTCTTTTTTCTGTCTGTTACGCTAAGCATTGCACTTGTTTTAGTGGCTTTTTGGAGAATTGGGAGTTTTAACTTAGTAGGTTGGGGAGAGAGAAGTAAAAACCCTAAGGTGAGGACAACAGTAGCAAACCCCATCAGATGTAGTATTCTAAAAAGCTTTTAAATACCCTTATAGCCTAAGCACTACTGAAAAATAACCACCACTACACTTGATGATTTGCTTCTCACTTGCACCATTGCGGATTAGAAAGCCTAATGCTCTAAACCAGGGCTGTCCAATTAGAGGCACAAGGGCCAGATGTTGGCCCTCCAGAGAATTTCTGTTTATATGAGAAATAATGGGCCCCACCACAAGTAATAAGTTGGACAGCACTGCTCTAAACTGTAGCCTTATCTCCAGCATAAATAGTTCCAGTGAGCCTTCTCTTAACATCCAGTGTTTTGCCGTGTTTGGTGAAGGAGGATTATAGTTTTCCTAACCATCACTGGAAAAATTTGGAGGTAAATCACCATTTGATGTGCAGTGTTACACTCCTGACTGATGTTATATATTATAAGCTGAGTGCTTGAGCACAGAAAATACTTACATGCGAATGGGTGGAATTAACCACATGGTGTGCCACATGGTTTTTAGTAACTGTACAACTATTGCTTATTCATTCTTGTTTTATATTCTCACCCTACATTACTGTTTTAATATTGTTGGCTTTGAACACATGGCCCTAAGGGTAGAGACAAGCTGTAGCTCAAAATTTATGCTGTGTGGTTTTGCTTCTGATCTGCACCTCAGACCCCGCCAAGAAGCTGTTATTTGTTTTAATGCATTCTTGTGGTTAAAGGGGCTGTTTACCTTTGAGTTAACTTTTAGTATGATGTAGAGAGTAATATTCTGAGACTATTTGCGCTTGGTCTTCATTTTTTATTATTTGTAGGTTTTTGTTCAGCAGCTCTGTTTGGAGTTTCAGCTGCTATTTGGTTGCTAGAATACAAATTACCTTAGCAACCAGGGTGTGGTTTGTAAGAAAGACTGACGGATGAATAGGAGAGACCTGGATAGAAAACAAAGTACTTAAAAGTAACAATAACAAATTGGTTTTTGGCTCAGGGGTCAGTGACTCCCATTTGAAAGCTGCAAAGAGTTAGAATACGAAGGCAAATAATTTAAAAACTATAAAAAATAATCAAAAAAAAAATTAATTTAAAGGTGAACCGCCCCTTTAATACTAATCGGAAAACAGACTCACAGATAGCAATAAAGAGTAAGTCGGCTTAGTTCATTTTGAGGAAAACAAGACAATTCAACTGCTTTGATTTACTTATTTAGCTACACGGTTAACTTCATATGTCACTGAATCAATACAATCACCACCCCAGCAAATATTATAAATCTAAAATGAAATATATGTACAGTTCTGATATTTTTATAGATTTTAAAAGGAAAATGAGCATTTACAAGTCATTGATTGCCAAAAGTTTATTAATGAACTCTCTGCTTGTAAAACAATGGTTTTAAATGTTTTTTGTTTTTTTTAGGTAAATCTAAACTAGAAAAACTTTTTTTTTTTTTTTTTAAATAGTGTCTGTATACATGAGTGCATACAGTATTTTGCTTTGTATCACAATATGAAGATAACCTACTACCTGCTCTGGGGAATAAGGTG
The DNA here is from genome assembly GCF_000004195.4 of Xenopus tropicalis. NCBI lineage: Eukaryota > Metazoa > Chordata > Amphibia > Anura > Pipidae > Xenopus > Xenopus tropicalis. The sequence goes on from NC_030685.2 coordinate 37,090,646, forward strand.
GGTAGAAATGTATATATTAGCAAGCTTTACTTTGATATACCTCCCTTACAGTACTGAACTTCAGCCAGTTTATATGTGAAAAGCAACATCACTATTTTTTAAGAAAAGTTTGTATATTTCTAACAGAATTAGCTGCATCGATGGTTACAAGTAATGCGGCCACATATCCACACTAGGGAAATGTGAGTTTAGAGCTTTCAAACTTACCCACATTCTATTCATTCGTTGGATTTTTAGAAGCATATCTATCAATGGTTGAAAGTTATAACTCGCCATTTGATAAATAAGCTTCTAAAAATCCCATAAGAATGAATAGATCATGGGTGAGTTTTTATGTATTAAGCTCTAAACTTACATTTTGATAAATCTGCCCTTTGGTCATCAAAGTGAGAGCTGTATGGCTGTTCATTGTTAAACTTTGCATCCCCTGGATATTGTTAGAGATTTGAACCCCTGTCTTACTGAGCTTTTTGAGTAGCAAGAAAACAGGCAGGAAACATTTATTTAAGTTAAAGGGATTTTTAGTTTAGGGGTGAACATTTTGCTTTACCCATCTGCAAGCCTGGAAGGTGGTGTGCACATTCAGCATAATAAGGGATTAATAAGAGGTTCTCTACAAATAAATGTAAATGCTACTTATGTTACAGCTGGGTTCTAATAGTTGTTCAGTATTATAGTTGTGCCTGCATATAACAAAGAAACAAACGAAAACATTTACTTACCTAGCCAAAGCTTAAAGGAGAAGGAAAGGCTAAGTCACTTGGGGGTGCCAAACCTTACCTTTTACCCCGGGCTGGTGCCCCTGTACGGAGAGAATAGCACCAGCCCGGGGTAGCAGCGAGCGCTTCCTCTTTCCTATTCGCTTGCGCGCGCATGCGCAGTAGAGTGAAAAGCTGAACTTAAAAACAAAGTCGGCTTTTTACTCTACTGCGCATGCGCCGGCCGACGGATTTCGCCAGGAGAAGAAAGAGGAAGGAGAAAGCGCTTCCTACAGGTACCCCAGGCTGGTGCGGTTTTCTCCTAACAGGGGCACCAGCCCAGGGTAAAAGGTAAGCGATCTAAGTCACTTGGGGGTGCTTAATATTTTGGCACCCCCAAGTGACTTAGCCTTTCCTTCTCCTTTAAATGCTTCCAACAACTCCATTACAAACTCACTGCCAATGGTATGCCTCACTCACTCCATTAGACCTACTTGCCCTATTTTTATACTGTACTACACATTGCATAGAAGTGTTTCAGGAAACATTGAAACTTTTTTTTAATGTTCACTGTTCCATAGCTTTAAAACAGTTGGGGGAAACCATGTGTTGGAGCGCTTTTGTGAATGTACAGAATCAAACTAGTATTGTGACATTGCCCCTTTTGTTTCTTTCTATCTCTCATCTCAGGTATTAAATATTTAAGTTGTATGTACTGATATGATTGTATTTGTTGATAAAAAAAGTTATTTTAACTACTGCTTTTTTTCTATAAAATTTCCAAGGTTATATTTTAGTCTCTTAATTAAATATTTCTTTTTAATTTAATGTCTTTTGGGTTTTAATAAATAACACACAGAGAAGTACTGCAGGAATCAGTTTGTTTAAAAAAAAACATATATTATAAATGTTCGATTCGGCAGCTAATCGGCCTGTGTATGGGCACTACCAATGGGACTGCCCGACTGATATCTGGCCTGAAATCGGGCAGGTTTAAAAATCTAGTCAGATCAGGGACCGCATCATCGAACTGACTTTGCCTATACCCGTCGTTATAATTTGATCGAATTAGCCTGGATTCTCCTAATATCGCTCACCCGTAGGTGGGGGATCTTGAGGTGTATGGGGACCTTTAGATCAGCTGCCAGTCTCCCTCCTGCAATTTACACATGCAGATACAAATCTTACTTAAATAGCCAGATACAGGTGCAATAAAAGAGTGTATAAAAGAGACTTTCTCCATACCATTGACACATCAGTTCCAGCAATATTACAGACTTCTGCACAAGCAACTGTGTGTGTACTGGCACATAGATTCCTGTATGTTGGATTCACAGACACCTGTCTCAGTCAGAGCTCTCCTGTAGACTGACTAGCCAGGCTCTCAGGCTTCTTGATTAGTCAGCTGCATCTAATCAGGCCCACCCGGTCAGTCTGTAGCATTTCATTTTAAATAGAATAAGAGTTTGCACACAGAAAACACAAGCACAGTGGTAGTATTAAAAAAGTAATAATTCTTTAGTCTGTAGCATTTACTCTGCTATAGCCAATCCATGTATTCTTAAGAAATGGCCATATAGTCTGTTATCGATTAGCTTGCATACATACAAGGAATGATTACAATGTTATTGCACAAACCCGCAGTCACCTGACAGACATCATTGAAATGTGTGGGTCGATGTAAAACATGCAGGATGGCCCAAGAAGATCTCAAAATTAGAAGTGATCTGGTAGGAAAAATGGGCATAAATCCCTACAACAAGAATTAAAAGAGTTGTATCTGGATTAAAAAGGTTTAGAAGCTGTGATCTACTTACTATGGTCTTACTAAAAAGGGTGTCCAAACATTTGCACTTTTTGTTTTTTGTTCCTATGTTTTAGTTACTAAAATAAAAGGTACAATACCATTTGCAAATGTGATTTTGCTGTAGTTTCCTACTTTTCACTCTCATACCTAACCAAATATATAATTTGGTGAGGGGTTCCCCCAACTTTTGCATTCAACTGTTATTTGTGACAAGTATCAAATGGTGAGCATACAAATAATGTCATGTCGGAAGCGCATGGAAAATACAAACAAAAAACACATATAGTGCAGAGTGTAAAAGCAAACGTAACGGTGGTGTGATGTGTGCACAGTGAATCAACACCCACTTGTGCTGGCGTGATATATGCTCACCAGATATCAATGGATACAGGCCATAATTGTAGGTGTAGCCAGAAACCTCAATAGGATGTACCAGAAAAAGAGAAGAAGGAATAGTGTGATAACGTTTATTTTAGAACAAAAGCTGCACAGTGCAGACTACTCACAATTTGGAGAAAACAGCAAGGCAAAAGGAAAACTCTTGACGCGTTTCGCGTGCTACACGGCACGCTTCCTCAGGAGAAAAACAGTTTTGCTCCTGAGGAAGCGTGCTGCGAAACACGTCAAGATTTTTGTTATTTGATTGATCTGGTGAGCATATATCACGTCAGCACAAGTGGGTGTTGATTCACTGTGCACACATCACACCACCGTTACATTTGCTTTTACACTCTGCACTATGTGTTTTTTGTTTGTATTTTCCATGCGCTTCCAACATTGCATCCGTGCATAATTTTGAGACCCAGTCAAAGGGGTTGTCTAAGGGCTCTGGCACACGGGGAGATTGGTCGCCCACGACAAATCTCCCTGTTCGTGGGCGACTAATCTCCCCGAACTGCCATCCCACCGGCGAAAATGTAAGTCGCCGGTGGGATGGCACACGCTGCGCAGGTGATTTGCCGAAATCGCCTGTGCAGCGTGTGCCATCCCACCGGTGACTTACATTTTCGCCGGTGGGATGGCAGTTCGGGGAGATTAGTCGTCCCTGACAAGGGAGATTTGTCGCAGGCGACTAATCTCCCCGTGTGCCAGAGCCCTAAGAGGGGGCTGCATATTCTTAACTGCACTGAAGATTCTGTACAAGACATTCCACCAAGAGCGCTGAGTATTGGTATATGTTCTATATACCACTTGTTTTGGATACAAATAATTTCAACTGCTTGCCTTTGTGTAGCAAAAAGCTTGAAATAACATTGGTAGTCACTGTTATTTAATCAAAATGTAAGATGTAGGGGGCGGAGCTAACCGCACGTATGTGAAGACGCTGGTCCCTTGAGCTCCCGTTCCATACCTCACTAAAGCGATAATTTTGCCTATTTAAACAGCGCTTTTTCCACAAGAGCCGGCAGACTACAACCCCTGCATAATATACAGAGATGGCAACATCCAAATCCCGCTCCCAGCGTGAAGCAGGGAACTTTTTCAAGCGGCAACAACAGGACACGCAGAAAGCCCAAGATGGCGACGAGTCCCCTCCTCACACTTCACGGGAAGACCACAGCGCTTACCTAACGAAGTCTGACCTAGACAACAGCCTGGATAAGCTCTTACAAAAAATCACTAACACATTCCAAGCTGAACTGAAGTCAGCAATTACAAATATAACAAAGGAAATTACTTCCCTGGGAACGCGCACTGACCTCCTGGAATCTAAACATGATGAATTCACTACGGCACATAACTCTCTTCAACAACAAGTAGCATCGCTAGAAAGGTCAGTACATGCTCTTTCTGAACATACAGAAGACCTAGAGAACCGGTCTCGCCGAAATAACATTAGGATTAGAAATGTACCTGAATCCTACACAGACTTACGCAAACTATTAGACTTACTATTCACTAAACTCCTACCTGAATATGCCACAGAATTACTACTCATAGATAGAGTCCATAGATCGCTAAGGCCGAAACCGCAACATGGAGAACCACCCAGAGACGTAGTGGTACGGCTACATTATTTTGAAACTAAAGAGGATTTATTAAGATCCGCTAGAACCCATGAGGCAGTAGAGATCGATGGAGAATCTATCCAAATGTACCAAGATTTATCTCCTATTACCCTGCAGAAACGTAGAGATCTTCGCCCGATTACAAGCTCTCTAACCAAAGCAGGATACAAATATCGCTGGGGATTCCCATTCCGCCTAACAGTGGTCAAAAACGGGGTCATACACACTCTCACAGATCCCACAGATGGCGAAGCTTTTTTAGCTAAAATGGGACTACCTGACTCGCCTCCACCTCCCAAACTAGCCAAAACCACAACTACTCCACTACAACCTATATGGGAAAAGGTAACAACGAAACGCACCGTAACCAACAAAACCTCACAACAACAGGGGTCCCCTAAACATCGATCTCAAACTCCAGGATGATGACACTACCAAAAATTTTACACGAGACTCACCTCACCATTGCCTTGCATCTCTCCACAACCATCCGGTTATGAAACCGGACCGACTCTTTGGATATGTCAGTGAGGTTGGATGCGGGAGAGACCACGGACCCGTTTCCCTTACAAGGCGCCTTACCCGACCCCCACAAGGATCACCCTCTCCAAGCACCTCGCTCTTCTGAAAGAAAGCTGCAGATCCTCCTGAGGAAAAACACCTCAGGATAGGAATTTTTCCTATACAAATAATGCATACCTCAATGTATACATTTTGCTGGTTTGTTATAGTTATAATTTCGTTTTTCTTTATGGTTACGACCTCCAACAACTCTAGAGGTCATTTTTATGTTGGTTTATATAAGTTAAGTTTATTTCTGATAGACATGGGTAACATGCTACAATATAACTCTAGCCCTGATCGACCCCACATGAATGTATATACAAAATTACTCCAATTATTCAACTGGGATTACTACCCAGTTTACCCCTTTATAGAGCAATCACCCCTAAGTAAAAACTATGAAACTTAAATTTGTATCCCATAACGCTAAAGGGTTAAACACCCCGGTAAAACGAAGAATGGCAGGCCAATACTTCCATAAGATACAAGCAGATATAGTGGCGTTGCAAGAAACTCACTGGTGCGATAAAGGTCCACCCCCCTATATTCACAGATACTATCAACAAATCTATGCTACGACCTATCACACTAAATCTAGAGGAGTAGCTATAGCCTTTCGCCCGCATGTTCAATTCATACTTACAAATTCTGTAATAGATACTGAAAGCCGATATATACTGATAAACGGCACAATAATGGGCAATCCGGTAACATTCCTTAATCTATATGCACCACCTACAGGGGCTAAACAATTTTTTACTAAAGTGTTTGAATTGTTGACGTTACATGCTCAAGGTACTATTGTTGTTATGGGGGACTTCAACCTGGTACTCGACCCACGCCTTGACCGTTCACAACACACAACTAACCCAATATCGATTCCTCCGAAATTTCTAAAACAACTCCTTCAAGAAACATCCCTAATAGATATCTGGAGAATCCTACATCCAGGTGATATAGATTATACATTCTACTCTCCAGTGCATAACTCATACTCAAGAATAGATCTAATTTTGATCTCACAGTGGCAGCTCCCCAATGTTAAGGATGCTTCCATTCTTAACATAACTTGGTCTGACCACGCACCAACTACCTTAACCCTACAATTAACACATACACCACAGCCTATGTATTCCTGGCGCCTGAATGAATCATTGCTATCGGATCCTACTATAACTACATCCATTACTGACGATCTACAGGAATACTGGCTTATAAATCTAGATGAGGAATTGTCTATGGGCACGATTTGGGCAGCACACAAAACGGTCATAAGGGGGTCATTTATCAGGTTGGCGTCCCACAAAAAGAAACAAAGAACTGAAACAATTGTTAAACTTGAAAAAGAATTGAGAGACTTGGAGGCAAAACATAAAATATCTACAGAGCCCAATATTTCCCAGAAACTGACCGAAACTAGGTCAGAACTACAAAAACTTTTAGTTAACAAAGCGGAAAAAGCAATAAGGTGGTCCAAACACAAATTATTCCGCCTTAAAGACAAACCCAACCAACTACTATCTCAAAAACTAAGAAAAGCCCAGGGCTTTAAACAAATTTCTCATATAAATAACTCTAAAGGAGTAAAACTAGTTAACCCAGAGGACATAATACAAGAATTCCACAATTTCTACTCCTCACTATATGACTCTCCATCCCTAACATCTCGGGAAAAAAGAGATGCTTTCCTAGAAACCATTCCCCTGCCCAAATTGACTCAAAATGAAAGATCTCTACTTAATAACCCAATTACAGAAGAGGAAGTCATTACAGCCATTAAAACCTTAAAATCTAGTTCTAGCCCAGGTCCAGATGGCCTTCCAGCAAGCTATTATAAAAAATTTAAAGAATTTTTAACCCCTCACTTAACCACCCTCTTTAATGATATGATGCAAGGCCATTCCCTCCCAACTGACATGCTCCAAGCAAATTTGTCCCTCCTTCCGAAGCCAAATAAAGATACAACAAACATACAAAATTACCGGCCTATTTCGGTACTAAATGTAGATATTAAGCTGTTTTCCAAAATACTGGGCTCTAGACTTAACAAATTAATGCCTAAACTGATACACCCAGATCAGTCAGGCTTCATCTTGGGACGTCAAACAACTGATGCAATCAGACGACTCCTCAATATAATAGCAGACACTAATACCTCCAAGTCTCCCATTCTTGTATTGATGCTAGATGTATATAAAGCTTTTGACTCAGTAACTTGGCCCTACTTATTTAATGTTTTACCCCGCTTCAATATATCAGGAGCCTTCTTAGAAGGACTTAGAGTAATATACAATAACCCAACAGCTAACATTAGACTATTTCATAAACCATCTCCTCCTATACAGATTAAAAGGGGGACCCGCCAGGGGTGTCCATTATCACCATTACTTTTCGCACTGGCTATGGAGCCTTTGGCACAACTTATACGAACAAACACAGATATCTCGGGCTACACCAAGGGCTCCAAAGAATATAAGATCAGCTTATATGCTGATGATATATGTATGACACTAACTAAACCCCTGACAGGTCTCCCTAATCTGTTTCAAACCCTAGACCGATTTCACCGCATCTCAGGCCTGAAGGTCAATATATCTAAAACAGAAGCATTGCCAATCAACATCCCCACTTCACAAAAGAAACTACTGGAACTTAACTTCCCCTTCCAGTGGAAACAAAAAACAATAGCATATCTGGGGGTCAATATAACCAAGACATATGAATCGTTATATGCAGCAAACTACCCTTCCATTCTCAAAAAATTACGTGGGAGACTGGCCGATTGGACTAGACTACAGATTTCACTGTTTGGGCGTATAGCAACAATCCATATGATAATCCTACCTAAACTTCTATATTTATTTAGAGCCCTCCCCACCCCAATTTATGCCAAAGAGATTCATACATTCCAAAGGGAGGTTATGAACTTTATTTGGAATAGCAAAAGACATAGAATAAACAAAGACACTCTTTTCAGAGCCTATACTCAAGGAGGACAAAATGTCCCCCACTTTCTCACATACTATAGAGCGGCAAGACTTACCCAACTTGCCCAATGGCAGGCAGCACCTAATACAATCCCTTTGGTTGATTTTGAAAATACTTCTATTTCCCCTTTACAAACATCAGCCCTACTTTGGGCAACAACACGGAACACCCAGCACCACCACATATCAAATCCCATAGTCACACACCACCTAAAAATCTGGACCCTACTGAAACCTAAAATCTTAACACACCAAAGAAATAGTAACCTACAACCACTGGTGGGTAACCCAGACTTTATACCAGGACTGAACGCAAAAGACTTCTTATGGTGGACACAAAACAATTTTCATAAACTAGCAGACCTCATCACCCCCAGGGGGCTGAAAACACTAGATTACCTGAAAGAGAACAACAACATTCCTCCCTCAGAACATTATAGATATGCACAAATTCACCACTTTTACCTCTCACAAAAATCTATACGCCCAACCATGGAAATGTCTGGTTTTGAACTTCGGTGCAAGACCCCCACACACCTATCAGGGTTAATAACTCAAATATACCGTCACTTAAGGACGGAACCTCCAAATAACATGTGCAAATATATGAGAGAATGGAATGCAGATTTACCAACTCCACTCCCCCCCCAGAAATGGGCTCAAATTTGGCAATCTGCAAAGAAAATTTCGCCAAATATAAGCGTTAAAGAAACTACATATAAACTTCTCGCTAGGTGGTATGTTACTCCAGCCCTAAAAAACAAGTTTAATCCTGAGTCCTCATCACTATGCTTCCGAGGCTGTAAAGCACAAGGAAATTATTACCACTCATGGTGGCTTTGCCCAATAGTAGAAAAATTCTGGTCCCAAACATTTCAACTTATCTCTCAAGTATTGCAAACAGAAGTAACTATAGACCAAGAACTAGCACTATTTTCACTACCCACCACAAACCTAACAAAAACCCAGAACAAACTGACCATACAATTTATAGCGGCAGCACGCTGGGTTATTGCTTTAAACTGGCTAGCCCCACACTTATCCATCTCCCAATTAAAATCTCGTATAGAATATATACAAACTATGCATTACCTTACAGCTACTTTATCGGACTCGCTGGAACAACATCATGAACTCTGGGAACCCTGGACAACTTTCAAGACACTCTCAATAAGACAGTCCACAGAATAAAAGAGATTACCCACGAATACGGACACTAACCGACACCTTCTTAATGAAACGTACGATAACCCATGTCACTGATATTGTTACCTATTAATGTAAAATTGTTTTTTTTTTGGAAAATTGATAAATAAAGAGATTATAAAAAAAAAAAAAATGTAAGATGTAGTATAGCTTTTAGCCATAATTAACATTAAAGATAGGAAGTCTTAATGTACAAGGCATTTCTTCACTTCATAGTTTGGCACTGGGGTACAGATAATAGGATATGAAACAACAGCTCCCTGCGGGTGCAGGACTTCTTATGAAGTTTCCTTGTCTTGGAACCTAAGGTACACACAGTAGAAGTGTACAGATTGGAAAGACAGGTATGTGTTGGGAATAAAAGCTTTATGAGCTGTAAGGTATCCAAGCTGCATGTATCTAATGAACTCTGCCTCCCCAAGAGAATCATACTGTAATGGGACTACTTGGCCACTTTACATGCCACTAATTTTTATAGTACACATTTGGTACCCAAGTAAGTGACTCAGGACAAATTAGATCCTTATCTTATCAGTGTTCTGTTTTCCTTTTATCTACTTTTTATTTCTGGCCCATGTCAAAACGTATATATGTCTTTAGTTTCTGCTCCAGAAATTGTAACAACCATGAAAATTCCTTATGATAGAATTTCTAATTTTCTATTTTTCTGAAAAGCACACACTATTACATATATCACTTAGCCAATTCGCTTTTGTTGTTCTATCTCCACCTAGCTAAAGAAAAGCTAATCACTCTGCACACGCAGCTTTGTGTCGGAGTTGGTTATGAAAGACAGCTCTATTACATTGTCTCCAACTCCTGCATGAACAGAGAATGAAGAGAGGCAGATTCTGAGGGAATAGTGAATTCACACCAATGTATTTGACCCGTCAAATACATGAGAGGGGCATAATGAAGAGTAACTTGATTATTTCATAAACAATACAGAATTTTAATTGATTATATTAAAAAAGTTTCTTATTTCCATGACATGAAGAATATATTACATTTTCATATTTGCAATAGTTCCCTATTAAACAGCAAGTTCGGTAATGAAAAGAAACACAATTGTTTGCATAAATGTAAGCAGTCTGTTATTGTGATTTATTTGCAAAAATGCAGAAACCTGATAATACCAAACAGGTCACAAAGTTTTTGTTTTTTTTTTGCAACTGTACTGTTTGTAGAGAACAGGGCCAGAACTAGGGGTTCAGGGCATGTACCTCTTCTGCCAGTATCCCCTAGCTCCGGCGCTTCAGTAAGTCCTGCACTCTCCCTTCGCTTGTGATTCTGTCTTGCTCTGGAGAGTTTTGGTGTGCAAATGATAGGCTGTGGTGGGGGGAATTGCAGTGGGGGCAGGATGTTGATGGCCAAATGGAGCTAAGTTGTTGAGGGGGGAGATCAGTGCTGTCAGCTATAAGCCTGGCACTGATAAAGAAATAGCTGAAAGACTGCAAAGAGTGTTAACCATAGTTATTAGTGGTGTACCTCAGGGGTCTGCTTATGGTCAACTGCTTTGTTATTTCCTTTCTGTTTATATAAATGATCTCAATGTTGGCACTGTAAGAATAGTCCCTTTACTGCCTTCTAAAACTAAACAGTGCAAAACAATGGGTTCCAAGCAGGATTTTTCCCACTATTCTAAGTAATTAAATACATTGGGGAACTGGGCTATCACGTTCAATGTTCAAAAAAAAATCAAGGTTTTGCTTTTGTCCATCACTACATACATAAATACCAGTTATAGACAAATGTAATTGTGTTAAAGAGACCCTGACACTTGAACTAAAAAATCCAAACTGGTGCAGCAGAGCCATTCCAAGGACCCAATGTCCGGGGATGGCAATTTGTGTTAGAGATAGAGCTGCACTGTTGTGAGCAACCTAATTTCTGGTGCTTCATGTGTGTTTGTGCTATATTTTCTGGCTGCTGTAGCCCCATCTTCCCCTATAACTTGAAGTTTGAATAGATATTATGAGCTTTGTATGAACAACCTCCTCCTATATCCATTATTCCAACTGCAGCCTGTGTCAGGCTTTTCGAATTTCTGTGTGAATCCACACTCTTGGCTCTACCTACGCTGATCAGAAAACTACAGCATTAAACTGATGAACCCCAAGAAGGGCGAAACCGGTCTGTAGTTGAGAATCTGATCAGATATTACCCTGGCTCCTGCTTTAAAAACCCAGTGGGTGAGCTTTAGCCTATAGGATAAACCCATGTAAATTTTGGAATTCATTCCCAGAATTCCTTTTGTGTCTCTGTATGAGGCAGTCTCCTCAACTCTAATTATTTGTTTGTTAGATAAGGAAAAATTAACAAAAAAATGTAAAATATAAGTCTTCATTGCAATATACATGTTTACTGCAGGATTTTAATTTTCTAGATACAGACATACAATACAATCCCCATTTTTTGTGTAACCCCACCTCTGGACAGCATTACATGGAAAACTGAAAGACAGCTGGAGCAAATATATTTACTTATTAAAGCAGCTATTTAATCTACTTGAATAACAGTAACATAATTATAGTCATTACATAAATGCTAATACTACATGCAAAAGAAACATCTATGAACAACTTACATATATGTACAGCTTGGAGTGGGTTGTGCAGGAAGCCAAAATTATCCTTCACCACAAATGCAAAGGAGAGCTCAGTTACACCTATATTACTTTTAGTAAACAGGAAGGAGAAGTTTGCCTTTATATTAACTGTTCTTATACTGGACCTATTCTAAACACCTTTCCATATAGTGCTCATTCTCTATGGTTACAGTTCTACCTCTTTTCAGCCTGCAACTGAAAAAAGCTATCACATTGTCAGGGCCACTGACAAACAAAAAAACCCACACTGACTATGAGGCTTTTAATACTATTCTCATTTTTTACCGCTCTCAAGTATGATGTGAAATACAGTACAGCAACAGAGGAAACTATTTACCATTATTTAGATATATTTTTATTTCTAGATGTTGACTAACCATTAAAAGAAACTGGTACTTATTTGTATATCAGCCTGATATACAAATCCAAATGATCGGAAAAATTAAAACCTATTGTTTTCAAATTCTCCATACATTGTCCAAAGGGCCAGTAGAAATGAACTAACATATCAGTTGCAAACTATAATATTAAATTGGTCCTTAACCCCCCCCCCCAATACAAATATCTGAGTGTCATGTGGTGCTTGATGGTTACCAACATAAATTATATGTTGAAAATAAGAAAAGACAAATTCAAAGTAGTACAGGTATGGGACCTGTTATCCAGAATGCTCCGGACCTGGGATTTTCCGGATAAGGGATCTTTCCGTAATTTGGATCTCCATAACTTAAATCTGCTAAAAATCATTTAAGTATTGAATAACCCCAATAAGGTTGTTTTGCCTCCAATAAAGATCAATTATATCTTAGTTAGAATCACGTACAAGGTACTGTTTTAAATTACAGAGAAAAAGGAAATACTTTTTAAAAATTAGAATTATTTGCTTATAATGGGGTCTATGAGACTACGGCCTTTCCATAATTCGGAGCTTTCTGCATAACGGGTTTCCGGATAAGGGATCCCATACTTGAACTCAGATGCTTTTTATCCAAATAGGAGGATTATCTGCACTGTGTCACAATAAAGTGGGACAGTATATTTTGATAAATAGGATTTGAGTGCAACTTTAAATTGATCTTTTTTGAGACATATTGTGGGTATTGGGTCTTACTGCTACATGGTTTCAATGGTACATGTAGTCAGGATCAGCAGTACAGGTTATGGTACACTGCAATTCTATTTAAAGATAAATATAAAGCCAAGTTAAATGTTTCAATAGTGTGTGTTGGAGAGTTGCATTCAATTAGGTTGACTGAAAAGTATATTTTGGTTTATTTCCCCTAAGAAACCTATTGGATCAGGTTGCACTAATATATATATTTTAAGTCACTGCAGTCATATAGATGATGGAATTCAGTGCTGGGCCCAGGTTAAAGGGGAGAATTGGGTTGTTGGGGGGTGTTTAACAGGAACAGTGATGCATGATGGTGATGAGTGGGACCCTGACACTGATGTTTTGCCAGCCAGGGAGCAGAAATGATAGAAAGCTGAATTAGGGGAAGGTAGATGAGGTACATGGCTAGCTCCCCACCCACTGTTGCACCCTAGGAACATTCCTCTTCTGCCTACCCCTAGTTCCAGCTATGGAGGAGTTTCACATGTAACAGTTTTTTTCCAACATTTACCTAACCAGCCTTTAATACTGGGTGTGGAGTTGGGGGTATTTTAGACAGTGATTTAAAGGAACACAATGGCTACACGGTTTATCTGAAGTTGCTTAGAGAAGAAAAGCAGTGTTATTTAATTAGGACAGTGACTGCTTTAATGCACTTCAGTTAGGAATTCACCCAAAATCTATTATTATGAGATATCCGATAACACTGGTGGGGGCTGTTGGCTAAGACAGGCCACACTGAGTGACTTTAGGTGCCTAATGTAATTCTAGCAGGAATGTGGCTCCTGTCACTCCTGTACTGGCTGGACCCTTTAGGAAGACTTTTGTAGAACAGATCAATCCAGAAGCAGTCAATGTTTCTGAGCTGACACTAACTTGTGTGACTTACTACATGGGAAGCATATAATCAGAACTTGGGTCAATTCCCTTTGTGGTTAAAGGAAAAGTAACAATAAAATTTCCACTATGCAATGATTGATCCTAGCCTTCCTTCTGTATAGGAAGGAGTCGGGCTAGGATCGATCAATTGATTGTCGAATAGTGGATTCTGCCCTGCATCGCCGTATCGCCCTATTTCAAATGACCAGAAGCCAAGTTTTAGCAGGTGTTTTCTAATAAAGCATTCAAAATAATAAATGGTGTGCAGGATAGGGCAATTATTGGGGCAGGGTAGAATAGATTTTTTACTTAAAAATTTTTAGTTTTACTTTTCTTTTAAGTCTTCCAGTACGATATTAACCTAGCATCACCAGAGCATACCTGGCTTTCTAGAGTAAGGCAATGGGGAAGTTGACATTACCAGCCATTGTAGCCTTTGAGATGAAATAACCTAAAATGTAATGACAAGCCAACGTTTTAATATACTCTATGGAAAGAGAAGAATGTGGGGCCCATAGACTCCCAAATGACTAAGTCCATATCTATGTAGAATTTACTAACAACGTAGGAAACATATGCAGTCAACTCACATTACACAGAAAATGTCTGATCTATTTTTGCTTTTTCACATTCAAACCCACTAACTATATTTTGTTACACCTATATTTGAAATAAAAATATATTTCTACAAAATAAAAAAAAAATTCAAGTTATAAAACATTATACATGCATTATAATTTTCTTCATCCTTCCCATTAGCCCCGATGAAGGCAAATGTTGCAGGATACATGTACAATGTCAGAGTCTTTAGCATGGATGCAAAGAAAACAGTACATTTTGTTTTAAGAAACAATACCTTTACTACAAAACCACAATGAATGGTTATATACAAAATGATTATCTGGTTTTGGTTTCTGTAGTGATAGAAATGAACTAGCTGCCACTGATGCTAATTATTTGCGTTTTCTTAGTATAAGATACATGATGCTGCTCATTAGTGTGAAGGCAAAGGCGATCCAGGCGATGACGAAAGAATACCCATATCTGCCATCACCAGGTACAGGCGCTGGGTGGAACTGGTCGTGTTCAGAAGTGTAAATAGAGGCAGCAATCATGACACACAGGCCTACGGAAATCAAAATCAAGAAAATATATTACTAAAAGGCAATGATTACCAGTTTGATAAGCAAGTTTTTCCGTAATGACTTTCTAGACAACGATCTATAGAGTGTTGTAATGTGCCTTTTTTTGCACTGTGTATGAGGCATGCAGGTGTCAGCGTTCCTTGCTGCACCTCCCGGCACTGCTCTCTGCAGCAAGGGCTGGATTTCTGATCTGACACTCAGTGCAGAGATCACCAGGCTCGTGGGCATAAGTGCCAACAGGGGCACTAAGGGGCATGCTCTTGCTCCCCTTAGTGCTCTTACACTCTTGATACCCTCCTATTACACTAGGTACTTGCATGACAAATCAAACATGGCAGACCCAGCTGGTTAAGTTAAGGCCAAGCATGCAGTGATATTTTATAGAGTACAATAAATTTCCACGCTATTCAGATCAATTGCAGTCTGGCTTACTACATGTGGCCAGTTACCAGCCAGTACAAATATCATATGTAACAAATAACCTAATTACCGATGTACATAAATCTATGTAGCTATAAATACAAACAGCAGTAAATATAGCGGGTTCTATAAGCAAATGCCTTATGTGTTGGTGCCTACTGATATTTAATCAAATGCTAATTTGCCTACCAGTGTATAATCAAGCAGTCATTACTCACATGATAACATCTGAATAATGGCAGTTAGCACAAATCTCTCTCCTTGCTTGAGGCGGAAAAGCTGGAGGACGAAACTCAAAAGCCCAATGCAGCACAAGATGGTAGATAGGATCATTGTTGCCTGGATGGTCTGAATGGTTTGGTATGCTATGGGGAAACATTGTTATTAGAAATGTTTTTAGAAATATTTTAGAAATTTAGAAATACAGCATAACAGTGTAGGTGTCTATTCTACCACAGTACTAAAGTTTTTAGTTAGAAACTATTGTTATTATTATATTGAGTTAGAAACTATTATTATTTACTGTGTAATATCAAAATTATGAGAAATCAACCCCAATTTTATTTTAACACTATTACACTGAGCTATGCAAGGCGTGCAAGGTGTGCACATAAACATTGCTACAAATGTCATGTTCTAGGTCTGATTAATATGAAATAAACAGGGATAAATGTATTACACTATTACATAGAGCTTTTCCGTGTAGGTGCACTATGATAGTGCATGTAAAGATTGCTACAAACAAGTGTCATGTTCTAAGTCAGATTAATATGTAATATACAGATATAAATGTGTTACACTATTACATAGAGCTTTTCTGTGTAGGTGCACTATGATAGTGCATGTAATGATTGCTACAAGTGTTTGTGAGTGAAGGGGCTGATTTGTTGCTCCTTTGAAAAACATAATAAATTAATACCGTTTTGCACAATCTAGTTTAATACCAACAATAACACACACATACAATAGCTAAGCTGTTGCAGCAATCCAGTTTCCAGTACTTACATTGGTTACTGCTTACAATATCTTTGCACACTGTGTTTGTACCATTAGTGAAACAGGATCTCCAGATGTCAACAGAGAATGTATCTCCTACCCACCAGGCCTGAAATCCAACCATACAAAATGTTAATGGAGAAAATAAATATTAAAGGGAAAGTTACATTTTTGCAAGTAAAAAATTCTAGATTGTTGTAGCCAGGCAATAATATCTGTTTTCCAAAGCACACAAAAAGTACACTGGAAGTGCAACTGATCTGGCCAAATTAGCAACAAGCATATAAAAGAGAGGGCATTGATCAATGCATATTCCCTGGTCCTGTAATTTAGTATCTGTGCAAGTGTATATTTATTCATAAATAAATTAAGTTATAAAGTTATGATCATAAAATTGCCAAGCCATACCATGTCATGGTAACTCCCATATGCTGATCTTAACTATTTACCTCCAGACATCTTTTTAAAACCTGGCACCTCCCTGCATGGTAGCATTTCTTGGGATAAGTGTCTCCTGACCTGGGCACTGGTTTCAGTCACAGGGTTTAGTCCTCCATAGCCATTAGCTTTTATAGGAAAGAGAATGGCAAGCAAAAAGCATTGGTTTAACGTGCTTATTCCTTCCCCACTTGCTACTTTTAAAGGAGGAGCCTGCCCAGATTAACAACCACTTTTAAAGGCATAGGACAGCCGCTGAAGGGATAGTATGGAGGGTGTACAACTGCATGGAAGTTTGGCCATTCTTCCTGCAGGACAACTCTGCTAACATACAGAATTGTAGGAAATATATAAGTACAAAGTGCAACTGATCTGCCCAAATTAGCCACAAGCATACAAAAAAGAACAGGAGACAATTTTTCCAAGAAATGTTACCATACAGGGAGGTACCAGTATAAGAAAAATATGAGCAGAAGTAAATAGTCAGGACCACCATATGGCTACTGCTACAATCCAGAATTTAGTTCGGTATTCAGCCTTTTTAGCAGGATTTGGAATTGGCCGAATCCACAGTCCTGGCCAAACCGAATCCAAATTAGCATATGCTAATTAGGATTTGGAAGGGTTACATGTCGCCGCGTGAGCATGGAAGTGGGAAATTTTAACCCTTCCAAATCCTAATTAGCATATGTCAATTAGCAGATTCAGTTTGGTAATCGGCCGAATCCCTTATTTGGGGATTTGGGGGTTTATATCCGAAAAACTGGGTTCGGGGCATCCCTAATTACTAGTGAAACAGGACCAGGAGATGAGCATTGATCAATCCCCTACTTTTCTTTACAGTGGCCCAAACTACAAAGGCAAAATAACAAAAATGTTGGTCTGCTGCCCACTTTTTCCTGCAGGAATGATGCAGGAACCGGAATTCCTAAATTAAGTATGTCAGGCAACAACGTTTTCAGCCAAAACAGGGTGTTGGAAAAAAAAGATCATCAATGTTATAATGACATTCACAGACATGGAAGAACCATAAAACCTAAGCTGTGAGCTGTGAGCTGAGTCTGGTTGAATAGGGGATTAACAAAGTGACAATAAACTAACAGTAAAATAACTAACATAGCCCTGTGCCCTACATTTCTCTAGCTGATAGTCTGTGCTAATGCCACCAGTAAGCCTGAGACAGTCTGTCGCTGTTAGTGTAGGAGTGCTCATTACATAGAAGGACAGAGAAGGGATGGGATAGATCTGTGGCCTAGAGCAGCAAAATGTCCTGAGGCACCCCTGCTTCTCTTCTACAGAATTTGCTTTTCCGTGTTATTGCTATGCAAAGCATTCTGATCCCACAACATGAATGCTGAACTGTCACAGCTCAGCAGTCTCATGGGTGCAGCTGCTCATTAAAAGAAAACACAAGATATGAGCATTAGAGAACAGATTTACTAAGAAATCAGTAGAAAGGAAGAGAGCAGCAGATAAAAGACACAAGGCCAAGCTGTAGAACACAATCCCAGATAATGAGTTACTCACATTGTCTATTGTAGAGATGAAGAGCAGGACTATGGATGTTATGTGAAAGACAATAATGAAAGCCAGGACAACCAGCATCTTTGCACGATTTTCTTTACTACTATATCAAGCTGCAACTGCAAAACAAAAGCAAAATCAAATCATTAGCTTTGCTACAAAGCAAAATCAGTATTTAACATTATTGTTATTTATAACAAGTGCTGCTGCAAGTTCTCCATGGGCACATAGTCTGTAACTCTAGCACAGAAAGCAGTAGCCTTTACTAATCATCTAGGGCGAAAACACAAGGGGAGATTAGTCGCTGCGAATAAATGCAGCAATTTAGCTGCCGAAAGTTATGCCGATTAGCTGCCAGGCTGCATGCCAATTAGTGCCCTGTATGTCTTTGCCCTTACAGCTACATGTAGCACCTACTAGTCTACTGTGTACTATAAGCATTAAAGGAACAATAACACCAAAAAAAATTCAAGTGCTTTATATTAATTTAAATATAATGTGTTTGTAGTATTATTTAAGCTGTTCTGGGCATGCTTGGAGAGACAAAGCAAGGAAACAATGAGACATCCCTGTGCTTTCAGGCCTCAGAGAAAGTTTTGCCAGACCAACTGATACCTAACTGCGTAGCTATTATTATTACACAGGTCCTGGGACTCCAAGGTAATTTCTTATATGCAATACATACTGAATTCTAAGATCTCTCAGTAATATGTTTAACATGTTTTATTAAAAGTAAATTAAAATAATTTATTTCTGTGAATTGCCATGAAACCTTGCAGTGTGCTTAAATGTTTATACTGTAATCGCTTGTGTTATATGCCTGTTTGTTTTAAATGAGTGCAAAGCACTGTGTAACTTGCTGCCATTATATAAATAAATATCATCATCACGGGCTTGTAAATGGTTGACACTGTTATTTTTACAAGGGTAATAACATTATTTACAGTATATTGTAGCAGTACTGATTGGTGATGTCCACACCTGACCCTTACTTTCTCCCATCTCTCTCTCTCTCTTTATCTATCTGCCAACGCCAGACCTAGCCATTGCTAACATAACCATGGGGCGGGGCAAGTGCAAGTGTATAAATTGTCAGGTGAAGGAAAAGATGTGTTTTGCTGGGGGTTTCAGGTTGCCCCACAAATACCTAGTACTGATGCATATTGATATGTAACTACATAATGCTGTCAGTATATATGCATTACCACATTCCACCAATAGGTGATAGCAGAGCTCTACTTTTGATTTTGCCATGCAGAAAAACACCACCTTGTGACACTAATAATATTCCTTTACACTTGTGGACTTGCACAAATAATTCCATACTTTTCAGATAGATACAGTATGTATTTAATAACAGTGAAACAAACCAAGGTTGTTTAGCTGTTTCACTCACAATGGCCATTAGGATAAATCAAGAAAGAAAAATAAACACCCTATTCTGGTTCATTTTTTTATAGAATTTTAGAAATTTAGAAACATGGTGTTTATACCAATTACACTTTCTGAATTTGATATTATTAATTAAATGATTCCAAATAATTCTGACAAATCTGTGTGTTCTTTGACAGTTCTCCAAATGAAAGTGTAGGGCTTATTAACTAGTGGCATAAGCGCAAGAGCTGGAGCGCTAAAGGGTGATATATTTTACCCCTAAGAAACTAAACATAGAGAACTTGTAGCCATTAAAAACAGGCATTCAATACAAGGCTTGCCAACATGTTACCCAAGCTCTACAGGATGCAACCATGTGCCACCCAACTGCTGCCAATTCCTTACTCAGCCCCACATATCGACTGACACATTGAGTGGTGCTTCAGCAAGCAGCACAGATATGCAGTAAAGCTTTCTGTTTGGTAAATAGCCCCATTTTAGTAAATGAGCCCTTGTGCATTAGAAATACCAGTATTAGAAATAATCAACAAATTGATTAAGGTGTGCTACACAATGGACAAACCGGCTAGTTGTAGCCCCAGGTGCAAGCTGAACCCTCAGCCAGGGTAAAATCATATCCAGGATAAAATGAAAAAACAGCAGCACTCCGGAAATGTTGTAGAAAAAAGTGACTTTACTCAAGTGCACACAGCAACGTTTCGGGCTTAAACCAGCCCAGATAAAGGCTTGATAAAGGGCTGGTTTAAGCCCGAAACGTTGCTGTGTGCACTTGAGTAAAGTCACTTTTTTCTACAACATTTCCGGAGTACTGCTGTTTTTTCATTTTATCCTGAGTATTAGAAATAATGTTTCTATTGAACCCCCTTTTAAACCCAAAGACTGCACATTGGCACCCTCTCAAGTTTCCAAAGACTGACTGTAATGTCTGGCTTTTTCCTATGAAGGAGTTACCACTACTAAATAAATAAAATGTCAGACATACCTTTGGTACAGAAATTTAGAAAACATTATTTTAGACACAAGCTTATATTATTCTGTGGTTTATAACCCAATATTTTAAAAAATATCCAGAACAGATTATTGTCATATAATGCAATCACTCAAGTCAACTTAAAAGATGGCCATACACAGTGGGCTGGTCAATTCTGCCGTTTATAACCAAAATGAGAGACTTTGGCTTCAGGCATTGATCCAAAACAATGACATTTCCTGCATACAATGTGCCAGACGTTTGCACATATGTTTCATTAGTCTCTACCTAACAAACACCTTATTACTACTTGCAATGAGCTGGAAGGCAAGTCTTCTCTGACAAACAGGAATGGTAGCACCATGGGGAGGACTCCTACTGCAGTGGGGAGGTTAAAGCAGAGTTTGAAGTTGTTTTACTGCTTTGGATAGTTCTTAGCTGTACTTACCCTGCAGCTCTAGCATTAAGCCAGGCTGGCTTTCCAGTTAGGTGAGGGAAACAACAAAATCAGGTAAATCAGCTTGTGTAAACATTTTAGCCATGGGCTACTTAGAGGACTCATTGTGCCATAAAAACAGGTGGTGCATACACGCATGGATGCACATCATAAAAACAGCACTGTCCCACAAAGTGCATGTTTTATAAAAAAAAATACATTGAACCTGCTTTTCAGTCAGTGTCCCAAGTGTACCCCTATACCTCCAGCAGTCGCAGGATCTGTTCTCTATTGCTATGCCCCTAGATATACATTCTGCAGAGCTGATTGGTCTATATATGTAATAAACACATGGCTGCTTATGAAACAGTGCATTCACAAATAGTATAAGTGCTTGCTTTTCCATGGAAGATAATAAGGTAAACCTTTACTTATTTTAATTAAAAAAGCCTATATGTATATATAGGTATAGAACCTGTTATCCTGGGGTTTTCCAGATAAGGAGTCTTTCTGTAATTTGGATCTCCATACCTTAAATGTCTACTAAAAAAATCATTTAAACATTAAAAAAAAAACAGCAGGATTCATTACATCATAGTTGGGATCAAGTACAAAATACACTGCTTTAAAAAATAAAGGGAACACTTAAACAGCACAATGTAACTCCAAGTCAATCACACTTCTGTGAAATCAAACTGTCCACTTAGGTAGCAACACTGATTGACAATCAATTTCACAATTAGCAAGACATCCCCAATAAAGGAGCGGTTGTTCAGGTGGAGACCACAGACCACTTCTCAGTTCCTATGCTGGAGGGGCTTTCACTCTAGTGGTAGCATGAGACGGAGTCTACAACCCACACAAACAGCTCATCCAGGTTGGCACATCAATGCGAGCTGTGGCAAGAAGGTTTGCTGTGTCTGTCAGCGTAGGGTCCAGAGCATGGAGGCGCTACCAGGAGACGTGTAGGAGGCCGTAGGAGGGCAACAACCCAGCAGCAGGGCCACTAGCTCCACCTTTGTGCAAGGAGGAACAGGAGGAGCACTGCCAGAGCCCTGCAAAATGACCTCCAGCGGGCCACAAGTGTGCATGTGTCTGCTCAAACGGTCAGAAACAGACTCCATGAGGGTGGTATGAGGGTCCGACGTCCACAGGTGGGGGTTGTGCTTACAGCCCAACACTGTGCAGGATGTTAGACATTTGCCAGAGAACACCAAGATTGGCAAATTCGCCACTTGCGCCCTGTGCTCTTCACAGATGAAAGCAGGTTCACATTAAGCACGTGACAGACGTGACTGTCTGGAGTCTGGAGACGCTGTGGAGAATGTTCTGCTGCCTACAACATCCTCCAGCATGACTGGTTTGGCAGTGGGTCAGTAATGATGTGGGGTGGCATTTCTTTGGGGGGCTGCACAGCCCTCCATGTGCTCACCAGAGGTACCCTGACTGCCATTAGGTACCGAGATGAGATCCTCAGACCCCTGTGAGACCATATGCTGGTGCGGTTGGCCCTGGGTTCCTCCTAATGCAAGACAATGCTAGACCTCATGTGGCTGGAGTGTGTCAGCAGTTCCTGCAAGACGAAGGCATTGATGCTATGGACTGGCTCGCCCGTTACCCAGACCTGAATCCAATTGAGCACATCTGGGACATCATGTCTCGCTCCATCCACCAACAGTTGCACCAGACTGTCCAGGAGTTGGTGGATGCTTTAGTCCAGGTCTGGGAGGAGATCCCTCAGGAGACCATCCGCTACCTCATCAGGAGCAAGCCCAGGCGTTGTAGGGAGGTCATACAGGCATGTGGAGGCCACATACTACTGAGTCTCATTTTTACTTGTTTTAAGGACATTACATCAAAGTTGGATCAGTCTGTAGTATTTTTTTCCACTTCTGCTCAATTTTGAGTGTGACTCCAAATCCAGACCTCTCTGGGTTGATAAATTTGATTTCCATTGATAATTTTTGTGTGATTTTGTTGTCAGCACATTCAACTATGTAAAGAATGAAGTATTTAATATGAATTTTTAATTAATTCAGATCTAGGATGTCTTATTTTTATGTTCCCTTTATTTTTTTGAGCAGTGCAATTTGTAAATGTCAATTATCTGTTTAAAATAAAAGATGATAATCTGAAGCTTTCTGGATAATAGATCCTATACCTATATAAATATATAACAGAAGGAAGTATGCCACACTCACAGGTCTTATGGTGCAAAAATAAAAAATTTATTAGAACAAAAGACTGACGTTTCGGCTGTCTCAGCAGCCTTTCTCAAAGAGCATATCACACTCCCACTACATGACGTCACCATGTATTTGGCGCCATTGTTAGGTTTATCAGGGGGGTTTTGTTTGCCACATATGCACTTTGAGAAAGGCTGCTGAGACAGCCGAAACGTCAGTCTTTTGTTCTAATAATTTTTTTATTTTTGCACCATAAGACCTGTGAGTGCGGCATACTTCCTTCTATTATGTATGTATTATTATACTGCACCCAGGCAAACTATAATTTTGTTAGACATGAGTGCCTGGTTCCATAAGTTCCTATATATATATATATATATATATATATATATAAACAGGTATATGACCTGTTATTCAGAATGCTTGGGACCTGGGGGTTTCAAGATAAGAGGTCTTACCATAATTAGGATCTCCATGCCTTAAGGCTACTAAAAAATAATTGAAATAAAAATAATTTAAACATGAAATAGAAAAACCTTTTTTTTAAAAAATCAGATTTTTTTTTTCTTATAATGGAGTCTACAGAAGATGGCCTTCCTGTAAGTCGGAACTTTCTGCATAACGGGTTTCTGGATAATGGATGCCATACCTGTATATATATATAGTTTGAATGTAGATGTCACACCCAGTCTTATACAGAGTTTGCACATTACGTATGTGCAAATGGGTTGCAGCGGGTGCCAATTATTATCATGGGTCAAACTCATTATAATAACCATCCCACCCCTCCAAAAAATGAAAATGTGAGAAAAGGGTAGGGCATAAGTCTTATTTTATTACATCTGTGAATCACCAGAGAAAAAAAATGACTTTGCATGAGTAAAGCCTGGGGATATGTGTGATCCAGTTCTTCCACCTCGGCAGGGAGGGTAAGGCTTGTGTGCTGGGAGAGTAAAGCTGTCATATTATGGAGCCTTCAAATTGGGCACTTATTTAGCAGCCTGCACTATTATTTATTTTATCTATTAGTACTGTACACAATATTTCATGGGCAATCAAATGTAACCACTCAAGGTGAAAATGCTAACGATTTTGTTATTACTTAAAGGCTAATTACATGTGGCTGTGCTATCCCAAGTGGCTGTCTAGATATTAAAAATTATTGGGAAGATAATTAAGTGTGAAACACGCACTCTAAATACTTGGGAAGAATCACTTTAACTACGCCACCACTCTGCCCACCCACTGCCTCTGTCCACTTTTGCGCCATTTATAGACATGCAATTATGTTGACAAGAATGCCCAAAGCAATGTCTTCCGCTTTTCCTTTAGCTCTCTTGGCTTAAATGATAGTCTAAAATCAGGGAAATGATGCCACAACTTGCCCCCATCAAATCCGAGCTGGATAGTTTAAGATAACCTGTGCTACAAAGAGCACCAGTGGTTAATGTTCCTCTTCTATGCTGAAAGGGAGGAAAGGGTGGGGGTACCAATAGGTGGGAGATAAGATTAGCAGCCCCCCCCCCCCCCTCAGCTTAAAGATAAAAAATTAAAATTAATTTTAGAAAATGGTAATAGTTGTTTTGCGGTACCTAAACAACAAAAGGACAATTTTTGTGAAGGCGTACTACCCCTTTAATATGCGCCTATTCCTGTTTGACAAGTATATAATGTATCATTAAAGGGAACCACCCCATGATTTATAAGGATAAGCATGTACACCACAAAGCACCCACACAGCACTAGAATTAATTTGTTTCTACAAGACATTCTGCATAAACAGTGTATATATTTATTATACCTGGTACCTTTTTTTTGTTATTATATTTGCTTTTTACTAGCACCTGGGACAGCTGACCTATATGGTAAATGGTAATGCTCCTCCTTGCAGCTGCCTTAAACTAATGCTTCTGTAAAAGAAAAACGAATCAGTCCTACAATGCATAGTCTGTAAGAGCCATTTGATAAATCATGTGTATGAATACATCATATTGGGCTGTTCTACCCACCAACCAGTCAGTTGTATAGCTCCCAAGGTGGGCTTGTTTTATACCCACCATATGAGATTTTATCATTCTCCCTTATGCCTATGTAAGAAAATTTTACACTGTAAGAAGCAATTTTTTGGGAATGCCAGTGAATTCCACTTTCTATTTGTGACCTTTATCTAAGATTCTAGTCTACAAAAAAAGGAATTCTCAAAATCCATGTCTCGTAAATATGGCTGTCTACTGTAAATGCCATCCTTATTATGGACAAGACATTCATGAAAGACTTTTTTGTACAGATACTTGTATTTGTGCCACTGACATTTAAAACTCCATTCTCTCATTTCAAAATGAAAAGAAGTTGGTTGAGTTACAGTGAGGTCAGTGTTCAACTCAAAGCAGTTGCGTTCTTTGACCCTTAAAATTCCCATAACTCTGTCCATTCCATTTCCTTCCTTGTCAGAATCAAACTGAAGACCCAAGAGCTCCACTAATGGCCACTACCCCATTGCACAAAGTCATAACATACAGCATACAGAGTAAGAGCTAAACGATACGTATCATCCTAGGCATAAACAAAATGTAAATATTTTAGTGCCAGTTTTCAAAACATGAACTAAATTTCCAAAGCATAACTTTACTTCATTGTTATGCTCTAAAGCAAAGCTATCTAGCTATCTATACCATAATATTTCCTAGTTAATTGTGCTTGGCACATGGGGAATACCTGTGCTAGTACAGGCAAAACAGTACCTCTCTATACAGGCTATAAGATAACCCAGTCTGATGTTTCTGGTATGAAGATTGCCATTCACATGTTTTTTTGAATGACTAAGTACCCCTTGATGGCATTCTATGCCCCACTAACATCAGCATTTATGTGCCAATATGCACTACAGGCGTGTGCAAGAGCGAATCTGCTCTAAACCTGACCATGCACAGAAAGATTAATTCGTTTGGATCTCAGGCCAAAAGATCAGATCCACAGGAAATGCAGGCTGTCAGAGTGACTAACAAGTTGATGCAGTCCTTGGCCAACAGGATTTTTAAACCTGCTTGATCGATATCTGACCAGATAGCGGTCAGACAGGCCTGGTGGGCAGGGCCCCATACAGATACTCAGGCCACCTTAAGACAGAACTTCCTTTACAAGAATAAACAGAAAAGGAAAATTCATCCTTCATCAAAGGACTAGTTTTGACCACCCTGTAATCTCTAGGAGAATGCCATGATGGTGCCAGATGTTGAAGTGAGAGGAGCTCTGTTCATTCAGGTGAATGGGCTGATAGAAGGGAGCAATGTTATTTGACCTTCCGTATGTATGGCAAAATCTGCCTATATTCAACCATTCAAACTCAAGATGATTTGTGAACACCATGTATGGACACATTTAGGAAATCCATTGTAAAATGTATTTATTACAAAGATCACTGAACTTAATATGCTAATACTAAAGCCAGTGTCACATGGGGAGGATTATCCGCAGGTTGAGAATCCATCCTGTGAGGTAAAGACAGACAAGACACTACTACCCTGGATTGCTGCATATAAGGGTTGTTACATGTGGTGATTCTAACTGATAAGGAGGGGGAGTTATTTTCAGGCACTTTTCAATCATCTTCCCCAAGCCAACAGAGATTTAGGGCTTCTGGCACACGGGAAGATTGTACGGGGAGATGTAAATCGCAGGTGGGATGGCATACGCGGTGCTGCGATTTCCCCGAAACTTCCCCAATTTCGGGAAATCACGGCGCCGCGTATGCCATCCCACCGGCGATTTACACTTTCGCCGGTGGGATGGCATTTCGGGGAGATTAGTCACCCGTGACAAGGGAGATTTTATCGCGGGCAACTAATCTCCCTGTGTGTCACAGCCCTTACAAAACAGAAAAGATAAGCATAGCTAACATTAACATATTCTGAGCCAGAAAAGTAAATATAATTGACTAGCACACATATTCACACTGTCTATGTTGTCTTTACTGTATCTATTTAAAGGGTGGACAAGCATCACACTGAGATTTAGGAGGAGACCATCTCTTTGTATACAGAACTGCACAGAATATGCTAGGCTGAAGCTCAAGCACTGAAATGTAAACACAGCCAGGGTAGCCTCTAACAGCAAGAACAATGGAATGGCTTTATATATGATGCATTGTACAGGCTGTGTGTTTGCTTCTGAAGCTCTAATAAGTTTTATAAACAAAAACTTCTTTGTTGTGGTGGATGCTTCAGTCAAGGGTCAAGTAGTGCTGGAGGGCCCACTTTACATAGCAGATAACAGATAAGCTGTTTAGCATAAAATATACTGTGGGTGCTTAGAAAGCGATAAATGTCATTTATGTCTCTCTATATATTTGGAACCACAGAGCCTTAAATTACTTAAAGCTCAGAAATAAAGCAATGCCATTTTTCACTGACTACTGAGTAAGCAATCAATGCTTATTTTGTAATGTTTTCCTTTATTGCTGTATAATATCACTGTACCTATCTGAGCTGCATAAACCCATAGGGGTGGCAAAACACTCCTTTTGGAGTTTTTTTACATTAACATGTATGTATATGGTGATCTAGATTATGTAAGGACCCCTTTCCATATCTCATGCCTGTATATAGGCAATAAGTCAAACATAAGCATAGCATACCACTGAAAAGTTCCAGATTGAGTTATTTTATACAATTTATGGAACTCTGCAATGATCTTTCATAGTCTCACTTTAAAGAAAGCTTTACATTATTTTGTTACATCATACGCATTTCAGTGACCCTTAGGGTGAAGAAACATGGGGCTACTAGCTCTCTACGTGTGTTTTAGCAGAGGCAATTCTCAGTATTGTCTATGGCAGAGTATTTTCTGGAGTTTAGTAGCCATGAAAAAGTAGCTACTACTAGTAGCTCTGTGTGTCTTCACCCTTACAAAGCACTAGTTATAACTAGGGACAACAGACACCATATATAAGGATATATTTTAATTATGGCTTGAGTATTATGTAGAGATACATGTATACATAAAGCTATACTGGCCATTTCCTTTTAAGTTTGCCATACAGCGTGTAGCCCCTGATATGCACTTAGCACGTTTATCCTGTGTGCTCCCTAAATCTCAGTGCTATTTCTGTAAGGATGGTTTGTTTTCCATTTTAGTTCAGTTAAAAATCAACTTTTGATATGCAGGAGACAGGAAATCCAATTAGCTTAGCAGTTGGCCTTAATTTATTTTGTATTTATTTTAGTTCTTTATCTTCCTGTTCTTCCCTGGGAATCAAGTATATTTTAATAAAAGGGAGAAAGCCTCTATCCAATAAATACTGGAGTCATATCATGTTAGCAGGGTCTCAGGGCACAGGCACCCAGTGTTCTGGACAGAGCAGTCACAGCTAAATGTGAGCAGACAGGATGACAATGTTGTAGAAAAGGCAGTTAAACAGATACACTGATAATCACTGCTATGGGCATTGATAGAAAACCTTTTTGTGTTTATGGTTTCAGGCTGATGAAAGGCAAGGTCTTACAGTGCTGCTGATAGCTTATCTCTATAGAAGGGATGGCTATTTGTTTTCTCCATCAGTTTAGAAACACAGAGCTGGGATATATTTTACTGCAATGCTGGCATTCTTTCTACACTTTTTTGTATGGTACTTTTAAAGAAATATTGTCTGGAATCCCAGTCTGTTGTACTTTTGGGTGATCGCACGCACCATGAGCCCAGCATTTCCTATTATTTTTAATGGGAAACAGTGTTAGACAGTT
Source organism: Xenopus tropicalis (assembly GCF_000004195.4). Classification (NCBI taxonomy): domain Eukaryota; kingdom Metazoa; phylum Chordata; class Amphibia; order Anura; family Pipidae; genus Xenopus; species Xenopus tropicalis. Next base: position 37,119,766 of record NC_030685.2, read on the forward strand.
GGGATTATGTCAATTTTGTTTTAGTTCTGAGTAAAAACCCAGACAAAATACCACACATGCCATCACCCTTGCACTTATAATGGTGTATGTTTAGCAATGTAGGCCTCATTACAGCTAAATCTTGCTAATTTGGCTCGCTGGGCCAGCACTTTACACCAGCAGCAATTTAACACAAACCATGACTTCTCTGAGAAAGTTCTATAACTGTGAGCTAAAGGAGTTGAACAAAAAAAAAAGCAGTGATTGTGTTTTCTTTGCCTCTGTTCCCCACACAAAAACATCTGAGAAACAGATTAGATCCATGTGTTTAGCAGACATCCTTTCCTTTATACATAGTTTAGCTGCACCACTCTGAGTCAAGAGAAACAAAATAAATCCTGTGGAACTTGGCAAGCTGATCCCAGTCATGAAATTATTCTCTCCTGGTTTTCTATTGCTAACATGATTTAGCTGAAGCTTAACAATAAATACATTATAGCATGGTTATTATGCAAAAGTTTTTTTATTATGCAGAAGTTTTTTTGTATAATTAAAAGAAAATCTTATTCTAACTAATTTTACATTATTGAACTTTTTTCAGTGGTTCTGATGTCAATTGTAAATGCAATTGTTATTTAAAGCAGTATTAGCCTGTCTGTTCATACTCCAGACCTACTTTGCAGTTTACTGGCCTGTGCATGGGGTCAGCCTAACTCATATATGGGTAAAAATCATCCAGATATCTACAGTGCAACTTAGAAAATCAGGTAAGGAATACACTGAACCACTGATGCTGTGATTTCCAGATGGGTTAACAAAGGTCAGAAATGAGTAATTAATGTAATTGCATTTTCCTTCATTATGGGTGAACATCTCATTTAAAGACAGATAAGGTAAGTCTATTTGTAAAAGTCGCAAAGAAAGTTTTAATCACTGCAGTACTCTAAGGACACAGTAAAACATAGTGTATGGTGCCTTGTTTTATAGCCAGGAGGGTAGAAGCGGTTCTGCTCCTATACAGGGCGTGTAGCTGCACTGACAGTCCCAGAACCAGCCTGAGTGCAACGACACAGAGCAGAGATAGGCCTGAAATGCAAAAGCATGCCAGGCACAAAATAGACCATAAGCCACCTGTGATAGTGTCCTTAGGGAGAATGGAACAAAACCACTAAACCACCAACAGCCACATCTCATTGTGCTGCAAAGGATTGGAATGACTTGCCCATGGCATATAGCTGCAGGCAGGCCTGGACTGTGATTCAAAATTTTAAGTATACAGAGACCAAACAGCAACCCACCAGGCCAAAAAATATTGACTGTCTAAGGCAGTGGTTCTTAACCTTCCTAATGCCGCGACCCCTTAATACAGTTGTTCCTCATGTTGTGGTGACCCCAAACATAAAATTATTCCTAAGACCATCGAAAATAAGTGTTTTCCTATGGTCTGAGGCGACCCCTGTAAAAGGGTCGTTCGACCCCCAAAGGGGTCCCGATCCACAGGTTGAGAACCACTGGTCTAAGGCATCTTACAGCAGCCCTTCTGGCATTTGCAAGACTCCACTGATCACCCATCTGGGCCTGGCAGAAGGTACAACAGGAACCAGGAACAGCTACACCATGGGAAGTGGCACAAAAGTCCCATGCAATACACAACTTGCCACTTGTCACTGAACTGGCAACTTAGGGCAGGGGTCGGGAACCTTTTTGGCTGAGAGAGCCATAAACACCACATATTTTAAAATGTAATTCCGTGAGAGCCATACAATATTTTGGCCGCGGATGCCAAGGGTGGATCCCAAGGATGCTGTATGCGGAGGAGGGCATGACCTGCGCTCGGCGGATAGAAGACGTGTTCTAAGGCTTAGAACACGTCTTCTATCCGCCGAGCACAGGCCACGCCCCCCATTATTTTTTTTATTAAAGATTTGCCAGCGAGCCAGATGCAGCCATCAAAAGAGCCACATCTGGCTCCCGAGCCGTAGGTTCCCTACCCCTGACTTAGGGCAACAGCACGCTTCTCCCAAGAGGTCTGGTAGGGGGGGGGGTCTTATAAAATGCAAGTATTGGCCTATGAACTATGCAATTATAGTTAGACCCACTTCACAAAGGAATCTGCACATGGCTATGTGTAACTGGTCATCAAAAACCCCATAAACAAAAGTTTGACCATTACTCCGATGTGTGTATGTATGGATGCCTTAATATATTTCATGTTTAAAAATGCTATTTTGAATGTTCTCTTATATAGAAAATCAGACATTTTACAGAAATGTTATTTTCTACAGTTGCCACACACTTAATTATCTTTTAACATATTTTTTTGCTAAATTTCTGAAAAAAGTCCTAAACTCCCTCATATAGTTAAAAAGGATACTAGAATACCAACCATAGTGGGCTGATTGATGCTCAAAAGATGATTCCACACAAATCTGTCTGCGGATTCTGGCCCAAACTCCTTTTAGCCTGCCTGCCCTTCTGGTGCCTATAAAGGGATGTCACTTTCCTGCATAACATCCATTTTATGCACACACATATCAATTACATAAGCAGTTTCATATAACACAGCTGCAATTACAGATCTATTTTTCCCACTCCCTTTCAAATTAGCATCAGTTTCACAACAGGCAATATATATTCAAAGCTAAAACCTATTTCAATGTGTTGTATAATGTTTGGCTCTAAATAAGCAATATGTAAAATGATTGCATGGAGACACAAAGTTATGCAATTGAAAGCAGTGAACATAGACCGTAACTGTTTCTGAGGAGCATAAAGTTGAAAATATGAGAAGTGGATTACTGGAAAAGAGAGATGATGATTATGATGATGAAATCATTACAAATCTGCAGCCTTTTGTCTGCTCAGCTGCATATTGACAATATATTGAAAGTTGCAACAAATGACCCAGAATAACTGGAGCACTTGAAAGCCACTGTATGGTGTAAGTGATATTTGACAATTAAGTGAAATCTCTCTGCACAAAAATGTGTTTAAAAAAAAATTGTTATTATAAGTCCTGAAGCAGGTTAGCTTGTAAACCCTTTATTTTTTGTTGACGCCCATCTCCGATGGGCTTCCAGTTTGCAGCAACAGCACTTCTGGTTTAATGGTGATCAGTGGTCGGGTTGTGGGTAAGACAGTTGCGGGTCCCAAGTGCGCTTCAAAAACTAGACCTGCACAGGACTCATGTACGATGTAGGCACAGTAGAGCAGTTACAGAGGCATTAAACATTTTACCCACTGTGGATTGCAAGTCAAAAATGAAGTAATTTGTTTCATTCACCCAGTCACCAAACACAATAAACCTGCTGTCATACACATCTATTATGGGGTGCAAACACCTGATAAAGTTGGAAATTACAAGTTGCTACCACCATGTAAGTTGTGGCAAGTGGACAGCCTATGGCAAATCAGCTCTTACTAACAAATTATTCTTGAGGTGCAAGGAGGAGTGCCTGTGGTTACAAGGTGCAAGGTTCCCTGTATTTACTGTCTTTTCAATTCATGTGTTAAGTAAAGGACTCCGTTTACTTTCTGAGCACTGCATTCAGCATCAGTTGTGCAAACAATCACAATTTGCACTGCACCATTAGTAGTGCATGGCAGATTTGAAGAGAACTGAGATGAAAGGGTAGCACTTCTTATTTCTCCATCTGCCACTGCACAGCCCTAAGGTGCAGATTTATAACTGCTCGAGCCTTTTGGATCAAGCAATCATAATAGAAATCCCATATTAGTTAAGAAAACCCTGCATGTGATTCTTATGATACATAGTGAAGGTTCTTTACCTTTACTTTTCATATAACTCCATGGGGCCTGACAAATAGCAGGCCCAGCTTGGTCACCCCTGCTTAAGCACCCCTAAGGCCACAGTCACATGTGGCGTACCAAAAAATGCATAATCGAGTATTGAATGCAGTTTGCTGTCCTGCCTTCCCATTGATAGCTTCAGTGCAAGGTCCTACCTTCCAATTCATGACGTCAGTGGCCTTCCCATTGATAACTTGAGTGTAAGACCCTGCCTTCCCATTCATAACTTGTGTGAGGTCCAGCCTTTCCATTCATAACTTTATTGCAAGGTCCTGCCTTCCCATTCATAACTTCAGTGCGACGTCCTGCCTTCCAATTCATAACTTTATTGCAAGGTCCTGCCTTCCCATTCATAACTTCAGTGTGACGTCCTGCCTTCCCATTCATAACTTTATTGCAAGGTCCTGCCTTCCCATTCATAACTTCAGTGTGAGGTCCTGCCTTCCCATTCATAACTTCATTGCAAGGTCATGCCCCCCCCCCATTAATATCACTTGTGCTGCCATACGTAATCCCCACTGTATGTTCTATAACAGTGTCAGCAAATCCAACAAGAATGGCGCTTGTATTTGTTATTGTGCTTCCCTTTGTGTAAAACTGATATAATATAGAAAAAAATTGACCAATACTAATACAAGGTCTTCAAGCAAGTTGATCTTCTACCAATATGCCCAAAGGGGGATATCAGACTAATTCACAGGGGGAATAAGCACTGTTGGATCGGGGACTGCATGAATGAGCCGATGCGGTCACCAAACCAACAGAAAATTGCTCATTCGAGATCTGCCCAATTTTATGGGGGTGCTGAATCGGTCTACCCAAAACCAGCTGCTAAAATTTGCCTGTGTATGTATTGTTACCTTTAGTTATGTTAGCTTTACTCCTGGGTAAAACAGTTGTTTAACATATATACAATGTCATTATAAAGGAGACACTAGTATTTTTAGTACAGGTATTGTATCCATTATGGTGTCCATTATCCTTTATGGTATGGCGATCTAAATTATGGAAAGATCCATTATCCCTGGAAAAAAAACCCAGGTCCTAAGAAATCCAGATAATAGATCCTGTATAGTGTATTATACTATTACAGCCCTTTATACAATACAGAAAGGGTTATAAATATGGGTGTGTCTTAACCACCCAAGTTTGATGTGTTGTTTTCTTAACCCTTGTGTGGGCGGGAATGCAATAAAACACAAGCATCATTGATGTCTATGGATTTGCACATACACAAATATAAGAAAACATACATTCTTGCAACGCAGAAAAACTTTTTTGCAAGTACACAAATATACATAGAAATACATATGTCTGGTTGCGCATACAAATCCTTGAAGATTAATGCAAGATTGACTTTTTTATTGCAATATTTGTCTATTCATCTTATTAAACAGAATGTCTGGGACTCTACGGCAGATGAACTTCCAGTAATTTGCTTGCTGGATAACAGGTTTCCAGATAATGGATTCCATATTCTGTGATAATCACTGTCTGCATACTAGAGTCAGTGATCTTAGCAACTAGATAGCATAGAAAAAAAGTTGGAGTAGTACAGAATTCAAATGTAGACCCTCAAATCACCATTTTAAAATACAGTAGTCTTTATGATACCCAATAGAAAATAATTATGCACTGCTATGGGCAAGGCCCACATAAAATAAGATATGACCTGCTGTTCTTTGACTAGATTTTTAAACCCAAGAAAAAACTCATAAAGGAAAACAAAAAATGAGGCTAATTAGAGAAATAAATAAAAAATTCTAATGCAATTAATCCACTGGATGCCACAAAATAGATAATGAGCTCCACAGGGTGGGGAATCCATGAACATTTCCATTTAGGGCTTATTTCATTCCAGGACCATTTATTCTGCATTCCTGTTATTCCACATTAGAATGAAATAAATGTCACGCGCAAATGCACTGCAAAGCCATGTGCTACACCTCTAATCTGTCATTCGTGTTGTTTACTTTGGATCACAACCACGCTTACAGTTGGGTCCACCCATATTTAATAGTCACTAGGGCAGGGATAGGTAACATGCTGCACTCCAGCTATTGTAGTATCGCTACATGCTATATGAGTAACTTTTTGAACACTTTCCAAACTTACTGGCACCAGACTGTTTAAATACATAATAATAAATATTTCAATTAGATGAAGGTCTACCATGCTTTGGATTCAGACAAATACAAAATTTAAATGTATACTGAACCGAAAACAAAACTCAATTTGTATATTCAAATTTGAGAAAAATAAAAAAACTGCATTGGTTCAGCTGAACACTAAGGAATCCTGGATTTGATATATCCCTAATTAGATGCAGAAACAATGTTCTACAGGCTCTACAAGATTTGCTTCATCAATGACTTTCTAAGCCTGTCTCCAGTTAAGAGACAAGCCAATCCCACATGAAATACTTACAACAATTTTGGCATTTTTTAGGAATCCACTAATACCTGTAAAGTGAAGCTGAGAATGATTGCTATTCACATGACCCATTACTCCAAATATTTCTTAACGTGCCTGAACAGGAAAGCTAAGTACAACCAATGCAGTGCAAAGCCAGAAGAGCTGCAACTGTTCATCATCAATAAATCCAGCTCATATGGCTTTTCATTCATCAGTTTTAGATTTATGGCAGCATGTCTTTAGATTTATCCACAAGTCAGTATATCGCTACTGTACCAGGCAGCATTTAAAGCTGTCAATTTTACATATAAATTCTTAATTCCTTGAAAGCTGACAGACGAGTATAGGCATATTGATGAACTATCTCTGTAATGTGTCAGTGCTATATAAGATAATAAATTAGTACGATTTACTAAAATCTGTAATAGCCTCAAATAGCCTCCCTTTTATGACAAAGTTATATCAGCATTTAAAATAAAAAATCTAGAGAAACACTCACAACTTGGTTTTAAACCTGAAACATGTGCTATGCTGTAATCGTCACTATCTACATATAATATAAATCTATCATCAGAGGGAGTGTCCTGGAATGGCCCCCCAACCCCCCCACTTAATTTTTTCGCCCAGGTTCACTGAATGGCCTCCAGTTTTCCCTTTACTTTCCTTTTCATGCCGGAATTCTGTATTATATTAAGTATTATAAAATAAGGTATTAAAATGTATATATATATATATATAAAACCCTGTCAGGCCTGTGCTGAAGAAGGGCCAGGGCCACTCATGGGCCTTTGCCTATGGAAGTAGCTTTAGCCAGTCAGCCCAGGGGTGCCTATATATAAAAAAATATAAACTCTTTCCCTCACTCGCTGCCTGACACTTGTCTAAAATCCAGCAGCAGAGCTGAGGGAAGGTATCCATTGCATTTGCAATCAGTGCATGGGCAGTATGCAAACTGAACTGTGTGTGCGCCAATGTTGGAGGGCAGTGGGGGGCTGTTAGAGGCCTGGTGGCATCAGACTGAAAAACAGCCCTGGGTGGGGCAGCTAAACTTTATCTAAAGTAGCATAGTCAAGATAAGCAAAACTACATATTACCAATGTTGCCCTACTGTAACTATACCTGCAAATCACATCTACTGTTCCTTCCCAAAGGCTATTATCCATTCTTTTGCTACATAAGTACTGCTGTGCTATTATCCCTAGTGCTACTATAGGTATTACTACACTACACTAATAAGACAGCTGTGCTATTACCCCCAAGGCGAATACACATACTGCTGCACTCTGTGCTCTGCTACTACAAAAATATTGCTGTGCTATTACAAACTACAAGGCAGCAACTTTTTATAGTTTCTCTACAAGTACATTTACCTGCATTTAAGGTTTGTTTTCAAGCAGGCTGGCACATGATACCCTAGATAAACCATTCATGACTACTTCAAACATTTACACTTTGGCAGTTGTTTTCTGTAAACAATTCAGAATGTAGAATTGAATGGGCTTTGCACGTAACTGAAAAGAATAAAAGACCACTAGATGGTACATTTGTCTCAAAACATTACTAGTAGAGTCTGCAGCCTGAGAAGCAACACGATTGAGATAATAACGTACAGTTAATAAGTATCCAGCCAGATGGGAATTAAATGTTAATTAACCTCATCATGTCTCCTGACATTAGTCCTATCCTGACTAGCTTGCTTAGCCCAGCCTGGGGCTGAATGAGTTAATGAGAGGGAAGAATGCGGCGCGGCTCCCCAGGTTTGAGGCGCAGTGGCCAAGCATCCTCAGGCACATTCCGCGCAAGGGAAACACCACTCCCTTAGCCCAGAGGGGACTTACAAGGTAAGTAAACGTGCAAGCGTATTAGCTTTATCAATTATATGGAAATCATGCCTGGCATCCCAGAAACTAAAACTTTAAAGAAACTAAAAAAGTCCAAGAAGCCTAAATAACGGGTAGAACAGGAGTCTATGCGGAATGGCGCGCAAAATCGCACGCCCATCTCAGTACAGCGAATGATAAAGCATACACAAGCGGAGGGACATCTGTGCCACACGTTAACGCCCAGTGCCACAGCCTTGTATAAGCGGTACTGTTGCATAGGGCGCCGTGTAAGTTGTGCCATGAGTTATGCCAGGACAGTGTATAAGTTATTTGTGTAAGTTGTGCCATGAGTTGTGCCAGGACAGTGTATAAGTTATTTGTATAAGTTGTGCCAGGACAGTGTATAAGTTATTTGTATAAGTTGTGCCTGGACGCTACATAAGTTGTGCCTGCACAGCGTATACGTTATTTATACAAGTAAGTTGTGCCAGAACACTGCATAAGTGGTGCCAGGGAGCAGCAAAACATCTAAGTTCCCAAAAGTTACTGCGCACTCCTGCATATCGACATCGTGCAAAAGCCAATTGAATGCCAATGCAACACCGCCACCTAACAGCCCGTAACGCGGTCAAGCCAGGCGGCAGCTGGCTGCTCGGATAGCACAAGGTGGGCAGCTCCCCTGAGCATCTTTCACCTCAAAGGTTGACTTAAGGCGATGAGGGATGAGGTACTTACATTATTTGGAAGGCAGAGTCTGATCCAGGCCAAGGATCCCAGGAATAGAGAAGCAGAGAAGGAAAGTATAGCGCTTCGGGTGCAAGTGTCAGTGCCTGTGCGCTATGAATCTGGCACTTGTTTTGAACCAGTCTCACACCACTCCTGTGCCCTCCCCTTCTCTCCTAGGAGTATGAGGTCACAAGCAGTCTGGGTGGGGACTGAAATAGAATCCACTCTGTCTATACACACCAAGTTAAAAAAACACACACGCTCTCTCACATACGCACACAGACACTTGAAAGGGGATCTTTCCCACCCCCAAAGCACTTTTCGAATTCGAAAAATGCACTCACTTTAAAGCGTAATGTAGGATTAGTATCCAGTCCTGATGCCAAGCTCCACCCCGCCCAACTCTCCAACTCCTGGCTTTACCTGTTTATTTTTATTCCAGCACAGAACCCACAAACACATGGATGTGAGAGCTGAAACTATAGGGCATGTTCATCTAAAGGGGAAATATTCCTTCTGTATAGAATTGGCATACTTTCACTTTGGTCTTTATTTAAAAATATAGTTATCTGTTCCTTCTGTCCTTTTAACATTAAGAAACTTTTTTTGTTAATTTATTTTAATATTGTAAATCTCTATATATGTTTCCTTAGTATGTATAAAATATTGCCATGGGCTATTTTGCAGAGGCAACTATAATCATCAAAATATTTGTTAATAATTGCATGATTGGGGCTTTTATACCCCCAAAACTGATTTGCCAAAGGAAAATTATGTGCACTGCAGGCAGTTATTTCCAGCATTTTCAAGCTATATATGCTTTCCACTGTATAACAATTGACAGGTTAGTTAACATACTGCTAAATTCTTGCAGTTGTATTGCTTTCAGATATATGGTTGGGCTGCTTTAACAAGTCTGGATCTTGCTGCCCATCAGTACATATGTAGAGCACACTGTGGGAAATTTAGGCAGTTTTGTAGTGTCACTGAAATGAAATCAGAATATCTGATTAGCACTTCAGCCGTCAAGAAAAAAAACACATCAACACACTGATGTTGTCCTCTCCCTGATGGGATTTTTAAACTTGCCTGATAGATATCTGGCCACTTTTTGGGTTGATATTTGTTATGGCTGCTACTAGTAGCTCAGTGTGTCTTCACTCTAAGGGCTGTGACACACGGGGAGATTAGTCACTGCACTACAAATCTCCCTTGTTGCGGGCGACTAATCTCCTCGAAATGCCATCCCACCGGTGAGAATGTAAATCGCCGGTGGGATGGCATATGAGGCGCCACAATTTGCCGAAGTTGCTTTGTGAGGAAACTTCCACAACTTCAGCAAATCACTGCACCGCATATGCTATCCCACTGTCAATTTACATTAGTCGATTAGTCGCCCGCGACAAGGGAGATTTGTCGCGCAACGACTAATCTCCCCGTGTGTCACAGCCCCAGGAGTGATTCTGGACATTTCGCCGCCTGAGGCGGTTCCTGGATGCCGCCCCGCTCCCCAGCGCTTACCTTCTGAGCGCAGGAGCAGGTCCGGGGGCGGTGAGATCGCTAGTGCAGAGAGCGCAATTGCGCTCTCTGCACTAGAAGAGCCGAATTTCCGGTTTAAAAACCGGAAATTCGGCTCTTAAAGTTACCAGGAGCGGCTTTTTGCCGCCCCTGGTAACTGGGGCGCTTCTGCCCCATGGCAGAAGCGCCCCTGCACAGTCCTTAGAGTGAAGACACGCTGAGCTACTATTAGCAGCTACTTTTTTATGGCTACTAAACTTCAGAAAATACCTCGCCATAGACAGTACTAAGGCCAAAGACACAGGAGGTAATACATTGCCACAACTTTTTTAAAAGTCAGTTGCAGCAACCTTCTCGCCATTATTATAAAAGTCACTGCGACTAATCGTGCTGCGGTTTCGTTGTGCGAATTAGTTGCTGTGACTTTTTAAGGGCAGTGGCACATGGGGAGATTAGTTGCCCGTGATAAATCTTCGTTACCTCGGGTGACTAATCTCCCCGTAATGCCATCCCACAGGCAAGATGTGTCACTTCGGTTTCCCAAAGTCGCCTGAAGTTGCCTCGCAAGGAAACTTCTGGCAACTTTGGGAAACCGAAGCAACATGCATGCCATCCCACCGGCGATTTACATTCTTGCCAGTGGGATGGCATTTAAAGGAGATTAGTCACCCGCAATAACAAAGATTTATCGCAGACGACTAATCTCCATGTCACAGCTGCTAATCGCTGTGTGTGTCTTCCCCCTAAGAACAGCGTCGGATTTCAAATCCAGACACCCCGAGGCCGCCCCACATTCGCGCCCCCCTGCGCGCATGCGCAAACAAACATCCCCCCGCCGTGCCGACACAAGCGCGCATGCATGTCATTTTAACTCCCATACAAAGCAGTGGGGAGAAGTCCCCATTGCTCCGTGTGGGAGCAAATGTAAAAATTTTGTTGCGGCGGGGCTGCATGCCGCACTTAAATTTGTGCCGCCCTAGGTCCAGCCCTTTGTGGCCTCGATACATATCTGGACCTGCCTAAGAATTGTCTCTACCAAAACACATGTAGAGACAATTATCAGTATATGATCAACCTTCTCTATTTTAGTAGCAACAACAAGTAGCTGCTACTAGTAGCTCCATGTGTCTTCACCCTCAGGAAGGAAATTGAAGAAGTCTCATGGACAAATAAGCTGCCAGCTTGGTACGATGGGGCAGAATCAGCAGCTCAAATCTGCAAGTGTATGGCCAGTTTTACTCTGGGACTCTAAACCCCTGCCAACAGACATAACCACTCCCATATCCTGGTATAGAGGTGCAGTAGGCTAACAAAATGGTAAAAATGGTGATTATATTACATAGTAATATCTCATAGAAAATGAGTGCAAAGGACAAAGGAACATATGTAACCATAATATCCTAAAGTCTGCAACTACATTTTTAATAATGTGTGGTGAAAAGCAGTACCCCAGGACAGCATAAGACCCATGGGGCCCTGGATTACACAGGGCCCAGAAGAAGTCTTGTCTAATGTCTGGTATCATAAATGTGTGTGAAATAGTGCATGCTTTGTATATAGTTTGATGGGAAGGGCCTGCCACCCCACCTTGTTTTTTTTAACTGGGCCCAATCTTCCTGCTCTCCCAAAGCTTACTTCATTTGATCAAACCTGACTACATTTTGCCAAAGTGTAAGAACCTTAATTTTAGAAGTTAAGATCAGTGACGTGTGCCGGATTAGGTTGGAGGCTTCTAGAACCTGTTTTTACAGCAAGATAGCAAAAGTTTCCGTGTTTAAACTATTAACTATAATACCCACTAAATAGTGAATCCACTAATTACACAGTACTTTACCACAAGAGAACATCTACCGCAACATACATAAAGGGTATTGTGAGTTTTAATCATGTCAAACATATCTCATTATCATATCTTATAACTTATTTTACTGCCAGTCTGTCCCTATTCAGTGCACCTGCCATGATATCAGTCACTTGTGAATGCAAGCAAGCTTTAACTACTAATACTAATAGGACTGCCACCTGGCCATTATTTTACTGAAATGTTTGGTAAAAATGTTGCTTGATGCCAATGGTATTATTATGGGAAACAGATATGGAGAAAGTATAGGAAGGCCAGTATTTTTTTTTCTCAGTGATTCATGTTTTTTCATGCTAAAACTCACAATATTTTATATTTAAATATCATGAATGTTTTGCCATTTATTATGTAGAAGTCAATGGGAGCTGTCCTAGGCAATTTTCTGAGGTATTTGATTTGGTATTTCAAATTTTTTGGGGGGAACTATTCGTGCTATTTATAAATGTAAATATGGAAACATTTGTGCTTTTTTAATTTTTGAGTTTAGTCATGGTAGAAAAAACCTCTAAAACTACACAAATCCTAATCTTGACAAGGGCTAAGGGGCAGATTTAGAAGAATGTGAGATTAGTGTTCACCAGAGAAAAATTTACCCCCTTTCTATTCATTTCTGTGGGAATTGTAAAGTCTAACTTACATTTATTGACAAATATACTTCTAAAAATGCCATATGAATGAATATCAAGGGGCTGAATTTTTCTGTGGTGAGCTCTAATCTTGTACTGATGAATCTGCAATTTTGATGAAGTTTACATATAAATGTTTTTGCTAATACAAAGGTTGTTACTTTTGAAGAGTCTTAGGGCAAAGACAAAAAGAGCTACTAAGTAGAATCTACTTGTCATGGGTACTAAACGCTAGAAAATACCCTGCCATAGACAAAACTATACTACCATTTACTGATAATTGTCCCTAAGTGTGTTATAGTAGAGACAATTCTCAGTATTGTCTATGGCAGGGTACTTTTGGCATTTAGTAGTCTTAACAAATAGATGTAACTAAGCAGCTCCATGTGTCTTCACTCTTAAGCTTGTCTTTAGCATAAAGAAGATCTGATCTGTTTGCCCCTGTTTGTCTGCATATATGCTGAATAGAAGGTGGAATAGAGGAATTGTGATGAGTTACATCACTGTCATTGGTTTCTTGTCCAGTGGTTCTGGGTGTGATTAACATCCAATCCAATGAGCTTGCTTGTCTCCCTTAGAAAAAAATATAGATAGTTACTGTCCAAGGATGTGGTATGGTTTCTAGCACTACTCTGTTACCAAACTCTTCTATCATTGTAGAGAACCACCGTCCATCCACAACAAAACTAGACTAGGCCACCTGATCAGGTGTGGTGTGCATTTGTCCAATCAATGTCCCTGCAGGCTGAATTGCTAGATATTAGATAGATTAAAAGACATGCATGGTGAAATAGTGCTGAACTACCAAGTCATGTGGAAAATCAGGGACACTTATAGAAAATTAAACTTAAAGAGCTGCACTGTAACTTCAGTCAATTTGCAATCAGTGTTGGGAAACACCTTGACCATCCCAAAGCACCTGCAGGTAAGGCAATTACTGTTTGGAAATTTGTCAGTAAATGTTCATTGATGGCTCTCCCTGTGGTGCATGGAAAAGACCTCTCACGCACACCCTGGCTTTTTGGGGGAAGATGTAGCCTATTGCACATTGATGAAGGATTGGTACCCTCTAAATCAATGGAAAGATTTACTGGCACACATAAAAAGTTCAAGCTTGGATTGATTGATTGAATTATATTCAGACCTACTAATTTTGCTGCTTATGTATAATATTGCATTTCCTACTTATGATGTCACTAATTATGCTAATTGGTTAACCATGTTATTTTTTCATCCACCAATCCTTATGCTTGACTAGGGGTTTACCCCAAAACTTTGCACCTTTGAAATAAGAGTGTTAAGGCTTGCCCTGCTTGAACTTGCTGTGTGTGCTGGTGAATCTTCTCTCCCTGTGGTTCTAGCCAAATATTGTAGGTCTAATGAACATTAAACACATGCTTTGTTGTTTCAAAGCCTTAATTCTTTCTAATAAAATACTAACTGGATGACTAATATCACTTGTTTGTTCTGTATGTAACAGAGGATACCACTTATTATGCAATAAAGTGCTCACAAAGATGATGCAAGGAACTGTATGGTGTTAAATAATATGTGTTGTATTTTCAAGAAAATATCATTATTCTATGATACTGATTGTTCTTGAAGAGTGGGCATTAAGTAGAAAATTGTAAAAGCAAACACGTTTGCACTGCACATCAAAAAAATCAATTGTGCATACAAAGGGTAAGCTATCACTACAAACAAAGATGTGTCTAAATGTAATTCAGCATAAAAATGTATGTATGAGCCGCCGCTGGCATAACTGATGAATGAACTGATTCTTGCTGCACAAAGCAGTAGAAGGGAACTTTACCGAATGAGTTAATAAATCTGCTTTCTTATTTCCACTGGAAAATAACTCAATTCTATACATTATGGCACTCACCATTTAAAAAATATGGGCTGGGTACTAACCATCAAAATAATATTGTAACAGAAGAAAGCACCCACGGTAACCAAGTCTGCAAAACAGTCATCAAGCCTTTTTTAAAGGAGACATATCCTATAAAAATTATGAATGTATCAATGAATTATACCCCTCTAGATATAGAAGGATTGTGCTTAAAAAAGTTGTGTTTCTGACTGATTTATTGAGAAATTCGCCCAAAATCCCACTAGCCCCGCCCATCTGTTCCACTTCCTGCTGGCTGAATTCTCTGGATGAGCTGGGGAGCCGGTGGCCCTCCGTACTCTGCACTGTAGGATAGGAACCAATCAGCAGCTAGGCTGACCTGATAGGGAACTGAAGCCTGTCTTTGCTTGTGTGAGTGGCTGTGATTGGCTCTCCCCCTCCTACTGTGCTTCTGGCAGGGACCGTTAGGACACACCCACTCTCCATTTCAAACTCGGGCAGAGAAGAGATAGGATCTATAGGGAGCTCCAATAAAGGTGCCATTGTTACAGATAGGGTTAATGTTTAGCCCAAAGGGAAACCAGCACCGGATATTATTCATAATTGCCTACAGGGTTAGGGGTTTTCCCATTTATCCAATATTTCTCCTTTAAAAGCCTTTAAATATATAAAATATATCAAATTCTTAATGGTTCTAAATATTAGTATGGTAGCTGAGTTTGCAACCTTTTTTCAAAATCTTTATACCCCTACACACACATTTACTGAAGACATTGTTGGTTGATGAAATAGCATGAATGTCCCAAGCTCAAAAATCATATTGCTATCAGGTCTTTACAAAATTCTAATACTTCCAGTCTGAATGGATATTATTCCTTGTATTATAAAAAAAATTCTGACAATCCATACCCCACACCTAAATAAAATGTATCAGAATGTACTAATGGGAGGGAGTTTTAGACCAGCTTGGTTGGAGGGTTGGTGGTAATGAAAGGTAGTTGGGGGTAGTTTGGGGTCCTTGACTGAGTTATAAGAGTAAAAGAGGGTTTACGGAGACTAACTTATCCAGCATTCCCTCTCACATATCTTAAAGGAACAGTAACACCAAAAAAATGAGAGTGTTTTAAAGTGATTAAGATATAAAGGATAACAGGTTACACAGCAAAAAACAGATACATTCTGTAGTATACAATAGCATTTTACAAAGCTTAAGGGCTCTGGTACACGGGGAGATTAGTCGCCCGCGGCAAAACTCCCTGCTCGCGGGCGACTAATCTCCCCGTGTACCAGAGCCCTAACTGTTATGTATCCTGAGCTTGAATGGCTGCCCCCATAGCTACACAACAGCCTATTTATATGAACTATAGTAGTGTTTCTGCAGCAAACAGCAGTTTTACCAGTGCAGGGCAACACTGCATTATATTGTCATTTATTTAAAACACTTTCATTTGTACATGTTACTGAGAGAGTAAGGTATTTATGGTGATATGGCTTCTTTGTAAACCATGTTTTTGTTTTTTGTTCATTTTCTCTTCTTTTTTCTGTAAAGACCATATTTCTCTTTATAAAGGTTATGTTGGCTAATCTGATGGTTGTTTGCTTGTGGATAAAGCAAAATACTGATATTCTATTTGTAAGTATCTGATAAACACAAATAAATAAACATAAAAAAAGGTACAAGTGCTTTCGTACTATTATTATTAGTAATACTTAATGACTTTATGTTAGAGATGCTTTGCTGGTATCTGAGTATACAAGCAGCATCTTGAAGAGAACCCCACTTTACATATTGTTCTCTATTTGGATTATAGTATCGTGTTGTTTGCTAGACGTGAGCAGGTGTTTCCCTCAAGCTCAGTACAGCATTGAGTCCCAGATATTTGAGAGGGTCCTGGAATTTTTAAGTTTCTCACTAGCAATTTCTCACCTTCCAAATTGAGAGAATTGATACTGAACCTTAGCATTCCCTAAATGACCTGATTTAGATAACACTAAAACATTGCTTTTCCCATGTTAAGATCAGTGATTAAAAAAAATGCGTTTTGTTGCCTTTTTTTAAATTACTCAACGTGTGAAGTTTGGGAATTCTTGGCATTATTGGTAAGCTAGTAGGTAAGGCTGCTTATCATCATTTTCTTTATTTCCAGATTCTTGAATACATGGCTTTTCAGATGAGGCAGGATGTAGGCATACTGTGGTGCAAATGCACCTTTCTAGGCACCTTTTTCTACTGCTCTTCTATTTTATTACTTTTCTTTTTACGTTTCCTGTTTATACTGTATCAATTAGATGGTAACATTGTGACACTATCTAATCTAGCTGCCATGTAGCCACTGCTTCGGTATCCTATTTTGCTACGAATTTTGCTGCTTACACTTTTCACCCTGTGGAATTGCTTTTAACCATGTCTCTGCATTAATGATGGTTTAAATAACCTATAAATACACGTGATGGTGTTATGTTTAAGTGTTCTCTGAATCTAATGATTTAATTAAATTTAGGGTTCACAAACATAATTTCAGGCTGAAGTGAAAGTATACATTTTGTAATATTCTCTACAGGGAAAGATAGTTTGAACTTCCTAGGAAATATGACTATATTACTAATGCTTTTTATTTGCCTCTTTCTAACCTAGAATGCTGAAGTGTGCATTTGGTACTTCCATCCTTCCCTCCAAGTCAATTCTGTTTGATATCAATTGTGTGCACACACCCTTCTCTGTCTGCACAGTTGAAATGTGTGTCCTGCTGTTTGCTCTTACCAGTTAACATTTGCATAGATAGGACTCTCAAGTCTTTTTATGTGTGCATAAGCTTCTATTTTAGCCTTGCCTTAGCAGCCATTGGTTCATAGCAGGCTGGCCACAAGATGCTTATCACTCCACTCAGGGCTCCCACTAAGCTCATAAGAAATACAGCAATATTAAACCGTTATAAACTTCAATTGTAAATAAAACCAAAAATCTTATTACAACTGATAACTTAACTGCTGTGAGAGGTTAATATAAACCCTTTCCAACAATACCATTTCAGTCTTTCAAAGGAAAGTAAAAAGGAAAATTAACCATCATCTTTCTTCATACCAATAACAAATTCTTGACAATTGGGGGTCCCTGGATGGAATATAAACACCCCAATTCAACATGCAACTGTCTGTGCTCTCTGTGAATGTATGTACCTGAGATCTTCAGAGCTGGCCATCCCTCTTTAACAGATAAGAAAACCTTTTTACCACCACAATGTACGTTTTTATTTATGAAAACTGTGCTTTCACAAATCCTTACCATATAAATTACTTGCATTGTTTTTTACTCTATTATCCCTCTTGTCTTTGTTTTCTTTTCATTAAATATTATCTTATGGAGGCCAACAGGCTCAAAATGTACAATATAGGGTATATCTTGAAAATTTTCATTAAAAAATTGTCCACTCACATTGACAAAATACTGAATGAGACCAAGTTCCTGATCTGAATGAGGACCCATATGACCACCTAACATTTCAGACTGGCATCTGTAGTAATTATCACCCAAGAAATGCTGATACGTATGGACTTCATTATCTGGAAACCCATTATTCAGAAAAATCTAAATTACAGAAAGGCTGTCTCACATAGACTCCATTTTAATAAATAATACACGTTTTTAAAAATTATTTTCATTTTCTTTGTTATAATAAACAGTACCTTGTGCTTGATCTTAACTAAGATATAATTAATTCTTATTGGCAAAGCAATAATACTGGGTTTATTTAATGTTTAAATAATTTTTTAGTAGACTTGGATAACTTAGACTGGATAACAGGTCCCATACCTGTAATAGGTAGACTTCTGGATAGTTTTACATCTCACAGCCACCACCTCAGGAACACTTTTTTATCTGGAAAATCTGAATTGACTGGTTGCAGTCTTCTGTAGAGTCCTGTAGAGTCAGAAAAGCATTCAGAGACACCTGAAATGCCACTGGCCCACCTGACAATAGACCTAAAATAATAATCAATTCTATGATTAAAACTTTAAAAGCATGCAGAAAACCCCACGTTTTGGACACAAAAATCACAAAACCCAAATATTTTCTCTCCATGTGATTTCTCTGTCATGTTTCAGGGTGTATGGGGTTAGGAAGCGAGACTGGAAGGCCCATGTTAATTGCACAGTCCTGGGCAGAAGGCATTCTTAATCTACTCCAGAAATGCATCTTATACATGTTGAGGCTTCATCCAAAATTTCCAAGTAGCATAACAATCCATTTATGTGAAATTACTATGAGAACATGGCTGTGGCTCAGCTGTGGCTCGGCTGTGGCTAAATATGTCCAAATACGAGACAGTAACAATAGAAACAATCTTTGAGGCTTACTCATCATTTGCTCAGAAAGATATTTAAAGCTATGTTTGTCAAATGCTTTCCTTTCCCCTGTACTAAGCATCATTAGGGTCAAATATTTTAGATATTAGTGTCCCAAAAGCCATACCTCCCAACATTTTGAAAATGCAAAGAGGGACAAAAAGAACATTTTTGACTATGCCCATTTTTGTGACCACATCCCCTAAATACCACTCCCATTTGACTAAATTTGGCAGGTTATTTCTGGTGGTTTTGGGGTCTTATTTTATGTGTTATTACAGTTTTGTTAAAAAAAGCTAAAATTTCCCTTTAAGCTGCAAGTCTCAGTTCCCCCAAGAGACCTGTTTAGCTTATTAGTTACAGCTGTATCTAAGTGCAGGTGGAGCTTGTTTAACTTTCTGGGCTCTCTGCCAAAAGCTACTTTTTAATTAAGTTTCTATCTTTTTTAACGGTTCAGTGCAGGAGATCAAAGGGAAATGAAGGACTTTTCAGTAAGAATCCGGGACTGCAGGTTGAGCTGTCAAAAGATGGACTGTCCCGCGAAAATCGGGACAGTTGGGAGCTATGCAAAAGCTTGCAATGGAAAGTAAAGCAATTAATCTTAGTCTGTGCAGTATAGTTTAAAATAGAAAGGGACAAAAAACTAAAACACTATTTTTTGAAGCAGTTCTTATTTTATGTCTAAAGTAGTTAAAAAGAACTGGATTTTTTTAAACGTAGAAGTCTCTTCTTCTGTTTCCATGTTGCAAATCTGACTGTACAATAAGGCCGGAGTCCTTCCAAAAGCCTCATTTCCTATGGAACATTTTTTTTATCTTTACGTTTGTCCTGTATTTGGCTTTTTTTATATTTATTAACAGCTGATTTAATTCAGTGCCCACCTGGCAGTGAATAGGTGGGAAGGTGCAGGTTACTTTCTGTTTAAATGGGTTCTTTCCATCTTTTAGATTGCAAAAAAAGATATATATATGAATATTTGTGTATTCAGTTTATATTATGGTATTATGATTGGTATGATACATTCATAAATGCATCACTAATTTTTTTATATGTAGTATTTTCACTCACATTTATCCATTAGAAATTCTCTGCATGGATCTATTGCTAAGAATACTTGTAAACTGTGGAAAACAAAAGTTATACAAACTATTAAGGAGTCACTCTTTTATCTAAAAGGAAGTGGATGCTTCCGGCCTATAACATGTGCTATGTTTGATAACCAGCATGAAGAAAAGGTGGATTGTAACCATAAAAATGTATTTTGGTTGCTTGTGTAATTTGTGTTGAAAGCACCAAGTCAAAAAAGGGAAATGTGGCGGTTGTGACCATTTGAATTTTAATGACATCTGAGATGTAATCATAAAGGACATATGTGCATCAGCTGTACAATGAGATGCATAATGCTACATACCCAGGAGCATTTGTAGACACCCAGGATGGAATGCAATGAAACTGAACAGATCAATAAAGACATTATGGCAAACACTTAAGAACAACCCTATGGGGGGAATTCACAAAAGTGGTGATATTCAGATAAAATAAAAGTGGAGATAGATTTGTTGGATTTTCCAGCTAATTCACAAACATCTATCTCCACTTTTGTGAATTTGTCTTTTAAACAGACAGTTTTCAGATTTTGTCTTTTTACCGACATTTTTTTTATGAATTTGCTGTTAGCTCTTAGTAAATCTGTCGGTGCCATCAAACCCAGTCCCACAGCTACAGGGGTAAGGATTTTCTAAAGGTCTAAATACCTTCTCCTCTAGCCCCTACTTATTACTTTTCAACAGCAATCCAACCCACACACCAACAAGCCTGGTGAAAAGAGGTCCAACAGGACTAGGACCCACTGGGTTTTTATCCTGCGCCCTGTTGGGCCAGTCCAACTTTGTACCCCAGTATCCCAGTTTGGGTGCCAGTATGTATGTGCTGCTTGCTGATCCCCAAGATGGCTGCTGGGAACAGAAGGGGCACAGCTCAAGGTGGGGGGGGGGGCAATGCTGTTAAGCAGGTCTGTAGTTCTGGACATGCTATGGGGGCACAGATAAGTTGGGGCAAATGTCAGTGAAGTGATTAAAGAGACAGCACTGCTGCTAAAACTAAAAATTTGCCTGGGAGGCTTTACTTTTTCTTTAAATAATAATGTATACAGTATATTCACTGCCCCATTCATTAAGCTAAAACTAGCATAATCATGCAAATTTGAGGCAAAAACTTTATATATATATATATATATGTATAAAATTTCTTTCACCAAAAACTGAAAAGTGGTGGTTGAGTCGGAATTTAGGTGGATTTCTGTTTGTAAATCTGAGAAAGTGGTTTCCACTAGTTTTTCCACCACTTTTCCACCAAAAAAGGGCTATCTGAACTTTTGTAAATTCCCCCCTATGTGTTCTGTTTTAGAGTAACAATTCATTTGATCTTATGATTCCTGCCAGTCTCTAACCAAATGAGCTGATGCTAAGGTTGAACACAGAAGAATTAGTTCTGATCAATGTCTGTGTTCAGTGCTTTGAGAGAGACAACAAACAGTTTACATTCAAAATTAGTTATTTTTACCCCACCCCAAACACAGAGGACATAAAAATGCTGCAAACTATGTCACTTTTAGCATATAATTGACCAAATGGAGCTGCAAATGTCACTGATTGTCTGAACACTTAGCAACCATTATTAGATGTCATTTAAAAACTGTTTATGCACTCGTGTTATTCAGTGCCATATTCATAACTGGTTACACAATAACATTGACTTAATTTGATTGGATACTGGTACCCTAATGTTTACCCATCCTAGTGAACCTATGTTAGGCTGACAAAAGCAGGTAATTGTATCAATGTTCAAGAACATTTGGTTATGAATTAAAGTCATTGTAGCAGATGTGATGTCACGCACCCGGTAGTGAGGAACATGCTGCTGACATTGTGCATTCGGCATTCTAATTAAAGAAGGTATTTATACACCGCTTAAAGGACAAGGAAAGTCAAAATCTATTAAGCACACTATTAAATAGAACTACTATTGCTGTGTAAAAACGCTATATTTCTGGCTTGCCTAATGAAAGATTTACAGAGGTACACCTGCTATATTCTACATACTTGTTTCAGTGAATGGCGCCGCCATCTTTAATAAGGCATGCCCACTCCCTTTCCCACACTGTCTCTACTGCGCATGCGCCCCCCAACATCCTCCCTGCGCCCTCCCGCGTCCTTCCATGTATCCCACCCCCAGCAGCTGCGTACTTATACAGTATGTATCGAGATATCTGTATCCATAACATACATCCTCTTCTGCACAACCCCCCCGCCGCCCCCCCTCTTGTCACACACCACCCGCTCTGGTCCGCTCACTTCCTTTTGTCAGTAACCCCCCCCCGTTCACTCTCTCCAGTCTGCTCCCCCCTTGCCTCTGCCCCCCACCAGCCCCCCGCCCGCTCAGAACTCTCCCCCCTTGCCTCTCCCCCCACCAGCACCCCCCCGCCGCTCGTAACTCTCCCCCCTTGCCTCTCCCCCCACCAGCAACCCACCCCCGCTGCCGCCGCTCGGAACTCTTCCCCCTTGCCTCTCCCCCACCGGCTCAGATGGTGCTGAATGGAGACTCACTGATAATGACCCACTGATTATCCACATTGCACATGCGCCGCCTCTGTTCACAAGTCGTCAAGTCTGCGAAGGAGAGAGGCATCATGGGAAGTTTATTCACACAGCTCTGCGGTTTTTTGTCCGGTATGGGAAAAGAAAAGACCGTTTAAATAAAGTATGTTATTTACTTTATAGAAAAGAGCAGAAGCCCTTAAAAGGGGTGATTCACCTTAAAGTTAACTTTTATTATGTTATAGAACACCCTATTCCTAGCAACTTTGTACTGGTTTTCATTATTTATTTAGTATTTTAATTATTTGCCTTTCTCTTTTGCCTCTTTTCAGCTTTCAAATTGGGGTCACTGACCCAACAGCCAAAATCTATTGCTCGGTAAGGTTACAATTTTATTGTTATTGTTACTTTTTATTACTTATCTTTCTATGCAGGCCCTCTACTATTCATATATTCCGATCTCTTGTTGAAACCACTGCCTGGTTGCTAGGGTAAATAAGACCATAGCAAGTAGATTGCTGCCAAAATACCAAATACACAGCTGCTGAACAATCTAAATAACTGAAAAACCATAAAAAATGAAGACCAATTGCAAATTGTCTCAGAATATCTATGTCTACACTATTTTAAAAGTTAATTTAAAGTTGAACAACCCTGTTATTTAGATGACTTTTATTGCGTGTGTGTGTAAATGGCTAACCTATGAAAAACATGTCAGTAAAACTTTTTACATTTTTTTTTTTTTACACAGCCTGTAAGTTATTTTGTATGCAAAGTGAACCCTTATAGCTGAAGGCACTTTCATCAGGTTTCAACTTTTAGACTGTTGCACTTTTTCCCTATAGCAACCCATCATCCATTAAAATTTATTGGGACTTTGGGAAAGGCTATTGTTGTAGCTAAAACATCAGTCTCCACTAATAAATGACCAAAGTGTTTCTTCGTAAGACCTGTGAGTGTGGATCTTTCCTGGTGGATTTGTTATCTGCATACTAGACTGCACCCAGGCATCCTACTTCCGGTATACGTGAGTGCCGGCTGCATTGACTGTGAATTATATATATATATATAGTTGCTTAGGTTATAAGCACCAAAAAAACCACATCCAGTCAATAGCTTACTGTACTGAGTTTAAGTGGAAGAGTGGATCCACGTTTTGCTGTTGCTGCTGGACTAGTTTATTTTATTATAGTGCAGTGTTATATTAATCTGCACATAAATAGCTTATGGGACCCTGCATGGGGCCAAACTGACAACTTAATAGAGTTCAAAATATTTATTTGGCAGAGGCCTGCTTTGGCCGGTTGGCGTCTCTATCCAATATATATATAATCTTACCATTGGCCTGGAGGTCAAACAGTTGGATCATGCTAACTGGCAACCTCACCAACACATCTTGACAAAAATGGCCAGAAAATGCCATACTAGAGGACATATTTGGGGTGTAAAATATCATAAACCAAAAAATCTTGTCAACATTGTGTATTTTTAAAGCTGAGTTGTAATCCACAGAGGATGCAATATTAAAGCTGGGAACCTTAGGTTTTGGTACCACTTGAGTGTGTTCCAGCAGATCAATAAATATGAACAAGAAATAGGTACATATTTATTATGCTGTGTAAAAAATGGAGACAAAATTTGCCTCAAATTGCCAGGCTTCACTGTGATTTTTCTTCCTCCAGAACTTACGTAAAATAACATAAACATAAAATCAGGCGTTTGGTGAATTTCATTTTACACAGCATAATAAATAGGCACCATCATGTAAAAGTCAATGGTAGATATCCCTTCCCTTTCCTAAAAGATCCTTCTATTGCCTCAAAACTTTAGAGGTTTCCGATTTTTCAAGATTTCAAGGTTTCAGGGCGACATTTTGAAAAAGTTGCAGTTTCCTACACTTTTTTTCCACACAGACCTTTTCAGTTTGGATTTTTTAGTAAACGTCAAACATCAGTGGAAATGAGTTTAATAAAATTTTTAAATAAAAAAATGAGAAATGTTAGAGTTTAAGCAAATCTGCCCCACAGTTAGACAGAGTTAGACAGCAGTTGGATCAATAGTTGGCTTGGAAACCCCAACGAAATTGGACCCTCCCAGCGAAATTGGACAACTCATCCAGACATCACTGCTCATCACTATTTTGTAAACAAGATAAGCCTGGTTTAACCATTTGGCTATCTTTACATTATCTCTCTCCTCCATCATTCTCCATATATCTTTTGCCCTCAAACACCCATCTAACTATCCTGAAATTCTAATCACCTCTTCCCTGCTTCCATTGCCCTCTTTCAATCTAAACACAATGTCTTGCATTGTCAACTCACTAAATCCATTTCAACCCATCAAACAACACTATCCTCACAGTTTCAAATCTAGGTCTCACCTTGTGTCACTCTCCTTACTGCTGTTACTTGCAGCTAGGGATGTCTCCCAAAACTCTGGTCCTATTCTCTCACAATTAATTTCTTCAGCTATACCTATACATAAGCACTATTCATATACACAAGTATGTGAGACCTCTAAAATCTCACACACTTCTAATCGTTGAAATTTTATTCACATAAAGCTGTAATCCTTTTCCCCTTTCTCATGTGCCCTCTGGAATAAACGCACTACAGTTCATGACCTCTTCATATCCAATTCCCTTAATCTTCTGACTATTACTGAAATTCGGTTCACTCCTACTGACACTGCTTCACCTGCTGCCCTCTCCTATGGAGGCTTCTCATTTAGTCATACCCCTAGAACTGGTGATCGTCAGGGTGGAGGAGTTGGAAGTCTTCTGTCCCCTGTGAATGCAGGTTTCAAACTATAACCACACTAACCTCTCTTTCCTTAACTTCCTTTGAAGCCCACAGCATATGCTTATTTTCCCCAGTCTCGTTATGTGTTGCAGTTATATCATCACTTTGCTGCTTGGCTTCCACACTTTCTCTCATGTGCCACACCAGCCGTCATTATAGGTGACTTCAACATTCTCATTAACAACTCTGCTTCTTCTTCTACCTCTAAGCTCCTCTCACTAACAACTTCATTTGGTTTATTCCAGTGGACTGACTCACCTACTCACAGGGAGGGTCATGCTCTTGATCTTATATTCTGCCATTCTTTCAACCTTACTAATTCGCTCTACCGCTCTTCTAACCATCACTTGCTCTCCTTTTACATAACAGGTTCATCTGTCTTTTTCACAACCAGCTCTCTTCACCCACACATACAGAAATCTTACCGCATTTTACCCACAACTATCATCAGTAGCAGTGCTTCAGATCTCTCATATTAACAACCTTTTGCTGTCCGAATATGCCAGCTCTCTCTATAATGATGTTTTTTGTCAGCTCTTGACACCCTTGCTCCTTCCACCACCCATCACTTTCACCCAGCTAAACCCCAACCCTGGCACACTAACATAACTTGGTACCTCAGAAGACGTAGCAGATCAGTTGAACGCCAGTGGGGAGTGCTCTCCTGCTACAATTGAACTCTATCGATAAACAACTGTACTTCTCTTCTTTAATCTCCTCCCTATCTAAACCACAGCAACTGTTTGCCACATTTAAATCTCTACTGTACCCACTTCCGTATCCTCTGCCTGTCACTGTAACTGCGCAAAACCTTGCTCAGGACAAAACTGACCTTATTAGACCTCTTTACCATTTGATAACAATCTGAAATTAACTTGCTGCTCAGTAACATCCACTTTACTCTCTTTCACCCCTGCAACACTAGATGTTAGCAAACTTCTAACCAGCTCAAACCCAACAACTTGCTCCCTTGAACTTCTCACATCCTTCACCCAATTTCTGATATACTCAACCCTGCACTTACCCACATATATAACCTCTTACTTTCTACTGGTAATTTTTTTTGTCATTTAAACAAGCACTAATCTCTCCCATCCTCAAAAAACCTTCCCTTGATCCCAAAGGTTTGTCTACAACCACCTGGTCTAGCTTTTCACTCACAACTTCATTATCGACCCCCTGCAATCTGACTTCTGCCCAACACACTCAACAGAAACTGCTCTCAACAAAGTAACCAATAATCTCCTGGCAAAGTCTAAGGGTGAAGACACACTGAGCTACTAGTAGCAGCTACTTTTTTTATGGCTACTAAATGCCAGAAAATACCCTGCCATAGACAATACTGAGAATTGCCTCTGCTAAAACACATGTAGAGACAGTTATGAGTAAATGATCAGCATTGTCTATTTTAGTAGCCACAAGAAGTAGCTGCTACTAGTAGCTCCGTGTGTCTTCAACCTAAAGGTCACTATTCCATACTAATCCTTCTACAACTCTCTGCAGCCTTTGAAACGGTTGACTATGCACGCCTCCTAGACATTCTGTACTCAGTTGGCATTTCTGACACTGCTTTTTCTTGGTTTAAATCTTATCTTTCTGACTGTTCCTTTAAAGTTTTCTTCTCTAACTCTACCTCCAGCTCACTTTCTCTCTCTGTTGGAGTTCCTCAAGGCCCTAAGTTGCTTAATCTATACATCTTCTCTAGGGAAACTTACTCAGTCATTTGGACTTCAGTATCACCTTTATGTCAATGACACCCAACTCTACCTGTCTGGACCTGACCTCTGTTCTAACATATTGCCTTTCACAACTCCAATCTGTTCTATATGCTGCTGCCAGACTAATTCATCTAGCTCACCGCTCCAAATCAGCCTCACCCCTATGCATATCTCTTAACTGGCTCCCAATCTCCTCTATAATCAAATTCAAATTAACAGCACTCACATACAGTACAAGGTCCATACTTATAAAGCCCCTTCCTATATTTCAGCTTTGATTTCAAAATACACTTCTTCACGTAACCTACGCTCTGCCTCTGACCTTCACCTCTCTTCTCCTCTCATCACTTTCTCCCATTCCTGACTGCAAAAATTCTCCCAGGCTTCTGCCTGTCTCGGAAACTCTCTGCCTCGACCAATCAGACTCTCAACTTCCTTTCAAACCTTCAAACATTTTCTAAAGACCCATCTGTTAAGGAAAGTATACTCAATGTATCTAAACTGATCAAACATTTATATATGTATGATAAATCATCAATCAGTTTCCATATTGCTTTTGTTTCAAACCCTTTTAGATTGTAAGCCCTTGTGGTTAGGGCCCTCTGAGTTTGCTAGAATTTAATGTAAAGCACTGTGTAATTTGTTGGTGCTATATAAATAAATTATGATGATGATACTTTGGAAAGCAGAGGTGCTCTAAGTCTGAACATATTCACTTGTATGGCTGGATGTGAAAACTACATTTTAGAAGAGAAGAAAACAGCTGTTACATAAAACAAAATGCCCAAATATATAAAAAAACAGGTATTTAGAGAAAAGTCTATATTATGTTTGTTTCTGTTCTGGCCCTACTCTGCTTTAAAAAATGGGCACTCTTTAATGGGCAAATTTTAATTTCGATCAGATGGTTTGGATTTAACTAGCTACTGCAGATAAAGCCATCTTGCAAAGGATTATGGTAGTTGTAGTTTGGAAACATCTGCTTTTAATTATTTATATTGTGGAATGTTAATACATTTAACAGATCAATATAAAACATTCTCTGCTATTTTCTATGATACATTCTTCTGACATGCACAGAAAAGTCAATTCCTTTCTTAGTGCTTTTAGCAAGATTCCAAGATTTTCGATGAAGTAATTCCTCTAGCCTTCAGCTTGTTGGGAGGATACAGATGGCAAACAGCCTGTCTTTTGGAGCAAGCCTCAGAACTCCACACTTACATAAACACACTTGGAAGCAAGTCGTTATCATGTGCTTATGAGCTGAACATATAAAGGATGCTTTGACTAAAAAAAGCTCATGAAACTTTGTACATCTAGTCTAACAAGTTATTTTTTTAACCCCATATGACTCACACATGAAAGATTTCATTCACTTATTAGTAATATATATATGTACAGTAAGTTTACTGCCAAAATGAGCATGCTATAGCATGTATACACTATCCTTCTGAATGACCTATCATGCATTCTCCCATGCAACCCCACTTTTATTCACATGGCTTTAAACTTCAGATCTTATATATATAAATAGGGCATGTTCTTTTTGTATGTGAATCAGAAAAAAATATTTTTTTTTATTATTTATTTAGCTAAACAGAGACCACATGGAAATTGAAGTGTCATGTCTTGTTCTTGTGAGTAAGATAATTAAAGGAGAAGGAAAGGCTAAGTCACTTGGGGGTGCCAAAATGTTAGGCACCCCCAAGTGATTAGATCGCTTACCTTTTACCCCGGGCTGGTGCCCCTGTACGTAGAGAACAGCACCAGCCCGGGGTAGCAGCGAGCGCTTCCTACTTCCTATTAGCTTGCGCGCGCATGCGCAGTAGAGTGAAAAGCCGAACTTAAACAAGAAAGTCGGCTTTTCACTCTACTGCGCATGCGCCGGCCGACGGATTTTGCCAGCAGAAGAAAAAGGAAGCGCTTCCTACAGGTACCCTTTTTTCTCCTAACGGGCACCAGCCCAGGGTACAAGGTAAGCGATCTAAGTCACTTGGGGGTGCCTAACATTTTGGCACCCCCAAGTGACTTAGCCTTTCCTTCTCCTTTAAACCATCACTATAGAAAACTCCAATTCACCCTTTGTTGTGATTGTTTTGTTAGCAAGAGTTCATACACCGGTAATCTAAATCTACTTTGCACAGACCAAGCTTTAGTTTCTCAGTTTGTCCTGTTTAGCTCAAGAAATAAAAAAAAACATAGATATTTTGTGATTTAAATAGTAGGCAAAAGTATGTTCGGCACAACAATATTTCATGAACTTATGTTCAACAGGGGGTAAACTTACCCTTTAATGCTGTAGCACTAAACCACTAAAAAGTTGTAAAATGAGATACCAATTCTTTTTACATAAAAATAACAAGAACAAGGTTTTGTTTTGTTTTTTTAAATAAGTCATGATAACTATTTGGGAAATAAAGGGTTTTACAGTGTGAAACTGTCCATACACAGGCAGATTAAAGATTCTGATTTGGCCCCTTCAGAACATCTTGGAAGCTTATCTTCCCACGAATGCGCCCTCCCCAACTGCCACCCCGATGGATATGCAGAAAGTTGTTTAAATATCTATCAGGCACCCTTTCACGGCAAACACATAGATCCGGTTGACAAATACCCACTGCACCTATGAAATTCCTCCCAAATAGAATAGACATAAATAAATGAAAGGACAAAACTCAGCAATAGAATGAAATATGACACCATCGTTGTTAACTTGGTTTATATAATTTTTTTAATTATTTCTTATTTTTCTTTATTTCAATGTAAAAACTGGGCAATGCAATGTATTTACATTTTACAAATGTACACAATTTCTGCAATGCTCAATAAAAGAATTGTTAAAAAAAAAAAAAAAATATCAGGCAGGTTTAAAAATCCCACTGAACAGGGACTACATTGGGGTGTTTTTGTGGTGCTCTGCTCATGTGGCTGCATAGGCATCCATTTTGATCCATTTATTGGCCCAGGGGTCAAATGATTAGATAAGCCTGATTTAGACCAGAAAGTTGATGGTCAAATAAGCAACCTTGCCAAATGAGTGGATCATACGTTTTAACATCTCAGCAGACTAGTGGAGGCCTTATTTAACTTGAAGGCCACTGTCTACTGGTTAAGTAAATGAAAATCCTGGCCAGCAATATTAGAGTTTGCATTTCCTTTACTTCACTTCCCTTAATAATTCAATCTGCACCTTTATATTTGTTATGATCAGAATTGCAGAACATGCAGCATTTTGCAAATATCTTACTTTACCTCTACTGATTCTATATAAAGCAGATGAATAGCACTGAGTTTACTAACACATTTACCTTTGTTGAAGTACAATTCTTTTGGAAAAAAGCCAGCCACTATGTTTGTAGAGTGTAGACATTATGCATTTGAAATAGGTCAATCTGACCTTCAAAGAAACTCCTAGGATTACTTTTCGTACTTTGATATATGTTTTTAGTTAAAGCCAACCAATGGGACTAGAACTGGGAGTGGCTGTACAAGGAAATAAAACACTAAAAGAAAAATCTCGCTCAAATAAATGCCAATGAATGCAAATGATTTTGCCGTACTTAAGAAGTTGAAAGACAGTGGAGTGTGGGGCTCAAACAGATACAGTGGCTGCAGCCAAAGGTTAATATTCATAACCAGTTCATGGGAACTCCAATATCAGTTGACTTTATAAGCTACAAAGCTACAATAAATAGACTTAAGTAAACTGTAATGTGACAGATCATAAGAATTAAAGGAACACAATAAGAATAAAGATGGCTCAGTTCTTGGTCTATTTTTACTTTATAGTGGTGCAATAGTTAGTGCTGCTGCTTTGCAGCACTGGGGTCCTAGGTTCAATTCCAGCTAGGGCACTTCAAGAAGTCTCTCCTTGCCTGTGTGGGCTTTCTCCCACACTCCAAAACATACAGGCATGTTTATTGTTTCCTTATAAAACTGACCATAACGTGTAAGGCAGGGACTGATGTGAATAGTGTATAGCCTATGTAATTATGTTAGCGCTAGATTAATAAACTATAATAATATTTTTATTTTGTAAAGATTTATATGAATTGCAGTCAAATGAACTTAAAAAAAAATATATCTTCCACATTTAAGGCATGCGCAAGCGATCGCACAATGCATGCACACGGGGTGGTGGAGTTGCCGGGGCTGCAGGTGGGGTGTAATGCAGTGGTGGGAAATGGCCCGGAACTAGTGGTAGGTGAAAGAAGAGGTGCCTGCCTGGTGCCCCTCCAGTGTTGCGCCCTAGGCAGGTGCCTCTTCTGCTTCCCCGTAGTTCCAGCCCTGGATCCTCTTCCTTCCTTCTGCTTTTGCTGCGATTTTGGGGCCCATGCATATGCAGTAGAGTCAAACAGCTGACTTTTTTGTTGAAGAGCGGCTTTTCACTCTACTGCGCATGCACAGCCAGCGCAAAGAGAAAAGGCGGAAAAGTATCACTTGTCTGCATGTACCCAGGGCTGGTGCGGTTTTCTGCTAATAGGAGCACCAGCCCCGGGTATCAGGTAAGTGATACCCGGGGCTGGTTAATTAATAATTGCTTAGTGTCTCAAAAAAATATATAAAAAGTAAAAACATTGTAGTGCGGTATTTATTTTCTAAAATAGATTCATTTATCAGCTCTTCCACTATGAACTGTTCAAAATTAAAGGAACAAATCCCAACAGGGAACATTTACAATATCTGTTCCATTTTACATTACTGGTATGGGAACAGCTTAATACTTTTGAGATGTTCTGTGCTTAAAGATTTCTGTCTTATCAAAGAAACACTATTATTCACTTTAATGCAGAAAAATAGAGCTTTAGAGAATCAGTGTGCTGTTATGTGGTCTTTTATGCTACAGGCATCTGAAACATGTTAAACATAGTTTTGATTGTAGGACAAGAAAATGCATTAAACATAATTATTCCTTTTTTAACTGTAAAATTATATTTATACTATATTTATACTTTTGTGATATCAGTATAATGTAGAGTATCCATGTTGTCTTTCTTTCAGATTTTTGGAGAAATATACATTGTATTCACTTCTGTTTGTCAGGCTTTACTCAAAGTGCATAAGATTGGGAGCTCCGGTGGAATACAGAAGGAAGGTTAGCACACTTGAGGGCACATAAAGGCAATGGTCCATGGAGAGATTAGTTGCCCATGGTTAATCTCAGCTACTTTGCGTGAAATGCCTTTCCACTGGCAATAAAGTAAATTGTTGATGGAACTGTGTTGCTTCCTTTTCTGAAGTCGCGCAAAGTTGCCTGTAGGAGGAAACTTTACTTGACTTCAGAAAAACAAAGCGACAAGTATGCCTTTCCATTGGCATTTTACTTTTTTGCCGGTGGAAAGTCATTTCTGGAAGATCAGTCGCCCACGGTAGCAGAGATTTAACAGTGGGTGACTAATCTCCCAATAGGACATCAGCCTAAAGGTGAGCTAATTCTACTGTTTTACAAAAAGACCCCTTTTACTGGCTCACACCAGGCTGTAAGCTCCTCTAGAGCAGGGACTGTTGTGAATGAAACATAATCTCTGTACAATGCTGCGGAAATGTGTGCGCTATATAAATAACAGGAAAAATAACATATAATGAAGGCTTCCTTTTTAATATACCAAATTCTAGTAATTTAACTACTGATGTACAGGTCACTTAGGAGGATATTTAAAAGAGACTGGAACAGGTAAACGTAGACAAAGGTTTGGGACCGGATGTAGTATTGCTATTTAAAAAGGGATCGCATTCTCAGCCTGAAAACTATAGGCCTGTTAGTCTGACATCAGTAGTAGGAAAACTTATGAAATGAGTAATAACGGATTAGATACTTGACTACATTACAAATGAGAATACTATGAGCTTGTGCCAGCATGGTTTTATGTGTAACCTTGCCCAACTAATTTAATTGTTTTTTATGAGGGGGTGAGCAGGAAACTCGACTATGGGATCACAGTGGATGTGATCTACCAAGGCTTTGCTAAGGCACAGACTGTTAATGGTAAAATCAGTGGTGTAACTAATACAGCAGTCTCTGGGGGAGCAGGCAATGGGGGGGCTTGGACCACAGGATCTGCAGTACTGCAGCCCCTCTCCTACCATCTAATATAATGGCGTGGCCAGGCCCAGGAGATGCAGAGCGAGAGGGCGGGGCTTGCAGGGGGGCCCAGAGCAATCAAGTTATGCCGCTGGCTAAAATTAAGGAATAATAACCTGTAACATAATATTTGTACTTGCATATAGAACTGGCTGAAGCATAGATCACAAAGAGTCAGTAAATAGAACATTTTCCAATTGTACCAGTGTTGTAAGTGGAGTACTGCAGGGGTCTGTCCTTGGTCCTGGTGCTTTTTAACTTGTTTATTAATGACCTGGAGGTGGGCATAGAAAGTACTGTTTCTATTTTTGCTGATGATACTAAATTGTGCAAGGTTCCATGCAGGATGCTGCCACTTTGCATAGCAATTTGGAGTTGGAAAGTTGGTTCCAAGTTGGAAAATGAGGTTTAATGTTGATAAGTGCAAAGGTATGCACTTTTGTAGAAATATTATAAATGCAAGTTATACACTAAATGGTAGTGTTTTGGAGGATCCTTAATAGGGAAGGATCTGGGAATTTTGGTAGATAACAACAAATGGATTTAGTACAAGGGGTATAAAGTTTCTTTGACAACTGTGAATTGCAAACCACCCTTTTAGGATGGGACAGCCACAAAATCGCAGTAACTATAAACAGGAGACCCTGACTGAAATTGTACACTTTCCTTATTGTCCTTAGGCAAATTGCATCCGCAGGCCAAGGAGTGTTAATATATTCTCAGTCCTAGAAAATGTATACACAAGCACTGTATGGGCAGATCAAAGAAAACTTGTTTTATTTAAACTCTATTTGTTTATTAAAGAGGCATTGCAATTTCTTAAGCTAAACAGGGAAATTTAAGATACTTCATGTTTGCTCCCCGAAGGTAGACAATTAGATTACCAATATATAATACCTTCTCTTCGCCTTTTCTTGTGACTGTTTGTTAGCAGGAATGCATTTTGTAGGGGGTTATCTGTGCACTATAGATATTT
Source organism: Xenopus tropicalis (assembly GCF_000004195.4). Taxonomy (NCBI): domain Eukaryota; kingdom Metazoa; phylum Chordata; class Amphibia; order Anura; family Pipidae; genus Xenopus; species Xenopus tropicalis. The sequence goes on from NC_030685.2 coordinate 37,153,896, forward strand.
ATCTATTTTGCAATGACCATGGAGATAAAGTTTCTCTGTTTGTCCTGTTTAGCATAAAAAATGTAACAATGCAACAAGTACATTGAGCACAATTTCTGTTCACTGTAATCATGTTAAACAAGGGGGTACACTGCCCCATGGTACTTGGGGAAAATACAGTGCTTAGGTGATGGCCCATTTTGCTACCCTAGACTGGCCACCCCAAATTTGGCCTCCATCCCTAGCAATCCTACACTGTTCTCCCAACTACTTACCTCTTTAACTGTTTTAGAGACAGGGAAAATATTTTTTCCTAAACATTTTTAGAAGATCTGAGATTATTGGTTGACCATACAGAAAAGGTGCTGAAAATGTTTTTGTGCCAGGTGAATATTCTTTAAATGGGCACTTTTGGTAATGTCTTGCCTACTTGACAATTAAATGGGCATTTGTTCATGCAAGGATAAATAATGACAATAATAGTAGATACCAGAAAAGAAAACATTTTTAAAGAAGAGTTAATTATGTTTTACCTCGGAAAAAGGAAAACAATTGTTTTGTTTTTATACTGATAAATCAAATTTATAATTAGTGACGATCGATTCTGTCCCGTTTCGCTTTGCCGAAAAATTTGCGAATGTTTCAAAAAATTGTTGCCCGCGGCTATTCTTTTGTCGCCCGCGGCTATTCTTTTGTCGCCCGTGGCTATTCTTTTGTCGCCCGCGGCTATTCTTTCGTCGCCCGCGGCTATTCTTTTGTTGCGTAGCTATTCTTTTGTCACGCGGCTATTCTTTTGTCGCTCGCGGCTATTCTTTTTTGACGTACGACTATTCTTTTGACGCGGGCGACAATTTTTGGACGTGCAGAAAATTTTTTCATCCGTTTCGCAAAACAATCCGCCAATGGCGAAACGTATGATATAGAATCATCTATTCCTCTAAACTTTTCAATTGGTCTCCATAATTTATTTTTTTATTTTCTTAATTATTTGCCTTTCTCTTCCTACATGTTTCCAGCTTTCAGATGGGGGTCACTGTACACTGGCAGCTAAAGAATAGTTTTTCTGTAAGCTTCTGATTCTGTTATTATTGCTACTTTTTATTTTTTTCTTTCTATTCAGTGCCTCTCCTATTCACATTCCAGTCTCTCATTCAAACAAGACCCTAGCAACCATATAGCTGCTGAAATTCCAAACTGGAGAGCTGCTAAACAAAAAACTAAATAACTGAAAAAACATGAAAATTAAAACCAATTGCAAATTATCTCAGAATATGAATGTCTATGTCATACTTAAAAATTATTTCATATTATGTTAATATTGATAATATTGATGAAACAGGCCCCAGTACAGCCATATCACCCCAGATACCAATATCCTATTTGGAGAAGTCGGGGACAAGGCCCCGTGAACGAGGCTTAGACAGAATAGCAGTACTTGTAATAGCACCCTCTAGGAGGAGTGAGTTCAGTCAGATTTATATAGTAAGGGCAGCTCAGCCCCAACTAGAATACAGCGGAAGTATTCCTTCCAATGTTGCCTTATCTTAGGGCCTCGGACTAGTGACAGGATACAGGCTAGGATAACCCCTGATCTCTGTCCAGCCGTAGGACCCATAAAAAGTTAAAGTTTATCAACCTGAGGATTGGAATAACTATCCAGACTGCCTTCCAAAGTGGTGCCAAGCTGACAGGTACTTTACTCTGCCCAGACTCTACCCAGAGGTGGGATAAACTGGTGTTACCCTCCTTTACTATCCTCTGTCGGTTCTGCTATATCTGCATGTCTCTGTGAGTATTGATGTATCCCTGTGCTCATAACATCTGTCTTGGACAATAAAGAGTTAACAGTTTGATTGCAAGAGCTCCTGACGTCCATCTTACTTAATTTGAACTAACACACTACACAGTACCAATAGGAGTTGTAGTACAACAACATCATTCATTCCCAATTCCTTCCACATAGCGAAGGCCCATTCCCAATGTACCCCATGCTCTGTCCATAGCCGTGGTTTGTCTATTTCAGCCAAAAAGGGGTTACATAAACAAAATTGGTTATCTACTTTGGAGAATCAACACATCATAAGTCCACTAAGTATGCTGGGACACAAGAAGATGTGTAATCTGCGACAGATTAACAAAGAGCTACCACAGGGTTTAAATCCAGTCTAGCATGAGAATCAAAGCTTCTCTAGACTCAGCCTTTCTAATGCATGTAATTTCCTGAATGCATCTCCATGTATTGAGTATTATTCCAGGTGCAAGTTCTTGGGCATCTTAAGTATAAGATCCAACATCAGATTCAGACATCTTAACCAATGGACCAATGGGACTTTAACTCACCCACATGTTAAGACCTAGTAGGCAAACATTGGCTATCCAAAACTCACACATGAAGAGTTATTCCTATATTGCAGTGTGTAAAGTACAATTTCAGACACAAATGCCATGTAATTAACCCACAATGCAGAATTTGTTTAAAACATAGCTTTGAAACAAAATTAACAATTATTTATTCCTTTGAGAATGAGGTCAGACTTGTATGATGAAGGGAAGAAGGATATTTTGCAGAGAGAAACCACTATGAATGTCATGGACGTCATTTACTAGAACTAAACAGTTATGCCTGTGCTTGGTATATGCTTGTTAAAAGGCTAAAGAAGAGGGGCAGAAAGGTAGACCACAGTGCAACACATAAAACACAGCAGGCTAAGCCAGATCTGATATGGAGAACCCCTGTGTAGTGATGAGCGAATCTGTCTGAAAAATCTGCGTGTAAATTTTTTTTGACGCATGCAACTTTTTGTTGTCGCACAGCAAATTTTCTCGCTGCCAATTTTTGTGCCCATTTCGCGAAACTATCTGCCAGTGGTGAAATGCAGACATTCGCTGCGAATCCATACCTGCCAAAAAATTTCTCCTGTGCTCTGTCACTATATTATACTATATACTAAATACATTTTAATACATTACCTGCATAGGAAATATGTAAAATAATCTCACTTTTTAAAATACTGAAAGTCTTGTTGAACAGAAGCTTCAACGTCCATTTATACTGGCATACACATCAGCCACAGAAGTCTGGATGAATGTAAGATAGCAAGGAAATATTCGCTCTGCAAGATTTGTCAGCCAGTTTCCTTCAGGGCCACATCTTGGGAGGTCAATTAGTTTAGGTTTTCTAGGCAATTTAAACAGCAAATGAAAGTAAAATACTGCATGAGACTACTAAGTGGGACAAGCCGAAAAGCCTTTGGCAGAGCTTCACTGAGAAAATTGTGGGCTTCCATCAGCTCTAATTCTTATTGCTGTATTTTCTACATTGCTCACATTGTGTTTCAGCCATTTGTCTATCATCTGCTCTAATGATCTGGAAAGAGCAGCTCACTCCAAAATTAGTTTGGAAGAATTTTGCAATAAATATGATACATATCTTGTTAAAGAAGAACTATAGCTTAACAACAAGTAGTGTAAGAAATACTGCACATTATGTTTTGGGGTTCTGTACCAGAACAAGGCAACTGCTCCCCTTTAGTAGTGAAGACCTGTGATTCAAAGATAGTTACCCAGCATTTGCTATTTCAATTAAATGGCAGCTCCAAGACCAGTACAATTAGAGGCTTATTTATCAAATTTTAATCGTTTTAGAGCTTTTTTCTGAAACCACAATAAAAATCACCCAGGGCCCCCCAGGCAACAGCAGGCACATGCAAACTACATGTCTGTTGTTGCCTGTACTTCCTGGACCCACCAGCACCATCCCCAGACTGGATCCAACAGGACCAGCAGCTGCAGTTGGTTCCTGCTTCCCCTCCAGACTCTTTAAATGGATCTGCCTGCCTGCCTGCCTGCCTGCTACTCCAGGTTACATACAAATTTACACTTACACACACACATTTTTGGAGGATCAGGGGCTTTTTCACATTCACTCACACATACTTGCACACACACACACAAAGCACAATTTCCCAAGTATACACACACATATACATACTTAATCAATTTTGTATGGGTTTGTTTTTTTTTTTTTTTGCATCATGGGTTTTTTTGCCATTGCAAATAGCATATTTTCTTTTTTTGTAACTTAGATTTTTATTGGTTTTTTTTATGCATTTTAGTCATGACAGGCATTCAATAGATCAATAATGGCAATATAACAATACAATTGTACAGGTCTGGAAGATTGACCATATCACAAAGTATAGAACAGGCCTATTTCTCGACAATTGGCAGCAATCATTAGCAATATAATGTAAAAAGTAACAGTTGCAATTGCAAATAATACTGAAAAGGGAGGAGAGGAGCAAATAGCATATTTTCTAATCTCACTGTGCAATACCTTTTGTATTGTGTTAGTGTTATTTCAGTGTTTATGTTACATTATTGGTGATTTTATTGCATTTTAGCCATTTTATTGTATTTTTAGTTCTGCATAGGTGTTTTTTTCTGTCTGAAAAACTTGGCTAAGCTTAAATATTCAAACTGAGATTCTGACTGCTGATTACACTAGGTGAAAAAAACATTGATTGTACTGGTTTTATTGGATTTTAGTGATTTTATTGCATTTTGCATTTCTTTTTACTTGTTTGTGTCCATGGAAATTTTGTCTGCTGTATGTTCATTTGAGTGCCTCTTTATGCCAAATACATTGGTAAATCTATGCATCAAATGGCTCAGCAGGTAAATTGCAAGCTTTGAGACAACTTAAAAATCACTACATTTAGCTTAGCTTTGCTGTTGGTGCTTTTCCATACAAAGACATTTACCTATTTCAGATTCGTCAGAATGTGTATTTTCTGGGGTTGACTATTATTTGTCATGAAATATGTATGAACTAACTTTTTTTTAGGCTTTCTGAATCAGATACATGTTTGTCCATAAAATAAAATATTTTACTGGTACAGATATGGGATCCCTTATCCGGAAACCCATTATCCAGAAAGTTCCAAATTACGGAAAGGCCATCTCCTATGGACTCCATTGTAAGCAAATAATTCTAATTTTTAAAAATGATTTTTAGCAGACTTACGTTATTGAGATCCAAATTACGGAAAGATCCCTTATCGGGAAAACCCCAGGTCCCAATCATTCTGGATAACAGGTCCCATACCTGTATTAATCCCCATATCATGAAAAATATAATTTTTTCCTTTTTTTTTGCTATTTGCAGCTCTAAATCTTGTTCCAAGCTGAAATACACAAAAACTCAGGCAGATTTTTAAAGCTCTGGTAAACTTAAAACCTCCCCCAGGAAAAGCCCCTAAAGTGAGAGAGCACAAATATTCCAAAATGTTTGGCATTTCGTGCACATAAAATGCATAATTCCGCTGGTACTTCAAGGACAAGGAAAGGCAAAGTCACTTGGGGGTGCCAAAATGTTAGGCACTCCCAAGTGACTTTAGTCGCTTACCTTGTACCCCGGGTTGGTGCCCCTGTTAGGAGAAAACAGCACCAGCCCGGGGTACCTGTAGCGATGCGCTTCCTCCTGCGCATGAGCAGTAGAGTGAAGAGCCAACTTCTCTGTTAAAGTTCAGCTTTCCACTCTACTGCGCATGCGCGCGCACGGAACCAGGAAGGAGGAATCGATCGCAGCTACCCCGGGCTGGTGCTGTTCTCTCTGAAAAGGTAGGCGATTTAAGTCACTTGGGGGTGCCTAACATTTTGGCACCCCCAAGTGACTTTGCCTTTCCTTGTCCTTTAAGTACCAGCGGGATTTTGCTCCATGTCCACATTTAATATAGTGAATATGGCACTAAATGAGTGACTGAGGAGTCTTTTAGGTAAAGGTGGCCATACAATGTAAGATCTGCTTGTTTGGTAAGGTCGCCAAGTGAGTGCATCTTCTCCTGATCGGTCTAAAGGACCGATGTCAGCAGCTGTAATAGGCCTGTGTATGGCCACCTTAATTTGCAAAGGCATTGAATCAGAGGATTTTGCAGGTATGTAATAAATTAAGGCATAACCCATCCACTTTACTTGGAGCATCATGCATTTCTTGAACTGAAACTACAAACTGGAATCTGGAAAACACAGGTTATCTGTTTTATATGTATTTTTGTGAGCATTTTTTATATAATTATGGTGTCACCCCAATATTGTCCAATCATTTTGAGGTTACAATATTCTAGATAAAATCAGTCTTTATTCAGTCACATTAAAATGGCACATGTACAGCATCAGGACTTACGCTTAACGCTTTTCGTGACCTCACGTCACTTCATCAGAAGTTTCTGATGAAGTGACGAGAGGTCACGAAACGCGTTAAGCGTAAGTCCTGATGCTGTACATGTGCCATTTTAATGTGACTGAATAAAGACTGATTTTATTTATTTTTTCACCACGTGGTGCTCCGCTTTTTCTGGATGTGATTGTTTAGTTCTGGGGCCATTGGGAGTTGGTCCGCGAGTAGCACACGTGAATGAATAGCGGTAAGTGCTCCTGTGTTGATATAACTATGTTGCGATACAATATTCTAGACACCAGTTGAAGAATGCTTATATATTCTTTCCTGTTTTTATGGACATGCTGTGTCAGAGAAACGTGTGAGTGCATAGGGCTATGCACCCTCCTCTCTGGACCAGTTGCCTTAGTTGTCGCCGTGTACCTTTTTATAGCTGGGTCTGGTAGACATAATACTGTGCTAGTAATATAGACTTTTGTTGGATTTTCTGCTTGAGAATTGTGTTAATTATAATATATTATATAATATATTATATGTTTCCTTTAAAATAGACTTAGTCCATGCACTTTCATAGAATGCTTTCATGTGTAATGCCAGGTGTATGAACACATGCTTGGATTTGCCCATCTGTCTTTCCCTAATCTTTTGTGCATTTGAGCACTGACAATGAGAAATCAGTCAAACAACTACTTGATTTGTGTAAACAATTCAGGTTCAGGTCAGCAATGATGTTCTTCTGTACATATATTTGTTTAAATTACAGGTATTAAATTATGGTGTATAAAAACACCTTCTAATACATAACCTGAATGATATATTAACCTGAATGAGACTAAACAAGTGGCGTTGCTTTCTCCTAGAAGGAGATTTTAGCCAAATAAATAACTAAATTCATAATTCCCTTGCCTTCTGCCCCTGGCTCACCTTTATGCTCAAATGTGCCCAGTTTAATTCACATTAAAAATATCTCACCATATCTCAGCTCTTCTCTGACTCCAATATGTCCAAAATCTGCCCAACCACCCGCCTACATACATCATTGCCCAGTCACCTTGCTTCATCGCCCCACCCTTGCATCACCGAGAGCCCCACAACATTGTCCGGGATAGTCTAAAACGATGTTCTAAAAGGTGGCAACCATAATGGGGTGTACAGAAGTATGAGCGAATTATCATGCTTTGTTATTATTCAAAGTTGTTTTGTTCTCTTCTTGTCCTTTTTTCTTTAGGTGTAAGTTTTGTTGCAGGAGGAGATATCTTCAGGAGTAAAAGGAAGTGGAATGACCTCCTTGGCAGTAAAGAGTTAATAGGATTCTGTTGTGATTTTTATGTTGTACTTTTTATTTTTAAATTACACTGTTTATATACATTTGGAATGCCATCCCTTATTTCCTCAGAGAGAATCCTCCCTCAGTCTTTTTAGAACTAAACTTAAAGACTCACTCTTGGAGCACTCGCATAGCACCTGATCTGGGAACTAGCACTTATATTGCAGTGTCACCCACTGTGACCTGATGCACTATTATCCTTCTGTTTGTGTCTGTAAGTTACCCTCCTATTTAGACTGTAAGCTCTATGGGGCAGAGACCTCCATTGTCTTGTCTCTTTGATTCTTAACTTGTACAACTGTATTTATTATCATACTTCTACTACTGTTTTGGTGATAATGGTAAGCAGTAACAATAATTAAATCTTCCATGTTCTATTCTTAACTTTTACAGGGGCATGATCTTTCTCACTGTACTATCCTTGGGCACCAAATATCTGTAAACTTCAGAAGACCAATGTCCATGTAAGCATTATTTTTTTCCCATGTTTTGTGTTTTTTTTTCTAAAAACACAATTTTTCTATAAAACCCCCCCCCCGCAATATTTTCACCATTTATTATCAAAGCTGCGAAAAACATGAACGTAAATACATGCCATCTTAAAGCTGTCAAGGTCATGTAGCTGTCAATGGGAGCTGTTCACCTTTAAATTAACTTTTAGTATGATGTAGACAATGATATTCTGAAACAATCTGCAACTGGTTTTGATTTTTTTTTATTATTCATTATATTATAAATTGTTATATTTATTATTTGTGTTTTTCCTGTTATTTAGCTTTTTGTTCAGCATCTCTCCAGTTTGGAATTTTAGCAGCTATCGGGTTGCTAGGGTTCAGTTTAACCTAGCAACTAGGCAGTGGTTTGAATTAGAGACTGGAATATAAATAAGAGGGGGTCTGAATAGAAGGATAAGGAATAATAAGTAACAATAATAATAAAACTGTAAGCACACAGATCAATAGTTTTTAAGCTGCTAGGGTCAGTGACCCCCATTTGAAAGCTGGAAAGATGTAGAAGAGGAAGAGTTCAAAAACTATACAAAATAAATAATGAAGATCATTTGTAAAGTTTCTAGGATTACATTCTATAACATATAAAGGGGGTTATGTAATAAAGAACACTAAGTTTGCCTAGGTGCAGCATCTTATTGGTTGCTATTGGTTACTGCTCCTGGGAAAAGTTAGTGTCTTTAATTACATATGGGGTAAAAGTTAACCACCCCTTTAAAATTAACTCTTGGTATGGTGCAAATAGTAGTATTCTAAGACAATCTGCAATTATTTTCATACATACAAATGGGGGCAAGAACAGAAAGATAAACTGCATATAATTTCTTGACCCACAACTGAACTAACTGATTCAGCATGATTCTGCAGGTATATTTTTCAGCATCTTACTGACTACCTGCAAGCTAAAAATCGCTTGAGCGGTATAACCCTCCATTTGCAATTACTCTTTTAAAGCAGGTTTATATGTATGCTTTTGTAAAAGTAAAAAACATGTGCCTACACTGTCGCTCAGTTTTGCCAGTGATTGTAAGTGAGGCTGATGGGGTCTTGGTAAAGTCTATAGATCTTTCACAGAAAAGGCAACAAAACTAAAAATGTAGGAATGCTAATACTACTCAACAACTTGATTTGTGCAATTTTCCCCATACATTTCTCAAAGCAAAAAGAAATGTCAGATGCAAGTATGTGTATTAGAGTCGCACCTTTTAAGTTTTAACGCTACGAAAAAGGCGCAATTTTTCGCGCAAGTTTTAACGCTACGAAAGAATCGCCGGATTTTGCGCAACTTTCGGAATGGCTATGAAAAACTCGTGTTTTTTCGCGCAAATCGTATTGGTAACGAAAAACTCGCGACAATTTCCGAAAAGTCGTAAAGACGCCGAAAAAAATCGCAAAAAATACGAAAAAGTCGCAAAATGTTCGTTTTCAAATCGGAATTTTTCCAATTCGGTTCAGATTCGTGTCTTAGTAAATGTGCCCCTATGTATTTACTTAGTGTGTCTGTTGACATTTGCTAACATCAGAATTGATGAGATTTTATTCATCTGATATCATTCCAGTTCTGGAGTCACCAATAAAGTAAAAAAAATTTTTAAGGGATATCCCCTGGATCATTTAATGGTAGAAATTATATGTTTTCTTTCTGTGTAAAGCAGTGCACTCGCATGTCTGGGACTCATTTACTGACTGCTGGTTCAGTGCTTGGTGCAAAAAATGAGCATAAATGATAATCTGTAAAACAACATACAGAAAGCATTTATGCCATGCCATTGCAGAATTTTGAGTCAATATTGAAGGATGCAATAGGGGCAGATTTACTGAAGTATAAGATTAGAGCTTACTACAAAAAAATTCACCCACTTCCCGTTGATTACTATAGGATTTTTAGAAGTGTATTTATCAATGGGTAAAAGTTGGAGTTGACCATTTGATGAATATGCTTCTAAAAATCCAATATGAATGAATAGAAGTATAGGGTTCACTGTACACATTATAAGGCTTATTTACTAAGGCAAGTGCAGTGCTAAAATAGACCACACTTGTGTGTGCTTGATCTCTATTCACATATTCATTTGTAAATAAGCCTTAATGTTTTGTTTTGTTTTTGACCAGAGATTTGTCAGGCAGAAGTTTTCTTTTTCCACTTTTCTTTGGATCATTAGCAGGTTTCATTTGGACAAAGCTGTTGATGTTGATAGATGAGCATCTTTTTTGAACCTCAGCTACTATGACATTATTATTATTATCATTAACATATATTTAATGCCACAGTACTGTGCAATAAGTAAATGGGTTTATTCACTGAGCATACAGAATTGCACACAAAACAATGAATAACTGATACAAGAGGGCTTACAATCTAAAACATTATTTAGTAGCTGCTATAGCTAATACATTTCTTTCTTGTATACAAATGGCATTGACTTAAGGGAAATAGACATAATTTTGCCTGTTTTTAGATCACTGGTAAGGTCTCACCCAAAGTATGCTGCAGTTTTTTGGTGCCAGTCCTTAAAGGAGAATGCAAGTCAAAATTTCAAAAGCATACTGCCCAATAGTCCTCCTATTGTTTAGTAAAAATGCCACACTTTTGGCTCACCTAATCAAATATTTACTCAGTCACACTTACTGCACATTTTCTAGAACAGGCAGCCATCTCTAAAAAGGTATTCTCCCTTCCTTTCCCTCCTTGCTTCATACTGCACATGTTTCATTCCCTCCCCCCCCCTCTGGCAGATCCGCTTTTGATTGGCTGGTGGGCATGTGTAGCTCAGAACAGGAGACAGGATCAAGTTACACACATGCTCAGAGAATAGGAAGGCTGCCGCTGGCAGCTACAGGAAGGGAAGAGAGATTTCAGTGATGTCACTGTAGTCTTCACACTGCTGTAGGCTGCCAGCACCATATCTCAGAGAAGCAAGCAGGGATCTGGGAATTTAGATATGCAGTAAGTACTTAAAAAGAATGCCTTTAGACTTACTTTTAATTTATATTTACCTTTCATTGTCCTTTAAAGGAGAAAGAAAGGCAAAGGCACTTGGTGGTGCCAAAATGTTAGGCACCCCCAAGTGACTTAAATCGCCTACCTTTTACCCCGGGCTGGTGCCCCTGTTGGGAGAGAACAGCACCAGCCCAGGGTAGCTGCAATCGCTTCCTCCTTCCTAGTTCCGTGCGCGCATGCGCAGTAGAGTGAAAAGCCAAACTTTAACAGAAAAGTCGGTGTAACACCTATTTGGCTATAATATGGCCAACCCAGGCTAGTAGCGTGCTGTAGAGCATGTGTTACATGCGACCTTAATGCACAGGAGTGGGCCTCCGCTACGTGGGAGGTAGACAATGGAGCTGAGGGTGTTGTTGAACTACAACTAGCTGAAGTAGTGTGGTGCAATAGAGATAAATGGACGCCAGAGGATTCTTATGGATGAACTGGATAATACTTTATTTGTCCAAGACAAAGGTAATCAGGGTATTTCAGTATACTCACTTAATAGATGTTATGCAGTATGCAGTTATACAATTGATGTAAAATAGATGAATAGCAGAAATATGATGCTCCCCCGTGTATCCCTTCTCATTCTTCTCAAGAGGATTGGGCAGGTAGAACAACAACAGCGTGATAGATAGGAAAGCTCACCGGCATAGTCCCATGCTCTTTTGGAGGTTAGGGCAAGGCATATTTGCTAACCTATTTCCCTAGCACTTCTGTGTCCCTAATCTAAGGCCAGTAATGCCTGTTAGGAAGACTACTCCTTTGCTATTATCCTTGATGGAGCAAATGGCTGCTCTTTCTATATAATTCTGTCTGAACTCACCACTTCTAGAGGGTGCTATGAAATATGCTGCTATACTGTCTTTTCCTCATTCACGGGGCCCTGTCCCCGACTTAATTTGGATGGATAGATGGCTACTGGGCCGGATCTGTACCCAGGCTCAATGGAGCTCTGCGTCAGGTAGCAGACCGGCAGCCAAAGAGGAAAACACTTCCTTGTGCAAGACACTATATAGTCTGCCAAGGGGAGTGGTTAAATCGGCTAAACCTGTAAGGGATAGCTTAAGAAACTGTAACCTGAGTATAGGGGGTCTACCCAATAACAGTACAGATAAGGAAAAGTAGGGAAGTAAAGCCATAGGGAGCTTAACCCTATGGGTCCCTACATCGGCTTTTCACTCTACTGTGCATGTGCCGACCGCTGGCATTTTAGGAAAAGGAAGCAGGAAGGAGGAAGCGCTTCCTACAGCTACCCCGGGCTGGTGCTCTTTTCTCCTAACAGGGGCACCAGCCCGGGGTACAAGGTAAGCGGTTAAAGTCACTAGGTTGTGCCTAACATTTTGGCACCCCCAAGTGACTTTGCCTTTCCTTCTCTTTAAGAAGGATATTAATGAGCTGGAAAGAGTTCACAGACTAGAAGAATCAAACTACAGGAAAGGCTGTCAAAGCTGGGTTAGTTTTCTCTATAGAATACATTAAAGAACATTATAGACAAATAGCAGGGGTTTGTTTCTCATACTGGACGAAATGCATTTTTATCTCAAGCAATGCAAATGCTTCTCCACTGTGAGTGTCCATGCTGTGGAATGCTCTGCCTGGAGATCTTGTGATAGCAGATTCCCTTAAATCCTTTAAGTAGAACTTTTCTTTGATAGGCAAAATCTACAGAGCTACATCTAAGTTTGTGTATGAACTTGAAAGTATATATATATATATATATATATATATATATATATATATATATATATACATACATACAGTATGTGTGAGTGTGTGTATATTTGCAAAGTCAGGCTTTCAGACTTTATGCATGTAGTAACATCTTTACTGTACTGTGCTTATGCCATGTCTGAAGAGGCACAGAACATGCCTGGGTAGGCAGGAGAAGATATTAGTGGCCCACCTTGCTGAAATCTACCCTAGGCCGGTGCATTTTTCACAGATTAGACGAGTCTTGGCCTTGTGTAAAAGGTAAGCTATTAGTGTCATGGGGACACCCCTTACCGTCTCTAGATTTCCTTGGCATTTAACCTTTTTTAACCATTTGTGTATAATTAGTGTGTATTTAGACTAATTGATATTTGGTTACTTTTGGATCATACTAAGAAACAGAATGGATAATTCAACAGTGAGGTAAATTAAAATAATACAATAGTTGCAGTTAAGGGGGACCTGTCACCCAAACATAAAAAGCTGTGTAATAAAAGTCCTTTTCAAATTACACATGAAACCCAAATTCATTTTATAATAACACATTTTATAATAACACATCCAAATCTATTATAAAGGCATTTCAAAATCCCAACTGTCAGTCATATATTGCCTGCCTTGCCTCTATTCCTTAGACATAGAGGCTGGGTAGCCAATTACTTTATTTTTCCATAAAGCATTCACTTGCCTTAATAATAGTGTTTAATAGTGCTTGTGTAATTTCAAGACTGAAGGAAACAAGATTTATATAATTTATATAGTGTAAGTGATTTTTTTTTTTACTTTACAAACACAATAAAAAAGAATTTGGAATTATTTCTTAGGATGACAGGTCCCCTTTAAATGATAATACAATAATGAAACCAATGGACAAAGTGTATGTTTATGTTGGGGTGGGAGTGATGAATTGAGGAGGTTATGTGACATTATAAGTCAAGTTATCAATAGAGAGCTGTTAAGCAACCTTTTCCAGAGCATTAACCAACCTTTTCAAGAGGAAAAATTAAAAAGTGAAAAAGTATGAATTTGTTGTTCTGAAAATACTACAACCTAAGGTTTATATTTTCTACATATTGCACAGATCTTTATATACACTAAATGACCAAAAGTCACTCTTCTGCCCAACCCAACATCTTATTCTGCAACACAGGGCTATTAATATGACCTTAAACCTTAAACTAAATTTAGAAATTGTTGCTGGGATTTCTTCCATTTAGCCACTAAAGTGCAGTTGCACACTTGAGCCATCAGGTCTTGCAGTTCCATTTCAGGTACTTTTTTAGTTTTACTTTTCTGCCTTGAGTGCTTGCGTATTTGCATAAGACATATTTCCTTATGCACAGTGCTCTAGTATCTCTGAGCCCCTTTGGAAGCAATATGTATTTAGAGATCTGCTTTTTTTTCTCCTATGATCTTTCCATTTTAAAGAGGGTTTCACAGGATAATCCCTCAAGGTCTCAGCATGCTTTTTACAGTCTGCCAAGCGGGACTAGTCCATCAAAATAAAGATCATTTGATCACAGGGGAAAGTATTCAACAATAATTATTAAAGGGAAGTAAACAATGTACAAGGGATCTTATTTCAAAAGCCTTTATATGTTTTGGGACCATCCACCCCCACTAGCAGAGACTTTACAGTACTGTATCCTAGACTCAACAGCTAATGTAATATCCAGTGCAAGTGTTATGTGTTTATTTTCACTGGGTGCTTCCATGTGTTTGACCTATTTCTGGCAGCAGACACCTTGACATTCTTTACCTTTTTCCCATTTAACTGTTAAAACATCTCCACACAGGAAGGATTCAGGTTACACCCTTTGCAAACAAAAGCAAACAGCTTGTGGTTGTGATGGAAGACCGAACTGCGACCCCTGCAGAACAATTTGCCATGTCACAACAAGGCAACCAGTGTTAGGACACGCCAGATGCTAGGAGAGATTCCATTAAAACGAACTCCAGATGCTGGCACAGGAAACGGACCCTGAGACTCTCTAATCATTAGCATAGGCACGGTAAACCTCTGTCATTAACAGACTGATTTGGTTCTTTAATGTTGTTTTTTTTTTTTAAAAAAAAGTATTAAAGCTCGGAGCACAGTTTGAGACTCTCCATCTATTACAAACTACTGCTCAGAGAATCCTCAGACAGCCATTGACATAATGTACTTAAAATAAAAATAGTACCCTTATGTTGCAATGGTTACACTTTGGTCTGGTAATGATAAGGCAAAATAGATTCTTTTTTTTTGCATATATATATATATATATATATATATTTCTATATTCAGCACTGTGGATTCTGTCATCTTTAGCTTTTATTACAGCATGTTATTGAGCATTTAAGGGTTCTTTATAGAAGTTAACTGTGTAACTGCAGCAGGTAAATTTGACCAGTATGTTTATGAGATTAGGACCACAGATTGCAAGCTCCACTGGGACAAGGACTGATGCGAATTGTTTAATGTGCTGCGTAATACGTTGGCACTATATAAATAAAGAATGATAGCATTATCATGATGTAGTTTCCTTTCCTGACTGATTAAGCTTGGCCAGCCAAAGGTTGATCACATGACAAAAAGAGGATACATGTAAATCCGAGTAAGGTGAGTGAGCCTTATTGAATTAGCATCTTGAAGATTGCATAGCTTTCCTATTATCATGCATAGTATATTCACATCCCCAACAAAATTTTTTATTTCATAGCATTGTCTTGAATCTGTTAATAAAATGGAGATTAAGATGTATAATTATCTTAAAAAATTCTATAATTTCCCTATAGTGTTCTACCCTCTTGCAGAAGATTTTTTTTTTCTCTCAGACGTCATGCTGTTTTAGGTATGGAAAATGCACCACTACTACTAAAATTAAATTGCTTAGCCAATAATACTGCTGATTTGTGTTGCTGCAGAACTGGTTTGTCAAGTGGAAAGCAGGCATTGCTATGACAATGGCAAAGCTCTCTGCTCCAGGTGCAAGGCGTGTCAGCACATTATACTAAACATTATCATTTGGATTTATCTAGGCTTGCATTACATAAAATCTGGATGGGCCAGTTGTACAGATGGAGTCACGTTGAATGTCCTACAGCAATAAACAAAGAAGTGTTCCATGGAACAAAATAATAGGATGGGTTTTTTTTAACTCAATAACATGAACATAGGTAATGGTAAGTTACAGTGTCAGTTGCTCTGGTACATTTTGATGGTTTAGGAGTTCTTTGCAAGGAATCAGTCAGCTCACAATGGAAATGCAGTAGAAGAAGACAAGTGCATACGAATTACATGCTAAAAATGTCTGTGGGAAGAGCATTAGTTGAGTAGATCTTATAGGATATATGTATGTACAACAAATGTATAAATGTAGTTTATATTTATAACAGATCATGTTTGTGAGTAAGTCTGGAGGAAACCTGATATCTGTCAATAATAAACGTTAGAATTCACTTCTGTTGAATTCTTAGAGATGACATAATTTAGACATTAAAAGTCTAAGGGGCTGATTCACTAAAGTGCGTTAAAACAATCGCTATTTGTAGCATGTGTTAAATATTTTATCGCTTCTTATTTTTTGTGACTTAACGCACGATTCACTAAAAGGATTCTTGCGTTAATTTTAACGTGATGTTGTTTGCGTTATTTAAGTCGCGATGCGTTATTGCGTTATTTTCCATGCGTGTGTTAATTCCCACTGCGCGCGATATATTTCGCCACTTGCTATATTAGCAAACGATTTAACACACGTAACCATTACGTTCGTAAAACTACTTTTCTGAAAATGACCATTTCCCTGAAAACTGGAGGATGCATGACTCTAGGGCCAACACATACTTGTTGTGTTGCCAAAAACTCACCAACCACAATTTTCTTTAAGTACCGCCTGCCCCAAGTAGGTGTTAATCTTCGCACAGACTAATGCGATATTTAGCGCGTTTAACGCTTTATATGTGTTTGTGAATCATGCGTTAGTATTATTTCTACGCGCGAATTAATGCATGCATTAAAATTAACGCACTGCAGTAGCGCATGATTTAACGCATGTGAAATCGGTTGTTATTTATCGTGTCAATTTGAACGCAAAAAACCATGCGATAACGCTTATTGACCTTTAGTGAATCAACCCCTAAATGTGCTAATGAATACTTAACAACTATTTAATTTACTTAATAATTTAGTGGAGTTATATAATTTAAGTGATCATATACCGGTGAGTTATATAACCTTTACTAAACACGGACAAGAAAAGTCTGTGATAGAAGTGTTAGGAGTGATATCTATTTATTGAGCCAAAGACTGCCAAAGATGCAAAATGTGTGGAAAGGATTAAAGGACAATGAAAGGTTAATATAAATTAAAAGTAAGTCTAAAGGCATTCTTTTTAAGTACTTACTGCATATCTAAATTCGAAGATCCCTGCTTGCTTCTCTGAGATATGGTGCTGGCAGCCTACAGCAGTGTGAAGACTACAGTGACATCACTGATATCTCTCTTCCCTTCCTGTAGGCTGCCAGTGGCAGCCTTCCTATTCTCTGAGCATGTGTGTAACTTGATCCCGTCTCCTGTTCTGAGCTACACATGCCCACCAGCCAATCAGAAGCGGATCTGGCAGAGGGGAGGGGGGGGAGGGAATGAAACACATGTGCAGTATGAAGCAAGGAGGGAAAGGAAGGGAGAATACCTTTTTAGAGATGGCTGCCTGTTCTAGAAAATGTGAAGTAAGTGTGACTGAGTAAATATGATTAGGTGAGCCAAAAGTGTGGCGTTTTTACTAAACAATAGGAGGACTATTGGGCAGTATGCTTTTTAAATTTTGACTTGCATTCTCCTTTAATACTATATTGTGGTGAATGTATGTTAGTATATATATTTTTATTTATATAGCACTTGCGTACGCAGCGCTTTACAGCAGAACAATAACTTGATACAACAAACATGGGGCCATTACAATAATAGATAAATAAATCAAAGTACAGTTGCATTAAAGACTGCCTAGTGCTAAGAGACAAGAGTATGGAGGTCCCTGCCCCATAAAGCTAACTCTAAATTTGGAGGGTAACTCACTGACACAAATAAGAGAATATTAAGTGCTGCAGGTTATAGTGCGTGACCCTGCAATATAAGTGCCAGTTTCCAACTGAAGTGTTATGTGAGTGATCCAAGAGGTAGTCTTTGAGTTTAGTTTTAAACAGGCTAAGGGAGCATTCTCTCTACTGCATAGGTGCACTATAATGCATGTATTATGTTAAAGAACAATAGAAATTTGACAGGTACTGCAGTAGTTCAAGAAGTATGTTAAGTATTGCTCTGATAAAAAAAACTATTCATATTCTTTGTGCCATATGACTTATTGAGGAGAAACAATCTACAGTAACTTAACTTTATTAGGATATTAGATGTCACATCGGTGTTCCATGACCTGTACAGAAAAACTTGGCCTGCAGACTTGTGCCTTTGTATGGTAAGAGATCTTCTTGGTGACATCTAATATCCTTCTATTTTGCATTATATGGTATATTATTCTCTTTGTATATGTATAGGGACTGTTGCAAGACATGAATTATCTCATCTGGCTGTTAAGTATAACCTGGATTGTTTGAACTGTTGCCCCACTTTCATGCATATGTATAACATGCACACCAGTATAAAGGTAGCAGACACATAGGTGTCAGAACTGGGGGGACCAGGGGCACTGTGCCTACCCCCCTAGAATTTTACCCAATCTTTATTTTCTAGTAGGATGGCTGGATTCAGTAAGTTTTCTGTGTGGAGCACATACCTGGTCAGAATTATGAAAAGAATATTGTACCGCTGTCTGATTTGTGCAAAACTACACAAGTAGTTCACTCCATCTTAATTAGTGTAGTGCCCCATGCCCCTTCAATTAAAATATGAATTTACAATAAACTAAAATTAATTTACTTTATGTTTCCAACCAGTCTCCATATTACCTATGTTTATACCCTAAAGCTAATACATTCTAAAATTCCTTTCTGTATGTGTTTCTTCTCTACATTATTTATATAAGCAAAATGATTTACCAGTTTCAGGAGTTTCTGTGCTACCTTAGGTATGTACAGTAATTCATGTCGTTATAAACCTTCCATAAACTGTGCCACAGGGGCAGTTTTCAGATGAGAGGCCTATTTGGTGTTTTAATTACAAATCAGTGTTGACTTAAGAGTATTCACAGAGCAATAGTCCATAGCAACCCATTCAAATGTTACTCTTCTTGGCCTTTGACAGTTCAGAGTTGCTTGCTGATTGCTTACTTTGGTTACTGCATCTGATTAGTTAATTTCTCCCTTGTGTTGCATGTGTATGACCAAAGATTTTGACACTAGCCAATGCTGCAAACTGTGGTAAAATGTAGTACACAAAAACATAATTTAATTTGTCTCACTACAATACAGTAAAATCCATAAAACGTAGACTGAATAATTCTAGAGAAAATATATATAAAGTTCAGTATTTTCTTGGACACTGCCTACTAGAACATTGGAACTGTATCCAAAATTCCCCTTTAATTAGCACAAAATATTTTTTTAATAAGCATATCAACTTAAAGGGGAATGTTGGAGGGTAGACAAAATCCAATTGTTGTTGATGAAAAACTCCCAAGAAGAGTAAAAAAGGCGCCTGTCCACCAATTAAAAGAGAAAGTGTGTGGTATTTAGAGTTTAGGTTTAGTCCAAAGCCCTTTGGGTTATATTTATATACTGTAAAGTCAGCAAAATGTAATGGAGCCCCTGAGAAGAATGTGGGCACATTTCACAGCACAGAAAATACTTCCTTCAGTGTGATGTGGATGTCTGTTTTCACTTTGAATCTACTTTCAAAATGAAACATGAACAGACAGGCCACAGATTACAGTTAGGGAGAAAGAAAAAAGTCTTTGTTCTTACACAGTCTTTAGTGGAACGTTAGGTATAGGATTTATTTACATTTAACACTGAGGTACGCAAAGGCATAATGAATACAGCATTTATTTTCCTTATATTTGCTCAACTACAGATACAAAAAGACCAATAAGAGTTTATTAAACTTGACACTTAAACTCTCTGATAACAGGAAGTATATGTAAAACTTTCCATATTTTAAAAGAAGACAAGATGTGTGTATATGTATAGCTTACTGTTCATAAGGTAAGCTATTTAATTTAGCATTACATATTTATTAATGTATTACAAGGATATGCAGGGCTGTACAATCTTAAATGTGTTCAAAAGTTCACACAGAGAAGACAAGTATAATAAATACAATAAATAAGTATAAATACACAGAGATTAAGTGCCATGTGATATGAGACCCAGCATGAAGGTGGTCCCTGCCCCGTACAGCTTACATTCTCAGGGGCATATTCATCAACTTTAATATTTATTTCTGCTATTCAAGTTTTTAGTGTTCAAAATCCTAAAACGGATTAATAATTTTTAAAAAATACAAATTTTGATATTTATTAAGCAAACAAATAGAAAACCAGGAACCTAAAACTTAGGCATCTATAAGCTTGCGAGGTAATATAGAAGTCAATGGGAGTTGTTCTAGTTAAAAGTTTAATTATTAAGTCAACTTCTGTTTCTTTGCATTTCATACGTATGTTTCATTATGCTAAAATTCTAGGTAATCAATTCTTTTTTAACTTTTCTGGCGTTTTTGTTATTTGATTTTTAAAATAAATAAGGTAACATTCACTGTTTAAAAATTTCAGTTTAATCAAAGTAGTAAAAAACACAAAAATTACACAAATACAAATTCTGATAAATAAGCCTCTTAGTGGGAGGATAAGCATACAGGCACAAACTGGAGGGCAAAAGTGCTTAAGGTTTAGCAATGGGCCCTTAACTTCCAGGACTAGACTAAAT
The DNA here is from genome assembly GCF_000004195.4 of Xenopus tropicalis. Taxonomy (NCBI): domain Eukaryota; kingdom Metazoa; phylum Chordata; class Amphibia; order Anura; family Pipidae; genus Xenopus; species Xenopus tropicalis. The sequence continues at coordinate 37,174,445 of NC_030685.2, forward strand.
AATGTTTAAGTGCTCTGAAAAGTAGACTCTGAGTTTCTTCCTGAGGATATTGAGACAGTGTTCATCAAAGTAGCAAGATAGGAAGGTTTTAGATGAGCAAAGGCAGTGGGTGTGGATTGTGTATAAAGGCAGTGGCTCTGAGAGGAGCGCAGGAGACTGTTAGGAATGTACATAGAGACAAGTGAAGAAATGTAGTGAGGAGCAGAAGAGTGAAGGGCTTTGAATGTTACCAGGAGGATTTTGAATGCTATCCTTTACTTAACAGGCAGCCATGCTAAAATATGAATTAAACAATTAAAATAGATCACCAATCTACTTAAAAGCCTGTGTAAAGTGAGCTAAACCTAACTAACTGCATTTGTGGAAAGGAAGAAGTTTATTTTAAAAAAGGGCTTATAATTTGTTTTTATTGTGCTTTTAGGGATCAAGGAGCAGAATGTGCCTGCCCCCCCATTGCCCCAAGCCCCCTTAGGAAGAGCCAAGTTAAACCTCCCCCTTCTGAGCATGTATGAGTGTACATGAGTACCTATGTATGAGCCCATGAATGAGTTTGTTAGTGTCAATGTTGAGCTGGATATAGATGTAAAGAACTGCTTTTTTGTGATCTCTTTGCCTGATTTGCTGGGTTAAGTTGGGTTGACCCAAGTGTTTGGGTCTTAGGTCAATGATTGCATCATAATGTAACCCTATGCAGACACAGTGGAAGTGGACAAGCTGATGTGGTTTTCGTCTGTCTGGATTTTACAACCTGTCTGATAAATATATTGAGCACATCCACAACTGTCTAGACCGTGGCAGTATGTGGGGTGAAAATATCATGCACAATCAACCCTGAAGGTCACAAAAAGATTCAAGCAATGTTGATAAGCTAGGTGTCAGGGACTCATCCACCTAAAATTATAGGTTTTGTTTATTAAAGTTTTTTGGAGGCTAACTACTCTACTGAGTTTACTCTCTATTTTGTGATCTGGCAACATCTCTAACAGATACTCTCCTAGAGAACATTTCACTCCAGAACATCTGAAATAGTACTAATATACTAAACAGAGTTTAGTTTAGATTTATATCAGGCTTCTGGGACATTAAAAGAGACATTGATAAAGTTAGAACAAAATGCATGTTTTTTTTCCTAAGAAAGTCTTTATGTGGTTTTTTCCTGATAATTTGCTCCTTAGAGAATACTTATTAGTCTAAAAGTTTACTCACCAGATCCATCATGGTTGCTCCCTTTTACATAAAGAAAATGCAAACATACAGGTAAATTGCCTCAAGTAGCTGTGCCAATATATATATATATATAAGAATTTTTTAAAACCAAGTTGGAAATAATTATCATGTATACATATATATGTATAAAGTAGTCCATAGGGTGCACACCATTTGCAAACCTGGGTGCTAGTACCAAACAAATACACTGAACAAGGACAGAACTCCTAGGATTTTTTGTGAGCAAAATGTAAATGCAAAAATAGAGAGGTTTATTACTCAACATTTCGGTCTAACACAGAAACCTTCATCTGGAATGAAAAACAAAAATATAATATATATATATATATATGTGTCTCAGTCAGACCCACAGGCATCCAAAAAACGTAGAACAAAATCTTGTTAAAATGCTATTTAAAAGGATGCCCAAAAGGTTATGACTATTCTAGAAACCTACTTCTTTACTTCTAACAAAGTGGATGATCAATTTATGATGTAATATAGGGAGGGTCTACATAACTGTTGCTAAAGGCTGAATAAGTGCCTAATATAATTAGTTGCATTTGTTGCATAATAAGAACAGACAGTTTGGCATAGCATTAATAGCACTGCCTAGTGTTTTGTACATGTGACAATTCACATTCATTCACTATGGGGTTTCATAATTATTTAGCTCTGGTATCTAATAACAGGTTGATTAATTGTGACACATTGAGTTTTTGCACATTAAATACACCAGTCTTGGCCAGCTTTATAAATATAAACACGGGCAGGGCAAATGTGTTCACTGTACGAATAATTCTGCTCCGCACAACTTTTATAAATGATCTCCATTTCGTTTTAGGCCTAGTAACCAATAGCAAACATTGCAACATGTAGCATTTACATGAAAGATGGTAAGCAAAAATCTGATTGGTCACTGTGGGTTACTAGATCTAGGCAAACCTTTTTCCATAGATAGAAAAACTACCTTTACTCTCCTGCTAAAAAAAGAAAGATTTTCTGAAATCAGTAATTCTCTGATGTCATCATAGCCTAAATGATTTAAATTACTTGATTCAACTGAAAACACAGAATTGAGCTGTAATGTATTTGGTGAGAGATTTTATAATGATCAAATATAATCCCTTCTCTGAAAAATGTCACAAGTCACTGTTTCTAATCAAACATAAACATAATTAGAACTTAATAATCAATGATGACTCAGTAGTTGAGCTAAGTTCTCTAGCTGGGAACGTAATTCTAGTAATCACACAAATGACGTAGGAGGGTAAGAAAAAGGAAAGAATGGCAAAGTAAAGCTTGCTCCACATAAACCCCTGTGTATCAGAGAGAGCTTGAAATTGGAGTCCAGGTGAAAAAAGTATTAGCATAGTTTGTAAATGTCAAGGGTGAGACTCTTCCTGATAAAAGGCACAAGCGTGTATAATAGAAAACTTTAATTAGGAATTGTTGTTAGGGAGTAATTTCCTTATACCAAATTTAAAGGCGCTCTCCAGGCAAAGGCACCCTAGAGCTTCAACAGCTATTACCTTTTGGTTCTGCATATTACCATTCAAACAGGAACATCAATAACTTCATGAGCTTGGGGAAGCTATATCAGCTCTTCAAGTAAGTCACATTAGGCCTCAGTTACATCCGCAAGTACAGTGGACAACTTACACTTTCCTTGCAATGTAATTAATCTCTTGATTTCTAGAACCTGATAATACTCAGTGATGACCCAGTAGTTGAGCTGAGTTCTCTAGTTGACATTAGACTAGAGTAGTTTAAGTTATCTCTATTGGAGTAGAGCAGAGTAAGCACTATGCTTATGGCACCTTGGTAAGTGAATGCAGTCCATTGAGGTCATTTTGGTGAATCGGACCAACTATGGTAGGTACAGCACAATTGCTCCAAAAACTACCCATTTGTGTCCACAATGATGCCATAACTCTGGAAAAATGATGCATTGTGCGCCTCGGTAAATGAATGTACCCCAATTGAGTTATAATCATACTTCCTGCTATGTGTAACTATCATTCAAGTTAAAACTGGCAACTATACATTGCCATTGAATGGAGAATGCCTAAGCTAAAGAAGCTGTACATAAACCTGCCAATAATACACTATGCAAAGCACTACATATACATATATTTTTTACTGGCTGCAGTGAAATTTTTCCGGAACCTTATCCAAAGAAGTTTTGTACAGCATGAACACCACGAGGAAAATATCACAACAAATTTAATGAATATGGAGATGGGGTATAATAGCATATATATAATAGCATATAGATATAGTATCTTTTAGAAGCATTAAAAATATTTTTGTTCTGGGCCCAGCACCTTCTATTCAGTCATTGTAAGTAAGGTAGCAATAGCTACAAAAATGTTGTAATACACAAGGGGTCTGCCAGTTCTGAGAATTTGAAATAATTGCAGCACAAATCAGTTTCTAGAACTATTCTGCAGCAATCCTATGGAAGAATTGAATTTATATTACAAATATCGATCTATAAATCTGTTTCTGGACTGAATGAGAGATGTTTCAGAAACTGCCTATTTAACACAGAGTAAGGGGATTAGTAGCAGAATTATCTAGATATCTTATAGTCAGATACGCAGGCTACCTTTAGCCTTGATGGAACCAAGGCAAATATTTGATGGAGAAGGGCCTTTTTGTACTTATGGGCGATAAACTTATTTGCAGCAAACAAAGCAAGTTGGCAGCAGCAAGGCTTAATGACCTATATTAAAAGGGGTGTTGATTCACGGGAGGCGAGGGTATGGTTTCCCCTTTACAAAGCACTGGTAAGGCCCCGTCTAGAATATGCAGTACAGTGTTGGTCTACAGTATTTAAAGTGGATATTAATAAATGTGCAAAAAAGAGCAATTAAGGTGCTAAATGGTATGAACGGTTAAGTTATGTAGAAAGACTGTCAATTGGGGCTGAGATGCTTAAAGGTGGATATTATTGATTGACATACATGTCTTATTTCAACTTTATCTACTATGTAACCGTGTATGCAAACAGAGAGAAACAATCTCAATGAATGGAAAAAAATGATATCAAAAGTATTAGAAGTTTCTCTAGGCAATATTATGAAGCATAAATGATAATGGTTTTCATTTTGGCACTGTATAAAATAAAATACATGTCTATTCATACAGTGTATACTCATCTGAGGATCAAAGAACAAGCTTTCTAACCTTTAAAGATACACAGTGGCAAACATCCAACTCCCTTAATTCTCACTTATCTTCGATGTTCCTGTAACGTAACAAATTTCCACTCATGTTAGGCCAATTTCTGAAGTTAACAGATGGACATTTCAAATAATATTTAATCATACACACAATATTTGTCTGGCAAACTTGAGCAAATGAGGGAAAAACAAAATAAAATAATTGCACTGGGCTTCATTTTTTTAATGTATAAAATACTGCTGTTTCTGCTGCAAAACCTAGTTGTCACTACAGATGTACTTGCAATGTTATTGTTCTTTAAAAATAAAACACTGATCTCTGTACTGTATGCTCAGCTACTTGAATTCATAAGGGCTATGCACACTTACGGGTAATGTCTCACAGAGAAATTATTCGGCAACAAAGGGAGTCACCAGTGGAAACCGAAGCAATGCGCAGGCCTTTCCACTAGCAATTCCCTTTGTTGCTGGTGGAAAGGCATTTCGGAAAAATAGATATCTGCTACTGCGGGCAACTAATCTGTCCGAGGGACATTACCCTTAGGTGGAGAAGCAGAAAAGGTAAAAACAGACTTTAGGGCTCATTTATATCTGCAAGCACAGGGGGCAACTTGCATGTAAATCCACTTTCATTAAAGGTTTTTGTGGCAAAATGTGCTCCTTGTATCATAGTTGTGTTCAAAACAGCCCAGTCCCTCCTGCTTCTGTTCCAGATTGAGCCCTGCTGCACCTATTGACCCAAAGAAACCTTGGAGTTAACACAAGCTCTGGCCAAGGCGGTAACTCCAGGGTTTCCTCAGCACCCTGCGCTGCACTGTGTGGCAAAAGAATAGGGCACACACATCACTCACAAACAACGGAAATAACAGTGGACACTGGTCAAATGCAATTGCGACTGATTTGTGATGACGCGATTGCGCAGTTGTGCTCATTTTGCCGAATCAGACACTGTGGTAGGCGCAGTGCACTCTGCATTGTGAGAAAAAAATGCCAATTGTGCTTCAAATTGCACTTTGGTCACTGCGCTTGTAGATGCAAACAAACCTTTTTAGACTGCAATCAATAATCATGAGGCCTCAAACTACTCTGCACCTTACATTGACTATAAGCTTTTATCCAGCTGTGCTAGTGATACTGTTGGACTTATTTTTTTTAGCACAAATTACATATTTTGCAGTTTTTGCAAAGGAGCACAGGGAACTGTGCTAGGAATCTACAGAAAATAGTTTGCCCTGCAATGATGGAGATTTCAGTGCCCTGCAGGGGAATGATAAATGTAGCCACAGCTTTCCTAAACCTACCACAATATGTACAAAGTCAGTCACAATAATACTGTATGTTAGGTTTGATTATTGCAAGTTGCATATCAGCTGAGCTCACAGTACAATACCTCTATGTACACTACACATACCCTACAGTGGATATTAGTGGAACTAGGAAGCATTATAAAAGTGTATTTATTTTTGTTTTTAAATCTATTGCACTCTGGTATAATCTGATATAATTTGACCATTGATAATGCTATATGGTTCTATTTCCTAACTTGCGGATTGTCAGCTTGTGGATAAGCTGTCCATACACTTAAAATACTTAGGGGGAGATTTATTAAGACCCAAACGGGTCCGAACGCGCCGAGCGGATTCGCACCCGGGCGCACGGAAAAGTCGTGCGAAAAGTCGTGCGCCCGCGCGAAAAATTCGGAAAGACTGCCGCTATTTGCAATGGTTTGGTACGAAAATTACGTGACTTTCGGATCGCCAATACGATTTTTTCGTGACTAATACGATTTTTTCGTGACTAATACGATTTTTTCGTGACTAATACGATTTTTTTGTAAGCATTTTCGGGATATTTGCGATCTTCAGAAATTTTTGTTTCCAATCCGAATTTTTCCCATTCGGGATTCGAACTCGGGTTTTGATAAATCTGCCCCTTATAGTTGTACCTGCACCCAGAAGCATTGAATTTGCCTGGGTGCAGGCACACTCAGCCAATATCCACCAACAAATGCCAAGTTCGCATTTTTTGGAGAATATTGGTTGTGTGTGGCTGCACCCAGAAAGATTCAGTGCTCCCAGGTGCAGATATGGACAGATTGTAAGCTTGCATTTATCCCCTGTACCCAATTTATGACCCAGTCTTGTACAACTGATGGTAAGACTCCTGCAAGGCACAATGAAAATAAGTAGGATGCAGAAAAATGCAGAAAATAATTTAAAAACTGACAATTTCAGATCCTAGCATTTTACTAAATATATTGGATATTGTTAGCTTAAGTCTTCCTAGTGCACAGCTTGTTCTTTTCAGGGGAAATAAACTGGAAGATTGGTGCAGGTAGTAATAAATAATTTATCTGATATATTCTCAGGGTATCTCATTTCAAAATGAGGCAAAAAGCACAAACATTTAATAGTCTTGGGCAATTTACTTTTCTTTCTTAACAATCTAGTCAGGATGACTGATTTGATTTACATACGAATAATACATTTAGAACAATAAAAGAATTACCAATACATGTAATTTTCTAGTCATTTCAATCACTATATGTATTTTCTACTAAGATATAACATTTTATATGACCCTATAATAATAGGGTAAAAATTCAGGTATATACACAGTAAGCACATACATAGAACACCCCCTTTTTGTAGTGCAGATAAATGATGGCAGTGGGAATAATAAATAAAAAAACAAATATTACCTAAAAAGGCAACATTTTGGAATCGATCTGTACCAACTGCTACTTAAAAGCTCAGAAGTGTTACTGTAGTTCATTACACAAATCATTTTAAAAGCATTTTAAAAGCAAAAAGAACATTTCATCAGTCACTACGGAAAATATTAATGGGGTAGTACTTATGTCCATATTTAATGCTTTATGGATATGCTAACGGTACCTTGTACATGATCCCAGCAAATATATAATTAATCTTTATTGCAGACAAAACAATTCTATTTAATTGATGTTCAAATGATTTTTTAGTAGATTTAAGGTATGGAGATCCAAATTACAGAAAGACCTCTTATCTGGAACACCCCTGGTCCCAAGAAATTGTGATAACAGGTCCCATACCTATATATATGTGTGTGTGTAAAGCAGATTATGTATTGTAAAATTATGTGTTGGTAGTAATTGCTTTTAGTAGGATTTTTTTGCTATGTGAGTTTCTACATTCATTGAAACAAATCAGATTAAAGAACACTAAAGGAGAACTCATAGACCAATTCTATGACACACCCTTACAGTAATCTGTTCACCCTTAGTTGAACTTAGACTTTAAGCCATTAAAATCTGGCAAAGCTAAGGGTTTAAAAACAAAGTCTGTTTCCTAAGTGAACTGCTTGCTTGCAACACAGTGATATTGTGCTACAAAATAAGATTTCTATTCTAATCCATGAAATACAGAAATGATAATCATGATTGTACTTAAAATTTACATTGTAAATGATCGTTACACTGAGAAAAATGCATTATTCTAAAGCAAAATTAGACAAGCACTGTATGCAGTTAGATTTGATTTGGAAAATGCCAAAATATAGGAAATCTTGGAGATTCAGAGCTTGTTTTATTAAAATGGAATTAGTTGGAAGTGGCTTGGCAGCAAAGTACTCCCACAACTGTCAGTTTTCAGAGGCTGTTTATGTAAATATAGTTGGTTACTAACTTTGTTTGCAAAAAACCCCAAAATATATATGGATATACTGTACAGCCTCGTTTTAAGCATGTTTTTGCATGCTATCAAAAGAATTCATTTTCTTGTTGAAAATGTAACCTTGGTAAGGATGGTAAGCACAGGCTGGGAAAGAGGGCATTTCAGGAAACTCATTAAGGAATTTATTCTATATAGAATCTTGTAAGTTTATATAAGTTTATGTAATGTAAGTTTATCCAAAACACTAAGACCACCATGGGCTCACGGGTAGCTCTGTCATATTCTAATGTTTACATGGCAGTATTTGGAAATAATCACATTTATGGGAATCACCTTTTTATTATATATTGCAGTTATTGATTTTGATGTAGTTGACCATCTTGAATAAACTTAAATATATGGACAAATAATCCCTATAATGTTTAAAGGAAATTGTATTTTTAATAGATTTAATGTAGTAATATACTGATATGAGTGACCGCACAGGATATGTTGTCCCTCTCACTTTACATATTTTTAACCTTTCACACTTCATAGCTTGGTGGAAAGTCATCAACGATATTTTTGTTATCTGGCGGTGTGACTTGTGTTCCCTTCAGTTGTTCCACAAGGAGATTGGGAAGATCCATCCTAGTATGTTGTATACTATAACTGCACATCAATCCTACATACATTTTTTGGATGTAGCAGTAGTGAAGAAAAGAGGAAAAGGTTTTTCTACACAACTTTATTCCAAACCTACAGACCAGAATCAATTGTTGCATTATGGTAGCTTTAATCCTGAACATATTAAGAAGTCGATTCCTGTGAATTTTTAGGGTAGAGAGGTTGGCGAGTGGCACCAAGGTTAGAGAAAAGCAAATGGATACCATGGCACATAAATTGGGGGTTAAAGGTTATACCAGGGGGTTGTTCCAGTTTAACATAAATGGCCTCCTTCTCGACTCTTTCAAGCAATCTGGCTTCTCTGTTTAAACGAGGCACATTGCTGCCCTCAAAGCTGCGTACATTTTCCTTTAGATGTAGGTTGAGGAATTAGCCATTCTGAGCAGTTGTAGGAATATGGGATGATGGGAAGGTATCATGTGGGTAATGAGGTAAAGCATGTTTATCAGATCACGTTATGTAGGTTATAGTATTGTTAACAGTCAACAACTAGTGACTTTGGATAACCTATTTGGGTAGGTATGGGTAATTATTAATTAATTAATGTTCATTATATGGCAGCTTAGAAACCAGTACAATTAAATCAGCCCTATAACATCAGCTTCTATGACATACAAACTTCATTTTCTGCTTGATGATTTGCAACAACCCTAAAGTTCTCAACAGCTGCCCACAACACACTAATCATATTCTGTGGATCATTACTGATAGGACAAGGGCACACCAGATTTTTTTTTCTCCACAGGTGTTTTTATAGATGCAGAAGAAAGTGGATCCACTCTTGTGCACACACCCCAGTAGCTCCATTGACAGGCCTGACATCAGACTGTGTGGAGCCCCATGTAATGCATATCAGCATATGATGCATTTTTGCACCAATATCCGCTCTGAGTAGCTCCATACAGGCCACCACTGGGCATGTCAATGGAGCGCATAAGAAGGGGGTAGGGGGTGTGCCTATAAGAGTGGATTCACTTTTTTTTGCATCTATAAAAAGCGACTGCTAAGGAAAATGTCAGTCTGCTTGGTGTGCCCAGTATTTTTGTCCCCACACATGAGCAATAAGCAGCTTTGGCCAGTCTGTGGCCAGCTTTAGCGGAAGGGCTGGTCTAACAGAAAGTTTTGATTGTGAATTTTTTAGTTTGTGCAAGTGCACAGTGTACGTAATAAAACTTCTTAACCTATTTTTTCATTCTTCAAGCATGTATTAAATATTTGCAATGCAATAAATGTTTAGTGAACTGTAGTACATTGCAAGCAGTGCTAAACATTTGCAAAAATGTTATTTTACTCATTACTTGCAATTTTTACAAACCACCTTACATGATCAACATAGTTAATGAGCTACTTATTAAAACTTGTTTCTAGCTTGCCTGAGCCAGATAAATACAAAGAAATTTGTAGACATTCTTAATCCAAGGAGTTCAGATTTCTTGCATAATAGGATGCAGAAGAAGGAGAAATCAGTGCTTTGTGCTGAGAGAGTTAATCATCTAAAAGGGTAAAACAAGATAGAAAATTACTGTGTAAAGTCTGGGGAGTGGCATTCAATTAACTTCTAGTAGTCCACTACTGTAGACCATTCCTTTGTTGGAGAAAAGCAAGAAGCATAGAAGGGTGGGTTTATCAATATGGTAGCTAAAAAAAGACAACAAAGAAGAAAAGATTTACAACAAGTAAAGATTTGAGAAATGCCTGAAAAAAAATACAGTGAAACACATTCTAGAAAGTAAAGAAGAAAATAAATCTTCCACCTCTTCTATTAAAGCACTGAGTACAAAAAAAAGTGATCCCTCTATAGACAAGGGCATCTCTGGAAAATTCTAAAACTGGACAGTCCAGTTAAAGAGGGTTTAAAAAGCCTTTGGGAAGTCATGGATAGCAAGTGCTTTATTAGCAACAGAGCAGGGCAAGTAGCCTAAAGCATGTCTGGGAATAGAGGATTATATTGATTACCAGCAGAAAAATGCATTCAGTTCATTCAGTGCGCACTGACATATAAATAATAACATCTGTTGCAGTTATTAGACATAATAATTAAATTTTCCTCAAAGAATATAAAAAGGTTGAGTATGTGCGTCATCATCATTTATTTCTGTACCATCAGAAAATGATGCAACTGGTTACAGAACAAATACGATTAAAGGGTCCTGTTCACAAAGTTTTCAATCTAAAAGTTCTGGCAATAGATGCACAAAGTTGTTGGAGAGAACTCATGATCATTCTTAACTGCTTTTTAGTTTGATCCAAGGTTCTTTGAATAGGCTTGTTTATACTTGTGGTTTCTTAAGGATCATTTAAAGGTTTGTAGGAAAGGGAGGATTGTGAAAAGACATTTATAATACATGACATTAAAGAACACACTCTCTGCAACCAGTGTAAAATGGTTTACTTAAGCAACTTAACTACAGACACCTACAGGTAGATCGAAAAACATTTTATTAGAAGAAATTACACCTACATTTTTCCAGATTCCCAGCTCTCCTAGAGCTCTTATCACTAGAATGACTTAATGGAAAGCAGTCTTTACTGCTTCTTACATATACAGATGTAAATGCATGACTACCCAAAGGTACATTTCCAAAAATCTCTTAAGAATATGTTATTACTGTAGACCTGGAATATGCTGTTTGGACTGTACTATTTGATTATACTGAAGCACAAATTCTTTGCTTACACAATTGATCATTTTATGTAGTGACTTGTTACAGAATTTGGTGTCCAGTGCAGGTTGGCAACCGGTCTGTCACAGTTCCATCCAATAAACAATTTCCAGACTATGAACAAAAACAAAGATGACATTGTAGAGTTCAGTAAACAAACAAACAAAACAAACATTAAAATGACTGATAACATTTGCTGGAAAAAAACACATTTCTCTCAAGATGCCATGCCTACTCACTAAGAAATCTCTTTGTTCTAAATAAATGAGTGCAGCATGCATTGCTAAACATTTTCTTCTTTTTGCAAAGCGAAAATATTTAGAGTAAATAGCTGTGGCTGAAGTGTTCTTTGATACAAGATAGAGTAGAAAGTTATATTAAAAACCTACTTTAGAGAAAGGTTATATATGTTGTTACAGGGATGCTGTTAAGCAGTGTGTAAAATATTACTATATTAGAATATTTCTATATCAGAAAAAGCTAAGTGTAATTGTATAAATAATGAATTCACATATTGGTCAGTTAAGCATGGAGACCTGGAGACTTATTGTAATGATAGGAAAAAGATAGTAAGCTTAGATTGTAAGCTCATTGGCAGAAGGGTCTCCTAACGTCCGTGTATCTTAACACTTGACACTTAAGTGTAACTAATCTAATCCCTATGCTTTTTTTAAATAGTAACCCCTTCCTTTCACAGTAAAAAATTTGTTTTGAAGAAAAACGGTTTTTATTTAACCATTATTAATATAAGTACTTAAATCGGTGGTTCTCAACCTTCCTAATGCCGCGACCAAATTAATACAGTTCCTCATGTCGTGGTGACCCCCAACCATAAAATTATTCCTAAGACCATTGGAAATATGTGTTATCTGATGGCGACCCCTGTGAAAGCGTCGTTTAACTCCCAAAGGGGTCCTGACCCACAGGGTGAGAACCGCTGACTTAAATGAAATGCTTAATTTGCTTTAACACATTTTCCTGATTTTATATTTTTCTGGAATTTTAACTTTTTTTGGTTTCCTGTAAAAATATGTAAAATGAGAGTTCTTCTAGGAAGACCCTGTTATAAGCTTCTTTTTTTTTTTTTTTTTTTTTAAACAATCTCTTTTTTATTAATTTCCAAATAATTACAAAAAAAGAAAAGGAAAGAGGGGGGGATACAGAAAGAAATGTAAGGATAAAAGGGGAGGAAGGACAGGTAGGTATTCATATAATATTCCATAAAAGAAAACATAACATAATCAGTCAAGAGCTTACATCAAGTTATTCCGCAATGCTTATTAGTACTGTTCAATTATACAGTTCCTAAAATCTGTTAACATACAAACAGCCCATACTAGTATTTAGCTTATCCGTTTAGTTTATTTAATTCTAGCCAGGGCAACCACACTGCTTGGTATTGCCCCATCTCACCTTGCAATAAATATGTTATTTCTTCTAGTTTGCGTGTTTCTTCCACCATGTGCAACCATTCTACATAAGTAGGGGGATTAACACTTTTCCAAGCTCTAGGTATAAGAGCTTTAGCCGCATTCATCAAATGTAGGGTTAACTTGTCTGATACCATACAATTATTTCTTTTATCATAGTAGAATAGTAAATAAGTTGGATCAGTACTAGGAATATTTATCCCCGTTATGTTCCATATAGTAGTACATATTTCGGACCAATATTGCTGTATACTTTTGCAAGTAAACCAGATATGTATAAAAGAACCTATGTCCTTATTACATCTCCAGCATAATTTAGAAGAGGATGGGAACATTGAATGCAACCTTTCTGGTACATAATACCATCTTGTAATAAGTTTATATTGCAATTCTTTCACCCTGGAAGCTCTTGATGCTTTATGAGCATTTTGTAAAATTTTTTGTCTTCTTAACTTTCAATTCTTGTTCCCATTCCTTAAAGTATTTTAATGGTTCATTGTCATAACTATTACGAATTATTCCATATATTGTCGAAAGCAATTTAACAGGAACTGTCCGCTTCTCCAATAAATTTTCCCAATCAGTATTAAAGTGGTCTACTGGACTCATCCTTTCATTACTTAGATAATGATATAATTGAAAGTAGCTCCACTGATCCCTTGGATGATTCCCCCATTTTTCCTGAATAGCGGCTAACGATATAATCTTACCCTTTCTATAAAAATCTTTTACTTTTGTATCTCTATTATCCCAAGTGCTCCAACATTGATATGCTTTAAGGTCAAGACTAGGCTCAAAATCCGGGTTAAGTACTAATGGTTGCAAAGTAGGGGGACTCAACATAAGTTTAAATTTAAACCTATACTTGTACCAAACATCTAAAGTTGCAGAAATGATAAGATAATTTTTAAACTCACCCTTAACACTTTCCTTCTTACTCCATAAATAATTACTTAAGGGTATATAAGTAACTGCCTGCTCTATTTCTACCCATTCTTTATTTTCCCCTTTCTGATGCCAAAAAAAGCTCTACATAGATGAACTGCCACATAATAGAGTTGAGCATCCGGTAGTGCTAAGCCCCCTTTCAGCTTAGGAAGTATGAGAACATTATACTTGATTCTCGGGGCTTTATTTGCCCATATAAATTTAGAAAACATTGTTTTTATTTGATTAAAGAATTTCTTTGGTATTTTAATGGGTATCATTTGTAAATAGTAGATTAACTGGGGCATAATAATCATTTTTATTGCTTGAACCTTCCCGAACCAGGAAAGCCCAAGACCCTTCCAGATATTCAGCTGTTTTTCCAATTTACTAACTAACGAAGGAAAGTTCAATTGATATAACTTTGTTAATACTGCCGGAATCTGAATACCTAAATATTTAATACTATGAGCTACCCACTGAAATGGGAAATTTTTCTCTAGAAGCACTTTAGTAGAATCTGGAAGATTTATATTTAACGCCTCGGATTTCCCCAAATTAACTTTAAAATTGGACAATCTCCCATATTGTTTCATTAAAGACATTAAATTTGGTAATGATATAATTGGTTTTGAAATAAAAAACAATAAATCATCCGTAAACGCAGCGACTTTATATTCTTTACCTCCAACTACCAGTCCCACAATATCTATATTAGCACGTATATGAGAGAGAAAAGATTCCATTATCATAACAAATAGAATGGGAGATAGAGGGCAACCCTGTCTTGTCCCGTTCTGGATACACACTTGAGAAGATAAACTATTGTTAATTTTTATCTTAGCCGTCGGGTCTTGATACAAAGCAAAAATTCTGTCTATCGTTTTTATACCGAAGCCAAAACCTTCCAATGTACTATATAGATAGTCCCAGGATACCCTGTCAAATGCTTTCTCAGCATCAGTTGTTAATATCACTGGTATTTTTTTCTCCTGGGCATGATTAATTAACGAGAAAATCTTATACGCATTGTCTTTACCCTCTCGCCTCGGTACAAACCCTGCTTGTTCTGGTTTAATTAAATAAGGAAGAATTACTTTTATTCTATTCGCTATTAATTTAGCATAAATTTTTATGTCTACATTAATTAAAGAAATCGGCCTATAACTTGCACAGTTTTGAGGGTCTTTGCATATAAATGCAAAGTTCCTCCGAAAAGGTTTTATAATATAGTGAACTAAATCCATCTGGACCCGGACTTTTATTAACCGGAATGGAATTAATGGTCTCCAATAGTTCTTTAATAGTAAATGGCTTATCTAATTGCCTTTGTTGATCTTGAGATATCATAGTTAAATTGGCTTCTTTTATAAATTTCTGAATTTCATCCCGCAAAGGCTTAATAGAATCTGCCTTCCTTATCTTATATAGTGACTGATAAAATTGTTGAAAACAATTTGCTATTTGTGGGGTGGTATAGCATATTTTTTGATCTTTATCTTTAATCGCAGATATATGGGTAACAGGTTGCAAAGATATTTGCAAAGATATTTGCAAAATGCCGTGTACTTTTGTCACCTAAATCATATGTTTTCTGCTTACATTTAAGATAAGCTCTATATGAATATTGATCAAGGACAGCTTTCAATTGTACTCTTTTCCCCTCCAATTCCTGTAGGGTACTAATAGCTAAAGTTTGCTTATGTAATTGCTCTAACTGCGCTATTTCACTCAACAATACTTGTTTATTTTTTTCCCTATCTTTCTTAATTTTAGTACAAAGTGCAATCAACTGTCCTCTAAGTACACACTTATGAGTCTCCCAAAGTATCGAATGACTCGTTTCTGGCCTAGCATTATCTAAAAAAAAATTACGTAACATCCCCCTTATTTGTTCCTTAGTTTTATCTCTCATTAGAACTGTAATGTTTAATTTCCACATAAAATCATTTCTAGTTGTATTTGGTAGTTTCAGAATGGCCGTTACCGGAGAATGGTCTGAAAGTGTGCCTTGAGCTATATTAGCTTCTTGAAAATGATGTAAACAATTCTGCGACACAAATATATAGTCAATTCTAGAATAACAGTTGTAGGTTTTAGACAAATGTGTATAATCTTTGAGGTGAGGGTTTAAACATCTCCAAACATCAACTAATTGCAGTTCAGCCAACGCGTGTTTAACTTTTTTCAAACCTTTATATGATATATTACACTTCTTATTCGAAGTGTCTACCAAAGGATTAAGAGGGAGATTAAAATCACCCCCCACACACACTATACCTTCCGCAAACGCTTCCAAAATTCTCAAAAATTTACACATATATTGTACTTAGTTTATATTTGGTGCATATACATTTGCAATTGTCAATATAGTATCAGCAACTTTCCCTTTAAGAATGATATATCTACCTTCTGTATCTTTAATTTGATCTATGAGGGAAAAAGAAAGATCTCTATGGATCAAAGTAATTACCCCTGTTCTTTTCTTACTTGGGTTGTTACTCATTGCTATAATGGGAAAATGTTTAAAATTCAAATGTGGCACCTTTGTTTCCTTGAAATGCGATTCTTGAAGCATTACTATTTTGGCTTTTAACCTACTACATTCTCTTAATATTTGGGCTCTCTTTACAGGTTCATTTAAACCATTAACATTATAACTAATTATCTTACACTCCATCTTGTAAAAACCGTTTGAACTTGGGTGTATTACCTGTTGTAGCTCTTAAGGGAAAAGGGTGGGTATAAGGAAAAACTGGGAAGGGAAACAGGGAAAGAAAAAGAATCAAGCTTGCCGCTCTAGGATTTACAGGGTAAAGATCCCAATCCTGGATAAAAAATTTTGCGGCCATTAAATAGGGGGGGTCACCTATTTGCCTACCGAGTGAAAACTAGATTTAAATTATTACCTCCACAAAGAGATGCACTAGGAGCTACCCTAACTATTTACCAAGTGTAAACGGGCACTAGGTAGGTGGAGAGAGGAGAAAAAAAAAAACAAAACAAAAAAAAAAACACACACCACACCATAAATAAACTAAACACTATAAAATGAAATAAAGTAGTCTTTCTTCTCTCTCCTTTCTTTTCCTCTCTCACCTCTTACCACAACCGCCATGCCACTCAAATACAGTGGTGTGAAAAACTATTTGCCCCCTTCCTGATTTCTTATTCTTTTGCATGTTTGTCACACAAAATGTTTCTGATCATCAAACACATTTAACTATTAGTCAAAGATAACACAAGTAAACACAAAATGCAGTTTTTAAATGAGGGTTTTTATTATTTAGGGAGAAAAAAAATCCAAACCTACATGGCCCTGTGTGAAAAAGTAATTGCCCCCTGAACCTAATAACTGGTTGGGCCGCCCTTAGCAGCAATAACTGCAATCAAGCGTTTGCGATAACTTGCAACGAGTCCTTTACAGCGCTCTGGAGGAATTTTGGCCCACTCATCTTTGCAGAATTGTTGTAATTCAGCTTTATTCGAGGGTTTTCTAGCATGAACCGCCTTTTTAAGGTCATGCCACAACATCTCAATAGGATTCAGGTCAGGACTTTGACTAGGCCACTCCAAAGTCTTCATTTTGTTTTTCTTCAGCCATTCAGAGGTGGATTTGCTGGTGTGTTTTGGGTCATTGTCCTGCTGCAGCACCCAAGATCGCTTCAGCTTGAGTTGACAAACAGATGGCCGGACATTCTCCTTCAGGATTTTTTGGTAGACAGTAGAATTCATGGTTCCATCTATCACAGCAAGCCTTCCAGGTCCTGAAGCAGCAAAACAACCCCAGACCATCACACTACCACCACCATATTTTACTGTTGGTATGATGTTCTTTTTCTGAAATGCTGTGTTACTTTTACGCCAGATGTAACGGGACACGCACCTTCCAAAAAGTTCAACTTTTGCCTCGTCGGTCCACAAGGTATTTTCTCAAAAGTCTTGGCAATCATTGAGATGTTTTTTTAGCAAAATTGAGATGAGCCATAATGTTCTTTTTGCTTAAAAGTGGTTTGCGCCTTGGAAATCTGCCATGCAGGCCATTTTTGCCCAGTCTCTTTCTTATGGTGGAGTCGTGAACACTGACCTTAATTGAGGCAAGTGAGGCCTGCAGTTCTTTAGATGTTGTCCTGGGGTCTTTTGTGGCCTCTCAGATGAGTTGTCTCTGCGCTCTTGGGGTAATTTTGGTCGGCCGGCCACTCCTGGGAAGGTTCACCACTGTTCCATGTTTTTGCCATTTGTGGATAATGGCTCTCACTGTGGTTCGCTGGAGTCCCAAAGCTTTAGAAATGGCTTTATAACCTTTACCAGACTGATAGATCTCAATTACTTTTGTTCTCATTTGTTCCTGAATTTCTTTGGATCTTGGCATGATGTCTAGCTTTTGAGGTGCTTTTGGTCTACTTCTCTGTGTCAGGTAGCTCCTATTTAAGTGATTTCTTGATTGAAACAGGTGTGGCAGTAATCAGGCCTGGGGGTGACTACAGAAATTGATATTGAAATTGAAAATTGAAATTGATAAACCACAGTTAAGTTATTTTTTAACAAGGGGGGCAATCACTTTTTCACACAGGGCCATGTAGATTTGGAGTTTTTTTTCTCCCTTAATAACGTAAACCTTCATTTAAAAACTGCATTTTGTGTTCAATTATGTTATCTTTGACTAATAGTTAACGGTTTTTGATGAGCAGAAACATTTAAGTGTGACAAACATGCAAAAGAATAAGAAATCAGGAAGGGGGCAAATAGTTTTTCACACCACTGTATGTCTATGTCTCTCTTACTGAAGGAGATCCTCGTCCTCCCTTAGAGTTTGTTATCTTTGAAGTGCTGGCATTACGTCTTGGGGTATTTTGTGTAGACCAAATGCCCCGAAGCTCAAAGTCTGGTTCCTGCAAATCAATGACTCCTCTAGTCCATCCTGGGAGCGGCATCTGAGGTATCTGAAGCTTGTGAAGGAAAGATGGTGTATCTTCCGGAATCCTCAGTATTATTTGTAATCCACCTTTATTTACAATTAAGGCAAAGGGAAAGCCCCATCTATACTGTACACCTTGTTCACGGAGTATATCTGTAATAGGTTTCAGTGCTCTCCTTTTTGCCAATGTCATACGCGATACATCTTGGAATAGTTTTATTGGCTTGCCATCATATACCAAATTGCTCATATCTTTAACTTTAGAGAGTATTTCCTCTTTCAATTTATATCTGCTGATGCAACACAGAATGTCTCTTGATGCATTAAGAGGTGCTGCTCTCGGTTTCGGGACCCTATGGGCCCTTTCTATATCATCCACATGTATCTCCTTTTTCAGAATATTATTAAAAATCTGTAGCAGGACATTTTGGATTTCATCTGTGGAAATACTTTCAGGCACCCCCCTTACTCGTATATTGTTCCTTCTATTTCGATTCTCCAAATCCTCTAACTGTCTCTGCATTTCAGTAGATACACGAGTGTGAGACTTAATCTGGGAGTACATTAACTTTTCATTCCCCAGAACCACCGTCTGATTAGTCTCAATATCCTCTAACCGTGAACTTATACTTATCACATCTCTCCTGATATCCTGCAGCTCCTCTTTCAACGAAGCAGTAACCTCCTGCAGCATTAGTTTCATTTCGGACCTAGAGGGAAGATTCGCCAAATAGGTATTAATCTTCCGTTCCTGATCCTCCTCTCCTTCACTCGCCGACTCAGAGGAGTCACGCACTGCTCCCCTGTCATCCTCGGCTGGGACCGGCGCCATTTTTGATTGAGCACGCTCCGCTCTTTTCCTAGTAAAGAGCGGCTCTATCTCCTGCTGGTGCATATTTTGCGGCTGTCGCTGCCGCACCGGCATCTGCACCTTGTCCTGCCTGTTTTTGCCCGTTTTCCCCATATCTGCCTATGACACCGGGCCTGCTCCTGCGCTCGCTCTGTGGAGCTCCTAGCTCACGCCGCCATGACACTCAGCGGCTGTTATAAGCTTCTTACTTTTCACTGTAGCCTTTTTCTCTAGAGCTTTGCATTAATACTGTCATACTGTATATATTATACAGTACATTTATATAGCAAAATAATGATTTTTCACTTTTACCTCTTTATCTGTCTAGTAGTGTGAATAAATAATAATTATTTTTTATCCTGTGTTACTGACTTTAACAACTACAGGTATAGGACCTGTTATCCAGAATGCTACTAAGAAATCAATAAAACATTAATTAAACCCAATAGGATTATTTTGCATCCAGTAAGGATTAATTGTATCTTAGTTGGGATCAAGTACAAAGCACTGTTCCATTTTTACAGAGAAAAAGGAAATCAATTTTCAAAATCTAAATTAATTGATTAAAAATGGGGTCTATGGGAGACCGGCTTACCGTAATTAAGAGCTTTCTGGATATTGGGTTTCCGGATAAGGGATCCCATACCTGTACCACATGTATTTGTATCTCTATATATGCATTGTCTGCCTCAGGTGTTTGACTAAAGGAACCATACATGCCAAGATTTATCCATTTGGTCAGATTTTAGAACAAAAATGTAGCCAAAAGAAGCTAATTATTAGCCCTTTGGCTTAAGAATTAGGACCACCTAAAAGGGACATGTAGACACACTCCCAATGGATTAGACTGACCTTGCCTTGATATCTAAGCAAGTTACTGTCATATGTAGATACAGAGACAAATAGGCTGCTGATTCAGTCAAAAGTGGTTAAGATGGCAGCCAATACCCATATGTGGGATGTATTGTCTGCCTCATATTGCTGTTGCCTAATGACTTTGGCCTAACTATTGTTTGAATGGAAAACAATATTTAACTTTGCCAAACCAGGTGAGAAGTGGCCTAAGAATAAATAAACCACCCTCTAAATTTTAACTGCAGGAAAGACAAATTAAATATATATGTACAACCCTTGTAAATAATTTCTGTCTTTATAAAACCTATTGCACATGTTTCAACCTTTTATTATTTGACATCTTTTCCTGGAAATCATTTTGTATTACCCTTTTTGCAGACAAATACATACACACATGCTCCTTTTTAAAGCACTCCCTGTGCTTCCTTCTCCTGGTTTTTGAACTCCTGTGAACCTTTGGCAGAAGGTCAAGGTTTCCATTGTATCTCAAGGCTATAAACATGAAGCCAATACAACCTCCAGAGTACATTTATGGGGTGGATAACAGGGTTTTGGAAGTTGCAGAGACTAACTGGAAAACCTTTGGGCCACATGACCATGTATTTTGCTGGGATTTATGAAACACTTTATTGCCCTAGAGGAAGCATTTTTACATGTGTTTGTGCTTACAGGGAGAGCCTTGTCGCTTTATTTTAGGTTTATTGCATAAGAATCAGAGAGGTGATTGTAGAATCAAAGTAGACAAGAGCAAATGTCTGTGAAAAAATATTAGAAAAAAACTTTTCATCTGCCTGTACCATGCAGGATTGTTCATAAATCAAAAGGTACATGGCTTGCAGGCTTTTCCACACACTCATTGTATTCAGCAATAGCAGTGGATGTTAAAAAATAGCAAATTGAATGTACTAGCTATAGTTTATGAAAAGAGTTTCACTTGTTTTTCCAGTAGAATACTGTATATATCTGATTTCCACAGCATTTAAATACATTTACCTGTATTGAGTTCATTTGTTTCAATTTAATAGCTTTAAAATGCAGAGAAGACTCTTTTTTGGGGCATGCAAGTTTATATAACTAAGTTTGCATTTTAGATAATTCACATGGATAAGTCGGATTTGTCCCTAGCTGCTGCCTGTTGATATAAGGCAGTGTCCTAGACTTCATCCTATTTAAAAAATTACATGGAAGTTGGATGTGTCATTAAACAAAATGGATTACTGGTAACTCCTGCACAATAGAATAAAGGTCTCCATACACCATAAGATCCGCTCGCTTGGCGATGTCACCAAGCGAGCAGATCTTCTCCCGATATCCCCCACCTATGGGTGGGCGATATCGGGAGAATCCAGGGCAATTCGATCGTTTGGCCCTGGGGCCAAACGATCAAATTATAATGACGGGCATAGGTAAAGTCGGTCCGGGGACCGCATCAACGAGCCGATGCGGTCCCCGATCCGACTAGATTTTCTAACCTGCCCGATCGAGATCGGTCGGGCAGGCCCATTGTAAGTGCCCATACACGGGCCGATTAGCTGCCGAATCGGTCCAAGGGACCGATATCGGCAGCTACTATCGGCCCGTGTATGAGAACCTTAAGTCTAGTTTTTTTTCTTTGCCTGCTATTAAATTAACATAATTTTATCAGAATAAATTAATCTATGGGGGGGATTTACTAAGGCACGAACAATTTGAATGCATCCGAATGCGTTTTTTTCGTAATGATCGGTATTTTTGCGACTATTTCGTTGGCGTTGCGACTTTTTTGTAAGACTCGCGGGGCTTTTTCGCCGATTTGCGCGAAATCACACCGCCGCGTGTGCCATCCCACCGGCGACTTACATTGTTGCCGGTGGGATGGCAGGTGCAGGCAACTCGGGGAGATTAGTTGCCCGCGAACAGGGAGTTTTGTTGCGGGCGACTAATCTCCCCATGTGCCAGAGCCCTTAATAGCCCCAACAAAGGAGAGATTAGATCTGGGAGTATTTCTCCTATCCGGCAATGTTGCCTCAGTGTAGGGCCATGGCGTAGAGACAGGCATAGAATAAAACCCTGATCCCTACTCACCCGGAGGACTCATGCTAGAGGTTATCAACCTGAAGGATCAGATATCTACCCAGACTACCTCCACAGGAGTATTGGCTGAAAGGTGTATTTACCCTGCCCAGACTCTACCAAGAGGTGGGACAAACCGGTGTACACCCTTTCTTCTTCCTCAGAGTGTATTATCAAGTATCATCTACCTCTGCTTGTGTGTGAGTATGTGATAACCCTGCATTGCATTGTTTCTGACAATAAACTTGTTCATAGTTCAAGAGCAAGAACCTCTCTGGCGTCCATTTTTCCTGCACTTGCACTACACAGCTACAGTGAGTTGTAGTTCAACTACACCCTCCGCTCTGTCAGGTCTCTTCCACCTAAGCACCATAAGGCCGATCCTAAGAAAGTGAGTCGCTTCATAGCCAAACAAGTGTTACAATACCTTTATTGGTATAACCATAGTAAAATTTCAGAACATTTTGAAAAAGAAACTAAAATGTTTATTTTATTGGTCTGTGTATATCTAGATTTTCAGGTTTGTTATCTATGGCAGTTTGCATGTGCACTCTGCCGTAGATAACAAACCTGTAAATCTAGATATACATGGATCAATAAAATGTTTACCATTTTTGGACCATGGAAAGACATTGAACAATATTAATAAAGGGTGAGAAATTCAGATCTGCAAGTGTTTGCCTGTTTATGGCTTTTGCACCTAAAATGTTCCAGACACCTAAATCTAATAATAATGTGTCTGATCCCAAGGGTGATCTTTTCAGGAATAGCCAACGACAAATTGTTTTTTTAGTGAAGTTTTGGTTCGTTTACACTGATAAAAATGCAATGAGTGTCTTTTGAGGTAGGGACCTCATTTGCAATCTTTGCAGCCATATAGTGAAAAAGGGGCTACAGTCTCTCTGAGAGAAAAGACTTGAGAAGCCACATCGTTTTTGCGTAATGTGCTGTGTAGCAGTGCTCCAGCTGGCATGTAGGTGGGGTGGAGGACAAATTCCTAGCTCACCTTGAAAGGATACAGGTTTTACTTGCCATATCTACAGTTCTCTGCTCCTAAGCAATTATTTTTTTACTCAGTAAAGAGACTGTTCTTAAGAATCGTTGACACTTGAACATTCTATTCATTCTTATGGGATTTTTAGAAGCATATTTATCAAATAACGAACTTCAACTTCCACCCTTATGGTCCCTGTAATTTTCAACCCCACCTCTAGTTTCAGTATTGTACAGGCCGTTCCTAATGTAAAAAAAAAAGTAACCTGAGACTTTGCCTGGGGTGTAATCAACTACAGCTCTTTGGCAGGGAAGATCTGTGCTTCAGGAGATGCCCCAGTAGCTCCCCATCTTCCTTTCTGCTGATTCACTGCACATGCTCTGTGCTGCTGTCAGTCACCTGAGCTTGGGGGCGGACACACAATACACTGTATATAGAATATATATGTCACAATAAAAGGCTGATTAGTAATTTAATTAGATTCACATTACATTGCACCTCTAAAACCAGTGAAATCCATACCTGAATTTAATAATCGGCCCTTTAGCATAAGCTTAGCTTCTCAACAGCTGTTCAGACTACACTGAGCATGTGTGTGTCACAGACACTTCTAACAAAAGCCAAGATGGGGGAGTTCCTATGATAACTGGAACATTTATGCTTATGCAATAAGTTCAGTAAATAAAATATGGACTTTCTAGCCATATTCATTGTTAGGGTTTAGTTCTCCATTAATGTGTAATTGATCCTATTGTTTCCATTTAATTTCCCCCTATAAAACAATACAGATTTTCTTTTAAAATGTGTTTATTAAAAAAAAAATATATATGAGCATAATGATTTACTAGCAAATCAATGATCAGATAACCCAGTTATTTAATAGTTTTTTTGGAGTCACCATTTAAATGTTTACAATTTCAACTGAGTTGAGTGGCAGGAAAAAACACTGTTGAAAAGGTCAGAAACCAGAGATAAAAAACAGATAAATCCCTGAGCAAGGTATTTTGAATTCTCACCTTTGCATTCTGCAATGTCTGTACATTTTGTACTAAATTAATTCCACACATACCATCTTATCCATTTTTAAAAGTATTTTGCTAAATAATTAAATACACCCTTCAAAATAATTTTTCATTTTTCAGCTATTATTTTTTTTTTTAATTTTCATCTCTACTCTCATCTCTTTACCTACTTATCTTACCATTTTGTGTTATTTTCTGAAATACATTAATATCTTCTTCCTTTTCATGTTTCATTTTCCTTTTTAATTTATTTTGTATGACTTGTCCCCTCCTCTCCATCATTATCATCATCTATTAATGTGCTCTCAAGTAATACAAAATATTGTGACATAAAGGGGATACATTAAAAACCAACAGTTACAACATAAAACAGTGGTATTAGGAGGTCCTGCTTGCAAGAGTTTACAATCTAAAGGGTTATAAACCAAATTACTCATATGGTTGTTGGATAAACTAGTAGTGGTCATTTTTATGGTCAGCTGGCTTTTCGTTATTCAGGGAGGATGAAATAGGTTAATAGGTGAGTTTTTCAGGGAAGGGAAAGTTCAAGGCAGCAAACTATGAAGACAGGCAGAAGCTCAAAAGAAATGCTGGAGTTTGGAATAGAATGAGGTGACGAGAGTAAAAGGGAGGAAACTGTCAGAAGCAATAAATAGGGCTTTAAGTACATTATTGTATAATGGAGTACTGATTCCATTGCTGTCTAGTTTGTCAGCATTGACAGGTGTTCATTGGTGAAACAGTAGATGGAGGAGTTGGTGGGGCCCAGGAGAAGTTAAATGTAGGGATTAAATAGGAGATAACAAAAGAATAGTACAGTCGTGTATCTCATAAAATAGCTCTATTGTAGCAAAAAATCATAAAACTAAAGCATATAAGTCAGAATCAGAATGTAACCTCCTTTACTAGTATTCAGCTTTATGAGAGAATCTTTGAAGGCAGAAATTGATAAGTGTGCTAAGGTTGGGGATTTCAGTAGACAAGTGTGCTAGGTATGCAAGAAACAATGGTGAGAATGCATCATTTGTTCTCTAGATACAGCCCAACTTGAAGGTCAGTTGAGTTGACATTTGAGGTGAATATTTGCTGCCCTAGATATTCTTAAAACTATAAAACAAAGATATTCTCTTATTTTTGTATTTATTAATAGAATAAATGGGGCCCTGGTCAAAGGTTGAACCTTTGAGTGGGGCTAGATCCCAGAAAACAGCTGCACTAGAGGAATTTGCATTTTGTTTGCCTGATAAAAACGCAAATATGCACTGAAGGCTATCCTGATTCTAAAAAATAAAAACTATACTTTTATATATGTGCAAAGCTTCACATATCTGTGCTGGTGCACCTTCATTTTCTGAGGCATATATACAGTACAAATTTTATGGGCCCATCCACTTTTGAATTTTGCCTACAAGAGATATATCTCTATATCAATATCCATGGGTTTAGATCTCATTGTCTATACTCTACAGCTCCTCAGCTCATTCACTGGCAAGTAATGGTTCAATTATGTTTCCAGATGACTCTACTAGGGCAGGTAAATACATTTTTTTACCAGTACATACCAGGCAGTATGCACTGGACAGGAACTATCACTGCATAACAAACTATAATATATAATATGCCCATAATAATGTACATAGTTCTAAAGAAAACTGCAGCATATGTTCAAATATAAATTATAAAGCTGCTGCTGCTTAAAGAGTAACTACTGAATATACAAAATAAGCATTTCATTTGCTTAATTATTACATAGTCAGAATCTGTTAAAAGCATTTTTCTGTGGGAAACTCCCATAAATGTGTATTTATTTTGTTTTTTTTCTAATGTGTACATGAGAATATTTCAAAATATAAAAGATATGGTTTGCTTAATAATTTTAATGGTAACACACAGAACAGGGTGATGGCTGCTCACACAGGTTTATTCCCAGCAGTTTGCTACTTTCCTTTTTTTTTTTCTAGCTTTCAGTTTGTCAGAATGTGCTTAGAGAAGCCATTCTTATCTGTGGAGTTTTAGAGCTCAGCAGTATTAGGGCTCTGGCATACGGGGAGATGCTGTTATTCTCACTGCGGCGATTAGTCGCCGCAATCAGATTTTTAAAAACCACGACGACTAATCACCCCATCTGTCTTCACCCTTAAGGGCTCTGGCATACGGGGAAATGCCATCCCACCGGCGAAAATGTAAATCGCCGGTGGGATGGCATACGCGGCGGCGCGATTTCCCTGAAATCGCGGAAGTTTCCTCTCCATGCAACTTCCGCAATTTCAGGGAAATTTTCAGGGATTAGTCGCCCGTGAACAGGGAGATTTGTCGCGGGCGACTAATCTCCCCGTGTGCCAGAGCCCTTAAGGGTGAAGACAGATGGGGTGATTAGTCGTCCTGATTGCGGCGACTAATCGCCACAGTGAGAATAACAGCAGTTTGCTCCACATAGCATACAGTATTTCCATTGTGGCGATTTGTATGTTTCTGTATGGAATTCATTGCCGCTGCGATCGGACTTGGCGACTTGCCCAGTCTGTCTTCGTCCTAAGGGTCTCTGACACCCCTCTGAACCCTTAATTGCCACTATAAATGCAGGGATTAACAGGTCAGTATAAAATGCCAACAATCAGACGAGTAGATTAAAAAAAACAAGGAGAGAAGGACTGCATTGGTCCTTTAAGTACATCTGAATAGGCCCAAATTATGATACAATTGTTGGCCCAGGGGCCAATTTGGTCAGGCACATGGATAGCCATATGTAAGATTCACCTATTTGCAAACCACACCAAACAAGTATCTTTACGTGTGGTGGCCAAACTTTTGCTATTGTGAAAGTTAATAACAATAGTGTGCCATGAGAAAACATTGTGATACAGATATCTTTACTTAATTCAAATAAATGCTTCTTTGGGCCAACAATTGTTGCAGAGCAATAAAGAGTAAAAAAAGATTTCAAGGCGGAGTGTAATCAAAGGCTGACTAAGTTTATTAGACATTGGCTGTGGGAAGCTTTTGTTTTGGTTTGTTTGCACAGGCTTGGCTTTATAGAGTACATTATAGAACGATGCACTGAAGCACAGGTACAGTCTTGTTCTACTAGTGTCATTTTCATGTATTTTAATTCACAGTTTTTCCTTTTCTTCTGTTTGGAATTTCCCTTTAGTTCTAATAATATCATTTCCGTGAATCCGTTATCTGTATGTGTATATTTGTTGGGGGGGGGGGGGAAATATCACAAGATTCAGCATTTCTGCCAGTTTTGCCCTGTGGGGCCTATAGAACACGACAAAAGGCGCAGCACATTTGAAGCAGCAAACATAAAAGGCCCACATTGTCTACCTGCTACAAAATTTCCTCTTTTGATTAGATCTGTGTGTGGATAGGTTACACCTTTCCGTCATTACAAGAGAATGCACGATACTTGCAAAAGCTTTTGCCAATGATATTCTCCAGATATGATAGTTGTTTATTTGAGAGATGTTTAAATAGATCTTATTTAAAGGGGTAGTTCACCTTTAAATGAACTGTTACTATAATGTAGACATTGACATTCCAAGCATTTGAAATTGGTCTTTATTTTCTACGGTTTTCCAGTTTTTGTTCAGTGGCTCTCCAGTTTGGAATTTCAGCAGCTATCTGGTTGCTAGGGTCTTATTTAACCTAGGAACCAGGCATTGGTTTGAATTAGAGACTGGAATATGAATAGCAGAGGGTCTAAATAGGAAGACAAGTAAAAAAAATTAACAATAACAATGAATCTGTAGCCTCACAGAGAAATTATTATTATTAATAACATTTATTTATAAAGCTCCAACATATTCCGCAGCGCTGTACAATAAGTGGGTTTTATACATTGGACATACAGAGTAACATATAAAGCAATCAATAACCAATACAAGAGGTGAAGAGGGCCCTGCCCAAAAGAGAGTTAGTGAGAGTTGAAATGTGAGCAGATTGTGATCAGAGAGGGGGAGAGGGGAGTTAGTGAAGTTGGAGGTAGAACAACATTTTGTAAATATAAGATCCAGGGAGTTTCCATTAGAGTGAGTGGGGGAGTCAGAGCACAGAGATAACCCAAAGGAGGATGTTAGTGAAAGGAGTTTAGAGACAGCAGGGGCATTAGGATTGTTAACAGGTATGTTAAAGTCACCTAGTACAATGGATGGGGAGTCAGAGGAAAGGAAGTAAGGAAGCCAGGCAGAAAGGTTGTCAAAGAATTGTGAGGTCGGTCCAGGAGGTCGGTATATGACCGCAATGCGAAGTGAAGCAGGGGAGAAGAGCCTAATAGAGTGAACCTCAAATGAAGAAAATGAAAGAGAAGAAGGGGGTGGAAGGACTTTAAATGAATAGCGGGGGGAGAGAAGGAGTCCTACCCCACCCCCTGCCCTGTTTCCAGGTCTGGGAGTGTGAATAAGGTGTAGCATAGAGGTGGTACTGAAAGCCAAAAGAATTGATTAATTTGCCAAGTGAGGAGGTATAGATAGAAAATAGTAAGGGGCCCAGGACAGAGCCTTGAGCAACCCCGACAGAAAGAGGCAGGGGAGAAGACGATTCCCCATTGTAAGAGACACTGAAGGATCGATCTGAGAGATAAGATGAAAACCAAGATAAGGCAGTGTCACGAAGGCCAAGAGAGTGGAGAGAAGAGGGTGATCCACAGTATCAAAAGCAGCAGAGAGATCAAGAAGTATTAGTAGCGAGTAGTATTTTTTGGCTTTAGCCGATAAGAGGTCATTTGTTAGTCGGGTTAGAGCAGTTTCGGTGTAGTGTTGTTGTCTAAAACCAGATTGTAGGGGATCCAGGAGGTTATTGTTAGAGAGGAATAGCGTCAGTCGATTGTAGACTAGGCGCTCGAGCAGTTTGGAGATGAATGGGAGCAGAGAGATAGGTTGGAGGTTAGTAGGATTGGAGGGATCAAGGGAGGGTTTTTTCAGAATAGGAGTTACAATTGCATGTTTCAGTTGGGAGGGAAAGATTCCAGTAGAGAGCGAGAGATTAAATAGATGAGTTAAGGTTTTGATAAGACAGGGGTTGGCATTGCGTAGAAGTTTGGTAGGAATGGGATCAAGAGGGAAGGTAGTAAGGTGGGAGGAAGACAACAGTTTTGAGACTTCCTCTTCAGTCACTGGGGAGAAGGAGCCAAGAAGAGACTGGGTAGCATGTAGGGAGGGAGGTGAATGGTTATGGGGATTAAGTTGTGCAATGTTAATTCGGATGGTGTCAATTTTATTTTTAAAGTGCTCTGGAATGGCTTGAGCAGTGACCGAAGCACATGGAGGGGCGGAGGAGGGGACAGCATACAGTTAAAGGTAGAGAAGAGTTGTGCAGGTTTTTTTAGAGAGGGAGTTAATGAGTGCAGTGAAGTAGGTTTGTTTAGCTTGGCAGAGGGTGGTATTATAGGAGAGCAGAGCAGATTTGTAGCTGCAAAGATCTGACTCTGACTCTTGCACCAGCGGCGCTCAAGTGTACGTGACTGTTTTTGTAGTAGACAGAGGTAGCCTGATTAGGACAAGACAGTTAGGATGTTTGAATGAAGAGAGTCAAAGTAAGAAGAGAGATGTGACGTGTTTAGGGATTGCAGGTCTCGGTATGTGCATGTTTGGGGGACAGCAGAGGGTGTAGAGGGAGTTAGTGAGAGTTGAAATGTGAGCAGATTGTGATCAGAGAGGGGGAAAGGGGAGTTAGTGAAGTTGGAGGTAGAACAACATTTTGTAAATGTAAGATCCAGGGAGTTTCCATTAGAGTGAGTGGGGGAGTCAGAGCACAGAGATAACCCAAAGGAGGATGTTAGTGAAAGGAGTTTAGAGACAGCAGGGGCATTAGGATTGTTAACAGGTATGTTAAAGTCACCTAGTACAATGGATGGGGAATCAGAGGAAAGGAAGTAAGGAAGCCAGGCAGAAAAGTTGTCAAAGAATTGTGAGGTCGGTCCAGGTCGGTATATGACCGCAATGCGAAGTGAAGCAGGGGAGAAGAGCCTAATAGAGTGAACCTCAAATGAAGAAAATGAAAGAGAAGGAGGTGGAAGGACTTTAAATGAATAGCGGGGGGAGAGAAGGAGTCCTATCCCACCCCCCGCCCTGTTTCCAGGTCTGGGAGTGTGAGTAAGGTGTAGCCCCCCAAAGGACAGAGCAGCAGGTGAGGCAGTGTCAGTAGAGGAAAGCCAGGTCTCAGTTATTGCAAATAAGTTAAGTGATTTAGCGATGAAAAGGTCATGGATGGAGGTGAGTTTGTTGCAGATGGAGCGGGAATTCCAGAGGGCACAGGAAATTTGAACAGTGGCTTTGGGTATAGGGGTAAGGTTTCTGTACTTTAAAGGGGTACAGGGTGGGTTTGGTGAACGTGTCCCTAACAGAACAGAGAAATAGTTTTTTGTCTTCCGGGGTCAGTGACCCCCATTTAAAAGCAGGAAGAAGTTAGAAGAGAAAGGCAAACAATTCAAAAACTATAAAAAATAAAAAATGTAGAACAAATAAAAGAATTGCCCATTCTATAACAAACTAAACGTTAACTTAAGGGTGAACCACCCTTTAAAGCTAGCAAAACTTTGTATTGTTTATAGAGTAAAACAAGAAATGGGAAATGCAAAGTGATTGTAGGGATCCATAGGGTTAATATGCCCCTATGGCTTTAAACCATTCAACTTCATTAGTTTATGCTGTTACTGGGCAAAGACTCATGTATCAGTTTAGAGTTTGCCTTATGCCTTATTGGTTATTTGGGTTGACCACACCTCTTGCACTCTCATAGAGTGTTTAGCAGAAGGGTGTGTCTTTCTCTTTGGCTGGCTCTGTGTCTCAGGTGAAGGTCCACTGAGCCTGGGATCAACAGGGCCCCAGTAAAGCCATAATTTACCCTAGAGTCATCACCTACTAGTGAAATCGGGGACATGGACCCCGTGAACGAGAACCAGTTAGATAGTTACTCTTGTCGGGCACTTTCTAGGGAAGTGAAATAGAGAGGGAAGGAAGCAAAAGCAGTTTCGGCACCACCAAGGAAAGTAGCTGTAAGTACCTTTCTATACAGACACTGTTGCCTCAGCATAGGGCCACGGTTAAGACATAGGAGACAGGCAGTATCTAAACCCTGATCCATAGTTGGCTGTACGACTCTTAAAGCTCGAGGTATTCAACCTGAGGACCGAAGTATCTATCCTGACTGCTTCCAAAGGGGTACCAAGCTGACCAGGTGCATTTACCCTGCCCAGACTCTAAAGGTGGTGGGATAAACCGGTATGCATCCTCTCTTTGCTGTCCTCAGAGTACTACTATCATATAACATCTGTATGTGAGTATATGCAATAACCCTGCACATTGATTGTCTTTGACAATAAACCCAGTTCTATTGTTCAACTGCAAGAACATTCTGGTGTCCATTTTTGCTAATCTGCACTGCACACAGCTACAGTGAGTTGTAGTTGCACTACACCCTAGCTCCCTGGTAACTTCCATTTAGTGAAGGCCCATCCTGAAGGACTGAGTCGCATGTACCCCATGCTCTAAACCTATACTAGGCGTGGTTTGACTGTTTTACAGCCAAATAGGGGTTTCATAATTAATAACAAAGTTCCATGATTTGGGTAAATTTTTGGCATGCCATCTTGCTAAAGTTGCTCTTTTAGATATACCTGTACAATGTTCAAAGTGCAGATGAACAGTCTTCACGGGTTGAAAGTCTGAATTGGGAAGCAAATGAGAGTTTGTTCAAGGAAAACAGACATGAAATATTCTTAATGCTTTTTTTAACTATAGCCATAGTCTTGGTGCTATTGCATATCAGCATTTTTGCTGCTTGTGTGTTTTGTCCATGAGATAAGTGTCCAAAAGCACCCATGCACCTCCAACTGACTTGTGGGAACTGCCTGACAGTAGTAGCAGCACAGACAATTCTCAACCGGAAAGTTATCGAATTCTCATTATCAGAAAGAGAACCGCATGTATTTTAGGCTTTCCAATGAAATCAATGGGAGGAATCCAGGGCAGCTTTAGGTGCTTCTTTACTAGCCAAATACACTGGAAGAGAGAGTGACCTGTGTGTCTTATAACAACGTTTCACATATACTTGAAACTTGTTGGAATGATTTCATTTTTAGCTTTTCTATGTTCATCACCACGATCTTACTCCCCACCCTAAGGGCACCCCAATCTGAAATAAGCTTGTGAATGCCCAAAGCATGGTACGTTAAAGGGAACACATATTAGATACCATTTATATACAATATAAATGATATTAAAGATTAACCAATTCTATTAATCCTAGGTTGAAACCCTTAGTTAAATTCAATACAATGATATGCATCTCTTCTGCCCTACCTTATAGCCTAAACACCACCCAGTATTCAGGCAAGGCAACAATGGATCAGAATTTACTTTATTTTTATTGGATGTGGTAATTTCTAGGACCCTTGCTAGGGGCAGAGATACATTTTATTCCACCATAATGTGTGTGGCATGTGCAGCTGGTATAAAAGCATCACCAAAAGAAAATGAATTCTCATAATTCATCTAAATACATCAACTGCATGTGAAATGTGGAAATGTAGCTTCAAGTTGGGCATAAAAGTAGCATTTGTGGGAGATAAGGTGAAAAATGAATTAGGTGGATCTGCTTCCACCTTTTGCAGCAGCTCAATAAATAAAGAGCAAAAAGGTTCTGTATTAGAGCAGCTAAAGGTGCCTTCAGTGGGTTTTATTGTTACAAAGCAGCAACCTCAGGAGCTTTCCTTCTTTTTCTTCCTCCGTCTACACTCCTCTACAGTTATTTTAACTGGGTGACAGTGTGTACAGTGCACCAAACTTTCTGCCAAATTGGAAGAATGCTTTGTGTTACCAGAAGTGGAAAGCGAGCAGCGGTTTTCCCAAATTGGCATTATAATGCCTGAGCTGTTCTTTACAAGACACATTACAAGAGAGATAATTTGTGCAACTGGAAGGTCTTTTCTTTTTCATTATGTTCTGTACTGCTGAAACCGCTTGGATTTTATCAGGGAACAGTAATTACATGTAGTTTTATAAACTTCTAACCAAGCAAAAGGAATGCAAATTGATTACAGTGCTTAGGTTAATGTACTCTATTTTTTTCATTTGAATCCAGTTGCTAGTGAGAAATATGAGCTCTTCCTTTTCTTGTTATTGTAGCCAAGGGCACAGCGTTCTCACAGCTAACAGCTCTATTCAGCTACTGACGTTGCACCTGAGTGAAGCTCAGTCTTCATGTACATGACGGCAAGAAACACACCAAAATCCACAAGGTTTCTCTTAACTTTGTGTTCCCATTTAACAGAAATGTATGTTTATTAAAATGTATTTTCCTGACATAGTCTGTCTATTAAAATCATTGTACATTTACTTTTTCTTTATGCAGAAGCTGTCCTTTAATGGTGATGCAGAGGTCTTTTATAGTTTTCATTAGAAGTTCATGAAGCCAGATCCTATTAGCACACCACTAGAAAAATTGACTTTATACCTAATACTTAAAGGGGAATAACCCCCTTTTTCATCATTGGTTCAAAGAATAGGGCTTTTTTGTTTGGTTTTGTTATTTCTTCAACTAAAAAGGGCAAAACCTGACATTCAAAAATAAAATCACATTCTACTATTGGCACAAACAAATCAAAACAAATCAACAGTCCACTAAAAAGCCCTCTGTATAAACAAACCCTTATATACCCTGAGCTGGCACCTGCATTAAGCTTTGTATTAAAAAGTATTATACACAGGGCTTCTCAGCATTCTGCTTTTTATTATTGTGATATGACTTTATTTTAGATTTTGTACTGTTTATTACAAGAAATAACAAAAATCATTTACAGTGACAGACTGGGCACCAAGAGCCCATCGGCTGGAGCACTACAACTTTTCTTCTTGATGAAAAAGAACACTGGTATCCCCATGTTTAATGATTAATATAGCCAAGAAGACAATGCTTTTTAAAAAGAAATTGCCTGCTAGATGCCATGTCAGTTCCTTAGAAACTCTCAATGCCATCTCTATATAATTAATTGTGTTTGCTCTCAGCTAGTGATGGGCTGAATAATTCGGCAGGCATGGATTTGTGACAAATTTCCACATTTCGCCATTTGTGGATTATTTATGGGCGACAAAAGTTGGCGTTTAAAAATTTGCTGCGTGACAAAAAATTATCGCTGCATCAAAAAATATTGTATCATGCATAAAGGAAATGACGTGTATCAAAAAAAATGTTGTGCATGACGTTCTTTTGTTTTGGCGTGCATGACAATTTTCTTTACAATGCACCATTTTCGCCGTTTCGCTGATTTTTCGCACTTTCACAAATCTTTTAAGAGATTTGCAAATTTTCCTGCGAAGTGAAATGGGACAGATTCGCTTATCACTACTCTCCGCGTACAAGCCCACTCATGTGGGTACAGACCAAAGGAGACCCAAACAGTTAGCTCCTGTGTTGCCATGCATTGTCACTCAAACATTTACCTTGACATCCACAGAATCACCTGTATGTAAAGGAGGATGAAAGGTGTGCAAGAAAGATTAAAAGCACTATTAGGATTATTACGATATAGACACAATCTATACAGAGGCCAAATGCTTCAGTGCTCATTAGTTATTATTCATACCTAAGATCTATGACTGACTGGAAGCCAGTGCAGCCTGCCACATGCATTAACACTATTTACCAATCATATATTTAACATAGGAAGGTATGCCTGATTTAGAGCAATTATGTATGTTACAAGAAGTACAAGGCATCTAAAATGCATCATTTTAGGCTTATAATAACAGCACACATAAATGTTAATAGCTGCTACCTGCAGCTGGAAAAATAGATTTCATTCTTTCCTATGAGAGAAAAGAATGCAGAGAGGAAGCAATGCAGCTTACCATAGTAGACATGAAACCTGTGTAGCTAATAATCTCCATATGTGACAGTAGCCTTAGCAAGCAAGAATAAACTTGTAAAATGACATGCACATGTAGGGTTGCTAGTGCATGACTTTACAATTAGACAAGAGAAATTCTATTGCATTAAGGCAAATCACTCCCTTTACATAAATAAAATTCATTGCAGCCAGCAGCTTACATCTAATTGCTAAATACAGTATGTGGATCTTATGTACCTTCTGGTTTATATCAGTAAAACTGCACCTCAAATCACGCACAGTTTTCTTATAAAGTATACAACTGCATTACTTTGCTGTCTTTTTCAAATCACTGACTAGAGATGGAGATGTTTTATTATTACAGAGAAAAAGGAAATCATTTTTAAAAATTAGAATTATTTGCTTATAATGGAGTCTACGGCAGATTACCTTCCGTAATTTGGAACTTTCTGGATAATGGATTTCCAGATAACCGATCCCATACCTGTCCTATGTAGAGAATGCTATTCTGAGACAATTTGCAATGTGTCTCCAGGAATATAAATGGGGGGGGGGGCTAAATAGAAAAAAATAAGTAATAAACAGTAACAATAACAATAAAATAGCAACTTTAAAAAACAATCGTTTTTGGCTGCTTCTTTCTGAAGTAGTCAGAAGTTTTCTTGCAAGGCAACGTCAGGCAGCTTCGGAAAACCAAAGCAGTTTTGTATGTTTCCCCACTGAAGATTTACATTATTGCCGGTGGAATGGAAACTAGGACATTTTGTCGCCCGTGGTTGTGCAGATTTATCGCAGGCAGCAAAATGTCCCCTGTGCCACTGTCCTTATGTGAAGTCAACAGTTTTTATATAGAATTCAATGGGTCCTTGTTTTAATATCTCAGTTTCCCATAGTTTTGGAATTTTGCTCTCCTGTGGTTATGTGTGTGTGAAACCCACAATTTGGGCATGTTTGGAATGAAAAAACAGGTCCAGAGCACAAGTTCTGGGGTGGCATCAAAACTTAAGACGTGCCTGCTCCTTCGGTGACATCATTAAGTTGGGTGTTAGTAATAAAAATTCCCAAGGATTCAAGTACACAGGCTGGTAATTCTCCCTCAGTACTTTCTTGCAAGATGCAGATTGTATTACATTCCAACAAACTGCAAATAGGTGGGGAAACTAGCTATCACCTCAATGTGTGTAGCATACTGAAACCTCCTTAAATAAATTTCTTATTATGTATATTATATGTATGTAAACATGAACATTCAGTAAGGATGCAACCTTATACCTTGGAGTGTGACCTTTGAAATAATAGCTGTGACCACCTTAAATGATATGCTTACAAATACTTCTAAGTGAATGATTCACTTATAAACTTATAAACTTTTTTTCTTGGAACACCCTCCCACTTTTCCAATTCCTTTCCTAATTCCTTTCAGTCTACTTCCCAAATATTTATTCCATGTTTTAAAATAGGTTTAAGGCATCCGTATGTTAATGTGTGGGTAAAGTTCTTCTCTGTAGGAGCATCCTACACCTCGCATTTGTCCAGACATGATTTTACTATTAGCATAGGTGTGCCTCTATAAAACCCTGCTTCCATCTGTCTCCCATGATGATGGTTGACAATTATTTCTTTTTCAGAAGAAGAATGATAAGTATCATTTAAAGTCATTTTTAGAAACTAAAGTATGTAATTCAGTCTATCAATTATGAGAAATTAGCTAAAGCTGACAGTGTTTTAAAGCTTTTAGGACACTGACCTAAGAAGAGATGAAGAGATTACAAAAGAGAATTTATGACGAATTATTACTTGAGAGGAGGCTTTAGAACTGAATTTACTTTACAAAAGAATAGATTTATGTTAGTCTAACAACCTGTGCGCACAGTGTGTTTCCTTTATGTGACTCATATGATGACCTGCAGCTGGTTAAAGAGAAACAATTGCAAGAGATAATGCAGATTACAATTGTGCAAGCTTATAAAAGGGAAACTTTAATACTGTTGTGAATTTTGCATTCATTTTACACGGCTGTAATTTGCAGTTATGGATGAGAAATTTGCCAGTGTAATTTTAAAACCCACGTGAAGGGTTTTTCTCAGCGACTTCAGCTTGTGTATTTGTATATACAAAATCTCTTACACTACACCACACAAGGTGGTGTGCACCAATATACCAAACTTAATTCAACATAAGAAAGTTTGTAGGACAAAGTTTTTAGGGCAGGATTTCCTGACATTTGGCACCCCTGGTGATTGAAACTTTCCTTCTATAATCTTTCCACATATGACTTGTAAGCTTAATGATCCCTGTATGAGACTAAAATTACAACCTCTGAGAATCATGTAGATTCATTCAGACCCATGTGGACACCCACCTGGGAGGCCAAATCAGGAAGGCAACCTCACCAAACAAGCTAATCTTTACATGTATAGACAACTTTAGGGTAATGTCGCACAAAGCATTTTTGATATGTTGGATATATATATGGCTATATTGCCCGTTCCTAAGGTGGCTATACACGCTACAATTACGATCTTTCCCGTGACCATTGGTCATAGGAAGTATGGTGTGTCCACTCTACTAAAGTTAAAAGTTGAATCGTCAGATAAGCAGGTAAAAACAAAAGGAATTCTTTACGTTACGATGTTCGTACACCTTTAAAGATCAAAATTTAAAGTCCTGTCCAATCGACAAGGTTTTTACCGACCTCGCCTCCCACCTTACACACACCAATTATCTTATGAAACTTTACATTTAACCAAAATCAATTAACAGTTACAAATGGATAGGGGGAGGGCCCTGCACATGAGAGCTTACAGTCTAGGAAAGAGAGGAATGAGACACATGGTGAGGGTAACCAGCGTGACTGTAGGCTTCCTAGTGGTTAGTATAGTGATGATAACATTTAATTAGTTTGCATTATTGAGTTATATAAACTTTTAACTTATTAAAGTTATATTAACTTTATATATAAACTTTATATAGCCAGAGTGAGTCAGAGTTGAGACATCATTCTACTGACAGATGTCAGTAGTGTGTTTGTAAAATAATTTTAAGGGTGGCAGGAGAATCAGAAATGTGTTGTCCTTGTTCCTTTAAGTGTGTCTTTTGTGGAGAGTCCATGACCTGACACATAGGCCAGTAAGTGGATGGATCGGAAGGGAGACTTATTGCTCTTTAACTCATAAGCACAGTCCTTTCATTTTCCAGTGGGACCACATGTTTTACTATTTGGCACTGATCTTGTCGATCTATGTTTTGTCAGGTTGAGCAGCTACTGTAGCCTATCTGTATTCTATAAACCCTTGCCCTAGATTAATCTACACGATGAGGCCTATTTATCTACATTCTCATTTAGTGGTCTAAGTGGTTTCTAAAAACTTACTTTCTCTACAACCACAAATAGTAACATAGTAAGTTGGGTTGAAAAAAGACATACGTCCATCAAGTTCAACCATAATGCCTATATATAACCTGCCTAACTACTAGTTGATCCAGAGGAAGGCAACAAACCCCATCTGAAGCCTCTCTAATTTGCCGCAGAGGGGAAAAAAATTCCTTCCTGACTCCAAATGCCAGTTATTTATAAAAACAGCCTTTTAAAAAAAGCATGACCAAAAAAAACGGAAAAAATGCAAAAACCTCGACTTTTTCATTTTGTTGCACAAATAAAAGCATAAAAAAAACCCCAAAAACCTCTAAAACCATGAAGCAAAGAAAGATTAGCCAACTCAAAAAGAATAGCTGCCATTGACTTCTACATGACCTTAACAAGTTTTATATGGCATATTTTTACTTTTAGATTTGTCACAGTTTTGACTCATGGCGGAAAGAATGCATTTTTGAGCAAAAATATGAATCTTGAAAAAAAAAACAAAAAAAAAAACGACCTTTAGTAAAAGTGTTTCAAAGTGTCTTTTTAAGTTTTTTTAGGCTTCATTAGTTATTGTCATACAAGTTTAATCATGGATTTACTGATGGCTAAATGACAGAAACATCCTACTCATTTCTACATAGCACTCCCTTATCCCTCTAATGAATATGAATACTGCATTTTAATTAACCCTTAGGATGGGCTTCCAATCTGCCACTTCCTCCATTCTAAAATTTAATTTGCAGTTAATTATGGTGTTCTACAAGGTTACAAAAACCCCCCCTTAACATGTTCTTGATCAGACCTGGGCTTATGCGAGGGGGGTATGTATTAACTAATTATGTTTTGTATATGTAAGTAAAAGAGAGGATACTGTAAGAAAGGTTTGCTGTAAGTTAATTAGCCACTTTAGCACTTAACTATTGAAATATTCAGTTATAAGGAAACCAGGTGATTTTATCACATTTTCATTTAAGTGTATTTTTCTTTAGTTCCAGAAATACTGAAAATATTAAATAAGCATTCAATCATAAATCTTACCCTAAAGGTGCCCATACATGCACCGATATTATAGAACAAAACAGGGTTTCTTATGATATTCAGTGTGTCTATGGTTGGTTGACCAAAGCCTTGGATATTGGTTGTCTCGCCGACTGGATGGATGGAAACTTTTGAGGGGTACAATTCCCATTTTTTCTACCTGTTCTTAACATCAGTGAAGTGTACAATCTTTCTTGCAACCAAAGGTCGTAGGAAAGTTGGTTTTTCTAACGTGTATGGCTACCTTAACTGGCATTTAAACTGGGTCACCATTTGCTGCCCCACCCAGAACCTCTCTTCTTTAGAGTAGTATTAACAAAAAATATTAATATGTATATTTATAAGAAAAGAAATGTTATTATTTAAAAACAAAAAAGGAAAATAACTTTAATGCTCTAGAATTGCTAGCATGTTAGTCCACAGTGTATTTTATCATCACTGTCTCTTTAATTTAAAATGAAATAATCATGCCAGTAGCCATACCCAGATTTATTCACTATTGACTATTTTTATATTCATGTTCCTGCTGCAGACAAATCAAGCTCTTGGTTCGCCTGAAGACTAGAATGTGATCATCGTAAAAACTGAAAAAGCAAGAGCTAGAAAATCGCTCGCCTTAACCATGTTACTCGTGAGGTTTGGCCTTCTGTGACTGCTCTGGTTTTAATAATGTTTCTTTCCTATAAGGCTGAGATTCCAGCAGCATGGCGTGGTGCATACGTGGGCAGTATTACAGAATTTCTCAGGGAAAAAGGGAGATGTTAGTTCTGGCTCTCCGCGCAACTTTTGTATTTTTTTACTTTAGAGTCACGTGAATGCAGTTTGGGTTATGGAAATGAGTTCATGGAGTGTTCAGAGTGTGTGGTGCAGTAGCCAGTTATGTTTCTGGGAATGGAAAATCCAAGTCCTTTCTGTTCCATCAGCTGAGATACTGCATTGGCTAAATCAGCAATAGTCACTCACAACTGTGTCTTCGGGTGCATCCATTAGCTACGTGGCAGAGCGAGCTGGGACACCCAGCAAAGCACTACCTACCCACCCACCTTGTCTGTCCTGCCCTTGGCATGAGCTCTCCGCACTCACAGCAGGCAGCTTACCTGAACTTCCTGTTCAACAGCAAAGGGCAGAAGTCGCTCCCCTGAGCACCCCTGTCCATGGCGCCGGATCCGAATGCACTTCAGGTAAGCTTTTAATGGGATGGTTGGCATCAAATTACAAATTTAAACAGCGTTTTTTCTTTAGTTGCCTCTGGTGTCCTTTTCAGGCATGGAAACTTTGCCAATTGTGCTTACCTGACCTAAACTGATCCCAGTTGTAAGTATTTACCTATGTTATTATTTTTAGGCATGGAGCTTCAGGCTGTCTGTAATGAGTCTCAGACAATCACACAGGGGGTAAGATTTTAAAATTTATGGGAGCATGGGACCAATGATAAAGAGCTTTATGGTAAGTAATTTTACTTTTTTTGCAGGAGTTCAAGATAAAAGGATGTCTGTCTGACATCGCTGGATCATCTGACCAAATGACTGGATGCAATCTACTTTCAAACAATCCATGGCTTCCATGGTTGATGAGGTGACAGAAAAAGTTATGCGCAACATGGATAAGCATAATCCTACTCCTTCTACTACTGCTGGTGAGCAGTGCGAGCTGGATTCCAGATTTTCCAGTGCATTTGTGTCTATTTCAGACAATAATTCAGAAGGTTCTGAAGAGGCTTGTTTCAATATTGAATTTGTGGAGCCTCTTATCAAACATATGAGAGCCACTTTGGATGTGGATATTGCTGATCCCCCTCTGAAAAAAGACAAAATGTTTAAGTCTAGCAGGAAGAAAAATCATACATTCCTGGTTCATGAGGTTATTTCTAACCTTCTTCTTTATGAATGGGAAACTCCAAATAAGAATCAAGACGAATCAGGGCGAATTAAAAAAATGTATCCTTTTGCTGAACAGGAGGTTCGCCACTGGACTTCAGTTTCCAAGGTTGATGTTTCATCACAAGAGTCGCCAGGTATACCACCTTGTCTGCTGAAGAAGGTGTATCTCTCAGAGATGTGATGGAGAGAAGACAGGATGCCACACTCAGGAAGCTGTATTTGATGGAGGGAATGGCATGCAAAACCTAGGTGGCCATAACTTCATTGGCTAGTGCCAACAACATCTGGCTTTCCGATATTGAAAGTGCTCACAAGTCAGGTGTGGAGAGAGAGAAGATACTGATGCTTATTCAAGATGTTAAGATGGTCAATGACTTTACATCTAAAGCTTCTCTTGACAGAGTCAGATTTGCAGCTAAAGCCATGGGTTTCGCAGTTGCTGCTAGAAGAGCTTTATGGTTACGCCATTGGCACGTAGAGTCTCAGTCTAAACACAACTTATGCTTCCTCCCCTTCAAAGGAACTTGTTATTTGGGGAGAAATTGGATCAGATTATATCCAAAGCTTCTGCTGGGAAATCAGCTTTTTTACCCCAAGACAAAAGAGAGAGAAAATCTTTTAGGAATCTTAAACAGTTCTTCCGTGATTCCAAGCAGTACTGACCAGGAAATCCTTTCCAAAGGCAGCCTTCCAGAATTATGATAAGAAAGACCAGAAAACAGATCAAAATCAGCATGAAGGTGTGCAAGCCCCTCTGTCTCTAGTAGGAGTGATTTCAGAAGTGCCTTTGGGAAAGTGTGGGCTCAACATACGGAAGATGCCTGGGTCATCAGCACCATCACAGAAGGATATGCTCTGGAGCTTCATGTCATCAGAAAAAAAACAGATCACCAGATACCATCAAGAAGCTACATTCTGTTCTCTCAGACCTTTTAAAGAAAGGAGTGATTTCAGAAGCGGAGTGGTTTGGAAGAATTTATGGATTCCATCAAAATTGTTTCACATCACATCTGCCGTGGAGATTGGATGGCAAAATAGATCTTGCAGATACTTATCTCCACATTCCCATCTGGAAACCTCACAGAAAGTTTCTCAGATTCTTTATCCTGGGGAAACATTTTCAATATCGGGCCATGCCCCTCGGTCTGTCAACTGCTCCCAGAGCTTTCACCAAAGTGTTAGCTTCTCTTCTAGCTCATCTCAGGCTTATCAGGATCCAGATTTTCGGATACTTGGATGATTTTCTAGTCAAAGCTCAAACAAAGCAACTCCTCCTCAATCATCTTCATATTGCGATCAATACCTTTACGGAATGGGGATGGCTCGTGAATTGGGAGAAATCTGTTCTGAAACCTCCTCAAAAAATCATATTCTTGGGGACTATCATCAACACAAAGGAATTTCACCTCAGTCTTCCTCCAGAGAAAATTCCGGTCATCCAAAATCAGGTGCTATCCATCATTCTCCATTCAATTACCACAGCGAAAGTATGCCAACAAGTCCTAGGAAAACTCAACTCCACCATAGACTCAATCAGATGGGCAAAAATACATACAAGACAACTACAAATAGACTTCCTCAATCAATGGGACAAAGATCATTCGAGGGATTTTCAGACAAATTCATCAGAACACATCATC
Source organism: Xenopus tropicalis (assembly GCF_000004195.4). Lineage (NCBI taxonomy): Eukaryota > Metazoa > Chordata > Amphibia > Anura > Pipidae > Xenopus > Xenopus tropicalis. Next base: position 37,217,637 of record NC_030685.2, read on the forward strand.
AACTCTCTGAATTGGTGGATGGAGAACCAAAAGTCCTAGTGTCCCTAACACCTCTATCGTGGGAGATCATTACCATGGATGCCAGCCTCAAAGGTTGGGGAGCACATTAAAGGGGACTCACCTGCCAAGGGACTTGGAAAACACAAGAAGTAAAAAAGTCATCCAATTGGAAAGAACTGAAAGCAGTTCTTCAGAGCCTGCTGTACTTTCATCCTCTAATATTGGAAAAAGAGGTTCTCATCAAGTCAGAAAACCGGACTACAGTCAGTTACATAAACAAACAGGGAGGCACCAATTCTACAAGTTTATTGAACACGACCACAATTATTTTGACATGGGCAGAAAAGAATCTGAAATATCTGGCTGCCTGTTACATCCCAGGAGCCCAGAATCAGCTAGCTGATCGACTCAGCAGAAGATTTTCTGCAAAAGTGGAATGGGAATTCAGTTAGGAAGTATTCAAGATGATTTCCAACAAATTTCCAGAACAAGAAAATTCCAGTGTTCTGTTCTTGGAAGCAAGACAAAAGAACCATATTCTGGGATGCCTTGATTGTTCCATGGTTCCATGGACTTGATTAATTATTCCATGGTGGCCCAGAAGACCCTGGTTTCCACTGCTATTTCAGATGGCTCAAGACAAACCACTTCATCATCCAATCTCCAAAGATCTTCTCTAACAGGGATCTCTTTTCCATCCAAATCCAGACACTTACAGCATGGAAGTTGAAAGGAGCCAGCTGAGTCAGCAAGGAATTTCCAATAAAGCTATCTCTACCATTCTGGCTTCAAAAAAACCTTCAACACATTTCAAATACTCCAGTAGTGTTTGGGATGTTTTTTCCAATTGGTGTTCTTCTGGAGATATTGACCCGTTCGGTGCCTCCGTCAGTCCTTTGATTGAATTTCTTCCAGAAGAAGAAGATCGCAATCTCAGCATTTCTACGCTCAAGGGACAAGTCACAGCCATCTCTTTATTCTTCAATGTTGTTTGGGCCAAAAATCCTTTGGTTAAAAATTTTTTGCACGGGTCTTAACAAAATACGACCTGTGTGCAGACAGAAGACTCCACCTTAGGACCTTTCTCTAGTCCTTGATGTCCTGATGGGAGATCCTTTCGAGCCTCTGGAAAAAGTCTCTCTCAAAATGGTATGTCTCAAAACTTCTTTCTTGCTTGCTATCATATCAACCAGAAGAGTTGAAGAAATCCACGCATTATCTATCAAACCATCCAAAATCACCTTTTTTAACATAGAGTGGTTCTTAGAAGGGAGGATAACTTTATACCTAAAGTCTCTTACAAGTTTCATCAGACTCAAGAGCGCATCCTTCTGTCTTTTCATACCAATCCTGAGAATGAACATGAGGAGAGACTGCACACCCTAGATGTGGTTAGGTGCCTTAAAGTTTACCTGGAAAAAACATCTTCTATCAGGAAATCTAATGCTTTGTTGTCACTTTTGCAGGAAAAAATCCAGGAACCAAAGCTTCCAAAAGTTCCATTGCTAGATGGATTAAGGAATGCATCCAGATTGCGTACTCATTACAGACAGCCCCGATTTCAGGGCTAAAAGCACATTCTACAAGAGGGATGGTGGCATCCTGGGCATTCTGGGCCCAGGTTTCTTCGGAAGAAATCTGCAGAGCTGCTACGTGGTCTTCTCTTTGTACCTTTTCTAAACATTACAAGTTTGACACTTTTGCTTCTGACCTAGCCTGCTTTGGAAGGGCTATTCTATCTGAGGCTACTGCTAATAAATTGTTACCCTCCCAGTGTAGTAAGCTTAATATGTCCCATTAGTGCTCATTGCCATGTGGAAGGAACAGGAAAACAGAAAATCATATCATACTTACCAAGATTTTCGTTTCCTGGACTGGAACATGGCAGCGGGGCTCTGAGGGAAGAGGAAGTCCTTTATAAAAATGTAATTTCCTGTACCTTCCTCACGGCAGGGGGGGATTAACCCATTAGTGCCCACTGCCATGTTCCAGTCCAGGAAACGCAAATCTCGGTAAGTATATGATTTTCCGTTGTCATATTTTTTCATGCTCCAAGTGCCAGTCAAAAATCCCTGGAGGACAGGCAGACCCTCTCTGCAGATCCTGCTCCAGGGGAGTTTTGCAACATATTGTCCTGCTTGGTAAGTACAATATGGTGACTGATTATTACTCTTCATGGGAAAGGAATTTACTAAATAATGTAAAAATATTCAGCACAATTTGACATCCTTTTTAACCACAATGCAAATGCTCCCTGAGGAAATGAGTCTTACTCATGTTAGGCACTCAATGAGGCAACTCATGTTAGCATTTATTACAAGTTTAGCCTTTGAGTGCTGGCACCATTTGGGGCCATTACAAAGAAAATGGACCATGTTTCCAATATTTACCTTTCATTCTTTAGTTAAGCAAATAAACAGCACATTTTGCAGTTTGGTCTGCATTTTTATTTATTTTTGTTCTAAAATTTCCCAGTAAAAAATTTAAACTGCTGATTCGTATGCTCATTGAGCCTCAGACCAGACATGTATTTAAAGGAGACATATCATATAAACATTTCAGACTGATTTATTGAGAAATTCCCCCAAAACCCCACTAGTCCCGCCCATCTGTTCCACTTCCTGCTGGCTGAATTCTCTGGATGTGCAGGGGAGCCAGCAGCTCTCGGTACATTGCACTGTAGGATAGGAACCAATCAGCAGCTAAGCTGACCTGATAGGGAACTGAAGCCTGTCTTTGGTTGAGTGAGTGCAAGGCTGTGATTGGCTATCCCCCTCCTGCTGTGCTTCTGGCTGGGACTGCCCCCACTCTTCATTTGAAACACAGACAGAGAACTGATAAGATCTATAGGGAGCTCTAATAAAGGGCCCATTTTTGCAAGTATTCAATTTGAGCCCAAAGTAAAACCAGCACCATATATTATTTGTAATTGCCTACAAAATTATTTTTCTCCATTTATCCAATATGTCTCCTTTAAGAATGATATATAAAAAAAAATAGGGCAGGGCCTCAAAAGAAATAATATGTATGTATATGACTTGCCCTGAAAAGATTTTGAGAATTTCTCTACATTTCTGATGTTATGTGACATTTACTTTCACCAGGTATTTAAAAAAAATCCCCAATGTGCAGATAGGATAGTGGTGAGTCATGCAAGGAACTGTTTGGGAGCAAACTAGACAGACTGCAGCGGGACAGAACAGCAGGAACAGGACAAAGGCAAGGGAGGGTGAGAGCAAGGAAAAGCTAAGCTAGGGGCAAGCCACAGCACTCAAGCCAAAATTACCTTAATGCTTCAGCCCGGAAATGAGGTCTAGGGAAGTGTTTAAATAAGGCACAGTTGGCTCAAATTAGCTGTCCTCAAATAACCAATTTGACTTCAGGGATGTTGTAGGAAAGGCAGGTGATGGAGTCAGAATTAGCATTAAGACTGCTGGCTGCTCTTCTGGCCAAATGGTAAAGACAAAGCAGCGAGTAAACAGGAGGTTCCCAGTTCAAAACCTACCAAAGCCTAAAGGTAGCCATACACAGTAAGATTTTCTCACTAGGCAAGGTTGGCAAACAAGCAAATCTTTCCCCAGACAAGCCAACCTTGAGTGGGCGATATAAGGGGATAGGAGAAATTGAGCTGATGTTGTCGCTGATCCGATGAAAAATCAAGCCTGTCTGATTGACATCTGCCCAATTTTTGGCCTGCTATTGGTCGGGGAGGCCTGTTGGAGGGCAACATACATGGGCAGATAAGCTGTTGAGTCGGTTTTAAGGACCCGAATTGGCAGCTGAAATCTGCCCATGTATGGCCAACTTTACACATTTCGATTGTAGCAAGGCACTGTCTTTCTGCATAGCCCATTACACTGTGAGGGCCTAGCAATGGGCATGTGGAGTTCAATAGGAAGATCAGCTTGTATGCCTTGCCTGCTCCTTATTAATAGGACACAAGGTCAGCTCTATAATTACCACATGCCCTGTGGGTACTTTCTGGACCCTGTACACATTGAACTAATATCAGTAGGCTGCTAAAGAGGAGCACATATTGTCCATGTTACTGCAGCCTTTAAATCTTGATTACCCTGTATTTTGAAAATGTACCCTTCATATTTTCTATATAAGTAAAAAGCATACAGGGATAATTGTAGTTTTAGCTGAAGCCCATTTCTCAAGTAGATTTGTACTTTGTGATTCATACAGATCCCACCTGCCAAGCAAACACAGCCCATAATTTAAAAGCTGTTACTCTCTGGTAACACAATCTTATGAAAATCCTGCATAGATGCATTTTCCATGTCTTCTCTCCAGCTTTACTACAGTTTCACATATTTAACACTAGTAAATGTGTTTCGCTTCTGGACAGAATATTAAAAGCATAATTTCTTCAGCTGCAAGTTACACTCCTACAATAAAATTGTTGGTTCAGTAGTGAGAAGAAGAGCTGCTAGACAGGCAGCATTGCTCCAAGAGCATGACTCAGTTAAACCTGGCACACTTTCTAGCAGAGTTGACCAATGAGCTCATTCTTCCTGTTTGACAATAAAAAACTGAGTTCAAGGAGTCTGCATCACAGGAACCCTAGAGCAGGAATGCCGAGCATCTGGGATTTCAGGTGCAGAGTCAGAATAAGGGAAACATTAGGCGTTTGAGCCCAGTACCAATTAAACTGTTATTTTTTACTTTAGTTTTGTTTTTTTCACTAAACAACCTGGCCTTTAGAGTGTGCAATCTGTGTGGCTATATATGCAGCCATAGCTTATCTGTGGAAAGGGGCCTCTACAGTCAAAAACTTGCCCCCAAGCCAGAAATTCAAAAATAAGTACCTGCTTTAAAGCCACTGGGAGCAACATCCAAGAGGTTGGTGAGCACCAAAGGTGGCCTTTATAGGGTTAATCTGATTGTTTGGTAAAACAATCAGATAACAACTTGTACAGCTTTTTTGGCTTTCATAAAAACTGATGTCACGGTGCTTGTTTCTCTGGCAAGTTACATTCCCCACGGGCAATTTATATTATTGCCTGTGGGAAAGCATTTGCAGGATGTAAGTCGCCCTTGGTAGAGCAAATTTAACATCTGCTATAGTCCTAAGAGCAGTGGCAGACGGGGAGATTAGGTGCCCCGCGACAAATCTTCACTACCACGGACGGCTAATCTCCCAGCAATGCCATCCCACCGGCAAGAATGTAAATCGTTGGTGGGATGGCATGCACGTCACTACGATTTCCCAAAGTTGCCTTGAGAGGAAACTCCGGTGACTTCGGGAAATCATAGCGACGCGTATGCCATCCCACTGGCGATTTACATTCTTGTCGGTGGGATGGCATTGCGGGGAAATTGGTCGCCCGCGGTAACGAAAATTTGTTGCAGGGCGACTAATCTCCATGTCTGCCATTGCTCTCCCCATCAGACATTGCCCAAATCAATGATAATTACACTACTGTCACTGAATCCTCCCAGGCTTTGGCTTGGTAGGTGTCCTCATTCCACACATTCCAACACTTTAAATTCTAACCTGTGTCATACAAGATTCCTTTACTCGCAAATTATTTCACATCTTGGCTGTGGCTGCCCCTTCAGAGACAAATTACATATTTCCCCTTAATACAGTATGCTGCTGTTTATTTTATTCTCCTTAATCTCATGCAAATGTAACATCTGCTATAGGGCGGTGACAGCAATGCCATCCCACCGACAATGTAAAACACCAGTGGGATGGCATACGTGTCGCTACGATTTCCGGAAGGCACCAAAGTTTCCTCGGGCGACTTCCAGAAATTGCAGCGCCGCGTATGCCATCCCACTGACGATTTACATTCTTGCCTGTGGGATGGAATTGTGAGGAGATTAGTCGCCAGCGGCAACAAAGATTTGTCGCGGGCAACTAATTTCCCCGTCTGTCACAGTCCTTATTATGACATACACTGTGAATACTAAAATTATTTAGATTATTTTTGTTTCTAAATACTGTAGTGTTCTGCAGCACTGGCTCATTACATGCATGCTTGTGCCCCAACATGGCTGCCTACACTGGGGGCTTCTTCCTGGTGCTACACTCAAAAAACAGTTATGTAAACCTGCTCTAGAGTAGGTTACTTCTCTGGACACTTTTGAAATTGCATTAATATTCCATTTTTAGTTATTTCAGTAATATTAGCAGTTTTAGACTGTATTAGTCAGCGCTGTATTGGTGAGGGTTGGGGGGCATGTTGACATCTTCCCACCTCCTTCCTTACCTGTTTGTCATTTATGCTTGTATGGGCCATACCCTGCCGCAGACAGCCACAGGTGCCATTGCATGGGCTTTCCTCCCCAGTGATGTTACAAGTAGCAATGACTTGTGTTATTATTAGCTATGGAAATTTGAATAATGGTGTTTTACATGGTGGCAACCCCTCTTTAAGATGTTCCTTGGGCTGCAAACATACAGATAACTTTCTTCGAAATGCATGTTCGTGGTGTGAAGGTTTCTATCAAGTGGGTGGAGCAATAATTCTGTCTCCAAAAATAACTAAAAAACAGTGGTTACTGCTTGGTAATACATTATTTAGAGGTTTCGATTTTATCACTTATTTTCCTTATTGGAAAATAAGTATTCAAACCCTTTTTCTGTGCATGTGTTACACATAGGGGCTGATTTATCAAAGTCCAAAGCCTCCTATAGGACTCAATGGCACTCTGCAGCTCCAACCTGGCCAAAGGAAAATCACGATACTAAAGCTTGAATGAATCCAAAACTTTCGTACTCGTTGCAACAAATACGATTTTGTCGCACAAATTGTCGCAAAATATGAAAAAGTTGCAGAAATTAACTAAACTAATTCTAAAACTTAGAAAAAATAGAAATTTTTTGTAATCATACCCAATCGTACATTGATAAATGGGCCCCATTGTGGAGCAACATTTCAGAAACACACAATCACTTATCTGTTATAAAATGTGCTGTTTCCTTACAGCTTTCATAATTTTCAGATGTTTTCATAAATCTACACTCCCAGACTGACAAATAAGTGCTGCTATCCACCTCACTTTTACTGTCCAGCCTATAACACTATCTTAGTCCCCTTTAATTGTTTTTTGTGATTCTTCTTTGGCTCTTTATGTCATCTGTATGCTGCTCAAGAAGTGATGTGGTATCTGAATTATATAAGGTGGATTAACATTTCTCTGTGTATTGATGAGCTTTGTTCCAGTATGCTTGTTTGGATAGCTAAGTAAATGTCATAGTGCAGACATAAATATGTTTCCTGTACAGATACATTTTAACTGACCAGACCAACTGATTTTTCTTATTTATGTCTTATGAACATTCCTAAACACATGATAACACTGTAATGTTTATGAGAATCATGTGCAGATTCTTCTGCAGATAATGCAAGGGCATATATCCCTCCACCCAGAACGTCAGCTCTTGGTTTAAGAAAGGAAACAAAGTAAAGTTATAATCAAATAAAACATAATACAGATAATAATGCTGCACCACCAATGCATCAGGACTATAATGGGCAAAGCAGCTGCTGAGATGTTCAGGAGTATGGGGGGGGGGGGGGGGGGCTGTAATAGCCAAGTGTACAATTTCCCAATGTGTGTGAAAAACAGATCATCTTACTGTTGCTTTGGTGGAGATCTGAAAAGTATTTTCCTGTGTGGGCCATTTGATTTATTCAACAGAACTTGGGTTATGTTTGTAATAAATGGGGAGGGTGCCTAGCATACACAAAGAGATTTTGAACTGTTACTTCTCACATGACGCAAAAACAGACCTTTCCATAGTATTTAGCAAATAGTCAAACTACACTTTAAGACTAAACATCAGGGGAAGCACAAAGAATACAGGTGGCATTAACCCTTTAATGTTCACATTTTAGTTAACTTTTAGTATGATGTAGGAGTAATATTCTCAAAGAATTTAAAAATTGTCTTTATTTTTTATTATTTATGGTATTTTAATTATTTTACTTTTTATTAAGAAACTTTTTAGTTTGGAATTTAACAAGCTATCTGTTTGCAAGGGTCTACATTACCTTGGCAACCAGAGAGTGTTTTGAATAAGACTCTGGGATATTAACAGTACAGGACCTGAATAGAAAGATAAGAATTAAAAAGTAACAATACAATTGTAGCATCACAGAGTAATAGTTTTTTGGCTGCTGGAGTCTGTGACACCCATTTGAAAGCTGGAAGAAGAAGAAAACAAATAATTTAATACAGGTATGGGACCCATTATCCAGAATGCTTGGGACCTGGGGTTTTCCTGATAAGGGTTCTTTCTGTAATTCGGATCTCCTACCATAATTTTGCTAAAAAAACAGTAATTTAAACAGTAATTAAACCCAACAGGATTGTTTTGGCTCCAGTAAGGATTAATTACAGTATATCTTAGTTGGTATCAAGTACAAGGTACTGTTTTATTATTCATTATAGATGGCCTTTCCGTGATTCAGAACTTTCTGGATAATGGGTTTCCAGATAAGGGGTCCAATACCTGTACTATAAAAAAATAAAGAGTAAATACCAGTTGAAAAGTTGTTTAGAATTTGCTATTCTATAACATACTAAAAGTTAACCTCTCTTTATAAGCACATACAGTATTGTCAAAATAGTCCCCCTAGGCATACGATGATCACAGTCACTGTATGAAGGATGAAAGCAAACATTACTGTTGAATCTACCAGAATCCAATTCTAAATCAAACGCTACATTTTGTCTCCTGCTAATTATTGAAGGAAATAATTTTTTAACATTGTGTCCCTAGATTGTTTAGGGTGGACTACTGTCATACAGTTACATTTTCTCCTACAGTACATTTAGGGCCCTGTTTATATTGGGGTGAAGTGATAATGGCTACTGCTTCAGTGCTCTTTACTGGGTTCAGTAAATGCTTGTAAAGTTGTTACACATTTCTTTGCTAATATTCCTAGTGCATTTGTCTTACAGCTTGTGATGTCACAAGTAAATAGGAGAAGTATTCTTAAAGAATAAGTAAACCTTTTTTTTTTTCTATCAGTAAAATTACTTTAAACAGTCTCCAGAATTACCTACCTTTGTCCCAGCATTTTCTCTGACCTGGTTCCTCAGTCAGAAGGTGTTCATTTTCTTTGCTTCCTTGTGCAGAGTGAAGCCCCGCCCCCACTTCCTGTTCAGGTCTCTCATCAAAAAAAAAAAAAAAAACCCTGCTAATGCACTGGCTCCTGCTGCCTCCAGACATGCACAGAAGGCTCTCCACTCCGACAACCTTGTCGAATTGAAGAGAGAACTGAACAGGAAGTAGGGGCGGGGCTTCACTCTGCACAAGGAAGCAAAGAAAAAGAACACCATCTGACTGAGGAACCAGGTCAGAGAGAATGCTGGGACAAAGGTAGGTAATTCTGAAGGCTGTTTAGTTTAATTTTACTCATAGAAAAAAAAAAAGGTTTACTTATTCTTTAATGTGTCATTCATCAGCTTTTTAGGTTTGAGTAACAAATGTGTAATTTTTAGGTGTCTATTAATATTTGCCCCTATTAATTACAGAATAGTTGATCTCCATCTGGAATTCTTCATCCTACATCAATTGTTTTGACTGTTATTTTCTCCTATGTGTCTTGCAACCTCACTGAAGAAAACCATTGTACCTGTCGGCACTCCCCCAGACAGAAGTTTTAGAGATACTTTTTGCTGTAAGCGTAAGCAAAGTTTGCTCCTTTCTACTTCTGGTTTTCACACATTGTATAGGTTATTCATAGTTGAACTAGCTAGTTGTAAGCAGCCTTAAGGTCCTCATACACGGGCTGATTCTAGCTGCCGATATTGGTCCCTTAGACCGATTCGGCAGCTAATTGGCCCGTGTATGGGCGCTACCAACGGGCCTGCCCGACCGATATCTGGCCCGAAATCGGGCAGATCTCGACTGGGCAGGTTAGAAAATCTAGTCAGATCGGGGACCGCATCGGCTCGTTGATGCGGTCCTCAGACCGACTTTGCCTATACTCGTCGTTATAATTTGGGACCAAACGATCGAATTAGCCTGGATTCTCCCAGGTGGGGGATATCAGGAGAAGATCTGCTCGCTTGGTGACATTGCCAAGTGAGCGGATCTGAAGGTGTGTTTAGGGCAATATGAGTTGATTTTTATCTACCAGTTCTGGAGAACTCTGAGATTACACTTCAATCAAGGGTGACAATACAAACTGCCAGTATTAAATTCCCATCTGCCAGATGTTTAACACTCTAGGGGCTAGTAATTAGGGCTTATTTATCAATTTTCAAGTTTGTGAATTTGAGTTTGCTTTTCTAAATTGAAAACACTTACATATCAAATGCTCTCTTATTTATTAATTTGGTAAATTTGTGCAATTAAAAAAACTTGAATATCTTAAATATGCAAGTTTACAAACTCAAATAAAACTTGAAAACTTTAATATTTCAAATTGAAAATATGGCTTGACTTTACCTAGGACAACTCCCATTGACTTTCGCAAACCTTTAGATGGAGAATTTTTTTATTTGAGTATTCTGTTTTTTTGCACCTAATAATACCAGACATTAGAGTTTTTAAACCATAACTCGAATTCATTAGCCCAAAAAAACTTGGATCCTAGAAAAATGATAAAGCTTTCCCCTATGTCTGGATACCAATAATGACACATTGTTGAAAAAGATAGTTTTTTGGTTGTACATTTTTACTGAATTTTTAAACAACAAATACTGTACATCTTATTTGGAAATGTTTTAATCACTCTACCATGCAGGGTATGTGTCAGTAAGCAACATATTCAAAACCATGTTGACTAATCCAGCTGCAATAAGGGAAATTCTACAGACGCAAAATAATATATGGTAGGGGTTGTACAGTCACATACAAATCCTAACACTTCATAAGTGTGATAAGCTTCTATACACCCATCCCACCACACCATCCAATAGCAACTGCCCAGAAATCCACAACCCGAGTGTATCTTTTTTTATAGAGGTTAACTTGTTCAAAAGCATGAGCTGGATAGATTTTACAGGACCCTAGGTCTCTAAGCTCATATGGAAAAAATATTTGCCATGCTTGTGAGATTGGTATACCAAAGCTGAAATATATGGTCTATGAAGTTTTCTTGGAAAAGAAAACATATGGTCTAGTTTCACATATTAGTTTAAGCGATTCAAAAGCATATACAGTGTTTTACTCTTTAGTCTAATACAGATGTTAAACTAGTTGTTTATGGGAATACTGACCAAGCCCTAGTTGAATATATATATTTGTATTTAAACCACTGTTTTTATTCTAAGGTTATGTACAGTGTAAACAGTGAAATGAGATATACATAAATAGCACCACAGATTGACCATACCACAGGATCATTTTAGAAACAGATAATTGGAAAATTGTATAAATATGTTAAAAATTGGGGCAAATGACTCTTATAGTCTGTCTTGCCTTATGCAGCTGTCATTATGGCAATCTATAGCAATGAATATTGTTATTCATCAGAGAGACTGTACGTTGTGTATTTGCCAAGGGAACAGGCAGGAAGAGAAAGATGATCACAGAAGCTAACATAATAAACAGCACCATCACAATTTCAGGGAAAAAAGGTTTGTTACACTGATTTTGAATGTGCACATATCATATTCTTAATAAGGCACACATCAGGTATGTACATCCATATACCAGATTATATCATATTCTTTATTGAATAAAACACCTGACCTCCTTTAAGCCATAAATGTAGTGGCATTCTTGCTCCCTGGATGTCTGGCTTCACCAAGTAGGGGTATCTTGAATAGTAGTTGGAATGCTACTCAAATATATTTAAGATGTTTAGTCAATTCTATTGAGCCACAGGCTGATGTATAATGCACCTCAATAATTCAGGGGAATAAAGTAACTGCAGAAAAAAAAGACACAACTTGTGCAGATTTTTTCCCTTAATTGCTGGAATATTTAAGGAGAAACTCTAATGATTAAACTCGATCCCATTCAATAGCAGTAAAAACGTTGATTACATATAAAAATCACATTGTTCTGTTCACTAAAACAGTGCTGCCAACTGGCGGCCTGAGGCCCCCCACCTGTCTGGCTGCTGTGACTGCTTACCTTTGTGTAAGCTTAAAATGGTATCAGTACGGAGATTAACTGCCCCCCTGCATTGCTCACACCTCAGATTCAGGCTGTAAACCCCTGTACAATAATTTTTTTATTCAGACTTCCTTTTTGCCAAAACGTGTAATCATTAAGTCATTAAGGAAGTCTTCTCACCCCTTCAGTGATGCAATGTGGCATACCACACGGATGACCATATCATAGTAAGATCCAACATTGCCAAACAAGCAGATTTAGCTGTGCATGACCAGTTTAACATTAAGAACAACCCAAGAGTAACCTGTACTCATTATATAATTTTTAATCAAAAGAGACCAAAAATAATCAAAACCCAATAGCAAAAAGTTATAGGAGAAGGAAAGTCATTTTGGCATTTTACTGCCAATAGAGTCACCACATTAGTGCCACCTAGAACACTATATTTATTTTGCAGAAAGCTTTACCATGCCTGAGTAAAGAGCCCTAGAAGCTTTCTCCATTTATTTAAGATAGCAGCTGCCATTTTAGCTTTTGTCTCCGTAGCTTCCTGCTGCAACTTTAGCCATTGGTAGCACACATTCTGATGGGAAGGGGGGCAGGAGAGAGCTGCGCAGACTCTGGCCTGGGAATGAAGGATTTTTCTAGAAGAGGAAGTCAGATATTGAAGAACATGTTTACAAAAAAGGAGAAATGAAATCCTGTGTTTCTTTTGATAGAGGGCTCAGTGCAGCTTTTCTGTAAGTGCTTATGGCTGTATTTACATACCTACATACAGACCTTTCTGATAAAGCTTACTTAGTTTTTACCTTTCTTCTCCTTTAACATCTATTTTCATAATTATGTTTCTTGACAATATTCCCCTAAAATATTTAATGCCTCATCAAATCATATATAAAATATCATGTCCCCTTCAATTCCATCATTTACTGATAACAGGAAACATAGGAATTAACCATAATAATCCTGCTATTTTTTAAGGTCCTAGTTGTAAAATATAAAAAAAGGGGGAATATTCTTTGTTTGGATTTTACCCCTAGAAATGCTCCATGTAAACTAACCAACTACAAGTTATTCATGGATACGATTGCAGGTTAAATCACCCATAATTAAGATGATTTTCTTTTGGATAAATCTCTGAGGAATTAACATTTGTAATCATGTCATCCTGGGGACATCTTGACCAGAAATGGTCCATGGTCGTATAGTAAAAGGTAATAAATAAAGCAGTGGTTACAATTCTTATTGGTCAGTTGGCTCTCCCAGAAGCGAGAGCTTTTCCTAGTGGTTGAGCTGCTGCGCTGGGGGATGAAAGCAAAAACCACAGGCCTGGAGTGGCAGAAGAATCCATGTCCTGGTTAAAGGTGATATCCTTTTCTTTATTTAAAATGTTCTCATTCTCATGGAATATGCACTCCTGTAGTGTTGCTATATATGCCTCCTCCTCCTCTGTGCCAGAGTTTTTTCCCCTGAAGCCATAGTGTTACTTAAATTCCTCTGAGCAAGTCAACCTCTACAGCCATTACAAATTTTCTGCATGTTTGCTGGAACAATTCCCAAGGCAGTGTCAATGCCAATGCCAAAATTACTAGCCATTAATGTTATTGGGTATCTTTTTAAAGCTTACTAAGCAAAAAAAAAAAACCCAGCACTGTTCTCTATTTTATTGCCCACAGTTAAGTACATTAGAGGGGATTATAAACAGATAATGGGGATCTCTTTTCCCATACAAAAAAATCAGAGGCCACCCCTTCAGAATAGAGGAATGGAGCTTCCATTTGAAGCAGCGTAGGTGGTTTTTCACGGTGAGGGCAGTGAGGTTGTGGAATGCCCTTCCTAGTGATGTTGTGATTCTGTTAATGCCTATAAGAGGGGCCTGGATGAGTTCTTGAACAAGCAGAGTATCCAAGGCTATTGTGATACTAAAATCTACAATTCCTTAACATCAGCACACAAACTGAGATTCCCTTCCCTCCCCCTAATTAGGACAGGAGGAACCAATAGCAGAGCAAGAGAAGATATAAGATCCTACCCCCCTGCGGCATGTTTTTTTCCTGTCCTACCTTGGGACAGTGGGACTACTTTTTTTCTTTTCTTGGGGCTCCGTAGTGAGCTTGGGACAAACAGTGAGCTTAGGTTGGTGGTCCTTGTAGATGGGAGCTTCACTAGATCCCATGCTCCCATCTGGTACCAGTTGTGGCTGCATGGAGGAGTTCAGCATGCACTGGTTCACAGGATGCTTAGCTGTAGAGGCCATGTGGGACACTTCTCACTTTGAACGCCGTTCCCCTTCCTGATTTTCTGGCTTTGTGAGGGCCTTGTCTTTAAAGTACTTTTAATAGGCAGCCGTTTCTTTTTTCATGCGCCCAGAAGTGTATTCTGTTGGCTGCGGTCACGCTGTATCTCTAAGGGCTGTGGGACCTGGGGAAGCAATTAAGGTATTGCCGGTTCTTTTGCCTTACTTGTCCCTATTACACTGAATGTATTTTTTAATGTTCCCCTTTTTTTCTGCAGATGTCCAGTCTTAAATGTGTTGGTTACCAAGAGAAATCTGTTCAAATCTGCATTTTTCATGCTTTTCAAGTTGTAAGACTTTTCTTCAAAAATCAAAACTTTTACTTATCTGACTCATTTATCAAAGGATTTACCCACTTTTCAATTTTTCAACACTTCATCTTGGAGCCATCAAAACAATTTTACCTTAAAGGCCAAAGAAACTTATCACACTGCAAATCTATTTTGAAAATAGAGCAACCAAGTAAATGGTTTAATAATAAATATGGGAAAAGTTCCAGAAATATAAAAATATTGACTGCATCTTCTCAGTCTGTCAAAGTCAAGGGTTCAGGTCTGATCCATTTGTCAAAGTCAGGGTTCAGGTCTGTTCCATTTGAGTATTATCTGCTCTTTGGAGTATTACGGCTGTTGCCGAAATGGGATTTACTGTCAGAACCAGGACCTTGGATATTAAGGCAAAGATCTTGGACCAGTACTCCAAAATGTTTGGACAGAACCACGTCATGTGTAACCAGTTCTCAGGGCATTCCCTGCACCTGGGGAAGGCATCACCCCTGTTTGGGTTTATATGGTTTAATATTAGGGAATCATGACTAGGGAGTCATATATGTTCAATGTAGAAATTTGATGTGTAAGAGCTTTCCTTGGCTGACAGTGGTGTCAGGTGTTGCAGCACTGTAGCCCATTTATTTTCAGTCAGAGCAGGTATATCTGTAGTCCATTTGTTGTAGCAGGGAGGTTGCTTCCGTTTTTTTGGAAGGGTTATCTGAAGCTAATTTTCAAGGTTGTGTAGGGGATCAGAGAACTCTGTCCCCTGTTTCTCAGTCTGTGATCTCATCCAGCCTAGCTGCAGCCTGGGGAGGGATCCGGTTGGCTGGCTGCCCCAGTGCACATCTGGGAGAGGTGCGCCTAAGCTTTGGAGCCAAAAATCTAGGGGCGGGGCCAGCAGCTTATAAAGGGAGCCCCTGCTGTTGTTTGCCAGTTCAGAGGAAGACCCAGAGGGAGCAGTTAGCACAAACAGTGTGTGTTCAGACTGGAAAGGATAAAAGTCTGCTGGACTGCCTGGGAATATAAAGTCCTCTGTGGTACTCTGTGTGTGTGTCCCCTGGAGGAACAGGTATTGCAATTGCCTGCTACGTGGGAGCAGCCACCCCTTTTCAACAGGGAAGGTACTCTGGGGCAGGTAGCGCTACCTGGGGGGACTAAAGAGCTCTTGGGGAAGGGACTGAACTGATTTAAGGGTTGGGGGTCTATCTGGATCTAAAGGGATCTGGGCAAGTACAGAGACTGTGCCAGTGTGGGTAGCCCTCCCAAGTTTCCTCAGGAAAGGATTATCAGTCACCCAAAAGCTGTTCTACTGTTTATGTCCAAAAGTTATATAAAGTTTAATATTGCTGCAAACCATGTGTGATTATTCCTAGTGGAAATCCCCTAGAGGTGTGTTCCTCAGTGTCCACTAGGTGGAGGCACTGCGCTGTTCCCAGTTCCCAGTATCAATATTCTTTGAAAACACACATCTCCTGTGAAAATACAGCCCATATTAAGTGAATGTGCCAAGAAAGGGTTACATTTTGGAGGCACTGCTGAGATTCTATTGGGAAGCTGGGAATGTTGGATGAAAGCATGGCTGCACATGAAACCCCACAAACTGTTCGCCAGTGGTGCAATGCTTTGGGAATTAACCCCCGGAAGGTTGCTGTTGTGGGGCCCATGATGCCAAGAGTGAAAGAAGATTTTATTTATGAAATCCTTGATGGGGAGCCCATATTTTTCCGCCCAAGAGTGGCTGCGTCACGGCGAGATTCTGCCGGGGTTCTGCTGAAGGTCCTTATAGAGAGCCCCAGAGAGCTAGACCGTGAGAGGGTTCCCCCTGATATTGATGCGGGAGATGAAGGGCCATGGAGGGTTGTTCTGCCAGATCTGTCTGATGACGCAGATGATTTAACTACTCATGTTGACACCCTTATTTCCCAGTTTGCAGTTACAGCACCGGGAGGTGTGCTGCCCAGTAAGAGACTGTTTGATTCGCCAGCTGAACAGAGTCAAGTAAAGCAAGGTCCATCCGGTGAGAGCGTGGTCTCCAAGGGGAGTCGGCCTAGCTCGGGAGGCCAGCTGGATACCCCTGATATTGTGAGGGCGCTGGGACTACTGACTGACCAACTGACTCAGCTGGCGTGGAATGGTAATTTTAAAAGACTTAAAGTGTTTTCAGGTGCAGATCCGGTACCCTCGGGTGAGGAGTCCTTTGAGAGTTGGAGAGACTTCACTGTGGTGTCCGTGAGAGATTGGACCGGCCCTGAGGCAACCATGAGGAGGAAGATCCTTGAGAGCCTTCGCTGCCCTGCTGTGGATGTGGTAAAATCCTACCTAGTTAGTCACCCTGATGCTACTTCAGGCGACCTGATTGAAGTCCTGGAGGTGACGTTTGGCCCTGTAGCAATTACTACAGAGATGCTCCACAACTTCCACTCTACCTTCCAGAAGGAGAAGGAAGCCCTGTCTGCCTATCTGGTGCGGGTGGAGCAAGGCCTGAGACTGCTGGTGAGTCGTGGGGTAATCCAAAGCTCTGAAATGGATTCCCTGAGGATTCGCCAAATGAGAAGAGGGACTTTAAATAGTGACCCTGTTGCCGTGACGATTAGAGCTTACTACCAGGATACACTAACCCCTGGCTATATGGCTCTGATGGAAAGAGTTCGGCGGGAGGAGGCTGATGCCTATGTGAGGGTGAGTTCCACCCAAGGGCATGCAGAGAAGTCCCCTGCTGATGCAAAGCTGCTGGAGGAAAATAAGAGACTTCGCAAAGAGTTGGAAGAGTTTAAAGCTCAACTGTCTGAGAGAGCCAAAACCCCAACTGAGACGAGGAAACCTCCAACGTGCTACCGGTGTGGCAGGATAGGCCACATACAGCCAAACTGCCCTGTTCCTGATGAGGTTCAGGTCCAGTCTGCACTGTGTAAAGTACGCCGGCGGCATAAGAGACTTCCAGGAAAATGTTACAAGTGCCATGTGATGGGTCATCAGGCCCGGAACTGTAAGACTTACAAAGGCCCAACAGTACAGAAGTCCTACTATGAGCCTTCCATATCTGAAAGTGACTCCCCTGAAGGAGATGAGGGGTTGAGTCAAAGGGAGACCGCTGTGGAGAACCCTGTGGAGTGTTGTACTGTTTCTGAATGTAAGGAGGTAAGGCAAGCGAGGCCGTTGCCGGTTTTTCCTAGGGGAGAATGTAGGGGATCAGAGAACTCTGTCCCCTGTTTCTCAGTCTGTGATCTCATCCAGCCTAGCTACAGCCTGGGGAGGGATCCGGTTGGCTGGCTGCCCCAGTGCACATCTGGGAGAGGTGCGCCTAAGCTTTGGAGCCAAAAATCTAGGGGCGGGGCCAGCAGCTTATAAAGGGAGCCCCTGCTGTTGTTTGCCAGTTCAGAGGAAGACCCAGAGTGAGCAGTTAGCACAAACAGTGTGTGTTCAGACTGGAAAGGATAAAAGTCTGCTGGACTGCCTGGGAATATAAAGTCCTCTGTGGTACTCTGTGTGTGTGTCCCCTGGAGGAACAGGTATTGCAATTGCCTGCTACGTGGGAGCAGCCACCCCTTTTCAACAGGGAAGGTACTCTGGGGCAGGTAGCGCTACCTGGGGGGACTAAAGAGCTCTTGGGGAAGGGACTGAACTGATTTAAGGGTTGGGGGTCTATCTGGATCTAAAGGGATCTGGGCAAGTACAGAGACTGTGCCAGTGTGGGTAGCCCTCCCAAGTTTCCTCAGGAAAGGATTATCAGTCACCCAAAAGCTGTTCTACTGTTTATGTCCAAAAGTTATATAAAGTTTAATATTGCTGCAAACCATGTGTGATTATTCCTAGTGGAAATCCCCTAGAGGTGTGTTCCTCAGTGTCCACTAGGTGGAGGCACTGCGCTGTTCCCAGTTCCCAGTATCAATATTCTTTGAAAACACACATCTCCTGTGAAAATACAGCCCATATTAAGTGAATGTGCCAAGAAAAGGTTACAGTTGTTTACCACTTAGGTCCAGCGGCTATGAATTAGAGTAAGTGTTTTAGCACCTTAAGCATACAGTGGAGGCTACACATTTTGCAAAGTGTATTTGGTCTATTTCAAGGAAATGGCCGTCCGGGTATAGGTCACTTAAGTATTTGATCCAGAATTGGGCCCACATCTGGATGTCTGGTAGACCTTTTAATTGCTGGAGACCTGCATTACACCAAAGTGGGGTATGAGGAAATTGGAGCTGAGCTCCCTTGGCTAGTAGAAGTCTATTTGCAGCAATCCAGGCCTTCAGTATGGTAGACATAGAAATAGTAATGGTTTGGTGTGCCTCCCTATCCCTGTATGGTAGGGCTCTTGGTGTCTCCAGGAATCCCAGTACTGAGGCCTTCAAGCAAGATGCAGGATTGGAGTATGATAATTCAAACCACCATTGTACAGTAACCAGAACAGCCACTCGGTAACAGTGATAACAATCAGGTATAGCAAAAGTCCCGTTGGATATTGAACATTGTAATACAGGGAAACTAATCCTATTTCAGATAAACGGCATAATCAGGGAGTTTAGCTGTTTAAAGAGGGATTTGGGCTGCCATTGTGGGGTGTTCCTAAAGACATAAGAATTTAGGTAGATATTTCATTTTGATAAGATTGGCATTGCCTAGGAGAGACAGTAGGAGCCTTTTATATCATAATAAGGCCAAAGTTATTAGCTTCGTAGTGCTCCATCACCCAAATTCCTAGGCACTGAAACTTGTCTACCCAGGGCAGAGGTAGTTCTTAGCCTCCTGGTCTATAGCAAACGGGGTAGATTTATGTGAGTTTATCGTGAGTCTGGAGTAGGTTCCAAACTTTCTTACAGTAGACTTTGTAAAACTGGGCTGGGATTGTCTAAATATAGCATGTCATTGGCATAGAGGGAGATCTTTTTGTGTATCTTCTCTCTTACACCAAACAATAGTTCCAGTTTGTTTTTAATCAACTACGCTATTGGTTCTATGGCTAAATAGAACAAAAAGGGGGAGAGTGGGCAGTCTATCTGCTTCGTTCATGTGGTTGTCCAGGTCCCTTCTCAGGAGGGAGACATCTTTTTGAAGCTCCATTTTGAAGTCATCCATTATTAGCGACTGTGCAGTTTTTGGCTCACAAATGGCCTCTAGCTCCGCAGCTGATTCTGGGGATATCTTTGTTTTTTGTGGTGAGCCGGCGTTGGCGGTATCCCCCATGTTCATAGGCGCTGTGGAACTGGAGAGGTCCTGGGTCTGTTCCAAGTTGGTGCCTCCACCCTACTGATCTTGCCTTTTTTGTGTGGGCAGTAGCCGTGCTTGAGCTTGCGATGGGCTCTAGAGGTCATAGATAGTGCCCTTAATCTTATTTCGGTATTAGGGCCTGCTACTGGGCTATTAATACCTGATGTAAGAAAGATCTCCTAAAACGCGTCCAATCTGGCACTCTACATGGCTGGGAGGCCATTTTTATCAATACGTGCAGGAGCAGACTTGTTTTTACAATCAGTTATTTAGGGGTTCCTATAAATGATCCAACCCTTGTAGTATTACCTGCATAATGTCCCTTGTTTTGGTAAGCTTTATTTTTAACTTATGGTAGAAGTTTTACTTTCACAGAAAAAAAGATATTAAGCTAAAGAAAGTTTTTAAAAATTATACATTGGTTATTACTATTTGCTTATTGAAACATATAAACCATTATCTTGCCAGATTTGCTTTGTATAAACAAACAAAAAAATAAATAATTCCCTAGATGAATTCAAATTATTATTATTTCTTTTGTTGTGTTCAAATGGCTAGAAATCAATGCTAAAATGTTCTGGCATTGGTCCTTTGAATCTGGAAGGCATTTGTGCTCATAAAGCATCTAAAACTGAGAAATGGGTTCCAGGCTCCCTAAAATAAATCACATTTACTGGCTTTTCATTCCCACAGCTAGTCTGTTTAGTGCAAGAAAGAATTTTGCCTGGATTAAACATCTGTTAAAAGGTGAATGTCTTGATACGAGTAGAATTAAGATAAACTGACAAATGAACCTTACATTTATGATGCTGAACTATTTGTACTTCCTGAAACATTTCACACCTAAGCAAACAAAGCCTGTATAGTGAATGTCTGTTTTAGTCAAGCTTGAAAGTTCTAAATCTTATTTCCCTCATAGCTCAGTGCCAGGTACAAAGACGAGTGATGATACACTCTGTAAAACACATCTTCTTTTAACAAGGCCTTTCTTGTATACACTGTAAAGCTATGGCCAGTGCTAGAGAGCTATGCATCATTTTTCTCAGTTACGGTACCAGTACCACCACACATAATTAGGAAAGTCCTATAAAGACCTAAAAGAGTAAATGTAAAAGAATGTTCTAAAAGATTATACAGGTATAAGATCCATTATCAAGAAACTTATTATCCAGAAAGCTCAATATTACTGAAAAGTCATCTCCCATAGACACCATTTTAATCAAATAATTCAAATTTTAAAAAATTATTTATTTTTTGCTGTAATATTAAACCAGTTCCTTGTACTTGAACCCAGCTAATATATAATTAAGTGGAGGCAAAACAATCCTATTGGGTTTAATTCATGTTATGTGATTTTTTAGTAGTCTTAATGTAAGGAGATCCAAATTATGGAAAGACCTCTTGTCCAGAAAACCCCTGGTCCTGAGCATTCTAGATAACAGGTCCCATGCCTGTATTGTGATTTCTAAAAATGTTGAAGACCATCCCACATTATAGATTAAGTAAAGTAAAAAAAGTTAAGTAAAATTTTAAAGGGTATGTCACGCAAAAAGTACTTTTTTGTTGTTGAATATTGTAAGAAAATATAATTCCGAGCAACATTCCAATATTCTCATGTATAATTACACATTTTCAATGGCATTAATGTTATTTGTAAATGTTATTAACATATATTGGAAAGTGGTTGAATTACATTTCCTTGTATTATACAAAAATAGTTTTTGGATGGATGGCTTTAGTTTTTGTAATTTAAAAATTACACTGTTTACATAGCAAATAATTCACTCTACCGTTTAACATTTTATTCTTGAATCAACAATTGTATTTTTTTAGTTGTAATATTGGTGTGTAGGCAGCTCATCTTCAGAATAAGCCAGCGCTACTCATTAGAACTTCTTTCAGATAACCTATTGTTTCTCCTACTCCCATGTATCTGGAGGATTCCCAAGCCAGACTAGGATTTCTTACTATTGAGTGCTATTCTGATATCTACTGGGAGCTGCTATCTTGCTACCTTCCCACAGTTCTGCTGAGCGGCTGCTGGGGGGGAAAAGGAGGGGGTGGTATCACTCAAATTTGCAGCTCAGCACTAAAGTGTGACTGAAGTTTATCAGAGCACAAGTCACATGGCTGTGGCACCCTGGGAAATGAATAATGTGGCTAGCCCCATGTTGAATTTTAAAATGAAATATAAAAAATATGTTTGCATTTTGCATCAATGCAGGGTTCTGCTAGAAATGCTCTATTAACTGATGTGTTTTGAAAATAACACTTTTCCCCACGACAGTATTCCTTTGAAGCAGAATGCAATGATGGAAACACTTTGTTACTTCCCATTGGCTACCGCTCTGCTCAGTAAACATGAATGCCAACAGCCCTTCTAACAAAAAGATTGAGAAGCCTTTCCATATACTGTAACCTTCAGGTGAGAAAATGGTTTTATTTTTAAACTGGAACAGAAAAAAATAATGGGGCTCATCTATCAACATTGGGTATATTTGCACTTGGGCAATCATTGATTAGCTCTGTTCTGCCACCTGGAAGAAACACTATGAAAGCAAAAATGAGATTGGTTGTTATTGATTACTGCTAAAATGCAAATTTGCCAGCATTTGATAAATGAGCCCCAGGGAATATATATATAATGTTTTTTTGTACTATAGTAGGAAATCCATCACAATTTTTGAGGGGTTATAGAGTCCCAAGAATTTAACTGTTTCAGGCAAAGCAACTTTTTATTCAGATCATATGGTCCTAAAGTTTAACATTTTATTTCTCTGTTTATGCTTTATATAAACTGGATGAATGGATCGTTACATCTATGAGTCATTTACTCACCACACTCAGGGGGGCATTTACTAATGCTCAATTTTTTCAGATTGAGTTTCTTGATGTCAAAACCCGATTTTGTCGCAGAAAAGAACCCTGTGATTTTGTCCCAATTTTTTTCCCAAAGTCAATGGCAGATGTCCCTTTTACAACTGGAAGATCTTTCTTTGCTTTGTGGGTTTTAGCGGTTTTCAGGTTTTTTTTGTACAATACAAAAAAAAGTTTTTTCGTTTGTGCTTTTTTTCAAGTCAGATCTTTTGATAAATGACTGACATTTGTGGAAATAAGTAAAGTATGTTAATAAATCTCCCTATACAGTTTACAGTAGGTTGAGCACTTTGTTCTCAAACATCTCAAACATACTGTACCATGCATTTAGGTTGAACAGAAAAACAGAGCTGGTTAATCGTAACCTGGGAGTGGAGTAAATGTAATACAACATACAGGGACTCAAGTCATAATATGAAGACATAAATACTTTCTTAACTATTTGACAGTGCTCCATCCAGGAGGAAATCTGCTACATAGCAGTTATAGCACTGTCAGGACGGAGCCTGGGGTAACACTGTGAGTAGGTGTTTGAAGAATAGTAAGAACCAGGCATATAATGACCAGCCATAGTCATTGCGTTAGTCATTCTTTTAAATGAAATTCATATTTTTGCTAATTTGAGAAATTATAAATTGACCCTTTAAGAAAAACAGGAGAACAGCAGATAACCGGAATAGGCTAGAGGTCAGAGGCCAGAGCAGGCAAATAATTTGTAAGCATTTTCGTGATATTTGCGATCTTCAGAAATTTTCGTTTCCAATCCGAATTTTTCCCATTTGGGATTGGAACTCGTGTTTTGATAAATCTGCCCCTAAATCTGTAACTGTGAATCATACATTAAACTAGCTAGTTTGTGTTTGAAATCTCATATGTATTTTTGTGTTAAATTTAAATATGTAAGTTAAATACTAAAACATTTGCATGTAATGGAAATGTAATGCATCTGTGTTAGCTATAATGCTGTGAATACCTTTAAAATACAGCTTAATTGCAAATGCAGCTTTAAAGGACATATAAATGCTAGGCACCCCAGTGAAATAGATCATTAGGCTTTTTCCCCAGGATTATGGGAGCTCTGACCCCTTTAGTGATGGTTGTGCAAGCATGGAGTCATTGTAAAGCACAAGTATGAAGTGTTGGTTCTAAAAAGAGCTGCATAGCAATTTTATTTTTTGTAATAAAGACTGTGTAGGGGTTTGCTAAAATAGGCCCCACAGGATGGATACCCCTAGGATAGGTCCCTGGGAGGGAAACGGTTAAGGTACAATGGGTATAGCCTGGTATATCTATAGTTAATGGGGAGTATCCCCGCAGTTCGGGTTATGGCCACAGGGTGGTGCATAGGCCCATATAAGGGAAACAGCCATGTGCTGGGAGCCATCTTAGTTTGGGAGCCTCTAGAGAGAGGAGCTCCCCTGTGAGTAGTTAGTAGATTTCTTGTGTCAGGTCACTCTAGGAGTGCTATGTAGTAAGGGCACAGTTAGAATGGGCAGAAATAGCCCCTCCAGGAGTGGTAGAGGGAGTAGGCTCCCCCAGCAGTACATCAGCTGGAGTGCAGGGACTCAAGAGTCTAGGTAGGTGGTTAGGCTGCCGCTAGATGGGGTACTACTCTGAGGGTACTTAGTCGTGAGTACCGGGGATGAGTCCTGGAGGTGGTCCGTCTTGGCGTGAGTACCGGGGAGAGCCCTTAGAGAGGGTCTCTTGGCGTAGAGTACCGGGGAGGACATCTATAAGGGATCATCTTGGCGGGAGTACCGATAAGATACCCAACAGGGGTAGGTACTCTAAAGGTTTAAAGGAACAGTAACACCAAAAAATAAAAGAGCTTTATAATAATAAAAATATAATACACTGTTGCCCTGCACTGGTAAAACTGGTGTGTTTGCTACAGTAACACTACTATAATTTATATAATAAGCTGCTGTGTAGCCACGGGGGCAGCCATTCAAGCTGAAAAAAAGGAGAAAAGGCACAGGTTACATAGCAGATAACAGATAAGTTCTGTAGAATACAATAGTGTTTTATCTGTTATCTGCTATGTGCCTGTGCCTTTTCTCCTTTGAATGGCTGCCCCCATGGCTACACAGCAGCTTATTTATATAAATTATAGTAGACTTTCTGAAGTAAACACACAACTTTTACCAGTGCAGGGCAGCAGCACATTATATTTTAGTTACTTTTATACACTTTCATTTTTTGGTGTTACTGTTCCTTTAAGGAAGGAGAGTGTCCCCTGCACTGTGTTTGTATTGCCACTCCTGGAGAGGTCCTGCCTAAATAAACTATCAACTGTTTCATCACAACTGTGTGTTCATCGTGTCTGCCTCAAGGAGCACCTACATACCAGTAAGTGAATGCCCCAGGGAGGGGATTCCCTTTGGGGGTTGTGTGAGGTCTCAGGCAGCACTACACCAAAGTATCAAGTCCCAGGGAGGGAGTTGTAGTTCTCCCATAACAGAGCCCTGGGTGGAGGCACGCCATTTAACAGAGAAATCCCTGCTTCCCCCATAGTCAGCGGGGCTCAGGACTCCTGGAAGCGCCAACCAGATTAATTCAGCAGGTAGTGCCACAACGTTTAATAAGTGGGCTACATTTGGAGGCACTGCTGAGAGTGTGAGCAGGAGCTGCTTAGTAGAAAAGGCCCTAAAGCACCTGAGGCCTAGTGAGACTGTGAACCCTCCCCTCCGTCCGCACTAAATTTGGGCCGCCCTGAACCACATCCCAGGCAGGGGATCTGGTGCGAAACGGAGCTAGGCAGAGGCTCCCAGCCAGTGGAACGCAGGGGCTTTGGCGCCAAGTGCCCAGGAAAGCACGCGAGACTTGAGGCGTGTAGGGGGAGGTGTTGGACTGAGCTACCTAGTAAACGTCACGTGAGATTGCCTGTTCCAATTGGGAACCACAATAAAGTGCGCCAAGAATAAGGGGTGTGGCTTCGTGAGTGACATCACGGGGGCCATTTTGGGAGAGTCAGAAAGTGAGCGCCTGCAGTGAGAAAGCATCGCTACTTTTGTGTGCCCAAAGCGAGTGAGTTTAAAGATGTCGGCCCGTTCAGGAAGCCAGAGAGGGAGTGTAGCTTGCCTACCTGAAAAGCCGGAGGATGGAGTAGCCTATGACGCTGGCTACCGATATGTTTGGTTAGGGTCTTTTGCCGAAAAGACCACATCGGCCGGAGGTTCCACCATGGTGCCGCTGTGCGGTGAGTGCGGGGCGGAAGCCTATTTAGCCCTTAACCAGGCCATGGGGCGTTGCGCACACTGTGGGCACAAGTGCTGGATGGGGCCCCTGAGAGATGAGACCCGTAGAGGGGAGGCCCGACCCAGTGAGGAAGTGATACAGAGGGCCACACTCCCGTTTTGTGCACCCCCATCATACTTCCAAACCTTGAAGATGCGCTTCCCCAACATGGTGTAAAGGCCCAGGGGGCATGTTAAATCCCAAAAGAGGGAACTGTGTTTAAGGGGTGAGTGACACCTACGGTTTTGGTGTGCCCCCAGGAGGGACTTGTCCTTTTCCAAGAAGGAACTGTTGGAGGTGGGTGAGGAATACCCACACTGCAGCCAACCGGCTGGTTGGGAGGCAAGTGCTGCTTCTGTTCAAATTCCCGGAGGGGAGCTTTTGAGTTGACCCAGGAGGGTCCTGCCAGTCAAGAAGGACTGATCCAAGTGCCCACCCGTTGGTGGAGGAAAACCCAAGGTGGGATCACCTTGGGAAATGGACTCCCTCAAGGAGGAGGGGGGTTCAAGAGTATTTACTTTTCTGATAAATAGAGTTTTCAGTTTAAGGGCAATTGGTTGTCCTTGCATTTTTGAACTTGTGTGAAATTTCTCAAGGGACAGAGACTCTTGTGTGGGACTTTTCACAGAGCGGGTGGGACATGTATTATGTGCCTGACCTTTCTTTTCCAGGTAAACCATTGTACCCATGACAGAGCCCAGGTGGGACTGTTGAAGAGTGATGTTAACTTGATGGTAAAAGAATAAGTATTGTGTTTATTTTGTGTCAGCCAGGAGGTGACAATTTTCTTGCAGGGGGAGAATGTAGGGGTTTGCTAAAATAGGCCCCACAGGATGGATACCCCTAGGATAGGTCCCTGGGAGGGAAACGGTTAAGGTACAATGGGTATAGCCTGGTATATCTATAGTTAATGGGGAGTATCCCCGCAGTTCGGGTTATGGCCACAGGGTGGTGCATAGGCCCATATAAGGGAAACAGCCATGTGCTGGGAGCCATCTTAGTTTGGGAGCCTCTAGAGAGAGGAGCTCCCCTGTGAGTAGTTAGTAGATTTCTTGTGTCAGGTCACTCTAGGAGTGCTATGTAGTAAGGGCACAGTTAGAATGGGCAGAAATAGCCCCTCCAGGAGTGGTAGAGGGAGTAGGCTCCCCCAGCAGTACATCAGCTGGAGTGCAGGGACTCAAGAGTCTAGGTAGGTGGTTAGGCTGCCGCTAGATGGGGTACTACTCTGAGGGTACTTAGTCGTGAGTACCGGGGATGAGTCCTGGAGGTGGTCCGTCTTGGCGTGAGTACCGGGGAGAGCCCTTAGAGAGGGTCTCTTGGCGTAGAGTACCGGGGAGGACATCTATAAGGGATCATCTTGGCGGGAGTACCGATAAGATACCCAACAGGGGTAGGTACTCTAAAGGTTTAAGGAAGGAGAGTGTCCCCTGCACTGTGTTTGTATTGCCACTCCTGGAGAGGTCCTGCCTAAATAAACTATCAACTGTTTCATCACAACTGTGTGTTCATCGTGTCTGCCTCAAGGAGCACCTACATACCAGTAAGTGAATGCCCCAGGGAGGGGATTCCCTTTGGGGGTTGTGTGAGGTCTCAGGCAGCACTACACCAAAGTATCAAGTCCCAGGGAGGGAGTTGTAGTTCTCCCATAACAGAGCCCTGGGTGGAGGCACGCCATTTAACAGAGAAATCCCTGCTTCCCCCATAGTCAGCGGGGCTCAGGACTCCTGGAAGCGCCAACCAGATTAATTCAGCAGGTAGTGCCACAACGTTTAATAAGTGGGCTACAACTGCTTTGCAAGTCTCTGAAGTGTAATGAATAAGAGCATTGCTTATTTGTTTTTATGGAGGTCTGTGAAATAAAATGGTCCTCTGAGTTCTGCAACAAGATGATAATTTTTTTTGTGAAAAATTTGAAGTAGGCCATAAGGCTAAATGCATAACTGTAGCTGGTCCTGTGGATAAATAAATGCGATTTCAAAGTGGGTAAACATGACATTTTTTTTTTTTAATTCTTTATTTTGATTTTCACAAAAAAGGGGGGGGGGAGGGGTACAGCAGGAAAAGGGTGGGGAAGGGGGAAAACATATGACATTTTAAACAATGTGGGCATTAAAGAAGTCTGGAATATTCAAATGCAAAGGATATATGAACTAAAAAATATGTTAGGAAATAGTCTGGTTCCCTGCAAACAGCTAGGCAACCAACATGTGACTAGTTAGGTGTAATATACCCTGTGGGTTACATTATGTCAGAAGGCATACAAAGATTGAATGAGTGCACCAATTACAAATTAAAGGTACATTTGAAGAAGGTTCCTCACAGCAGCTCTTGGCAAAACACTTTTTGGAGCATCAGCTCTGAGCTGAATCAATTAGACGTATTGTTTGCAATGGAACAAGGGAAATAAATCCCTAAGGGGTTAATTATCCTTTACTAATACTCAGAGGGGAGTCTGTCTGCATCCAACGGTGGATTCTGTTATGAATTAAGGGTTTTCATCCAAGGAACAGATGTCACAGGAATTTGAATCATCTCAGTTTCATAACCATTGTTACTGAATAAAACTTACATACACAAAAAATCACACATCCCAAGGTTTATACAGAAAATCAGATTGCATCAGGGTGTGTGTCTTAATTGTATATTATATATGCTTCCTTTGTAATCTATTATTTTTATAGTTCAACAGATAATTGAATGCTGAGAGAACACATTACTTCTATCAAATCTATCTACCTACTTATCCCCAAACTCACTATCTGAGTATCCAAGCCCCTTTTTAAGCAAAGGGAATCTGGTCTGTGACATTGGGGGAGTTATAGAGGCAAAATCATGTCTTCCTTCAATACCTGGTTATATAGGTGTAAGTATTTTCTGCATATGGGCTTCTCATGCTTCAGTTTTCTACTAACCCTTCTTCATCTATGATTCACTTACCTCTCACAAACAATCGGTAGGCAAACCCTACACTGTACATCCCTCCTGAGCCACTGGCTTTAGAAGCCATTATCAAGAGCCTATTTGAGCCAGACTTTTCCTCACTGCTGGATCTTTGAATCATTTTTATGTGGTTTTTCTTTCTATAACTGGATAGCCTAACTTTGAGATCTCTTGGTTTTGACACTTGGTCTGGAAGGTCTCAGAATGGCCAATAGAGCTTCTCCTAAAATTTGTCATCCATCAAGGGCAATAAAAAATGAATGAATTATTACCTCAAATTGAATGTTGATGGTCCTACACAACGTTGGTGTAGTTATGAGGTAGTTATTAAGAGATCCTAAATTATATTAGCTATGGAGCTAAAATAGTCTTATTTTAACTACTAATAATTTCTATTAAGGTTCCACCTCTTACAGGATAGAAAGGGTAAGAGGCATGGTGCTATTCTGTCATACCTTCCAATATGAGATTTACGTACTGTTGTGTTGCCAGTAAAAAGCATTTTGGTGGCAACCAGGGAAATAATTGCAAAGAAATAAAAATGTCCAGTGCCTCCATTAGAATCTGAACTCATAAAAGGATTTGAAACAACAGCCAGGTGGACTAACAGCCATTTGAAGCGAGTCTCTAGCTTGATCTGATATGATCTGTAACAAATGGGATATTTTATTATCTGGAATGTTTCATTTTAACACAGATTAATGTTTTAGCAATGGATGGATCTGAGGGCCAGGGGTCTTTTCTTCCTGTTTTTTTTTTCACATAGTTGTTGGTCAAACCACATATCTCCCATACATATAAGGATACAGAGTTCACTGTTGGACATTTGGAAGGTTTTTTGTTAAAGCAATGGGGCCAACCTAACCTGAGCATGGCCAAGGGGGTGATGGTTTAAGTGGACTGAAGGCATATTGCTTTTGTTTCGTGCCTTTGTTATATATACATCTAGTTAAATATGACCAGTAGTGAGATGATCCTGTACATAATTTTCTACCTTTTCTACTTTTGTCTATCCCTAACATACACACACATGTATATACATTGTGGCCTTAATTTAATGTTACCTTAATTTATTGTGTCACCTTACCTTAATTATCTTTGCGATGATACACACTGCACAGCTTTTGCAATACTTATAGCACATATCTTTGCTTCTCTCCTTAAGATGTGTTATCACACACTACTTATTTGTGCTACACACTTTGAATTGTGTCGGTCATGTAATACCTGACCGTCAAGCCCATTTTTATGCCTTATGTTGGTATTGAGCTTTTCCGATTTCTTCTCTCTGATTTCTTCTGCCGTCCGGATATTGCTTCTTTACTTACCTTTCTCTCCTTGTGACCCCATTAGAATTAGGTGGTTTTCTCTGGTTAGATCCAATCTTTTCCCCGCTTCCCATTGTTTTTATTTAATTAAAGCTGGCCATACACGCACCAATAATATCGTACGAAACCTCGTTTCGTACAATATTCGGTGCGTGTATGGCAAGTCAACCGATATCGCAGGAGGCTGCTGATATCGGTCGACTCGGCGATCGGCCAGGTTAAAAGATTTTGATCAGGCGCCATAGAAGGCGCCTGAGCAAAATCTGCCGTCAGTGCTGAATCAGCAGAAGGAGGTAGAAATCCTATTGTTTCTACCTACTTATCTGCCCTGAATGTTAATGGCGGATTTAACGATCTTCTGTGCGACTGATGGTTGCATGAAAGATCACAAATCGCCGTGTGTGGCCACCTTTACACCTTGCTGTTTTTGTTTCATTCTTGGTTTGATAACAATTCCCCCCCCGCTACCCCTTTTACACGTATGTATTTCTGTATATGTTTTATTTACCCAATTTATTTTATACCGATTGGCGGTTTGTAAACAATGTGGGGAGGGTCCTTGGGCCTGAATGTATCACGTCACTGGTTCACGTCATTGTTTGAATTTCCGACCATATATATAGTATTTATGGTTTATTTTCACTAATTGGTGTAACTTTGAGAAAGGCTGGTGTTACCGCTGAAACGTAAGTTCACTCTTGGCAATAAAATGAATCTGTATTTTCTTAAGACCTGCACCCAGGCATACTTTGCTTCTTTTTACTTGAGTGCCTGCTGTTACTGTTTGAGATATATATATATATATAGATATATATATATACAGTGGTGTGAAAAACTATTTGCCCCCTTCCTGATTTCTTATTCTTTTGCATGTTTGTCACACAAAATGTTTCTGATCATCAAACACATTTAACTATTAGTCAAAGATAACACAAGTAAACACAAAATGCAGTTTTTAAATGAGGGTTTTTATTATTTAGGGAGAAAAAAAATCCAAACCTACATGGCCCTGTGTGAAAAAGTAATTGCCCCCTGAACCTAATAACTGGTTGGGCCACCCTTAGCAGCAATAACTGCAATCAAGCCTTTGCGATAACTTGCAACGAGTCTTTTACAGCGCTCTGGAGGAATTTTGGCCCACTCATCTTTGCAGAATTGTTGTAATTCAGCTTTATTTGGGGGTTTTCTAGCATGAACCACCTTTTTAAGGTCATGCCACAACATCTCAATAGGATTCAGGTCAGGACTTTGACTAGGCCACTCCAAAGTCTTCATTTTGTTTTTCTTCAGCCATTCAGAGGTGGATTTGCTGGTGTGTTTTGGGTCATTGTCCTGCTGCAGCACCCAAGATCGCTTCAGCTTGAGTTGACGAACAGATGGCCGGACATTCTCCTTCAGGATTTTTTGGTAGACAGTAGAATTCATGGTTCCATCTATCACAGCAAGCCTTCCAGGTCCTGAAGCAGCAAAACAACCCCAGACCATCACACTACCACCACCATATTTTGCTGTTGGTATGATGTTCTTTTTCTGAAATGCTGTGTTACTTTTACACCAGATGTAACGGGACACGCACCTTTCAAAAAGTTCAACTTTTGTCTCGTCGGTCCACAAGGTATTTTCTCAAAAGTCTTGGCAATCATTGAGATGTTTTTTAGCAAAATTGAGACGAGCCATAATGTTCTTTTTGCTTAAAAGTGGTTTGCGCCTTGGAAATCTGCCATGCAGGCCGTTTTTGCCCAGTCTCTTTCTTATGGTGGAGTCGTGAACACTGACCTTAATTGAGGCAAGTGAGGCCTGCAGTTCTTTAGATGTTGTCCTGGGGTCTTTTGTGGCCTCTCGGATGAGTTGTCTCTGCGCTCTTGGGGTAATTTTGGTCGGCCGGCCACTCCTGGGAAGGTTCCCCACTGTTCCATGTTTTTGCCATTTGTGGATAATGGCTCTCACTGTGGTTCGCTGGAGTCCCAAAGCTTTAGAAATGGCTTTATAACCTTTACCAGACTGATAGATCTCAATTACTTTTGTTCTCATTTGTTCCTGAATTTCTTTGGATCTTGGCATGATGTCTAGCTTTTGAGGTGCTTTTGGTCTACTTCTCTGTGTCAGGTAGCTCCTATTTAAGTGGTTTCTTGATTGAAACAGGTGTGGCAGTAATCAGGCCTGGGGGTGACTACAGAAATTGATATTGAAATTGAAAATTGAAATTGATAAACCACAGTTAAGTTATTTTTTAACAAGGGGGGCAATCACTTTTTCACACAGGGCCATGTAGATTTGGAGTTTTTTTTCTCCCTTAATAACGTAAACCTTCATTTAAAAACTGCATTTTGTGTTTAATTATGTTATCTTTGACTAATAGTTAACGGTTTTTGATGAGCAGAAACATTTAAGTGTGACAAACATGCAAAAGAATAAGAAATCAGGAAGGGGGCAAATAGTTTTTCACACCACTGTATATATATATATATATGTGTGTGTAAACACAACAGAATTCAGTCAGAGAAAGATATACTGCCCTCTGGTGTGTAGATAAACAGCAACATACTTGTGATCTGTTTATGCACATAGAAAAAAGACCAAATCCATCAAGTCCATACATCTATACACTTACATACTGTACATAAGCTATATATACCAATATCGATACTTATTGTAGATTTTAGTATCCTAGTAGCCTTGAATATTATGCTTGTTCAGCAATTCATCCATACCCCTCTTAAAGACATTAACAGAATCTGCCATCACAACATCACTTAGAAGGGTTCCCCAACCTCACTGCCCTCACTTTGTAAACCACCTACGCAGCTTCAAATAAAAGCTCAGTTTCTCCAATCTAAAGGGGTGACCTCTGGTGCGCTGATTATTTTTATGGGAAAAAGAATTCCCCCTATCTGTCTATAATCCCCTCTAGTGTACTTTTACAGAGTAATCATGTCCCATCGCAAGCGCCTTTTTTTCCAGAGCATTCAACCCCAACCGTCTGAACTTATAGTTTCTTCCATCCCCTTTACGAATTTAGTTGCACATCTCTGCACTCTCTCCAGCTTTTAATATCCTTCTTAAGGACTGGAGCACAAAACTGCACTGCATCCTCATGGTGAGGCCTCACCAGAGACTTATAAAAAAGCTAAATTATGTTTTCATCCCTTAAGTCAATGCCCATTTTAATGCAAGACAGCACTTTATTTTCAGTAGCCACTGAATGACAATGCCTGAATCCCCAGATCCTTCTTAATTAAGGATTCCCCCCAACACACTACCATTTAGTGTGTACAATTTAAATTGTGCATAACTTTGCACTTTTCAACATTGCACCTCATTTTCCAGTCTGCTACCCAGTTTTCCAGCTTTGTCAAATTGCTCTGTAAAGCAACAGCATCCTGCAAGGAACTTATAGTTTTGCACATTTTAGTATTGTCAGCAAAAATAGAAACAGTACTTTCAATACCCACCTCAATGTCATTATGTTTTTCATTACAATTCACTGCAATATGGAAAATAGGGCGCATTCACAATGCTCCCCGTGGTAGCCCAGCTTTAACTGTGTATGACAAGTGTCCATGTATGCCATGAGCCTTAAAGAAATGGGGCCACAGTTCCTTTAGTTCTGTAGATGACAGCTGTGTGCCTACATGTGTGCCTACACCTTAGTGCTGGTTGGATACTAGACTGTGATATTGTCTTTTGATTAATGCTGTTTACATATTTTGAGCATCTGGTACATGAAGATAGATTATTATGGTATGAAGACCTATTGGGGACAGAAACTAATGTGAATGATAAACAAACTATGTCAGCGCTTTCTCCAACCTATATATTGTACCTGTAAAAAATGGTAGCCCTAAAAGATTGTTAGGTAATAGAAAAAACATGCAAATAAAAAGTTAAGAGTAATCAAGATAATATGCTGGGTGTGTACAGAAAGAAAGGCTTTGAACATTAATTAATAGAATTCTGTGCTTTATCTGTGATCAAAACTGTAATCACAAAGCTTGTAAAAAACAGCACTGCCAAGTGCACATCTGGCAAGATATAATTGGTTTATTACAATGTTAATGATACTTGCCAAATGTGTTACTTTGTAGCAGATCTTTCACACTGGACCATACATCATAGTTTTCAAAGGAACATTTTCTTTTAAAAAAAAATATATAAATATCTACTGGACTAAATGGCATTGTTATAAGCAAAAATGCACTTCCCCTTGGCTGCAGTGGGGATAAGAAATCATCATTCTCTTGATTCGGCCGATTCCTGCTGAAATAATCCAAATCTTGGTTGTATCCTGGATTTGGTGCATCCATAGTTTCTGACTACAATTATATTTTAGCTTAAGGTCGCAAAACAAATAATCTTTGTGGAACGAGAGGACAACTTTATTACAGTGGGTCAGGCAACTAGAGGTAAAATCGCTAATCTTGCCACTTCGGCCAGTGCATGTCTGGCATAAAAATTACCCCAGGGAACTTCTTGGACACAACACAATTATGTTTATTTTGTTTCCCAAGTATCCTACTCAAAGTTATTGAAACCAAGAAGCACCGATCCGCAGCAGGGAGAGAGATCAAATCCACCGATCAAGTCCTTGAATGAATGAGTGCCGGCCGGATCGCTTCTGTTTATAGCAACCAGACGCTTGCTAATGGTGCGCGCTCATAGGGGCTGGCTCAGACGGTCTGTTGGAAGGGAAGCATGCCTGCTGAAGAGGGACATGTGCATGCGTCGCCTACAGTCCTGGTCCTAGTGTCTGTGCAGGAGCGATGCATTATGGGAATCCTCTTTACCCAGCTCAGCGTTTTTTTTCTTGTTTGGCTTCTGATCATCTGAACGATCGCAATATGGGGAGACTTAAGGGCACTATTGAGACAACTGAAGGTATGCCTGCAGCTTGAGATTAACTCTTTGGTAGCCTTTCCTTCTCCTTTAAATATTTTTAAAAGCATATATGAAAAGGTAGGAATAATGAATTAATTTGAACTAGTACACAGGATTGTAAATGAGGCTTTAACTCTTTTACTTTGGTAGGTAACCGAAAAGAAAAAAAAATCCCTTTTTTTTATCAAACTCATTAAATATGAGATATTGAAATATACAAGCTATAAAATGCAAACAAAGGTGCTAATAATACATTTCAGTTTTCATGTAATTTGATATGCATGTAAGTTATGTAATCCTTGACATGTTGAATCCAATATAAAGT
The DNA here is from genome assembly GCF_000004195.4 of Xenopus tropicalis. NCBI lineage: Eukaryota > Metazoa > Chordata > Amphibia > Anura > Pipidae > Xenopus > Xenopus tropicalis. The sequence goes on from NC_030685.2 coordinate 37,253,026, forward strand.
CAACAGGAGCTTTCTATACCACAGCTACAAACACTAAGCGAGCACTTCAAATAATTTTAACAAAGGGACTGACAACACATTTCAGTTCTGATGAGATTTGATATGCATGTAATTAAAGATATCTGTGACATGTTGAAGCCTACCATAATGTCAATGAAACTTTATATATGAAAGAAACACAGCCACAAACACTGAGTGAGCACTTGAGGTGAGTTTAAAACCACAAATAAGCAGTTAGTTTAATGTAGTTTGCTCAGTCTTTGCAAGGTAGATAATAAGAAAACCAGTGCACAGATAAGCACCCTGTATAATGGACTCCTGCTAACAAAACAGTCACAACAAAGGGTGAAGGAAGAGGGTTGTATACTGCTAATTATCTACACACATTGAGTAGTTTGAATGTCCCCATTTGCCCTGTTTAGGCAAAAAGTATGGTCAGCACAAGTCCCATTCACTGAACTCATGTTGAACAAAACAGTATAATGCTTAGGGTCCAGCTTTGACCCGGACAGCCTGGTTTTTGGAGGGGCTATCTGGGTCAAAACTGTCTGTTTCTTAATAAGGACAAACAGGACTTCCCCTAATTGAGACAGCGATTGGCCACATCAGTGTCCTGCCCCCGTCACATCATGGTTCTGCCCAAATGTCATTAGCCCTGCCCAGGCTTTATTGCCCCTCCCAGACAAAAAAATAGAACCTGTAAAGCAGGGAATCAAAATTAACCATGAGAGACAATTAAGATTTTCTGACTTCCTCCTTATCAGTGCTTGTCTTAGTAGAATAGGAACCAATATCAATACATGTTGGAATTAGGAAAAAAGTAATTTATATGAGGCAAGTCAAAATCTCATTTTATTCTGTGTCCCTTTCATGTCAGTACAAATGGGATCCACCAAAAAACAGAAGCAGTGGAATAAAAAAAGCAATACTAAGCATGGAGAGAGTACCACAAGGGTCAGATCCTCATGACAACAAAACAAACTGATGCTAAAAGTCATAACCTATCAAGGCTAGTGTCACAGCCATGATACAGGGAAGCTGGTATAACCTATAGCACCTGAAAATGGGAGATAAAGCAAACAAGCCAAAAATAGAGGGGTGATGTGCCCTAGGACATGCTAAGTTAATGAAAAAAAGTGGTACAAAAGCCAAACAATTAAAGGGGAAATACCCTAAACACAAATTACACTTTTTGAAAAGTAAACATAATTTCAAGAAATATACAGCAGTTAAAAAATATGCAGCCTTTTTATGATTTTTAATGTAATAATATGGTTTGGAACAGTTACCTAAGCCAAGCCCCCTCTTCTCCTGCTGATCTGACTAATTTGAGACTCAAAGAAAAAATGGAACAGTAGACGACTGAGGACAGCCAAAAACATGACACCTGGAAAACACAGACGCACACTAGCAGCCACAAACTGATGAAAGAGGGAGATTCTACCTCCCTGTATAACAGGACAGAAAATAACCACGGTGTAGAGGAAGTCAAGCGATCGCATAGTTGCCCGTGTATATGAAATGGAAGGGATGTAGAAGAAGGTATCACCTGCACAGGCAGATGGAGATCACACAGCTGAAGGATGGACACTAAACATTCAAGTGACTCCATCATCTGCCTGCTGAATAAACCTCTTAAACTCTTAACATAGGAAGGTCCTGTTTACCCCCACAAAAGGTGACGGGTACCACAGAGGAAAGCACTCAAACTGACTATAAAGTAAAGCAAAAGAATTTGCATTTAAGTCTTAAATCAGCTTCATTCAAGGAAAGAAAAGCCTGTGACCCCCAATGCAGGCAAAGAAAATATAAGACTTCTGCCAGTCTCCCAAAGCTAATGTCAGCTAAGGTTTCTTGCCATAAACTTTTGGATTGTACCACAATGCCATGCCATCCATCAGGAGGCCCCTGATTTTGTTTCTAGAAATCGAAACACCCATGGATAGACTCTTTGCAGTGAAACAATTGTGACAAATATCTGCCAGCCTACTGCACACAGATTGAGTGTTCTGCACATTGTCCAGTGCCCTTAGCTGAAGTATCCATTGGTCCTTTACACAATCTGCACATATCTACACACATGAAGGTGGCCACAACCTCAGGCAGAGGGGGGGGCAGTCCTGTGAGGATTTGTTAAAAGTTTAAGGCCTCTAGCTGAGGAGAATCAAGCTGCTCCCTGTATGTAGGAGTATTTTGAATGCTGCTATCAACCACATATTTGGCTGCATCTAGGTTTACTTCCCATATACTGTACAGGTGACAACAAGAGTAAATAAATGGAGTCTTCAAAGCCCGGGGCACTTGCTTTATGCACATTGTTAGTTACCCCCCCCCATATAGATTGTAAGCTCTATGGGGCAGGGACCTCCTTCATCTTGTTTCTGACTCTTATTGCAACTGTACCTTGTATTTATTTGTATTTATTGTTGTACTTTGTATTTATCCATTATCTTTAACCCCCTGTTTGTATTAATGTATTCTACTGTACAGGGCTGTGTACATAAGTAGTGCTTTATAAATAAAGATATACATACATACATACATTACCTATGGTGAAAAGAAAATAGACTGAAATGACACTCCTGGGGCACTTAAAATTGACTTACAGAATAAAATTCAGAAGGGGTTTTAATGCTGCTGCATCTGCCACTAAGTTAGGTTTAGTCTTGGTTAATCACAGTATATTTCAGGATCTTCCACAGAATTCTCAGAACTATATATTTATTTTATAGCACAATAAACTATACATTGTATCGCTGGTGTAAGTTCTGAAACCCTGGGCCCCCCTCATCAGCAGCCTCCGTTCTGTCGCTGCACCACTACTAGACGTAGAAGCAAGGGGTCAGTAACGGGACAGAAACCTTCCCACACCCCGCCCAAGAGGGAGGTAGGAGTATATGTAGTTGTGAGCGTGGCTTATCATGTCTACGTTTCAGCACTAAAAATATTTAGACTGCAGTCTTCCAATTTCTCAGCAGTTTCGGAATGTTTGCGAAATCACTAATATAAAATATGTTGTCAGTGAATTGTCAAACATGTCAAAACTTTTTGAACATTGCAAGTCTGCACTGTCTACCATTATCCGTAGTGCACCATCAGCTCTTTATCCAAACACCACATCCTCACACAGTATGTATTATCACCACCTTCACGTGTTCGTCACTCTCTATCCGTGTGTCTTTATTTACCCTCTGTGATCCTCCATAAGCCCCGCCTCTTTCGGTTCCCTCTATTATCTCACCAATCCACTTCCAGCTCTAGCTCTACTTCTTCCATGCGTAATATAGTTATTAAAACGAGGTTTGGTACGCAAAATGATTGGTTGCAAAGACTATATCGGAAGCAGGAAGTGTTTTTCGGTGGCATGGCTGATGTTCCAATAAACGCACCCCAGCGTGAGTTATATATAAAAAAAAAGTAAAAATGTAACGCTTTCACTTGGTTTTGAACTGATTTTTTTAAAATGTATCGATCATTGTTATTTTTTTAATACAGATTGCCCAGGTACTGGCAGTACTGAGGCTGGCAAGAGCTCTGCCTGCCAGGGATGCCCGAATCAATCAATATGCGCGTCAGGAACTATGTCAGGACCAGACCCAGGTAATAACCCCTCAAATTCGTTATCTAGTGACATGCCCAATAGTATCTTTGTCACTACCTAGCATTTCAAATTATATATAATTTTTTCAATAATTTTATTCAATTTCAGAACTTTTACGCGGCGTTGCAACATTTTCTGTCACGTTAGTCATGCAAAATGTATAATTTGGCATTCCTAAGCCAATAAAAATTCACTGGGCAATATAGATTGTAGAATTATCTATGTGTATATGTAGGTGTCTTTAAAATGAGTAGATTCCAACTGAATGTGCCAGTAAATTAGATTAGACAACTTCTCCGTACAATCAACAGTCAAATGGACTAAATGGCTGTCTACCTCTGTATTGTTATATGTGAACTTTAAAAGTTGGATTGCACTTCTGAGTTACCATATTTTTATGGCCAAAGCCTGATTCACTGTATTTCTCTAACAGCTATAGAAGAAATAAAAGAAAAATTGTCATCAGTTAAACACAAGATATTGGTCCTCTCTGGAAAGGGCGGTGTGGGCAAGAGTACATTTAGTGCCCACCTGGCACATGGTTTGGCACAGGATGAGAGCAAAGAGGTGAGTTCCACTTGAGTTTCACTTCAGCTAGCTGGCTACAAACAATAACTTTTCATTTGTATATGTGGTTAACCCTACCATAAAACACAAGGCCTACTGATATGACAATTCAGACAAACTATAATAACAAGAAAAGCAAAAATTAACCTGCTTACACATGCCATGATCCTTTGCTTTTATTATTTAACTTTGGAGAAAACAGCAGAGGTGTAAACAGTATTTTAACAGGGATTTATCTGACCTGCGCCACTCCAGTTTCAGAGCCCTAGCTTGAATTTATATAAATGAATAAAAGGACCACAAGCATCAAATAGTGAAAAAAAATTTGCACATTGACAGGCATGGGATCAGCTTATAAGAACCAATGCTGGTACCAATTATCTAGCCAGTGCTTTCCAACTTATAATAATATATATTATAATAATAACATGTAGTGGCCCAATTATTTTTCTTGCTCTAGGGCCAGATTAAATTCAAATGATGATGATATCATACAGTGAAATCTATGAAGCCTGCAAGCATACATGGGGCCAAAAAAATTCTTTGGATGGCCACTGTGTCAGTGATGCTAAAGCACAATAGCTACTCACTTGCTAATGAGAGATCACATATAATTTCACTTTCCTACCAGTTTCAAAACTATTGACATAATGCTAGTTAAAATATGCATATTCTTGTTTCTGAAGTAATTTTAAGTTAACTGTAATAATACTATTGTGAAATAGCCTCAGCATATGCAAATATCACCTTAGTCAACTAATAGGTTGCAGTCAATTTCTTCACTCCCCACCCCTGACTAATTTTCTGTATCTATCACTCACTATGCAGTGGTCACCTGCCCAGTCCATATGCCAATAGCATTAGTGGTGGACTGCACTGGTTTAGCTCATGAGCCTACATGGTACCTCTGGACCACTTTTACAACATTTTTCAGCCTAGGATCTACCCTTACCATGTTTTCGAGAACATTTCCTGAATGTAGTTTTGTTTTTAAAAACAAAGAAAGTGGAGTTCCTTCCTGCAGCTGAACTGGCAGTCATCGTAGGAAGTTTATCAAGGCTGTGCCAATGCATTGTAAAAATAATAGCTTATTATGATTTCCTTAACATTTAAGCAGGTGCATGTGTTTAAATGTATGTCTTTGTTTTTATACATTGCATAGTGTATAAATTAGTTCAAAAAGTAATAAACAACGTTAGAATCATGGTTGACAAAAGGTTCCTTTTTTTGCAGCACTGTATAAATAAAATTCATATAAACTATTTATATATTTATATTGAGATTTCTAACATTATAGGATAGTAGTTATTTAATGTTGCATTTGGGGAAGCATGTTTTTCTTTACACACACCTCACTTGGACATATTTTTAAGAATAGAGATCCCTACAGTTCATCAGATGGTTTGAACATTTCTCTTTTTACTTTTGCATGATTTTAGGGGCACAGTTTTCAAATGGCGAAAATAGGAGCAGCTCTTTTTTCATCCTGTGATTTATATGGTCTTAGAAATTATACACAAATAGAAACAGAAAAGAGAATTTTTCCTATGGTGAACAGTGGTGAACTGTAGTTTCACTCTGATAAATACACCCCCATGTGCTTTAGTACTGAAGAGATCAGGCTTTGCATGTAAACAGTTCAATGTAAAAATGGTTCTTTAAATAAAATATGTTCCACTCTGGGTTCTCATTAAAGATTGCTATTAGGATAGTTCCATGCTCCTTTTGTTGACTGTTGTAATTTTAGCAACTATCGCTCCCTGCAGCTAGATGTTGACAAGGTAAGGATTGATTGCTTCTACTTTGGACCACTGGGGCTATTGATTGTCATTGTTTTGGTGACTCCTTTCCATCAATTATACGCTGTAAGATAGCCTTTCTGTTTGTTTTTTTGTTTTTTTAATTTTGAATACTGAAGTGATAAGGGCTTTCAAAGCCATGGAGAAATCTCTAAAGCCAACGGAATCTGTAAACTAAACAATTCACTTGAATTTAAAGCAACGTAAGTGGTTTTTCACGTTGAAGACAGTGAGGTTGGGGAATGCCCTTCCTAGTGATGTTGTAATGGCAGACTCTGTTTATGCCGTTAAGAGGGGCTTGGATGAGTTTTTGAATAAGTATAGTATCTAAAGCTGAAATTTACTAAATACTAAAATTTACAGTTAGTATTGATGTTAGTATATATAGCCTATGTATGTAGTGTATAGATAGGCCACTATAGGTTTGTGTGTGCTGGGTTTACTTGGAAGGGTTGAACTGGCATCAGACTTGATGCCAGCTAATATAAACAGTTAATAGCAATAGGACAAAAATGTCTACTAAAATGGCTAATAACAGCAATACAAAAATGTATGCCGCCTTATGAATATTATTTTAAAGATTCTTGCCCGGAAGACCAAAATTCCTTATTTCACAGATCAGGAAATCAATGCTTTTTCTCACTATACCCTCCTCTTATACTACTGTGATGGAATTTTGAAATAAATATTTTATTGGCATTTAAGTTCCCTTACCTACATTTGGTAAAAAAATAAAAAAACAGAGCAATAAAAAAAAAAGTTACAAAGGGATATGGCAAAAGTGGTTGTAACTAATTTGTCCCTATGACACTCACTCATAGTGAGTGCTTGTTGTAAAATGTTAGTACAATATAAATGTATGGTCCATATTGCATCCACTGAATCAAGATGATACCAGTACATGAAGACTTAAGCAGCCCATACACTGCTAAATCCACAGGGGCTCACAGACCCAATAAGTGAGGACTGCATCATTGTACCGCTGTGGTCTTTACTGGATGAAAAAAACAAACCTGCCCAATTGATAGCTGACATACTTACATTGTATAGGTATAGGACCCTTTATCCAGAATGCTCGGGACCAAGGGTATTCTGGATAAGGGATTTTTCCGTAATTTAAACCTCCATACCTTAAGTCTACTAAAAAAATCAATAAAAAATGAATTAAACCCAATAGGATTGTTTTGCATCCAATAAGGGTTATTTATATCTAAGTTGGTATCAATTACAAGGTACTGTTTTATTACTACAGAGAAAAAGGAAATCAGTTTTAAAATTCTGAATTATTTGATTAAAATGGAGTCTATGGGAGACAGGCTTTCCATAATTCGGAGCTTTCTGGATAAGGGATCCCATACCTGTAATAGGATATTGCTCTGGCCAGTATATATGTTATTAAATGCCATTAATGCTTTAGCTGTGCATAAAAAAATTTACATTGCAAATGATAAAATTTACTTTTTCTTTAAGACCAAAACTCTGTTGTAATTTGTCACACCTATCAAGAGGAGTGAATTGTGAAGTACATAGACAAGGTTTATTTTGTTCAATATATAACTCTTTCTTTGTCTGCTTCTTTGATTTTTCTTCCCTGTGTTGCCAGACAACACATGGTGAAAGGGACACTTTTTGGCAACTAGAAAAATGTAAAGCTCTTAGGGTGAAGACACATGGAGCTACTAGTAGCAGCTACTTTTTAGGGCTCTGGCACACGGGGAGATTAGTCGCCCGCGACAAATCTCCCGTGTCTCATGGCGACTAATCTCCCCAAGTTGCCATCACCTGCCATCCCACCGGCGGCGGCGCGATTTCAGTGAGATCGCGCAAGTTGCCTCGAGCGAAAACTTGCGCAATCTCACTGAAATCGCGCCGCCGCGTTTGCCATCCCACCGGCGCTTTACATTTTCGCCGGTGGGTTGGCAATCCGGGGAGATTAGTTGCAATCAGAGCAATCAGCATTGTCTAATCTAGTAGCCAAGACAAGTAGCTGCTACCTAGTAGCTCTGTGTTTCTTCACCCTTAGGGCTCTGGCACACGCGGCAGCGCGATTTCGGGAAATCGCGCTGCCGCGTGTGCCATCCCGCCGGCGGGATGGCGGGTCATGGCAACTCGGGGAGATTAGTCGCCCACGAACAGGGAGTTTTGTCGTGGGCGACTAATCTCCCCCGTGTGCCAGAGCCCTTAAGGGCAGTGGCAGACAGAGAGTTTAGCCGCCCTGCAACAAATCTTCGTTGTCACGGGTAATACTCTCCCTGCAATGCCATCCCACCGGCTAGAATGTAAACCGCTGGTGGGATGGCATACGCCATGTCTTGAAAGGTGACTTCGGGACATCGCAGCGACGCGTATGCCATCCTACCAGCGATTTACATTCTAGCAGGTGGGATGGCATTGCAGGGACATTAGTCACCCACGACAACTAAGATCTGTAGCGGGGCGACTAATCTTCCCCTGTGCCACTGCCCTAAGGGGGAACCTGAATTGAGGATTGTTAGGGTGGCAGGATTTAAAATATTGTGCAGTCCTGTGCATATATTAGAATTTTGAGGAACAAATACTGCAGGAGCACATAAATACTGCAGGAGGCTATAGCAAAACACATCGAAAGGGTTATTGAAGCGTTCTTTACGCTTGATAAAACATTAATGTATTTGATTCATTTATGCATGTCATTGTTAGTCTAAGGGGCAGATTTACTAATCCACGAATTCAAATCCTGAATAGGAAAAATTCGGATTGGAAAAGAAAATTTCTGAAGATCGCAAATATCCTGAAAATGCTTATGAAAAAATTGTATTAGTCACAATAATATCGTATTGGCGATCCGAAAGTCAAAAATTTTTCGTACCGAACCATTGTCAACAGCAGTAAAACCTTTCCAATTTTTTTCGTGCAAGCGTACGAAAAAGTCCAGTGAAAATACGCTTGGAGCGTTCGTGCTTTTGTAAATGTGCGTGAATAATACCTTCATAGTAAAACAATGTATAATAATTATATTTTATGCAGGTGGCTTTGCTTGATGTGGACATCTGTGGACCATCAATTCCAAAAATGATGGGCTTGGAAGGAGAACAGGTATAAAAAGGCATATTTTTAATGTGGCTGGTTACTCCAAACTAGTGCCAAAATAATTCTGGTAAAATGTGACTCAAAAAATGTTATGTTGGAAGCATGTTTGCATTGTTCCTACTTGTTGCATGACTCAGTGTTTGGAAGGTCATGATGTAACCTCCTCACAGGCACATTGTATACAGCTCTGCTAGATCAAGCAAACTATATGTTTGAATGAGACACCACTTATTCTCAGGCATGTTTGACACTATTAGACTACTGACCCATGTCACCCTGCCCAGACTCTAGGGGCTAAACAACTTAATCACGAACTAAAACATATATACTAGTAACTTAAATTGCAATATTTAGGTCAAGATATTCTTGGGACTACTGCTGAATTGTTAATACAATTAGTTTTGGTATCCATTAAATAGATGACATTATATAGTTTTAAGAAGGTGCTTGATGCGTTTTTACCAAACTATATTAAGATGTGTTGATCCCACAAACCACATTTGCTATTTTAGAGTCTGGTGTGACTTGACAAGAGGGTTTTTATGTATACAAAAAAGAGACCCTGTCATGGATGGCTGTCCAACAGCATGGCGGGATATATCTCTCTATAGCTAAACACTGCTGCAGGTTTACTAGTAGCAAGGTAGGAATTATATGACCAAAAAGTTCAGTTATGTGACTTGCTCTTGTGTATTAATGGGTTATAATAAACTGTAGCTTTGTGCACTTTTGTTTCTTTTCATAGGTTCACCAAAGTGGCTCAGGATGGTCACCAGTGGTAAGTAGCAATGCCATAAAAACAATAATACAGAATCTGCCCTATTATATGAAAAAAGCTCATATCAAATGCTTTTTGTGTCCTTTGTTAGTTAAGTGATGTAAAATGCACTTCATATTTGCTAATGTGCCTATAGCAAATAATAGTAATTATATATTTCAATAATATTTCTTCAGTAGTGTTATAAGGCAGTAGAGGTTTTTACTTGTCCATTTACATATGTACTTTTTATAAATATGCTGTATATTCGAGCTAGTTCACTGTGGGACAGAGGAGAATTGTACAAAAAGGTATCATAACTGTTTGTTTGTTTCAGTATGTAGAAGATAACCTGGCTGTAATGTCTGTTGGATTCTTGCTTAGCAGTCCTGATGATGCTGTCATATGGAGAGGTCCTAAAAAAAATGGTTTGTAATTTTTTTTTTCTGTACTTAAAAGTGTTTCTGCAACTCATTTTCTTTGCTGTTCACTGTAACACTCACACTCATATTTAGATTATCTAAGCCATACCTTGACGATATATGGGCACACAGACTAGAGAGTGACCGATTCAAGAAAAGTTTTGATTGGTCTTTATGATGTCTTTATTTCCACCTGAAAAAGCTGCCTACTTGATGGCAATCTAAAACACACAGACAACAATGCTTCAATTTTATTAATCTGCTTATTTTTGCAATGCCTTTGTTTCTTTCAGACCCTATCCTATTCATCCATTTCTTTCAGAGCCTATTCATATTCATTCTCCATTTTCCATTTCCATAGGTTAGGCACCCTCAGTGATTATATAACCACTTACCTGATACCCTGGGCCTGTATTTCGTTTAGCAGAAAAAAATGAAGAATAAATGTGAATAGTACTAGAATACTTCATAATAAAATGTAGTTATGATAAACTACTCCTTTACTAAATGAACAAGCCATTTCCTTATACCCTAAACTCTTTTCTAACACATTTTTGTCAGACCATTCTGGCTACCTTTTCTCTCACTGAGCCATCAGCCCCCCATTATAGGTGACTATTTATTGACAGTGCCTATACAACAAAGGGTGACTTAAAGTTCAGAATGAATGATGTTTATGAAAGGAAACATTAAGTACCAATTAAGTAGTGTAATTCTGTGTTTTGTGGTATTAATAAAATTGATGCAAGGCAAAATTATATTTGCAGCCCTGTTCATAAGTAATAATTGTCATTGCCAGTTCTAATTTTCCCCATAGCAGACTTTCCATCACTGTCAGACTCTGGTTTTAAATCATACCAGACTTGAGAACAGTGCAGAGACAGGACAATCACCAGTCTGAAAACAATCATGTTAAATAAATAAACACTGGCTTCATTTAACCTTTACTGTCACAAATAATTATTTGTATTGGATTAGAGTGTGTGCCACTCCAACATTTTAGTGACTTTTTAGGGCTCTGGCACACGGGGAGATTAGTCGCCCATGACAAATCTCCCTGTTCGCGGGCGACTAATCTCCCCGAGTTGCCATCCCATCAGCGAAAATGTAAGTCGCCGGTGGGATGGCACACGCGGCGGCGCGATTTCAGCAAATCGCCTCGCGAGGCAACTTCGGCCGAAATCGCCTGCGCAGCATGTGCCATCCCACCGGCGACTTACATTTTCACCGATGGGATGGCAACTCGGGAAGATTAGTCGCCCGCGAACAGGGAGATTTGTCATGGGCGACTAATCTCCTTGTGTGCCAGAGCCCTTATTGTTCAGTTTCACTGCTCTCCTGTACTTTTAGGCCGTGTAAATTTTGAAGTAAATCTGTTAATTTCTAATAGGAATGATCAAACAGTTTTTGCGAGATGTAGACTGGGGGGAGGTGGATTATCTGATAATAGATACCCCCCCTGGTACATCAGATGAGCACCTCTCTGTGGTACAGTATCTCAGTGTGGCGGGAATTGATGGAGCAGTAATCATTACTACCCCTCAAGTAAGACTTTTTCTCTACTTACTGTATGTTATATGTATTTGTAACTCTTTTTTGTAGGATCTCTAAGGGCTCTGGCACACGGGGAGATTAGTCGTTCGCGGGCGACTAATCACCCCAAAATGCCATCCCACCGGCGAAAATGTAAATCGATGGTGGGATGGCATACGCGGCGGCGTGATTTCAGTGAAATCGCGGAAGTTTCCTCTCAAGGCAACTTCCACCGCGTATGCCATCCCACTGGCGATTTACATTTTCGCCGGTGGGATGGCATTTTGGGGAGATTAGTCTCCCGCGAACAGGGAGATTTGTCGCGGGCGACTAATCTCCCTGTGTGCCAGACCCCTAATATGGTACATCCGTAAAGCAAATTAGATTTTTTACCTATGCACACAACTTTCAATGATTTATGTTATAATGATTTCCACAGGGTGAACAAAATGCCCCAAGCAGAAACATGCAGGGGATGCCAATCTTCAGTGACAAATGATGTTTTTAAATGGTTTTAAAGTTATTTAAAATTTTGGTGTATTAACTTCACTTTGGTGAATATTTGCATCTTTTGGCCAGATGTAATTACGCCATGAGAAAACTAGAAAATATGTAGGCTGAAAAACTACCAATGTAAAGATACAGAAGATACTTAAGCATCTTATTATCTATCTCATTACTTTATGGTGTTGATTTACCAGTGTATTTTCCCATGTACAAAGGTATGGGGAAATATGCAGGCATGTATAAAATATTCATGCAAAGCCAGAAAAAAAATGTTTTTTTTTAGGAAATATACATCTCTTAGAACCAGGAGTAGAGAAAGGAATACAAAATACTGCTTTTAGTACTAAACCAATGTACAACCACTGAAAATTTGTAATCAATATATATTAAGAAATTAGTTAGAATGGCATTTTCTTTGGTTTATTTTAAGCCGCTATAAATAGCAGTAAAATGCAGTGTGTTTTTAGGGATGTAAGTACTCGATAATGACTAAGATGGCAGCCCTGTTCTGTCCTATTTTGATCTAGCGTACAGGATTATTAATGCTGTAAGTTGTTTCATTTTAGTGTCCCTTTTAAAGAATGGTGCTATGATTTATGAATGATATGTTTTGTGATAAGGATCTTTAAACTTTTAGTAGAAAAATAACAGTGATGTTCATCTTTTGCTTTTTATTTTCATTTAGTTTAGAAAACTAAAATTGTATTAATATTTTCATCTTAATATTTATGATAGCATAAACATAGCTTTTCTGTTAGAGGTTTGAAGTTATTGAGGAAATGATTTATTGTTTACAGAATAAACTGGCATTTATTTCGTTCTGCAGAAGCAATTTCTCTTCATTCTCAACATAAATAATGTAGGCTGTATGTTACTGACAAAGTATAAGGAATGCTGCCATAAAATAGTTACCATGATATGTCCCCTTTAATTTCTGAATTTATGGTATATCTAGACTCTTTGGTAAATTTTAAGACAGGAAGAACACAGACACAGCCATATAGTGGAAACTGCAAGCTGTTACAAAAAACTGCATTTTAGGAATGAATAAACAGTAAGTTTGTTACCAGAACAATATTTATTATTTCTACATACATTCCCCATCACAGCTATACTCATTATATTTCATATAGTGTAGCTCTTTTGATTAAATGCAATGTTTCAGGAAAGTTCTACCGAGTAGAAAAAAGGCCATGCAGTTTGTACCAGTTTATTAGAAATTCTGTAATACTGACATATTCTTTTCTGTTTCTTATTGTCTGCTTACAGGAGGTCTCACTTCAGGATGTCCGAAAAGAAATCAACTTCTGTCACAAAGTGAAACTTCCCATTATAGGTGTAGTGGAAAATATGAGTGGGTTTATTTGTCCTAAATGTAAGGTAAGACACTGTAAATCATGTGTGTTTGTGGTCCAGTTATTATATTAGTTTGTGAACTGGCTGTTTCATATTCCTGTACTGGCATTTTATGCTCATGGTATGATTTGTCATCCCGCTGAAAATCCACTCTACTTGGAAATACCTTTGCACCCAAAACAATGAAAATAGCTGCTGGTAAAACATCAATCAACAAATTACCTTGAAAGAAAACTTTGTGTTTCCGTAAGATATATGCTTTACCTGCGGATATTTTTATTGTTCCAGGTCTGAAGGATTTGTCACCATGAGTCTAAGTGCACATCATTTTTATGGTTACTTGTCCAGCTTTTAATTGGAGCCAATTTCCTGTCTTTTTTGACACAGAATGAATCTCAGATATTTCCACCAACTACTGGGGGAGCAGAGAAGATGTGCACTGATCTCAATGTTTCTCTTCTGGGCAAAGTCCCCTTAGATCCAAACATAGGTATGTTTCCTTCTTTGAATTATTTTACATCGTTTTTTTTTTTTTTGTTTTTTTTAAATATTCATTTATGTAACATATTGGGACTACATACTGATATGTGAAGTGTGGCATTGAGTAATTGTGCTACACATCTACCGTAAAGTTATTTCTACTGAAATTCTCTGCTATTGGCCTAATAATTTAGTGTCATTGGCAAACAGTGTCTCACATGAACTTTACAATTCCCTAAATGCTGAACTGCTGTATACTAAGATTCATATAAGGTGCCTCAGTATACTGATGGTAAAATATGTATGATAGACCCTAAGTGACCTATTAACGTGTATGATAGTGTGTCAGCCTGACAAACTACACAATCCCTACTATTTTTGTGTTTGAGGCAATTTTATTTTATTTAGTTATTTTTGTAATGAATGGTTTTATTAAATATCATTTTTTTTTTTTTTACAGGAAAGAGCTGTGACACAGGGAAATCATTTTTCTCTGAAATTCCAGATTCGCCAGCAACATTATCCTACAGAACAATAATCCAGAGTATGTACAGTAGTATATTCCGAAAGCAGTATTACTTCCATTGTGTAATGAAAAAAAATGTATTTTATTATTATTATAGAACTCCAACAGCGACACAGTGCTGCAATACAAGGGTGTATGTATCAAACAAAATATAGAATGCATTCAGTAATATATATTTATCCGTATATAATATAAACAAAATTACATTCACATTCATATCTGGTGAATGAGTCCGAACAGCTGACACAAATCAATATTTAATAGGTTATATCAGTGAAAGAATGATCGGAAGTGTACAGTATCTATTACTCTCACACTTTGATTTGGACGACAGACTGGAATATGAATAGGAGTGAATAGAAAAATGAGTCATAATAAGTTGCAATAACAATAAAATTGTAGTCTCACAGAGCATTTGTCTTTTATATGCTGGGGTTAGTGACCCCGATTTGAAAGCTGGAAAGAGAAGAAGTCAAATAATTAAAAAAATAGAAAAAATTAACTTAGAATTTCTATAAAATACTAAATGTTAACTTGAAGCACCCCTTTAAGCTGACCACTATGCATTCTGTAGTGCTGGGTCATTGACACTCGGAAGCACTGGGCCCTCTTTCTGCCCATCTCAGATACATGCCACCCAACCATACCAACTATGGCACTTGATATCTTTACTGTTATATTTTAGCTATGACATAAAGTACTGGTTCTAAGGAAATTATCTTCACATTTTAATCCAGTTCCAAAAAGTTACAAATAAACCCTTAAAAAAGTGGGAGTAAAATATATTTTAGTGAAATCACTGTTTTTAATGCCTTTTTACTCTCTCTCTTGTTCAGGAATTCAAGACTATTGTGAGAAAAAAAAAGTGACTTGCTTTTCCTAATGGTACAGAGAAGTCCCTGCTAAGCAGTTTGAACTTTGCCACAGATTACGGATTTTTACATTTTACCATTACCTTAAGAGGAACATCAGCTTTACCAAGCCACTGCTGCCAGTTAATTGATATCTCAGCCAGTAAATTAAAGTATTTATTCTCAGATTTATTCCCTTTTCCTTCATCTTGTTGGCTAGAGCGTTTAACTGATTATGCTAATTGGTAACATGCAAGTTGTGTGTGGCATGGAGTTAGTTGCAGGGCACAAGCCCAAGGCAACCAGACAAGTAAAACATAATAATATGTAATTAGAAGCTCTAACTTTACTTTATAAAAAAAAATTCTAAATATATCTGTTTTACACTATTTTTGATCTTATATAGTATACTTTTAAAATGTTGTTGCAGTAGGGTATGATTTTGAAATAAACAATTGATGGACTAAATCTTCGTGTTTCATGATGCCATTTTTACTTTAGAACTGACTGAAATGCAGATATTCGGGACATTTCATCCATTTTGTATGGCAATAAAGTTCATATTAACGGCCTCTCAGTGAATATAATAACTAAACTTGGACCCTGGGGCTTTGCTCCTCAGACCAAGAAGTTCTATTAGTACTTCACCCACAACTATTCTGTTTTATTTTTAACACATTTCCTATATTGATGTTACTCAGTCATGTGATCCACCATATAATACGGCTATATGAAAATGCAAGACCCCATCTTGGAAGTGACAATGCAAAAGAAAGAACCAGAGATGGCTGTAATATCTATTGGAACATGCCAAATATTTCAATTTCTAGCTGTGTTAAGATGTCTACAAATTACAAAAATAAATGCTTAATTATATGTGGGACTACAAATTCTTGAGTACCATGCTCAGTTATGCTGAGTGGATCTATAAAAATATATTTGATATTATGTGTTAATTCTAGTCCTGTTATCAAAGGCATCTATACCAAACACATAGGGGCACATTTACTAACCCACGAACGGGCCGAATGTGTCCGATTGCGTTTTTTTCGTAATGATCGGTAATTTTGCAAGTTTTTCGGCGTCTTTACGATTTTTGCGTAAAAATGCGAGTTTTTCGTAGCCATTACGAAAGTTGTGCAAAGTCGCGATTTTTTCGTAGCGTTAAAACTTGCGCGAAACGTCGCGCCTTTTAAGTTTTAACGCTACGAAAAAGGCGCGACTTTGCGCGCAAGTGTTAACACTACGAAAAAATCGCGACTTTGCGCAACTTTCGTAATGGCTACGAAAAACTCGCGTTTTTACGCAAAAATCGTAAAGACGCCGAAAAAAAACGCAAAAAATACGAAAAAGTCGCAAAATGTTCGTTTCCAATCGGAATTTTTCCAATTCGGATTCGAAATCGTGTCTTAGTAAATCAGCCCCATATTCTGTTGTGCTCAGTTAGACATTGTGATTAGTGATGTGTGGGTTGGTTTCTAATGCCCAGGAATTTACCCTAGCAACCAGGCAGTGGTTTGAATGAAAATTGAATATGAATGGAAGAGGCCTAAATAGAAAGATAACTAATAAAATCCTCCTGTCACTGCGCACATTTTAGCTGTAATTTCCCCCATGTGTGCCAAGACCTCCAGACTATATTCATTCCTGTCACAATACATGGGCAGGCACTAGTGTTTTCTTTGATGGTATTTTCTGCAGTAGAGAAAACACATCAGCCACTGGCCTTCATTTTTCAATTTGAAATTTAAAAGTTACTCATTTTCTACTGATATACTGGGACTTTAAGGGCATGCAGGTGGTGTCTGCAGTAAAATGCTGCACTGCATACAGATCCCTTTGTCTCTTGGATTTTACAGCTATTAAACAAAGGCAAGGCTCTGTTTCTGGGTCCTGTCTGACATAGATCCCATGTGCTAACTCACCCCAAGAAAAAAGAAAAGCTCAGAGGAGTACATTCCCTTTATTTTTCCATTTGACTTTGTATCCCCTTTCAATTGAGAGATGTATGTACATTGTATATAAAAGTAACAATCTGATAAGGAAGGCTGGAGCAGTTGTGTAGAAAACCAATCACACTTGACACATGGTTTAGAAAATGTATAATTTAATAAATAAAGGTATAAACAAAATTGCAGGAATGTCAAATGATCTTAAAGGAAAATGATAAGGCACTAAGATTTATGCAGTTTCACACGTATTATCTCAGTGACAAACCGCTTTACAAGCAGGAAATCTAGCTTGGTTATCCAGGAATTCTTTGCATTAGATGGCTAGATCATACAAAACTTCATCTGTTTTAATATCAGAGTGTCTGTTGGGCAAAGACATCAATAAATTACGGTCTGAACTTCCTTCATCTACCGTGTAGATATGCACAGATTCTGCACGTTCATGATACAATAAAATACCTTGTAGAGAAATGCATGTTAAACTCACAAAAAGCACTTGGCTTTATGTATAAAAAACAAAACATATCAATGTAATATACACATTTTGACAGCTTTAGCATTGTTGCGGATGAAAGGGGGAGTTGTGCGTGACACAATTAGGGGGGGATGCATCCAAGTGAAAGTAATTGCTCTTGCACTTCAGCAAAAATCAGATGCAGTTGTGCAAAATATTTTCAAAGATTTGCGTTGTTTCCTATGTTTGGTGTGCAAGTGATGATGCATTCTTTAGATGCAAGTGATGAACAAACCCTGGTGGCAGTAGCTACAGGGTTCCTTTGTATCAATAAGCGCAACTGTGCTGTTTTGGAATTGAATGAAGATGAGCTTATAAGTGGCAAGTGCAACTATATGGAAGGGCAAAGATCACATTTTGACGCAAGTACCTTTAATGAATGGGATTTTATGTGCAACTCACTGCGGTGAATGTAGCAGCTCTTGCAGTAGTAAATAAGCCCTTTAGAATGCATTTTCAGACACACAAAAGAATGCTGTGTGTAAGAGCCCTAAATCTTGGCAAATGGGATGTCATACTGATTCACTGTAGTAATCCACAGCAATTAATCAGCTTTAATGAGCCCAAGGCAGCTAGACAATAGAAATACCTATGCAAAGTTTAACTTATGCTTTGTCCCACTGAGTCTTTAAAAAATGATACTGACACAATTAAAGTAATATAAATGTACCTTTAGTATGCTTTGGTATTAGTAACCCGAAGGACTTTGCTTTCATTTGTCTTACTGCAGTTGACCGATCAGAGCAAATTGCTGACTGGTTGCTGTGGTTTACTCTGGATTTAATTTACACCAGTTTTGTAGATGCCCTCCTATGTTTAATTGTGATTAAGGCTCTGAGAATCACCTCTTAACTGCCTGGTACATTAAAACAAATGACATTAGATGCTGCTTTGTTTATGAGAAAAAACAATAATAGATCATGTTATGCCTCAGTTCATTCAGAGCTACATTACTTACCAGTTATTATTTCCTTTGCTGAAATTCCCAAAGCAACTTCAGAATATTGCTGTTTGCCAGTGCAGGCCTGACTCATGAATCAAAACTTTACATTTTCTGCCTTCTAATACATGTATGGGACTTATTATCCAGAATGCTCGGGACCTGGGGTTTTCCGGATAAGGGGTCTTATTTGGATCTCCTACCTTAAATACTAAAAAAAATATTTAAACAGTAATTAAACCCAATAGGATTGTTTTGCCTCCAACAAGTATTAATTATATCTTAGTTGGGATCAAGTACAAGGTACTGTTTTATTATTATAGAGAAAAAGGAAAGTAATTTTAAAAATGTGAATTATTTGATTACAATGGAGTCTATGGGAGATGGCCTTCCTGTAATTCGGAACTTTCAGGATAATGGGTTTCCGGATAAGGGGTCCGATACCTGTACAGGTATAAGATCTATTATCCCATATGCTAATGACCTTGCATTTCCAGGAAAGGTATTTTTCTGTAATTTGGATCACCATAACTTAAGTCTGCTAAAAATCATTTAATTGTTAAAAAAACCAACAGGACTGTTTAGCTCAAGTATGGATCCATGCAGCTTAGTTACCAACTGTTGTTTTATCATTACAGAAAAAAATGATATAATTGAAAAAAAAAAAAAAAAAAAGTTGTTGCTTAAAATGGACACTATGGGAGACAGCCTTTATGTAATTCAGAGTATTCTGGATAATTGGTTTCCTTATAAGGGATCCCATACCTGTACTATTTTCTTTATCCCCTAAATACATCGTTTTTTTTATCGGTTTTTCTTTTGATAGGATTTTTTTAAAGCCCAAATCACATAAATGCATATTAATTGGTAGAATGTGTAGTTTTATTAGTAATGAGTAATTTAATTGTTAGAACATACTGCCTGTTGACTGGCAAATCTCTGGGGGGGCGGACACTCACAGATTCCCCTGCCAGCAAACGTTAACCCCACCCCCTGCGCCATGGCTGGCTCACCCCTGCCCACTGCCGCTAGATAAGTAAAGGCAGGAGTGGGTCTGGGTAGTTGGGACCCTGTGGCCTGTATTTGGATGATACTTGTGAACTGTACTTTATTAAGCATGTATTTTCAGTGAATTGCAAAGGTGCAAAATTTGGAAAATTACTAATAACAAACTAGGATTAAAGGACAGAAAAACTAATTTTAGCAGCTATCTAGTTGGCAATTTACCCTATAAATCACACAATGATATCAATGAGACACTGGCAGATGAGGGACTGAGACTGAGAGTGCCTGTACAAAAGTATAACTAATAGAAATTAAATATAACAAAATTGCAGCCTTGTGGAGCAATGGTTTTTGGCTGCTAGGGTCAGTGACCTCATTTCAAAAGCTTAAGATAGACATAAGAGGAAGACACATAATTCTAATCAGTTCCTGCCCCGTTGCAACTTACAATCTAAGTTTCCTATCACATTCCTGCACAGTAGGGTCAATTTAATCAGGAGCCAATTAACCTAACTTTGGAGTGGCGAAAACTCACACTGGGAGAATATTCAACCACCTTGCAGACGTGCGCTGGCTGGAATCAAACCCGAGACTCCAGTGCTGCAAGGCAGAAGTTCCAGCTAACTAAGTTCGCTAGTCTGCCTTTACTTTCATCCTATATAAAACTATTGCATTAGAAAACTGCACATATAATATAGTAGTGGCTGTACTTTACAGGAATGTGTATGCAGTGCCACTTAGTGGCGATCTTGCTGCAGTAGCAGTGCAGGAACAAAAATGTCATTATCAAATTAACAGCTATTGCACACGAGCATTTGGTCATGCATTTCCCTACGGTCGTTCAAATTGCATGCCACCTGCGTTTGGTGGTTACGTGCAGCAGTACAAACAAAAAACAAAGCATGGAATGTGTTAACTCTTGTGTTCCCTTAAAGTAGAAAGCATGAAAGAGTTACTGCAGGGAAACACATGACCAAGTACGTGTGTAAAACCCCTAATGGGTACATTTTATTAACCTATAAAAATAACACTCCCATCAGCAGGTTTTTATTTTTATACAAGAAAAATTAGGGATTAGTGAATACCGAATCTTCTACATAGGATTTGTCTGAATGCTGCGCCAAATTAGCATATGCAAATGAGCATAATTCAGTGGGAACAAATTTGCATAAGCAGCGCCATGCAAAAAAATTTTCAATTTATGTAGTCACATGATTTAAAGACTTTGGATTCGGCTTACCCAGGCACTTGGATTTGGCAGAATCCCAAATCAAATCCAGGATAAGGTGTATCCATAATGAAAATATAGACAAAAGATGAAATAAACATGACCACCATAGAGAACCCTCTGGAATGAAAACCTAACACCCTGGTTGTTGAAGTGCAACAAATAGATGATCATGTATTTTATAATAAATACGAGTTTCTCTGTGACTTCTGATGGGGCTTTTCTTGTATCAAGTAATAAAACACGTAGTAATGAAAGTGCATACTCTGTCTCCATGCAAGAACAAGAAATATTATTCGAATTTTTAGAAAATGTTAGACTGTATTACTTACTCGCTGGAAAAGCTGTTGGGACAAAAATCTTGATGCTGATTTGCTAACATTTTGTTGGCCTCCTGTTTTGCAGTGAACATAGCCATAAAGATTTGCTGATTGAAGAGAAATCCCAGCAATCACAAGTGCCTGTATGCAGAAGGTACACTCATTATTGTTATAAGGTGTTAAGTGACCATATAAAAGCACAAGGCCACATAGTGGATTGTTTTTATACAGGTCTCATAACTCTGAGGTGACTTCTAATATGTTTATACATTTTAGTAGGGGGTATATTATTTATTAAAACCTACAGTTCTCTGTTTTTAAATGTATGTCTTTAGTAGACTCTCCCCCTTGTTCATAGTATTCAGCCATCCTGCCCACCCTCTTTCTCTCTCTCTCTCGAAAGTTTCCCTTTGCAATCTCCTGCCCATTTGTTCCCACACTCCTTTCTACCTATTATTATATTTTGCCTTCCACCCATCTGCTCCCCTCTAGCTACCTTCTGCCTTTTAGTTCCAGCTGTATTCCCTCCAGCCAGTCCTTGCCCCTCTGCTGGTTCCAACCATTCCACCTGCTCTCCCCCCAGCCTGGCTGACTTCTGCTTCCTCCCTTATCTGTTTCTCTCTCTTAACATAGCTGCTACTTGAACATTTAAAACCGAGAATCTTGCAGGGGAGGGTGTGTACTACTTGGATTTCCACTTCTCCCCTGTGCTGTTATGGACTTGCTGCCTGGTCTGTGTAAGTACATAGAGAGGTGTGGGTAGTAGCAGAATAGGTGAAGGAATGTGGGCAACAGAGGCATGTTGATAAATTTAATGAAACAAATTTCATATGATTTTCTGTATGAGCCTGACCAATACTGTACATGTATGAGCCTGGAACTTAAAATATGGATATTGGTCAGTCTGGGGATCAGCCCTGTCTGAACATCACTGGCAGACGAGGAACTGACAAGGAGCCACAGCACATACTCTATCCTACTGTTCTGCGCACAGGCTAAATTAAATTTTTGTTACTTACCAGCCATTTCAGTTTCAGAGAAAACAAAGTGCTGAAGAAGAATATTGTCCAGATTATTGGACATATAATCAGACCTAGCCAGAAAATTCGAGCTTCGACCTCTGTTGATGTTGATATATTTGGTGAAGCCTGAAAAACATGAAACAAACTGTTACTGCTTAAACCACTAGTCAATGCAATAACATTCATAAACATTTATGGAGAAATAAATGTTAATTTCAGGAGGCAGATATACAGTTTGTTAAAGTGATGCCTACGAGCGGGGGAAGGCTAAAATTATTCCAGCTTGCCATTTACACTGTCCATAATGTCATCAAGATGACACAGGAGAATTTTGGAAGGCAAGATCTGGAAGAGCAAGAAAACCTTCAGAGAGAACTGCTTGTATGCTGGCCAGTAAGGCAAACACTCATATGACTGCAAAGGACCTGCACAAACTTGAACTTGAAAAGAGTCATCAGGAGGAAGCCTTACCAGCGACCTCAACACGGACATCAGGTATGCAAAATATTGCATTCTTTTTTAACTCTTTGCCCACAATAACCATAAGTTTCACTGGAGAAAAAAAGGAGCAGCATTCGCTGAAAAAACAAATTTTTTCAACTGTTAAACATGGGGGTGGGTCCTTTATGCCTTGGGTGGGGTTGTGTGACAGCCAGTGGCACAGGAAACACTGTCGGTGTAGAGGAAATAATGGATTCCATGAAATATCCACAAATTCTGAATGCCAGAAGCTAAATGTCAGCCAAGAAGCTAAAAGGGAATCTGGTTCCTGCTACATGACAATGACCCTACAGATATATCAAAAAGCAAGCTTTTGATGGTCCACAAGTTCACCTGACTTAAGCATCATTAAAATCTGTGAGTTGATCTTAAACATGCAAGATGGCCCAAGAGATCTGTAATGAAGAGTTGGCAAAATTCCTACAACAAGAATTGAAAGAGTCATATCTGGATATAAAAAAGGTGTAACAAGCTGTGGGCTGTGTTACTAAATACTGACTTACTACTGACTAACTGTGCATTAAGATTAGCAAAGATTATTCCTGCAGTTGTTGTTTACTACTTTTCACTTACATAATTTACTAAATATTTAATTTGCAGAGAGATGTCCAAACTTTTGCATTCAACTGTCTGTGTGTCTCACTATATAGTGTGTATTAAAGTGTTCAGACCCTTCCTTGACCAGTTTGTTGGTTTTACTGAAAAAAAACTCTATAATGATTATTATAAATTATTATTATTATAAATATAATTTTCCGTTTTGCATAAATATTCATTGCCTATGTTGATGTATTTTTCACAGAGTACTAAACCACTCCATTATGAAAATACATTGTAGAACTTGAGGTGACGTTTTACAGAGCTATTAATTTTGTTGCTCAGTAAAAACGTACAACTGTCGACTAATCCTTGTGGACACTTTGGTTAACTTATTAGGATGTGGAGACTATATTAAAACACCCAAATTATACTTCTTAATGGTCCTCACTTCAAACTTTGTTTAAAGGAGAAGGAAAGACATTTTGGCATTTTACCGCCAATAGATTATGCACAATAGAGCAAGCTAAAAGCTATATTTATTCTGCAGAAAGCTTTACCATACCCGAGTAAACAGCCCTAGAAGCTCCCTCTGTGTGTTTAAGATACCAGCTGCCATTTTATCTTGGTCTCAGTAGCTTCTGTGCTGCAGTTTTAGCTAAGATTACATAGGGGCTGATTTACTAACCCACGAATCCGACCCGAATTGGAAAAGTTCCGACTTGAAAACGAACATTTTGCGACTTTTTCGTATGTTTTGTGATTTTTTCGGATTCTGTACGAATTTTTCGTTACCAATACGATTTTTGCGTAAAAACGCGAGTTTTTCGTATCCATTACGAAAGTTGCGTAAAAAGTTGCGCATTTTTCGTAGCGTTAAAACTTACGCGAAAAGTTGCGCATTTTTCGTAGCGTTAAAACTTAACGCTACGAAAAATGCGCAACTTTTCGCATAAGTTTTAACGCTACGCAAAATGCGCAACTTTTTACGCAACTTTCGTAATGGATAGGAAAACTCGCGTTTTTACGCAAAAATCGTATTGGATCCGAAAAATTCGTAAAGAATCCGAAAAAATCGCAAAACATACGAAAAAATCGCAAAGTACCGATCATTACGAAAAAAACGCAATCGGACTCCATTCGACCCGTTCGTGGGTAAGTAAATCAGCCCCATAGTGTTGGAAGGGGGAGCAAATTCTTATAGAAGAGGGAGTAAATTCTGATGGGAGGGGAAGCAGGAGCAAACTGAGCAGATTTGTGCCCATGCCCTGAAAGATTTTTCTGAGAGCAGGAAGTCTGGTACTGAAAAACGTGTACAAAAGATGAAAAGAAATCCTGTGTTTCTTTTGATAATGGATAGAGTGCAGCTTGTCTGTGAGTTCTTATGGCTGTATTTACATAGACCTTTCTGATAAAGCTTACTTAGTTTTTACCTTTCCTTTAAACAAGACAAGATGGTTATACATGCCTAGATCTGATTGGGAGCTTAGTTGTGCCGACTTCAGCCATACTGCCCAGCCATCTGGGCATGTGTAGCTAGACTATTTAGAAATATAATCGTGTGATCCTTTTGGAATATAAAACAATATCAAAATAACATATATAACTTCAATGTAGCAATTGTACATAGTATTTGTTATTTAATAAAATAAGATAACTGATCAAGGTGGGTATAGATAGATAGATAGAAATCTCTTTTTATTATTTTTAATTTTTATCATATAAAGGGCTGTGCCTGCAAGTTCATGACTTTAAATACCTTTTTCGCTTCAAAGATCCAGTGACTTTTCCCATCCTCGTCAATCTGGTTCCACCAGCGTAATCCAACCAGTAGTCTTCCAGTTACATTCTAATAGCACAAAATGTTGCTAGAATCAATACACATCTAGATATCTACAGATAACTGACATTTCTAGATATAACTGTACCCTCCAAAGTTTACCTTTAAATAGGTTGGAAAGATTAAGTGACCTGCCAGGGGAAGGGAGAGTAAAATGTTAAACACAGAGTACTCACCCAAAATGCACTCTTCTGACAGAAATGTATAACCAGATTTGAAGCAGAATGCATAGCAGTCAGCACACTTGAAAGTGGGCTGGTGAGAAGTGTACAGTAAAGGCACAGAAAAAATCTAAACCATTTCCACACCTGCAACTTCAATGTAGCTCCAGGTGTGACATCCTTGTGACTTTCAGTATGGCATAAACACTACATAGCATATGAAGTAATTTGTCACAAAGGAAGTAAAAATTGCTGCAGATTGTTCTTTATATTAGCACTGCACTGACAGATTTGGGTGTAATCTAGAAATACAGCTGAGAAATAGTAAATATTCTGCACAATTATACTACTTCAATGTAAAAAGACATTTTTTTATTAGGCCCAAACTGTATGCTAGTTGCTGCATATTGTGTATAATCTTTTAAATGGTTTGTTTCATTTTTGCTTACATTTTTTTTTCATTCCTAACTAGCACTCTTTAAACACAGCTTTGATGGCTGATCATAAATGTGAATGTATGTATGTATGTATATCTTTATTTATAAAGCGCTACTTATGTACCCAGCGCTGTACAGTAGAATACATTAATACAAACAGGGGATTATTAAGATAATAATAGATAAATACAAAGTATAACAATAAATACAGATAGATACAAGATAAATACAGTTGCAATAAGTTAAAAGTAAAGACACAAGAGGATGGAGGTCTCTGCCCCGTTGAGCTTACATTCTATATGGGAGGGTAACTTACAGACACAAATAGGCAAATATAAGTGCTGTAGGTCACAGTGGGTGACACTACAATATAAGTGCCAGTTCCCAGATCAGGTGCTGGGCGAGTGCTCCAAAAGGTAGTCTTTAAGTTTAGTTTTAAAAAGACTGGGGGAGGATTCTCTCCAGAGGAAATCAGGGAGGGCATTCCAAATGTAAGGGGCAGCAAGGCAGAAAGGTTTAAGGTGGGAAACAGCAGTAGTAGTGGGAGGCGCCACTGAATGACTTTTATAAAATATTTACTGGTACAGGTCATATAGTACTTAGTTTAAAAAAGCATAAGCTTAACTTATTGCAACTGTATCTTGTATTTATTGTTATACTTTGTATTTATCTATTATCTTAATAACCCCCTGTTTGCATTAATGTATTCTACTGTACAGCGCTGCGTTAATAAGTAGCGCTTTATAAATAAAGATATACATACATACATAAGCTGGAATACTGTGAAAAAACATTAAGGTTGTCACAGACACAGTCCCCCGTGGGTTCACAGACATAGGCCAGGACCCAAACAAACAGTTCATATAACAGGATGAGGCACTTTATAGGAGTATGGCAACTACACATCCACAAGTTTCCATCAATGATTGAACGTCAACCTGCACCAAGCGGCCTTGTTCATAGGATGTGCCAGGAATGGGAGTTGTTGGTCATTGGGTTCTGATATTCAGCTACATTGACTTGCAGCTGGGCAGTCTCTTGGTTTCCTTGTGGCAGGACAAAGCCCTCTGATCTTCTGTACAAAGACTTTATAGGTCAAAAAGACATGAACCCCTGTTGTATATTCAGAACAGGGTTTGATACCACTTGCCAATCACAAAGGCAGGCTCCAAACTAACCAGGCCTCAGTCCAGGTGACAACTACAGGGACCAATTACATAGTTACATAGTTACATAGGGTTGAAAAAAGACCATTGTCCATCAAGTTCAACCCATACGAGTAAACCCAGCACACAACCTATACTAACCAATCTATACACTCACATACATAAACTATATATATACAACCAGTAATACTAACTGTAGATATTAGTATCACAATAGCCTTGGATATTCTGCTTGTTCAAAAACTCATCCAGGCCCCTCTTAAAGGCATTAACAGAGTCTGCCATTACCACATCACTAGGAAGGGCATTCCACAGCCTCACTGCCCTCACCGTGAAAAACCACCTACGCTGCTTCAAATGGAAGCTCTGTTCCTCTAATCTATAGGGGTGACCTCTGGTGCGCTGATTGTTTTTATGGGAAAAAAGAACATCCCCCAACTGCCTATAATCCCCTCTAATGTACTTGTACAGAGTAATCATGTCCCCTCGCAAGCGCCTCTTTTCCAGAGAAAACAACCCCAACCTCGACAGTCTAACCTCATAGCTTAAATCTTCCATCCCCTTTACCAGTTTAGTTGCACGTCTCTGCACTCTCTCCAGCTCATTAATATCCTTCTTAAGGACTGGAGCCCAAAACTGCACTGCATACTCAAGGTGAGGCCTTACCAGGGACCTATAAAGCGGCAAAAATATGTCCTCATCCCTTGAGTCAATGCCCTTTTTTATACAAGACAGCACTTTATTTGCTGTAGTAGCCACAGAATGACACTGCCTGGAATTAGACAACTTGTGATCTACAAAAACCCCTAGATCCTTCTCCATTAAGGATGCCCCCAACACACTACCATTCAGTAGATAGTTTGCGTTTATATTATTCCTACCAAAGTGCATAACTTTGCACTTGTCAACATTGAACCTCATTTTCCAGTTTGCTGCCCAGTTTTCCAATTTTGTCAAATCGCTCTGCAAAGCGGCAGCATCCTGCATGGAACCTATAGTTTTGCACAATTTAGTGTCATCAGCAAAAATAGAAACAGTACTCTCTATGCCCACCTCCAGGTCATTAATAAACAAGTTAAAAAGCAAAGGACCAAGGACTGACCCCTGCGGTACTCCACTAACCACACTGGCCCAATTAGAAAATGTTCCATTTACCACCACTCTTTGTACTCTATCCTTCAGCCAGTTTTCTATCCAATTACAAATATTATGTTCTAGGCCAATATTCCTTAATTTGATCATTAAACTTCTGTGAGGTACTGTATCAAACGCTTTAGCAAAATCTAAGTAGATGACATCAACTGCCATTCCAGCATCAAGGTTCCTGCTCACCTCCTCATAAAAGGCAACTAAATTAGTCTGGCAAGATCTGTTACGCATAAAACCATGCTGGCACAAACTAATAGTATTGTGAACTGCAATGTATTCAACTATCCTATCCTATCCCTTATTACCCCATTAGACTCTCCAGCTGGTACTGCTGGGCCTATGGGAAGCCACCTAGTGAGCATGACCAGTTCAGTCTAATGCAGTGTTTCTCAACTTTCCTAATTCCGCGACCTTTTAATACAGTTCCTCATGTTGTGGTGACCCCCAACCATAAAATTATTCCTAAGACCATCGGAAATATGTGTTTTCCGATGGTCTTAGGCGACCCCTGTGAAAGGATCATTCGACACCCAAAGGGGTCCCGACCCACAGGTTAAGAACCGCTGGTCTAATGCACGACCCAGGCAGAACAGGTCTCTCACAAGGTGGGATTTGGACCAGTGATGTGGTCAGAGGCTCCGGGCATTGTTTGGCCTCACAGCGGATGTTTATCAACTAAGGAGGAAGGCAGGCTGACTGTATTTACATTTCAAACCCATAGACAAATGGTAAGTTTAGACTACTTCCAGTCAGGCACAATAGCGGATACTATACATTAAAAGATACAATACAAAATATCAAGTAACAAACCTGTTACATCAAAAAGGGGAAAGGGGGGGGTAGTGGGAGGGGTTGGATCGTATTGCAATTAAGAACCCTGGGTTTACAGAGGATGAAATAAATATCCACATTTCTAATGTATTGAGAGTGTTAGAATAAAAACATTCACTGAAACTGTTTCCTCCTTCTCAGTGATCATATAACAAGGCACAAGACTACAAAGGTTAGTACATTTGATGGATTATTAACAGATTTTAAAAACTGAGAAGGTGGCTACAGTATTGAATCTATTATCTAGACACCAATTCTATCCAAATTACAGGAAGGACACATTCCATAGAATTAATTAGGGATGCTTTTTTTTAGGAGTCGGTTTCGGACGAATCTGTGGTCCCGTCTGAACCGGATACTAATTAGCATAAATTAGCATATGCGAATTAGAATTCGGAAAGGGTTAAATGGGCAGTGAAATTTTTTTAACCCCTTCGGATCCTAATCAGCATATGCCAATTAGGATTCGGATTCGGTCGAATCTTTCTGGGTGGGTTTGGACGAATAATGCTTTAGTAAAGCTATTTTTTAGTAGAACACTGATCCCATATACATCAGAGCAACTCTAATACAAAAAGGTTACTGTACTATAATGGCCTGGTCCAAGTTACTATATAATTCAATTGAAAATACGTGGAGTATCTGAAAATTAAAAGACAATGATGTGATGTCATGATGACTAACCCAAATAACTCGAAGAATATCTGCCTAGAAAAATGGGCCGAAATTACCCCAGAATAGTTTGCAATGCAGCAATTGCTGTGAAAGGCGGCTCCACAATTTTTTAAACTGAATACTTTTTCAAAGGCATATTTCATAAAAACAATATCTAACATAACATTCCTAAATTAATTCAGTTCTAGTTCTCTGAAATAAAAATATCACAGTATTTTTATTTCACAAATATCAGAAAGCAAAATGTAATGTAGAGCATATTATTAGTGCAGAGAGTAGGACTGGTCGTAGTTTAGGGCACTGGATAAATAAGGGACCATTTCTTTTGTGAAGAGCATCTGTAAAGATGGCCATACCCAGGCAGATAAAAGCTGTCGCCTGTCTGAATCAGCAGTTAAACAGCCTGCATATGGGTTCCTTATATAGTCCCACCGTACAATTATCTGCCCGAAAATCGGATAGATGATAATGGGGCAGGTTTAAAAATTCTGTTGGGATGAGGAGCACATCACTGCATTGGCGTGTTCCTTGTTCTGACAGCCTGTATCCTGTCAATATGATCTGATCATTTGGATCAATTCACTATCACCCACCTCGTCTCGGCGACCTCGTCTGACTAATTTACCAGAAATGCATTTTCACGGGCAACAAAGTGAATCGCCAGTGGAAAGGCATACATGTCACTTTGTTTTCCAAAGTTTTGCAATGTTGTCTGCAGGAGGACACTTTGCTCAACTTTGGAAAACTTACACACACATCTGCCTTTACACCAGCGATTCACTCTGTTACCAGTGTAACACCCTGTTTCACTCTGTTACCAGTGTAATCTTCCTGTAGGATATAAGCCTTATTGCGTATCGCAAGCTTAAGGCTCCAGAAAGTACTTGTGAAAGACAATGTATCTGTCAGCAACCAGCTGATGTTTTACATTTAAAACAATCAGCATCTCAAAAAACACAGTTTTTCCACAATATGCTTTATTTAAGAGATAACAGGAATGGTATCAGTTTGTTTTCAGCCTGTGCTTTAGTCCAATTCATATGTATTTTAGATGTTTTCCTAATGCATCTGAATATTCTTTGGTGAAATATAATTTTTTATGCAGGCTAATATTAGTAGCAGGAACCTTAAACTGTCATACTGTTCCTACTTTCCAGCCATTATAATTCAATTCAAGAATCTGCAAAGATGCAGGTGTTAGAAGAACACCGTGTGATTATAAATGGACAACACTGAATTATGGAACAAATAACAAACTCATATGTTCTGAAAAGATACTCCTATAGTAGGGCTGGGAAATGTTTTCATTTGTGATGCAGATGTTTTTTTTCTATAAGAAACTGCTGCAATGATATCTCTATAAATTATATTATATGTCAAGAACTTGTCCATAGCCCTTCATCTGGCGCACAAAGGTAGAAAAACCTAACCAGCAGCAGTTTTATGATTAGCCTCAAGGAAGAGAAAGGAAGGGTTTAGATTATCTAGCTTCCTCCACACTAGCACTAATATAATCTTGTATGCCCTCTGTCACTTATACAGCTTAGGGCTCTGGCAGACGGGGAGATTAGTCGCCCGCGTCAAATTTCCCTGTTCGCGGGCGACTAATCTCCCCGAGTTGCCATCAGTTGCCATCCCACCGGCGAAAATGTAAGTCGCCGGTGGGATGGCACACATGGCGGCGCGATTTTGGCAAATCGCCAAAAATGCCTCGCGAGGCAACTTCGGCGATTTGCCGAAATCGTCTGCGTAGCGTGTGCCATCCCACCGGCGACTTACATTTTCGCCGGTAGGATGGCAATTCGGGGAGATTAGTCGCCCGCGAACAGGGAGATTTGTCGTGGGCGACTAATCTCCCCGTGTGCCAGAGCCCTTAACTCAAACATAGGACATTTAAAACAAATCAGAGGAAGTCAATTAAAACCTTTGTCAACACTAAACATACACAAAATGTTCAACCAACTATGCTTTTTAAAGATTTAATCAGACATGTAAAGGGGATTACAAATGATGTAAACAATAGCCATCTACAAAACAGTGCAACTAAGTAAGTCACAGTACTTGTTCCGGAACTTGTGGGCTCTAACAGTAAAACTTAACAAAGATAACAAACATTCTAGATTCTGGTCCCTGGGCCTACTAGTTGCACAGTGCAATGGTGATTTGTTTGCCAAATACCAACCTGTTCACTCTGCAGCAGCAATCAACATTGAATATATTAACAAAATTAGCCTGAACTGAAACTTCAGCAAGGGTTTGGCTACATATATAAGTCTACAAAAAGGTTTCATAGAAAAAACAGTTTTATAGGAAAACAGTTAGAAATGACGGGTCCTTACCTTGACTGACCAAAAGTCAAATGCCAGAAGAAGCAGTATGATGACAAAACAGGTGATAAAGCTTTTGCTGAACCAGTCACAGAACAAATAGGCAACAATAGCCCCAATTCGAAAAAACAAGTGGAAAAAGGTTGCCAGGGGGTGCCTAGGAAAACAATTCAAATGACTTATCAGTGACAAAATGAACAAGCTATATCTGTGAAGACAACAGCATACAAACTCGGAACCCAACAGAACCACTTTATGCTGTAGTCCACTGTAAACACCCTATGCACATTTTCTTTTAAAATGCATTTAAGACAATAAAACAATAAATTAATAATTAACACATTATACTGTAAAGTTGTACAATAAACTAAAAGAATGTACTAAGTTGCTCTTAGGGGCTGTGTCCATGAGATTCAAGCTGTCTTGTTCTGCAAAAATGAAATCACAAGCACACGATTTAGATATCTAGGTCACATACACTGGAACTGACCAAAATGGTATGTGGATTAGGTTATACAGTAAATAGATTCCCACAGAATGAAAAATAGAGTTGTTTCATTTTAAAGGACAAGGAAATGCTAAGTCACTTGGGGGTGCCAAAATGTTAGGCACCCCCAAGTAACTTTAATCGCTTACCTTGTTCCCCGGGCTGGTGCCCCTGTTAGGAGAAAACAGCACCAGCCCGGGGTACCTGTAGCAAGCGCTTCCTCCTTCCTGCTTCGTTTTGCCGGGACCCCACGACCAGCTCATGCGCAGTAGAGTGAAAAGCCGACTTCTCTGTTAAAGTTCGGCTTTTTCACTCTACTGGGCATGCGCGCGCGTGCACGCGAAGCAGGGAGGAGGAAGCGCTACAGGTACCCCGGGCTGGTGCTGTTCTCTCCAAACGGGGGCACCAGCCCGGGGAACAAGGTAGGCGATTTAAGTCACTTGGGGGTGCCTAACATTTTGGCACCCCCAAGTGACTTTGACTTTTCTTCTCCTTTTAGAACACAACATCTTACAAGTACAATTGTACAAGTTTGGGGACTGCTTAAACCACCACATAAATAAAATATGGTGCTTATTAAAGGGGCAGTATACAGTTATACCTTTTTGTTAATATGAGCAAAATAAACATGCTGAAAATACATTCTGCCTATTCTTTTAATTTAAAAAATAAATATTTCTATCTTAATAGCTACGTTTGTTTTACTAGAGGTACTAAGCTCCACCTAATCAACCCCTTTCCTTTACCATGTAACACTGTTTTGCTTTACAGATAAACAGAACTAACTCTTAACATCACAAAGACCAACAATGGAGTAGTTTAAATGTTCATGTCTGCAATTTTTAGCTTAAGAAATAACAAAAAAAATACATATTGTGTAACTGAAATAAAAGGCAAGAAGTAAATTCAGCACAGTCGTACCTTAATAAGCAGTAGGAAAGCAGTACTGTGGCCTTACAAAGTAAAACTAATTAAAGGAGAAGGAATAATAAAAACTAAGTAAGCTTCATCAGAAAGGTCTATGTGTTTCTTGTCTCTACTTTTGTAAACATGATGTTCCAGTGTCTGACTTCCTCTCTCAGAAACAGCCTTAATTCCTGGGGCCAGAGTCTGCGCAGTTCTCTCCTCTCTCCTGCTCCCCATCCCAATAGAATGCTTAGAACTCCCTCCCCCCACCCTTAGGAATGTGTGATCTCAGCTATAATGGCTAGACTGCAGGAAGGAAGCTACTTAAAATGGAAGCTGCAATCTTAAGCAAACAGAGAAAGGTTCTAAAGTTATGTACTCAGGTATGGTAATGCTTTCTGCAGAATTAATATAGTGTTCTAGGTGGCACTATTGTGGCGAATCTAATGGCAGTAAAATGCCAAATGAATATGGCAGAGAGGAAACAGAAGAGAGCTGTGCTGGCAGGCTGCCAGGGGCATTAAGTTTTATCTAAGAGAGGAAGTCTGAAAGCTCATGTGTACAGAATAGGAGGAAAGAAATACTGTTTCTTTTGACAGTGGACTCAGAGCAACATTACTGTGAGTGTTTATTGATGTACTTTCTGATAAAGCTTAGTTAATTTTAACATGTCCTTCTTCTTTAAGCCAAAAAAAAGTCTGTAAGGAGAAAATCATTTAAAAAAAAAAACAAAAAAAACCTTTAACAAATCAATGCACCTGATCTTTGCTTTCTGTAGTGCTAGTTCCTCCTCATTGCCAACATCCAGGGACACATCCTCTGTATCATCAACAATAACCTGAAGTAGAAATATCACCACAAAGTAAGGCATTCATCAGTCAGAGAATGGTTAATATGTGGTAGCAGGCTATAACAGTTCCATAAATATGCTGGTTACTTATTAAGTATGCACAGGGCCCTATTTACTAAGCTTCCAATTAGGAATTGCCTTCTATAAAGCATCACAAAACTGAAAGGAAAGGCAGAGTTGAGTGGAATATTTGCTAAGTTATTTATAGACATGTTGAAGTCACAATATGTTACAGAATTCCCATTAATTTAAAATCATTTTAACAACTTTGAGCAAATCAGAGATGTTTATCTATGATTTTTTTTCTCTCACTTTGATCTTCTACATACATTCAGTTCATCAATTCAATAGCCATTTGTTTGCTTTTAAAAAAAAACAAAAAAACTTAGAACATAATTTATGGTTTCAGAAAATCAGAGCTCTTCTAGGCCTGTCAATAACAGTCACGAGGCAACACCAGGGCACCTTTCTTGTCACTGACATATAGATATATAGACTGATAACCTATGGGAGCATTAATGACATGCCCAAGGTCACACTAAAATCAAACAAACACCCTCCTCCCTGACTTAGCCCAGAGACTAAGGAACCGATTTATCAAAATGTGAGTTTAGAGCTAAAGACATAAAAATTCACCTATGTTCTATTAATTCCTATGGAATTTTTAGAAGCATATTTATCAAATGGAGAGTTCTAACTTTCACAATTGATAAATACACTTCTAAAAATCCCATAGGAATGAATAGAACATATGTTTTATGTATTATACTCTAAACTTACATTTTGATAACACTGCCCTTAAATGTGTGGAGCCTATTCTGTAGGTGGGGGTTTAACCTTGATTCCCAGGACCTTGAAACCAGCAAGATGGTAGTAAGGAAGCAGGACATATGAAGGGCAATTAATTACTGCCTGGCACAAGCTTGTACACCTGGTACCTGTGCAAAACAGCTGTGCTCTACCCCAATGTTCCATTTGCTGCAATGGGTTTCAGAGTCAATGCAAGAAAACAGTGTATTGTGCTCACCACTATATTTAAACCCTTAGGTGGGGTTGCAATGAGGCCATTGCCAAGTGATTGTTTATGGTTGAATGCAGAGGATCTTTTGTCTTTGCAGAGCATTGCCTCACACATATAGTGTAATTACAGGGGCACAGTGCATTATGGGCAAATAAATGGCATTTTCTGTCTGATTTTTGCCCCTTCACCCTAAGTACAAACCTTAATTAAAACATAGATCATATGCTCAGAAAAGTGTAAACTCATATCCGACTAGAGAAAAGAATTGTAAATGCCCTAACAAAATAAGCACCATCTATTTAATTAGCCAAGTACAGTAGTACTGATGTATCAGTTAATGGTAAGGCCTTAAATATAACCCCAGAGACATTTATAAAAACGTCTCTTTAGCTGCTTCTCTGAGCTTCAACTCCCATCATGTCGGGATGCTAAACGCTGCGTTTAACAACAACTGAGCAGCCGCGCCCGGTTCATGGGAATGCTCTGGGGTTGCGGGCTAGGATCACGTGGGATGAAAGAGAGCAGAGGCCGGAGAAAATGAGAGCGATACACAGACAAGTAGTAGCGCAGGAGTTGCGCATTAGGGTTACCTGCTTCATTCTGTGCTTGGCATGTGCAAGCAGCTCCCCAATCCTTTCTCTGCTGCTCCGTTGCTAGGGCCCGAAGGGCGGGACATAATTGCTAAGAATCTCAGATTGAATATCAATTGGTTGACCTAGGACGGCAGGCGTGCAGTGATTGGCGAACGTCTAGCTTGTAATTCGCTGCTGTAATGTCATGCAGGGGAATACAGTAGCGTAGCGCTGGTACCTGTGTGTGAGGGCTGGAGAGCCGCATAACTCATCCTGCTGTGGGGCTGTCAGGTGCAGCTGCAAACAGGTTCTTCCCAGCTGGAGTAGCAGGGCATGTGGTATACGGCACTGGTATTTCCCTAGAAATTTTGGGAAGGATTTTTTTTTATTGTGGGTAAACATGGCAGATTGCACTAAATATTTACACTTTGCCCTCCTTTGTTAAAATAACTTTACTGCACATGTAATATTATAGTGCAAGGTATACATTCTGATTGTTTATGAATTCTGTTTTTCTAATACCATAATGGTATGGTAGCAGTTTGAAGCTATTTAATGTGTTGTCTTACTTTGGAAATGACTTTATAACATCATTGCTGTTTAATTCTTTGAGAATGATCTCTCTGTAGAAATATAATGTGAAAATTGTTGTGTTACAAGTTATTACGCTGGTACAATATGATGAGTTAAAGGACACCTATAATCAAAACATTGTTTCATCCACCAGAGATGTGGGCTAACAGAGCTTGCACTCTGGTTGAAGGAAACAATACTATTTTGCCAAAAAAAATGTCCTAGCAAGTGCTATAGAGTCTCAAGGAGGGTCTCCATGCAGGAAGCCATGTTTGGCACATGCTCATAATCAGAGACTCTCCTGGCTCACTCATTATGAACATATGTATGACGCTGGAGCAGTGGATGCTCCCCTATATGTCAGATGCATGCACATAATGAGCCAGCTGGGGAACGCAATCATCATGCATGTACCCCAACATGTCTGCCAGCTCTGAGAGCACCCTCCCGGTGTGGCTGGATTGGCAGGTAGCTACCAGAGTGTGGGCTCTATTAGCCTGAACAACCAGTGGAGGGAAACAATTTTTCAATGATAGGTGCCCTTTAAAGGTGATTGTGACCTCATACTGGTGTGACAAATATGGTAATGCAATATGTAAAAAGGTCAAAAATCATAACGCTGATGTTACAGTACCATTATATGGTCAGAATGAGAGAGGGATGTACCCTTTTCATAGCCTAAAATGATACCAATACATAGGAGGAAAGGTTATATGGTAGTGCAGTATAGAAAGGGGTTATGTCAGTTATAATGTCGCTGTCAGAATAACATTATATGGTCACATTGTGATGGGGATATTATTAAGTCGTTGTTATAGTTTTATGTTACTGAATGGTAGGCTGAAAAAGCTTTGCATACCCCTTTCAGCATGAGTTCAGCGAATTGGGCTTGTGCTCACATACATTTTACCTATTGTTTTATATACAAAAAAATAATGTTTCTTGTTATTTTTTGAGCTACTCCATGAAGGACTTCTGCTAACAAATCAGTCACAACAAAGGGAGGGGCTTCTATACTTGTAATCTAATAATATGCCTTGCGAGAACCAAGCATGAAATAGCTTCAGCTTCTGTGTTTGACCTGTTTAAATCAAGAAATAACAGAAACCAGATTTTTTTTTAATTGGACACTTGTTGATTTTTATGGTGTATTTTTTATTACTAAATTACACTGTGTACATTTCAAATTATTTATACCATTTAACATTTTATTCTTGAGCCGAGAAATGGTGTTATTTTTAGCTGTAATATTGTGCAGCCATTTCTGGTCATTGTGCCTAATACTGAGCTTTCAGAAAGAGCCAGCACTTCACAATGCAACTGCTTTCAGATAAGGTATTGTTTCTCCTGCTCAATGTAACTGGAGGTGTGATGGCTGGACTTGGGTGTTTTACTATTAAATGCTATTCTTTTATCTATGGCTAGATTGGGCATAGCATCATTTTTAGCAATACAGGTGTCGGGGAGCTGTATCTTGCCACCTTCCCAGGGTTCTCTATGGGAGGGGAAAGGGAGGGGGTGCTTGCTGTGCAGCACTAAAGAGTGACTAAAGTTAACAGAGCACAAATCACATGGCTGAGGGCACTTGGGAAACTAAGAATTTGTCTAGCCTCATGCCAGCTTTTAAAATGTATTTTAAAAAATCTGTTTGCCCTTTTGAAAAAATGTATTTTCATAAAGACCACTTGCATTAGAGTTTTTGAATTATTTGCCTTCTACTTCCAACTCTTTGCAGTTTTAAAATGGGGGTCACTAATCCCAGAAGCCAGAAACTACTGCATTGTGAGGTGACAGTTTTAATCAAACTAATCCCTGGTTGCTAAGGCAACTTGGACCCTAGCAACCAAATAACTTCTGAAACTGGAGAACTGCTGAACTGAAAATTAAATAACTAAAAAATAACAATAATAAAAAATGAAGACCAACTTCAAATTGTCTCAGATTATTACTCTCTACATCATACTAAAAATTAACTCAAAAGTGAACAACCATTTTAAGGGGATGTTTGTACCCTTGCTGGGATAAACGCATGTATTCCCCTTAATTATGCTGTTCGAGTTCTGACAAGTTATGCTATGCTTACATTCTTCTACTGGTTGAGGTAGACACATTAGCGGCCCCCTATTTTTGACATGTATATTTCTGTTTTATCTTATAAACCCTTTCAACTGGTCACCCAAAGCCTATTTTGTCTAGCGCTACATTTGAGTTTGCATTAAATGTTATTTCTTTTTGCGATTGCTTCATATCTTTTCTTTATTACTATAATACAGGTATAGCATACATTATCTGGAAACCCATTATTCAGAAAGTTCCGAATTATGGAAAGGCCATCTCCCATAGACCTCACTTTTAACAAATGATTCTAATTTTTAGAAACAATTTCCTTTTTCTCTGTAGTATTAAAACAGTACCTTGTACTTAATCCAAACAAAGTGTAATTAATCCTTATTGCATGTAAAACAATACTATTGGGTTTATTTAATGTTTAAGTTATTTTCTAGTAAACGTAAAGCATGGAGATCCAAACTACGGAAATATCTCTTAACCGGAAGACCCCAGATCCCAAGCATTCTGGATAACAGATCCCATACCTGAACTTCATTCACATAGGGCCCATGACTTTTATAGACATTATACATCAGTCCCTGCTATCTAGGGACCGTGTCACATTCACAAACACTATGGTCAATTATATTAGGAACCAAATGTCGGAGGAAACTGAAGTATCTAGAAGAAACCCCTGCAAGCATGGTGAGAACATACAGACTATTTGAGGATAGTACCCTGGCTGGAATTGAATTTATGACTCCAATGCTGCAAGGAAACATTGCTAACCATTTCATCATCATCATGCTGCTTCACTACTATATACCTGTATGTTGTTTTATGTCTCTATTTTATAATTGTATTATGTTTTGCAATTTGATCTTCATTGTGTTGTAGACATTGCCTTTGTTGTGGTTTGTTTTTGTGTGTTGCTATGGCAACCTGATTTTGACATTTGCTTGATTTATTATGTTTTTTCCTTGAGGAAGATCACACTGGGATTTTTCTTTATAAATAAATCACTTTTAAAGTTCTAGCTGCGTGCATTGCAGTCTTTTTTATGTATGGTGTATAGGTGCAAGCAGGTGGTACTTATAGATGCATTAAAGGAAAAATAAATGTCATTACATTGCATGCAGCAACTGTACAGTTCAGCTAAAGCAGGAGTGCCCAGACTTTGTCACCCAGTGACCTAGTCTTGCCACCTGGCCTCTGTCATGCAATCTACTTTAAGAAAAATAGTGCAAAGTCTCTCAATTGTAATATTTCAATACCTGATCTACGTGTATTAACTGGAACACTGTAATAAATCCAATAACATTGCTTTGCCATGGATTCACGCAACTATGTTAGGATCAAGTACAAGGCTCTGTTTTATTATTACAGAGAAAAAGGAAATCATTTGTAAAAAATAGGATTATATGCTTAAATAGGCTCTATGGGAGATGGCCTTTCCATAATTTGGATCTTTCTGAATAATGGGCTTTTAGATAAGGGATCCAGTACTCATCTTAAACATATAACCAGAGCAAACATTCACTTATTATGTTGCTCTCCCAGCAGAAGCTAACATACAGTCCACTGTATAAGTTACATCAGGGGTAGGGAACCTATGGCTCGGGAGCCAGATGTGGCTCTTTTGATGGCTGCATCTGGCTCGCTGCCAAATCTTTATTAAAAAAAATAACGGGGGGGGCACGCCCTCCTCCGCATTGCATCTGGCATCCTTGGCACCCACCCTACCTTGCCCCTGCGCTCGGCGAATAGAAGACATGTTCTAAGCCTTAGAACTCGTCTTCTATCCGCCGAGCGCAGGCCATGCCCTCCTCTGCATCGCATCCGGCATCCTTGGGACCCACCCTACCTTGCCCCGCAGCATCCGCGCCCAAACATCTTGTATGTCTCTCACGGAATTACATTTTAAAATATGTGGTGTTAATGGCTCTCTCAGCCAAAAAGGTTCCCGACCCCTGAGTTGCATCAAAAATTACGCAGAGAAGACTCGTCAACCACTATTTTATATTGAGCGACATTAGAGGAAATGAACTGCAAATCAATGGCCAGAGCTGTCAATCAATGGTGAAACTGACCAAAACATAATAGACTTTATGGGAAGTGATATACAAACAATCAAAACTGCCTTTATTTACCAAAATAAATGCCGAGGAGCTGCAACTGTGTGTGCTCTTTTGTGCTGTTCAAGGACCCCAAATCCCAGTTTTGAAATGTTTTAAGATAGATGAAAATGTATTCATCAGTTTTGCAGGAAAAAATTAAAGTTTAACAGATTTCAAACTATCTATTGCACTTGAGATTAAAGAAACCACAAAGAAAGGATTATGTTAAATAAAATTACATTTTTTAAATGGCTGATATTGCCTTGGAAAATGTTTGCAGAGACACTATGAAATAACTTCAACTTATACAAGTGAGCAAGTAAGATAACTCTTATATATAGTTTGGGCTTGTGTTTAGTGCTTAAAAGGGTTGTAAACCCAACCACAATGCTGTCCCACACCCTCTTCTAGTTATCTATAGACATTTTTGAAAAATGTAATTATAAATGCAATAAAATTCACCAATGAGAATTCTACTGACCAAAAACTTCATTATAAATACAAATGAATTCACAATTGAGAATGTTGATTCCCAGTACTATGTCAGGCATCCTGCTGTTATCTTATATATAGAGAAAATGATGTCATTTTTTGTTCTTTGTTAGATTAAACTGGAATTAAACATGGGAATTAAGGACAGATTTGTTCTGTGCTTATTGCTTCCAACTCCAATTGCAGGAACAAAGAATAGGGAGCCTTATTTACGTGGATCACCTGGGATTCTCTTTGGAGGATTTTTTGCATTTTAAAGCAGTTGCTGGCTGTGGAGATTTGGGGAGAGTTTATCGAAACATTTCATTGT
The DNA here is from genome assembly GCF_000004195.4 of Xenopus tropicalis. Classification (NCBI taxonomy): domain Eukaryota; kingdom Metazoa; phylum Chordata; class Amphibia; order Anura; family Pipidae; genus Xenopus; species Xenopus tropicalis. The sequence goes on from NC_030685.2 coordinate 37,294,476, forward strand.
GCAATATTGCTTTAAGAATACAACCCTGATATTAAATTATTCTAGACTTTGTAGTCCAGCAACATGTGACTAAAGTTTCCACTTTTATTAGTACCCTTTGGTGCGAAACACGTAAGGCACCCTTTTTTCTTTTTATGCATGGATAAATAAACTTTCAGAGTTCTTATTTTAAACTATGCTGCTTCCTGACCACTTTTTTTTTTTTATATCCGGATATGCCTGCCAGCAATAATCTTTTTGTGATTTCCCTACTGGCTCCTTTAGCCGATGGTCTGGTGCATGAGCACCTGGACCCACCTAAACGAAGGGTAAGATTTTCACTTCAAGCATGCTCAAACTGTGATCCATTAGTGTAATTCTTTGAAATATAGCAGGAAAGACAACATACTTGGAAAAAGTAAATTTTGCTAATGATAAATTTGCTAATCTTGTCAGATAGTACATCCAGCACCTAGAATAGATATTTTGGCAAGTGACCCAAGCTGTCCAAATAAAAACAACCATTTTTAATGTTTCTTTCTCTAGTTTTCAGTTGAAGTCAAAAGCTGAAAGATGTTTTTTTTTATATGCTATGAAAGATGTGGATGAGATAAATGTCACCACAAAAAAGAAATATATTTCTATGAATTGCAAAGCAGGATCAATGAAGACATAATTACATTTTCTGCTGGACATTTTCAAATATTGGCTCAGAATTTCAAATTAAAGTCAATTATTTGTTCATGGCAACATTTGTCAAAATGATGGCATGAAGTATTAAGCATCTTTGGAAAACAATACATTTCCTTAGTTGTAAAATTAAGTCTTTCTTCAACAGTATTTTCTTTGAAATCCATTCAAAGTTTGTGATTTTTTTACTTGTCTGACACTTAAATTTTGGTTATAATACTTGTGCGTTTAAGGCAGGGGTTTCCAAACTGTCATGGGGCTGATCCCCTTGGAGGGCCTGGAGAATTGGCAGCAGGTCTAAAGGCCATTCAGGGTGAGGTCTGGAAATAATCTTTATATGCCTAAAAGCCTAGCTAGAAGGTCAGGTTGTTGAGATTTGGAATTCAAAGTTCATTAACTTTTCTAGTTATTTTTGAACTATGAATGGCTGATACAACAATGTTTTCTTATGCTTGTAATCTTGTTATGAGCTAAGGGAAGGCCTGAACATAGATTGGTCCTTCAGAGGGGGCTTAAAATATATGTTGGACAGAATAAGTATGAGCATCAGCATCAGTTTTTGTCCCCATTTAGGATGTTAGATGCAAACTCCTTCAGGTTTTCTATAGACTTTTCCTTTTTTCTTAACCAGTGCTTTTATTGCTTGATTTTTGTTATGGCATGATTATAGATATTAGGGATGCACCGAATCCAAAATTTTTGGGTTCGCCCGAATACCGAATTCTGATTTGTATATGCAAATGTGAATATGCAAATTAGGCTAAGGTAGAGTTAAATAGAAGTACGCACATTACATTTTTTTTACTTCCGTGTTCATGTGATCAAAAGTCACATGATTTTAAGGATTCGGATTTGGTTCGGCTAGGCACTTAGATTCGGATTATACATAAATTCCCTTTACTGATTAAAACAAATTAAAATGATATTTATATCAGTTTTTTTAAAATAGACATTCTGACAAATCGAAAATATGTAAATATGTTTTACCACTTTTAAACTGCAAAGCCATTTTTATTAAATATCCTAAAATTGCCTTAAAGCTTGCATTTTACAGCATAATTTCTTCCATGTGGTATTAGGTATTGAGATAAAAAATCCTAAATATTAATGACTATGGATCTTCTGAACAGTTTGATGCCCAAAAATTAAGAGGATAACCAAAGTGTGTAGCATGTAAAGAACTTAGAATTGAAATATTGCACATAAAATGATTAATGGCAACAAAAAAAAATAAAAAATAATCAGTTATCAGTTGTTCAGTGTAGACATCCATTTATTGTACAGTGCCCCAAAGTATGCTGGGACTTTAAAAACATGTGTTAATAATTTTTAATGACAATACAGAATGCAGTAAAATCACAAAAAATGATCATATATAGAGATTCGTGGTCAAATAAAAAAAAAACCTGATACAGTAAAAACCTGTACAAAAAATGATGTGTAAAGTTTTGCATTTATTCTGACCCAAGCACACAGTTTTTAAAAATGCTCACACGAGTTTAAAATGTGCGCACAAACGAGACGAGAAGGAATAAGAGTGAACAATACCAGAGGTCACTTGTTCCTCCATCTTTGCATTGATTTAAAGGAGAAGGAAAGGTAAAAACTAAGTAAGCTTTATCAGAAAGGTCTATGTAAATACAGCCATAAGTACTCACAGTGTCCTCTATCAAAAGAAACACAGGATTTCTTGTCTTCATAATTCCCGAGTCTGCACAGCTCTCTCCCCTCTCCTGCTCCCCCCTCCCACAAGAATGCTAAGAACTCCCTCCCTTAGGAATGTGTGATCTGAGCCAATCAGCAGGAATCTTCCTCATAGTCTTACAAACTGCGAATGTACAGAGGTCTTGGCGCAGGAGAGTAGCATTATAGCAATTTTATGGGAACGCTTTATTAGCCTTTCCTTCTCCTTTAAGGCAAGAGGAGAAATTAAGGCAGAAGAAAGGCAGCACATCCTCAACCTAGATGTGCAGCAGATTCTATGTATTATGTGGGCCTAAAGGGTTATACAGTATTTATATTGTAAAAATAATACAACATCATAGGGTTGATTCACTAAAGTGCGATAAAATGAGCGCTATTACTTTAGCGAATCGCATGGTTTTTTGCGTCAATTTTAATGCAAAAAAAAGTATGCGATAAGCGTTATCGCACTTTAGTGAATCAACCCTCATGACTGAGGTGAAGTGTTCCTTCCACATTTTTTTCAGCTTCTAACTAGCTGCCTAATAACAACTATAATCACTTCAGTAGAAAGCATATTCTCTGTATTGTCTCAGGCTCAGCAGATGTGCGATACAGCATGCTCTCTTTTTTTTGGTAATGAATGAATGTGAGTGGAAAGAAATACTCTAATGCCTGCACTTTTAGCAACTCATTTGCATTTCTTTCAAAGCTCCTTGTTATATAAATCATCTTGTTTTATCTTCACTGCTATGTTCTCATAAAATATAGTTGAAAAAGTTGAATATTTTAAGATTAGTACCTTGTAAAAATATTGTAGAGCACATGCTAATTATTTCTGAAAAGGCTGAAAAAGTCCATTAGTATAACTTTAAATGTACTTAACTGGGGAAATGTACTGTCTTACGGATTTCTTTCAAAAGAATAAAAAAAAAGTCACAGAATTATTCAGGTCTACAAGTAGTGTTGTGTTGGTGCTGCTTCCCAGCTGTGTATAGTTGAAACAAGGAGGATCATATGTAGCAAGCGGATGTCCCGTCAGTAACAGCTACAAGGATAATTAAATGTACTAAAACAGGGGTCCCCAACCTTTCTTACTTGTGAGCCACAGTCAAATGTAAAAAGACTTGGAGAGCAACACAAGCATCAGAAAATCAGCCAAATAAGGGCTAAGATTGGCTATTAGGCAGCCTCTATGCACACTATCAGCTTACAGGATGCTTTATTTGGTAGTAAATCTTGTTTTTATTCAACTTAAAACTTGCCACCAAGTCAGAAATTCAAAAATAACTACCTGGTTTGGGGGCACTGGGAGCAACATCCAAGAGGTTGGGGAGCAACATGTTGCCCCCGAGTCACTGGTTGGGGATCACTTTACTTAAGCATTCAAGCTGCTTTTCTAACATCTGGAAATATTGTGCTACTTGCATGTAATAAATAGAAACAGTGTACCGACATGCCTGGGAAATACCAATGTGTCATCAAGTGGCCATCTTATAAAACAGCAATATATGAACCCAGAATATGTTGAATAAGTAGCCACAGATAACATAATCTGATATTAAATCAGCAAAGTAAATATTAAAGTGATGTAGAGCCTACTAAACCCTGAGTAGATAACTGCAGCATTTGTACTTAGACAAGGTTCTGCCAGAGGTGTTCTGTAATAATAATTTATAGAAATATTACTGATCATAAGATTAAAATCTAGAGATAGTTGTTGGTTTAAGAAATAGCCCTTTGGCATTATACTAGAATTCACATAATTCTGAACACAGGAAATCTTTTTTCTATAAAGTGGTTATAGGACATTTATTACACAGGAAAATAAGTACAGGGGATCTGTTATCTATAATGTTTGGGACCTCTGGTTTTGTGCATAAGGGCTCTTTCAGTAATTTGAATCTCTTTACCTTAAATTAATTATTCCATTATTTTTATGGTGTTCTTTTTTTCTAAATTACACTGTTTACATAGCAAATAATTAACTCTACCATTTAAAATGTTATTCTACACCAACAAAAGTATTTTTTTAGTTGTAATATTGGTGTGTAGGCAACCATCTCAGTGCATTGTGTAAAATCACTCCAACTTGCAGCTCAGTGGTAAAGAGTGACTGAAGTTTTCTCAGAGCACAGGTCACATGGTTGTGGAACCCTGGGAAATGAAGGACATGGCTAGCAAACATAAAAAATCTGTGTTTTGAAAAAAGGATTTCTATGAAGGATTCTGCTGGAAGGCGCTCTATTAACTGAGGTGTTTAGAAAAAAAACATGTTTTCCATGACAGTATTCCTTTAAGCCTGCTTATAATCATTTATACATTAAATAAACCCAACAGGATTGTTTTGTCTCCAATAAGGATTAATTATATCTTAGCTGGGATCAAGTACAAGGTACAGGTATTGGACCCCTTATCTGGAAACCCATTATCCAGAAAGTTCCGAATTACAGAAAAGCCATCCCCCATAGACTCCATTTTAATCAAATAATTCACATTGTAATAATAAAACAGTACCTTGTACTTGATCCCAACTAAGATATAATTAATCCTTACTGGAGCCAAAACAATACTATTGGGTTTAATTACTGTTGAAATACTTTTCTTAGTAAACAGTAGGAGATCCAAATTATGGAAAGACCCTGTATCCGAGAGCATTCAGGATAATGGGTTCCATTCCTGTACTGTTTTATTATTACAGAGAAAAAAAAATTTGAATTACTTCAAATGGAGTCTATAGGAGATCGTCTTCTTGTAATTCGGAGCATTTTAGCTAATGGATCCCATACATGTACTGTCATTTTTTGTAGTTTCCAGCTGATAGAATTATTGTCCAGCTGCTAGAATTAGGCTGTACCATGACTGTAGGTTGTACTAAACTAGACCTGTTCACCCTCCTGTAGTTATATTCCAAAAAGTGGCTTAGCAAGGGCTTGGTTGGAACAGATGCAACAGGGTATGATTAGTTTTCATCACCGGTGTGGCCAAAAAACATTAGTATTTTGTCCTCATAATCATGGCGGGTTTCAACCACCTACTCTGTGTCTATGTGTAGTTGCTTAGTTGCTATTTTCTGGCTTAATTTAATTTGTAAACTTCGATGAAGTGTCTTGGTAAATGCAAGTTCTTGTGTGACCATTCCAGAGTTTGTGCAAATATAGAAACTCTAACCAAGCATATGCTGAGCAACACATTGCGCCCAGTGCTTATTTTTTGATAGACTCTAATGGAAAAGGCTTTCTCCAGAACTGAAAGTTAAGACAATATTTAAATTTTAATAGCCAACATGAAACATTAGCTATTAACATTACTATTTTTCTTTACACTGTGTGTGTAAGAAGGGATGAGCAAGATTTTTGCCCGACTTGATTTTGTTTCGAAATTTACATTTTTGCCATCAGCAAATTTTCTGCAAACCGCAACTAAATTTCCCCATGAAGGGGGCGTGGCCAGCATGAGTTCCGGGTAGGACGCATAGTCCCAAGCTCCGTCAGGGGATCCTAAAATCCTGCCATAACCCTGTAATAATCGTATCCCAAAGGGACCGCTGACACAGGGGTAACCTCCCTAAAGCTCCAGCGCTGCGGATGGGCCGCAATAAAACGACCGCGAAAAAGACACGGACCCGTGCAGCAACCGCTACCATGTCACAAGATGGCGCCGACTTGAATGCAGTTCCTCAAGTTTAGGAATAGGAATGCTCTCCCATTCTTGTCTAATACAGGCCTCTAACTGTTCAATCGTCTTGGGCCTTCTTTGTCGCACCTTCCTCTTTATGATGCGCCAAATGTTCTCTATAAGTGAAAGATCTGGACTGCAGACTGGCCATTTCAGTACCCGGATCCTTCTCCTACGCAGCCATGATGTTGTGATTGATGCAGAATGTGGTCTGGCATTATCTTGTTGAAAAATGCAGGGTCTTCCCTGAAAGAGATGACGTCTGGATGGGACCATATGTTGTTCTAGAACCTGAATATATTTTTCTGCATTGATGCTGACTTTCCAGACATGCAAGCTGCCCATGCCACACGCACTCATGCAACCACATACCATCAGAGATGCAGGCTTCTGAACTGAGCGTTGATAACAACTTGGGTTGTCCTTGTCCTCTTTGGTCCGGATGACATGGCGTCCCAGATTTCCAAAAAGAACTTCGAATCGTGACTCGTCTGACCACAGAACAGTCTTCCATTTTCCACACTCCACTTCTTCTTTGCACTGTAGAGTTTCAGCTGGCAACGGCGGATGGCATGGTGGATTGAGTTCACTGACAATGGTTTCTGGAAGTATTCCTGAGCCCATTCTGTGATTTCCTTTACAGTAGCATTCCTGTTTGTGGTGCAGTGTCGTTTAAGGGCCCGGAGATCACGGGCATCCAGTATGGTTTTACGGCCTTGACCCTTACGCACAGAGATTGTTCCAGATTCTCTGAATCTTCGGATGATGTTATTCACAGTTGATGATGATAGATGCAAAATCTTTGCAATTTTTCGCTGGGTAACACCTTTCTGATATTGCTCCACTATCTTTCTGCGCAACATTGTGGGAATTGGTGATCCTCTACCCATCTTGGCTTCTGAGAGACACTGCCACTCTGAGAAGCTCTTTTTATACCCAATCATGTTGCCAATTGACCTAATTAGTGTTATTTGGTCTTCCAGTTCTTCGTTATGCTCAAATTTACTTTTTCCAGCCTCTTATTGCTACTTGTCCCAACTTTTTTGGGATTTGTTGACACCATGAAATTCTGAATCAACATATTTTTCCCTTAAAATGGTACATTTTCTCGGTTTAAACTTTTGTTCCGTGATTTATGTTCTATTGTGAATAAAATATTAGAAGTTGGCACCTCCACATCATTGCATTCAGTTTTTATTCACAGTGTGTTTAGTGTCCCAACTTTTTTGGAATCCGGTTTGTACATGGGGCAATAAATGGGAAAATAATCACTATAGCAAATATATATATTCCACCCCCCTTCCAAGATGAAACACTAAATGCTATAATGTGGAAAATTATATCCCTCCCCCCAGCACCCATTCTGCTAATGGGGGATTTAAACGCAATAACGGATGCGAACCTAGACAAATTAGCAGCACCAAAATCTACCAACCAGGCCTTTGTCAGATGGGTCTCCACATACGGACTGATAGACCTGTGGAGAAGTAGAAACCCTGGGGAAAAACAATTTACTTGTTACTCCACAGGACATAACTCTCTATCCAGAATAGATCTGGCACTGGGATGTACAGAACTTAACAAACAGGTACAGAAGGTAGAGATACTGACCAGAGGTATATCTGATCACTCCCCGGTACTGTTAACACTGACCACCTCAACAAAACCAGTAGACAGAATCTGGCGATTGAGCCCATACTGGGCCAACCATGATGCCATGGCAGAAAATATTCAAAACTGCATAGACGCCTATTTAGCCACCAATCTGCAAGGTACTCCCCCGGATACTACTTGGGACGCACTAAAGGCGTACATTAGAGGGGAATTTATAAGCAATATCAAGGCGCACAACTTAAACATAGAAGCAGATATTTCTTATAAATCCCAATTAGTGAAAGAAACAGAAGCAAAATATGTCTCTGATCCCAATGATAATAATAAACGAGAATGGCAACAATGTCAGGATGCCCTCAATACAATCCAACTAGAACTAACTAAAAAACATATACTGTACCAGAAGGCAAACATATTTGAACATGGGGATAAAACAGGGAAACTCCTTGCAATAATATCCAGGGATGATACCATTAGCACTTCCATATCAGCAATAAAATTACCAAATGGTCAAATCACCTCCTCCCCTGAGGAAATAAACCAGGCCTTTAAAGACTTTTACTCCGAACTATACACAACCAAACTCCGAGTAACCCCAACAAGCCTCCACTCATACCTAGACCCCCTACATCTCCCCACAATCACACCGATAGCAACACAACAGATCGCACAGGACATTACACCAGCAGAAATAGAGATAGCTATAGCGGCTTTACCCTCAGGGAATACGCCAGGACTGGATGGCATGCCAGGCGAATGGTACAAACGAAATGCCAAAAAACTAGCTAACGGGGGTACAAGAGGGAAACTCACTACCACAATCAATGAGGGAAACCATAATAGTTCTCATACCTAAACCAGGCAAGGACCCACTTTCATGCTCCTCATATAGGCCCATATCTTTAATAAACGTGGATGCCAAAATTTTAGCAAAGGTGCTAGCAAACAGGCTAACCAAATATATCACAGGCCTCATATCCCCAGACTAGACAGGATTTATGCCTGGAAGTTCAACCGACACCAACATCCGAAGACTCTTCACAAATCTCTCCATAAAGCACAACAATGCTGGGAAAAGGATAGTTGTCTCACTGGATAATGAAAAGGCCTTCGATTCCATGGAGTGGGAATACCTATGGGCCACACTCAAAGTAATGGGAATACCCCCTACATTCATAGCTTGGATCCAGGCACTATACACTTCTCCAATAGCCAAAGTCCGCACTAACGCCAAACTATCTAACTTTTTTCCAGTAAGCAGGGGCACTAGACAAGAATGCCCCCTATCATCTCTACTCTTTGCCCTTGCAATGGAACCATTGGCATCCCGTCTTAAACTAACACAGGAGGTGGAGGGGCTCAAACTGGGCAACTTAACAGAATTAGTATCCATGTATGCAGACGACACTCTCCTATACTTAGCCAATCCACATCGAGCCCTATCCTCAGCCCTAGACATCATAAACAATCATACTTCCTACTCTGGTCTTAGAATAAACTGGACCAAATCAGTTATTCTCCCAATAGATAATCTTCCCAATCAGCCTAACCAAACAAACCAGTTAAAATGGGTAGATTCGTTTAAATACTTAGGAGTGTGGATTCATGCAGACCTAATAAAATACCCTGAACTAAATATCAACCCGATCATGAGACACCTAGAGAACAAACTAGATACATGGAAGCGCCTACCCATTACCTTGACTGGAAGAATAAATCTATTCAAAATGATAGCTATCCCTAAACTAACATATATTTATAGGCAATCCCCTATAACAATTCCCCAAACAGCCTTCCGCAAATTAAGAAGTCTAATGGTATCACTCTTTTGGAGTGGGGAACAACCCCGAATATCCCTACAGACATTACAACGTCCAACCACTAGGGGGGGACTAGCAGCTCCAAATCCATATATGTACTATTTGGCCTCACACCTAGTTACGGCATGGAGATGGACCTCACCATCTTTGACTAACGCAGCCACTTGCTTGAGATACAAATTATGGGGTCCCAAGAAGACCTATAAAACCTATTATACAGGGGTACAAAACATACTGATAAAGCTACTCAACCAATGAAAGCCACTGTTAATGCATGGAAGAAAGTATCCCAAATCTTTCCAAGGGCACAACCACACTGTTCACAGTATACTCCCCTATGGCACAATCCTAATTTGGAACAATACAAAACAATACCTGATCCAAGTATATGGACTCGCCATATTTTCAAATACATATCGGATGTAATGCCACAGGGAATACTGCTTACCTTCCAAGAATTGAAACAAACCTTTACACTTCCTAATACCATGCTCTTTAGATACTTACAACTGCGCCATGCCACAGGAACTCAATTTGGTGGTCAAGTAGTGGATATAACCCCAAGAAACTTTGAGACCCTCACTCACACAGAGGACCTTAAAAAACCTCTTTCAGTGTTTTACGCTCAGCTGATGGGGGCAAGTAACACAAATCTCACCAAGCTATATGAGAAGTGGCGAGGAGATATTTCCCAGCTCACCCCAGATCAATGGGAAGATGTACTAGAGTTAACATTCGAAGGAATCATCAGTAGTAGAGACAGACTAACACAACTGAAATACCTCCACCGTACCTACATGACACCCCAAAGATTGCACAAAATGCATCCAGATCTGGGACAGGAATGTCCCAGATGTGGCCACTCCCCGGCAGACTTTATGCACATGGTGTGGAGCTGCCCACGGGTACAACGGTTCTGGGGGAAAGTAGCAAACACTATACGAGACAGAACGAATCTCGTACTACCGTTAGAACCAACAGTAACTCTGTTAAACCAAGTAGAGGATATATCACCCAAAAGAGCTGAAAGAACACTGATCCTGATATTATGTATGTACGCCAAAAAAACGATTGCTCTGTACTGGAAATCACCGGATAGCCCCAGAGTGGCAGCATGGGAATCCATGATTAATAAAGCTATACCCCTATATGAGCTGACGTACATAAGGAGGGGGTGCCCTCAAAAATTTGATAAACTATGGTCAATATGGATTGACTCAGCACCCTCCTAAATTTTTACAGGTTGGGAAAGACCCCACTCCTAAATTCCCCCTCGACTAACCCCCATACCCAGGCATAAGGTGAAAGTGTAACATTAATATCTCACTAAGGCCCAAAAAGGCCAAAACAAAGGTTGAATGATGAACAGTATATGTATAAACAAGAAGACACTGCAAAGTTATTATGGTTAATTTGTTAACTGCAAAGTTAATTATGGTTAAGTTGTTAATGTATTTTATTTACTTTTTGTACAACAAGCAAAAGATAATGGAAACAATATACTGCATACTATGTACACTAAAAGTCAATAAAAGAATTGTTGAAAAAAAAAAAAAATTTCCCCATGAAAAAGGCTGCAAGAAAAAAATGCACAAACAAAAAAAAAACTTCAATGTATTTTGCATTTTAAAGAAAAAGCAGTAAAAAATGCGATTGACTTTAATGTATTTTTTGTGGGAAAAAAGGCCTTTGTCTTTAATGCATTTTACATAAAAAAAAGTGTTTACATTTTTTTCACATATGAAAACTTTTTATTTTTTTCGTATATTTCACTCATCAGAATATTCTGGAAAAGAAAGAAAACTGCTGAAATTTTTTTCTTCACTTAAAATGCAAATTATTTTCACTGGTGATTAAAAAGTGACAAGGTTTTTTTTAATCTGGACCCTCAGTGATGCATAAAAGAAAAGGACTAAAGGGTTCATTGATGTCCTCAAGAGCTGTGAGCAAAGTGCAATTTTGAGTGCAAGCGCCATGTTTTTCTGCACCTGTTGCAGGGATGTGATGTGTGGGCCACCCGATACTAGTGGGGCCCACGGGTCCGTCAGGTTCTGGCGTCTTATAGGTGCACAGCGTGCCTCGCCCCCTTTTGTGATATCATTAGCTCGGGTCTATAAATAGAGGGAGGAAGCCAGGTCAGGTAGGGTTTAGGTTGGGAGCGGGCAGGTTAGGTTCGGGTATGGGTCAGATATTTCTCATGCAAGTCTTCTACTTAGATAAGAATGAAAAAGGAAAGGCTGAACATTTGACCTAATTAAATTGTGGGTTAGAAGGAACTGTACAAAAATTATAATTAAGTTTTATGTTTTGTGGTTTGAAAAACCCAGCATACTGTTCTTAGACTTCAGCTTATTCTGACGCTTTTTCTTCTTCTTCTTAGCGCCCCCCATTTTCTAAACGCTACTCCTCCTAGGGGTACAACACCCAAACTCTCCACACTTCTTTGCCCTATAGAGGAGCAGGTTGCTCGTGCTTTTCTAAGTGATCCCGCCCCCCGTCTTTTTGTGGCGCCGCTCTGAACACCCCAATTTTCCCGTTGACTTTGACAGCCAATCAAATTTCACCCACTGACTTTAAGGGGGAAATTGGAACTGCTGCCAATCTTACAGCTTTGAGGCTACACTCACCCAACTTAAATCACATAGTCATGGGGTCAGCCTGAATGAAAATTTGATATCTGTTGGATGCCCAAAAGTGAGTGGAGCTACAAACAGCCAATCAAATTTTACCTTTTGACTTTCAATGGAGGAAATTGAACCTGCTGCCATTCTCACAGTATTAACACCACGGTACCCAAACTCTTCACAGTTGGTCACTAGAGGACTGCAGATTTAGGTTTGAAAAGGTGGGCGGAGTTACCAACAGCCAATCAGATTCCACCTATTGAATTTTATTGGTTTAATGCCAGGGTCCCCAAACTGCACAGTTTGTCACTGGGTGACTACGCACCAAGTTTAGAAAAATGGGCGGAACCTACAACAACCAATCGGATTTCACCTATAGACTTTTATTGGTTTAAATTTAAACTGCTGCCATTCTTTAACTATTAATCCTAGGGTCCCTAAACTTTGCAGAGTTAGTCAATGGGTAACTGCAGTTCCAGATTAGAAAAAGTGGGCGGAGCCACCAACCGCCAGTCAGATGTCACTCATTGACTTTCAGTGGGGAAATTGCTGCCATTCAGACACTATTAAAACCAGGGTCCCCAAACTTTGCACAGTGGTTTTTACTATATAACTGTGGTGCAAGGTTAGAAAAATTGGGTGGAGCCAACAACAGCCAATCAGATTTCATTCAGTGACTTCACGATTTTCAAACCAACATGAAGTTTGTTCTCAAACTTCCCTTTCTAGTTTATATATAAGCTTCATCTCATGGATATAAAGAAGCTTGTGAAATATAACCAGTTAAAAATTGTATAACATTTCTGAAATAATCAAGTTACTCTTTACTATCCCCCTCTCAGCATCTGTCTCTTTTCACAAAGCTTTGTGTCAGAGTCTGTTAACTGGAAAGACATTTCTAAGGCAAAGGAATCACAACAATGCATTTGGCCTTACTGTCAAAGTCTGAGTCCTGCATTTAAAGAGGCAGATTGCTGAGAAGGGGATACTGAGGGGGATTGATTATTTTATAATATTTAATTGATTGTATTTAGAAAGTTTCTTAATTTCACAATAGTTTCATACTGGAAATTGTAACTTATATTTCTCCTTAGTTATCTTTATTCCAGTGATGAGTGGTTTGGAAAATTTTCAACCCATGGTCTACTTAAACCTGCTGCTTCATAACCCACCCCCAAACCAGCACATAGTTGTCTTTCATTTTATGGCTTTATCATAGTTGCTTCCATCTGGTGCAGAAGTGTTATATTTATGCTATATAGTGTGAGCAATGTCCTGTTTCCTTGCTTTGATTCAAAGTGATCCAGGGGCATCTTCTCCATGTGTATCACATTGTGGCTTCACAGTTTTTGACTGCTTTTGAACATTCGCACAAGTGTAGAATTCTCTGTAAGAGTAAATAAAATTCAATGTCATCAAAAATTATGTGTCCCCACACAAGCAAGGTAAGGGTTATTTTCTCTGCAGGACCTATAGACTGTTGCCTACTAAAGGAGCATTAGGGGTGGACATCCTTGGTAAAAGAGTTTATCAGAGACATTTAAAATAGGGCAATATTTACAAGATCTGTATTACAGAGGTGAACTAGTAAACCGTTTACACAAAGATAGTCCAGGAGTCTGAATTGGGCTTTCTGTAAGGTTCTGGGCTCAAAATAAAGGTTCATCCATTTCCTTAAGAAAATGTATTTGTACCCCTAGCTGCATAAGAAAATTATTTTCCTTTTTAGGCCCTTCGACATGTCATAATCCTTTAGCTAAAGCAGAAAATTGCCACCACCAGAGGGCACTGGTACCAAGCAACAAGATTTAACTTGGTACAACTATATTAACAGGACGTTGATTGCTGATATGACCAGGAAAGGAAAATCATTGTACCTATTACATAGTTTTCCTTTTTGTCTTATCCTCTGCACCTTATCCCTCTATGCGGTAAAGCAGTCTCTGTGTCAAAAAATAAGTACCCACAAGAACATCACAACCATGAGGTGAAGCCATATGAACCATGGTTGACAGTGCCAGTTTTCAAGATTTTGAAAATAATAAGACATTTTCTTAAACCATCTGTAAACTAAAAGCTATCTCCCTGATAGAATCACAATTGTGGAAAAAAAAATGAAATCAAGTACTACTGGAAGGAAAGAAGACAGGGCTGTCTGCATCAAAGCCTCCAGCTCTCCAGCTCTCTTAGCAGAGGGCATAGCCACTAGTAGTAGCCAGATAGCTTGCTAATGGCTAACTCAAGGTTTTTTTTAAGATTATGCTCAAGCAGCATGGTAGTAGGAGCTTGTTTAAAAATTAATTAGGACTGTTGATAAGCAATTCCTTTTATATTTTTGTTTACTATCTGCGTAAAGTCATACTAATACCGGTATGGGATCTATTTTCCAGAAACTCTATTCAAAAAGTCCAATTTTTAAAATGGATTTCCTTTATTAAACATTGTTTTTATCTATATTTCCCCATAGAGGCTGCAATATGACAGTAATACAAACCAGTAATATAACCAGCAATAGTTGCCACAATCAATTCATTGTTCAGATCAACTCATTTGAATATAAAAACACATTAAATATGACCAGTTGTCTGGCTTCATGTTACAGAACCTATACAACAGTGATCCCCAACCAGTGGCCCAGGAGCAATATGTTGCTCCCCAACTCCTTGGATGTTGCTCCCAGTGGCCTCAAAGCAGGTGCTTATTTTTGAATTCCTGGCTTGGGGCAAGTTTTGGTTGAATAAAAACCCAGTATAATGCCAAACAGAGCCTTCTGTAGGCTGCCAGTCCACATAGGCACTATTAAATAGCCAATTATTGCTCTTACTGGCACCCCAGGAACCTTTTTTTATGCTTGCGTTGCTCCCATACACTTTTTCCATTTGAATGTGGCTCACAGGTATAAAAGGTTGGGGGATCCCTGCTGTACAATATATCGGTGCATGTGCTCCATGTTGTAACTGTATAAAGAATACAAAAGGTAAAAACACATCTTATTTAGACATCTTAAATCTGTTTTAGCCATGGAAAAAATGAAGCAGAAATGGGATATAAATACATATAGCATATAAACAAAACTACTACTTATACTTACCTTTCGCAGAAGATCTTCGTCCAGCCAGTCCAAAATCATGGGCTCATCTGTGATGGTTGACTCCATGTCATCTCTCCAGTAACCATTTAGCAGATGGTGATGTCAAATGACCACCAGTCTACTGCTGTATCATATTCCTAATTATGTAGAATCTTCATTAGGAGGAAACCCAAATCACCTGCCAAGCTGCAATAATACCCTCTACATATGTCTACTAGCATAATAATAGCAACAGAGTTCAATTAATTTAGCCTGCCATTGAGTGTATGGAGTGTATTGAGTATTTATGTGGCCAATAGCTTTCTCCTGCTGGGATCAGTCACATTTAACAGAAACCAAAAATAGCTGTGTGGGTAGAAATCCACTACACTAATAAATGTGAATGATGTTTGGCACAAAACTTATGGCACTGGAGCCCTGTGTAATGCAGAGCTAGTTATGTGTGTTTATCATATAAATAAACTAATTTGAGTTAAGATGGTTGTCTCTGATGGCCTACCATGTACCAATATCTATATTTATTTGTTGTATTTTAATATTCTATTTAGCCATGTAGTGGCCTTTAATAAACATAGCCTGTGAAAATAAGTGCACACATGCAGGCATATTCACAGATACAAAATTATGTATGTTCTAAAAATATGGTATTATTGTATTTATTACATTTATTAGCCATGTATCACAATGTTCCAGCCAAGCCAGGGATGGTACTGTCAATGAACAAGTTCTACTTGGCCAGTCCAAAGTCTGATATTCTTATATTGGTCGAGTAGACTGATTGCTGGTCTGTTGATCTGCAAAGCAACTTATGTATGGACTACTCAGATCTAATACTTATTACAGAAATCAAGAAGTCTGTGCCAACCGATGAATAATCTGTCTACTATGTAGCAACTGCAGGCCACATGTCGTCGCCACAGAGTGGAACCTTATAAACATGAAGCCTATGCTATTGTTTTTCTTTAAACAATTAGAAATAATTGACTGTTAAATTTTAATATGATACTTTCAAGGGTTTAAATATACACATATATCTCCATTCTGTTTTCAAATCGATTTTCCAGATTGTTGTAAGGTTATACAAATAAATATTAGATTTGCCTTTGTTTGTTACTAATATATGACAAGGTAGTAATGGAGGAAAAATGGGCAAATACAGGTGCACTTGGCATAATGCGACTGCAGAAATTCTGGGAAACACACTGCAATATGGAAAAAAACACATTAAATATAGTCTCATATTTTTACATTTTGTCCACTAAAATATCTTCGACAAAAGTCTATAGCAAGGACCCTGCACACAGACAGGCCTGGACTGGCAATCTGTAGATTCGGCCAAATGTCAGAGGGGTTGCTGTAAAATGCAAAAAGACACTAATTATTGGGCCTGGTGAAAGACTGTTGGACCTTTAGGTACTGGAAATGACGGGGCTTATTTTTAATCCTATTCTGGAGCAGTACACAGACATCTACTTTTCCTAGAAAGTTTCCAGAACTAGAAGCTTGTTCGACTAAACACGGTTTTTCCAACTGCCATTTACTTAATGTAACAGCAAGGAGTGAAAACTATACCCCTTATTACTATTGTGGTAAGGTGAGCCAATGGCCACTATTCTCTGTACATTTTCTAATAAAGTGTCAGCTACCTTC
This sequence comes from Xenopus tropicalis, assembly GCF_000004195.4. NCBI lineage: Eukaryota > Metazoa > Chordata > Amphibia > Anura > Pipidae > Xenopus > Xenopus tropicalis. The sequence goes on from NC_030685.2 coordinate 37,311,305, forward strand.
TTTATCATCCACGCCGCATCCTATTGTGTTAAAGTGATGTCCCTGGGAGCACAGATAGCTGAATGGAGCATTAAAGGAGCAGATTATGCCTATTTGCATCCTTTTCATTCCATTTAGTTTGCAATGAAGTCTAAATCTGTGTAGTAATAATAATCATCATCATCATCATCTTTTATTATGCTCATTGCTGTGTAAAACAGATCAGTGTCAATGATTTAATGCTTTCATTTCCAACTGAAGGAACAAACAATATGGGGCCCTATTTACTCATATCTAATGCCTTTTTTTTGTATTTTTCTTTAATAAAACATCCCTGATTTTGCAGGACTTTTGCAGCTGTTTACTGTTAATCTGTTTAAAAAATGATGTATAAACACACCACACAGTTTTTTCTATAAAATCTCCCAATATCTACTATGGGCCCCTGTATAAAGGAAGCAGACCCCTAGGGCCCCTCAGCAGCTGCAGGGTTTGTTTCCTCTATAGTAATGCCACTGCACATCACTATCTAAATGCCAGATATCACCATGTAATATTCACCAAAATAAAAAAACTGCACAGAAGTTGCTTGTTTTGTGGAAAAATAAGGTGTTTACCATTGCTGTAAACAGTTTTAGAATTTTCTTGCTACCTAAATTGAGTTGAATGTACTATACTGGGTCTGAGGAGGTGAAATATAATAGCATACATTTATGGGGTTCAGGTGGCATAAAAGAAAATACACCTTTTATATATATTATCTTCTTTATATCTTTTTAATAGATAATTTCAGGGAGAGGGTAATGAATAGTTTAAGTCACAATTAGGGTAAATACATAGCTACAGCATTATTATTACATTATTTTTCCTGTGCGTATCTTACTACTTACTGTTTGATATAACCATAATTAAACACATAAAAAACAACCACCAGGAAAATGCTTTAAATTGAGTCATTTTATTTCTTGAAAATCCAGAGATATTATGTCTGCAATTTAGTCGATTTTTTTTTTCATTAAAAATGCTAATGTGATTCAGTGAAAACTTTCTAGTAATAATTTTCATGCTATTTTATATGCTATTGGTAATATAATACTCAGCTATTTTGCTTTCATTTCATTAGAATATAGCAAACTTAAAACCAAGTGATTTATTTAACTAGCCTTTAAAAAAATAGAACAGTTTCTAAAAAAAAAAAATATGGAAAGGACACCCGAATGAAAAGAAATGCAAAAAAGGAATACAATGTATAGCAAGTCTGCACAGTTTGTGATGCAATAATGAGTTTGCATTGCAGAACTTACAGATTCTCAAACTGTGGGACTTCCCACAAAGGGGGTCTCAGATTAGATGATGAGGAGGAATGAAAGCCAATCAGGATAAGAGTAACAATAAATGCTAATATATGTATGGATAACCTGGGAGCACTATAGCAGGGTAACAGATGACAATTTTGTGTTTTATTTAGCCATAACCTTGCTATGTAAAGGCTGTATAAATAAATATCAGGCTACAAAAAAGGAAATAACTTTATATACATCAGTAAAACTATCTTTGTCAATCAAAAGCTATCAAAAGGTTTTGAATATTGATTTTTTTAACTTGATTTCTGGTAGTTTGACATTTAATAGAACCATTTTTGGGGCATATTTACACCTGCTGATGTTGCTGTAATATATAGAAGAGCATTAATGTCCTGCGATTTAGTGTGAAGATCAGATGACTTGTTTTGGGACATCTATACAGTTAGGAGCAAGATTTCATGCTGTGCTGCCTTCATGAAGGATTTCTTATAAAGTCATATTTGTTGGGGCTATAAAAATAGCCTTTTTTATATTTAAAAAAGCTGCTGATACTTTGATTCTCATTTAAAAGTGTGGCAGGCATTAAATATAGCTGGGAAAAATATACATAATTACATGCTACTATAGCGATCTGACAAAGACTTTGCTGCATAGTAGAGCCTGAACACATTAATCACTAAATGTTTCCCTAAAATTAAATCTCTCCCTTTCTCTCTCTCTCTCTCTCTCTATATATATATATATATATAAATATATATATACATTGACATTTAGGGGCCCATTTACTAAACCATGGTTAAGTATTTATAAGAAAAATTTGTATTTTTTTTTATAACTTATAGAACATTTTGTAATGTCCGCGATAATTTTGTTAAAATTCCACGACTTTTTCATGGTTTTCGTTAACTCCCATGAAAAAGTTGTACTTTTCGCAAAGACTATGAACTATCTTTTCTCCAGGTTGGGTCTGTTGCGTGCCATTGAGTCCTATGGAAGGCTTTCAAAATCATACATTAACGGTTTCAAAGCCAGAAAGGCTTTTGTGCCTTTTCTGAACGTTCAGATCCAAAAAATTTTGTGACTTTCGGAAGGCAATTACGATTTTCGTACGACCATTAAAAGCATTTTCGTGAAATTATTTCAGAAATTATTGTGGTTTCTCCGGATTTTTCCCATATCGTGATTTTAAGCCCAAATGAATGGGCTGCTTAATTTTAGGGATACATTTAGGGGCACATTTATTAAAATCCAATTCTTTTGGGCTTAAAACATGATATGGTAAAAAGTCTAATGTCACGAAAATGCTTTTATCAGTCATACGAAAATTTTGAGTTTACATCACGAAAATCCAGAATTTTTCGAGTTGAAAGCATTGTTAAAACTCAGAGAATTTGAGTGTAAACAGACATTCATTTCCATTAATCCTTTTCATTTTTCCCAAACTGGAATTGCCCAGCAGCCATTTTAGGAGCACTGGCACTCATTCCTGGAAAACAATAATATGTTTAAGTTCCCCTTTGAAGCTGGGTGAAACTGAAAACAATGAGGGGATTAAGTTCCAATTTGAAGCTGAGTGAAATTGAAAACAATGAATGGATTAATTCGTCCTTTAAGGACAGGCTGTCACTGACTATTCTATTCCTCTGCTATTCTAAGCCTCCATAAGACTCAATGGTACTCGACAGATTAAACCTGTCAAATTTTTATTTTACAAAAAAAGCTAACTAAATAATATATAATAAATTTAAATAATAATAATAATAATAATTTATAAAATTAAATAATATAGCATTCGCCAAAAAAAAATTAGAAAAGTCGCATGTTTGTGTTTATGCTTCTTGATTTTATAAATATACCCACACATTTTATAAATGTACCCCTTAATCATTAACATTAACAAATCAAACAGATAACATTCCAAGCTGTAAAGTTACTGCATAAACAAAATCACAACTTATATTACTTGTGTCTATAAAATAAGAAGTTATCGATTCCAAAAATCATGTGGAAATAATAAGGTTTCAAATGCGAATGTCGCTTTGCAACAATCTACATAAGAACTGCATAAGAATACTGAAATCAATATTTTAAAATATATTAAAAAAGTTGGGCTAAGAGCTATTTTTTAAAATTATTATGATGATTATTTTTATTAACATGTATTTATAATAAATAGGTGTGTACAATAAACATTGAGATTTACAAATGACAACTGATAAGAAGTAAAGAAGGCCCTGCCCAAAAGTGTTTATGTTTTAACACCCTAAAGAACACAATATAGTTTAAGTGCTCAAAATACATTTTCAAGAACTGACACACTGATCTGCTTTGATAAATAAAATCAAATGTTTTTTTTCTCCTGTTAGTTGAAAGTTCTTCGTTTTGAAGTCAAAATCATATTTTGGCACAAAAAATAGGAATCGTTAAAGAAAAAAAATTGAATGTTAGAAAATGCCCCCCTTGGAATGACTGGATGAGGGTTAATACTGTAATATTTTTCTCATAAATAAACTGAAAATTAAATACTTTTGCAGACAGTTGACATTATCTATTTTTGATACAATTAATGTAAAAGATAATATAACAATGAAAATACATCTTTCAATGGAAATTTAAAGGGCCAGTATGAAAATCTAATATTGGCTTCATCTCATGGAAATATGAAACTTTTTAAGTATAATCAATTAAAAATGTGGCATCATTTCCAAAATAATCAAATTACTTTTTTTTTTATTGAGTTTTGATTGGAAGTTAGTTTATTACTACCCTAGTGTGTGCTCCCTTTATCTAAACAATGTATTAGAGCTGACATGCTTTCAAAATAATCCACTGAACTACTTGCAGGATCTAGATTGCTAAGAGAGTGAACATGTTACATAATTTTTAATTTACCACATTTCAAAATATTATTTTTTCCACAAGATGAAAATTATACCAAATTTACTTTTTAGTTTTTACTATAGCAAAATGCTTGGGACCAAGGGTATTCCGGATAAAGGGTCTTCCCATTATTTGGATCTCCGTACTAAAAAATTGATAAAACACTAAATAATCTCCATAGGATTGTATTGCCTCCAATAAGGATTAATTATATCTTAGTTGGGATCAAATACAAGATACTGTTTTATTATAACAGAGAAAAAGGAAATCAAGTTTAAAAATCTAAATGATTAGATTAAAATGAAGTCTATAGGAGACAGATAACGGATCCCATACCTGTATATTAAACTCAATTACAGAGTCTTTTTTGTGGAATTACTTCTTGTTACTATTTTCTCCTTGATATTCAAAAGTCATGGTTTTTACACAAGCTGGACAGGATATAATTTACCCTGAATATTATATGTGGGTTTTTTTAGTATAATATAAAATGATAATAGATTTTGTTCATAATGGAATGAGAATGTTGACAGGTCAAGACGAGGAGACAGGTTCAAACAGTCAATGTCCCTAGCAGGTTAGGAGTAATTGGCAGCCCTGTTAATTTGCATTCAAGTTATCTGATCAGCAGATTAGGACCTGACTTGGTTGAAATCCCCAGAACTGACATGTGTCACTTTGCTATTTACAACCTTTTAAGTCCACAAATGATTGCCTCTTTTGAAAATACTTCATGCTTCTTGCACCCACAGGGCTATAAATGTAGTAGCAAATGTTCTTATGGGATTCATTGCTGCAGGAAAGATTACAGTGACATATTAGCCTAATTTACCAGAAGATTTATTTTTAGCAGTTGATGGCTAAGTTGAAAGGTTGATGGGCGAGAAGAAAATCCCGTTGGGCAAGGAATGCATCAGCCCATTGATGGGGTCTTCTGACAGGTTGCATAGGCTCCCATTGTGATCTGATCGATTATTTGTTACTTGCTTTAGAAAGTAAGCCCAACAGTTCTGCATGGCTGGCTCTGCTGCTTGAAATGAGCCTATTTATATAAAAGGAATTAGAGCTTCTGAAACAAACATACAAAGACTCATTTGCTACAGCTGTGCTACCTGCATATATCAGGGTCAATTTTATTTGTACTTACTAGACAGTATTTTACCCAGCTTTCTGACTCAATTGCATTCATACAAAAATATTGAGTGAATTTGCACCAGAATGATAAAAATCATTTGGTAAATATCGGCCTAGTTGCCTTGCAATGTAGGCATTCCAGAACATTGTCAAAAATAACATTTAGGCACAATTTAGAAGGTAGATGCAGAAGCACCTATTAGAGCAATTCAGAAAAAGAAGCCTTGAATTATTTCCTGATAAAGGCAAAAATGCATCAGACTTGAAGTGGATATCATGTTTATTAGTGCAATTTTGCACAGGTATTTCTGCCAAGTGATGTGTTTAAGCCCTATAGTTTGTACAGGAGTTAGGTAATGGTATATTATATGTAAATATAAATAAAGCCCATTTGTTTTGTTGCTGTTACTGGCCCTGCACCCTCATGCTTTAATGTGGACACGGATTCCCTATGTGTGAATATAATAAAAGTCATTAAAGGAAAAAAATACACAATGCCAGTAATTGTTTACTATTTTGAGCAATTATGAATTGTGTAATATTTATGCAGCTCTTATAGTTACATAGGGTTGAAAAACAGACCAGAGTCCATCAAGTTCAACCCTTCGGAGTAAACCCAGCACACACAACCTATACTTACCTATCTATACCAACACATACATAAACTATATATACAAACATTAATACTAACTGTAGATATTAGTATCACAATAGCCTTGGATATTCTGCTTGTTCAAGAACTCATCCAGGCCCCTCTTAAAGGCAGAATCTGCCATTACCACATCACTAGGCAGGGCATTCCACAACCTCACTGCCCTCACCGTGAAAAAAGCACCTACGCTTCTTCAAATGGAAGCTCTGTTCCTCTAATCTAAAGGGGCGGCCTCTGGAGCATTGATTGTTTTTATGGGAAAAAAGAACATCCCCCATCTGCCTATAATCCCCTCTTATGTACTTGTACAGAGTAATCATGTCCCCTCGCAAGCGCCTCTTTTCCAGAGAAAACAACCTCAACCTCGACAGTCTCACCTCATAGCTTAAATCTTCCATCCCCTCCAGTTTAGTTGCAGTCTCTGCACTCTCTCCAGCTCATTAATATCCTTCTTAAAGGAGAATGCAAATCAAAATTTAAAAAGCATACTGCCCAATAGTCCTCCTATTGTTTAGTAAAAACGCCACACTTTTGGCTCACCTAATCAAATATTTACTCAGTCACACTTACTTCACATTTTCTAGAACAGGCAGCCATCTCTAAAAAGGTATTCTCCCTTCCTTTCCCTCCTTGCTTCATACTGCACATGTGTTTCATTCCCTCCCCCCACCCCTCTGCCAGATCCGCTTCTGATTGGCTGGTGGGCATGTGTAGCTCAGAACAGGAGACAGGATCAAGTTACACACATGCTCAGGGAATAGGAAGGCTGCCGCTGGAAGCCTACAGGAAGGGGAGAGAGATTTCAGTGATGTCACTGGAGTCTTCACACTGCTGTAGGCTGCCAGCACCATATCTCAGAGAAGCAAGCAGAGATCTGGGAATTTAGATATGCAGTAAATACTTAAAAAGAATGCCTTTAGATTTACTTTTAATTTATATTAACCTTTCATTGTCCTTTAAGGACTGGAGCCCAAAACTGCACTGCATACTTAAGGTGAGGCCTTACCTATAAAGAGGTAAAATTATGTTTTCATCCCTTGAGTAAATGCCCTTTTTTATACAAGGCAGCACTTTATTTGCTTTAGTGACATTGCCAGGAATTAGACAACTTAAACCAAAAACCCCTAGATCCTTCTCCATTAAGGATACCCCCAACAAACTACCATTTAATAAATAGCTTGCGTTTATATTATTTCTACCAAAATGCATAACTTTGCACTTGTCCACATTGAACCTCATTTTCCAGTTTGCTGCCCAGTTTTCCAATTTTGTCAAATCTCTCTGCAAAGCGGCAGCATCCTGCATGGAACTTATAGTTTTGCACAATTTAGTGTCATCAGCAAAAATAGAAACAGTACTGTCTATGCCCCCCTCCAGGTCATTAATAAACAAGTTAAAAAGCAAAGGACCAAGGACTGACCCCTGCGGTACTCACTAACCACACTGGTCCAATTAGAAAATGTTCCATTTACCACCACTCTTTGTAATCTATCCTTCAGCCAGTTCTCTATCCAATTACAAATATTATGTTCCAGGCCAATATTCCTCAATTTGATCATTAACCTTCTGTGAGGTACTGTATCAAATTCTTTTGCGTTGACATCAACTGCCATTCCAGCATTGAGGTACATGCTCACCTCCTCATAAAAGGCTAAATTAGTCTGGCAAGATCTGTTACGCCTAAAACCATGCTGGCACAAACTAATAGTATTGTGAACTGCCCTGTATTCAAGTACCCTATCCTTTTACCCCTTTCAATAGCTTAACAGACTAACAGGCCTATAGTTTTCAGGCTGAGAATGGGATGCCTTTTTAAAAAAACGGCACCACATTAGCAGTTCAATATAATATAATTATTCTCCTTCCTAGGGCATTATTCCCTATGCTACACATTGCAAGATCTATGAATCCCCTTTAAATGAATGTAACTTACCGCATTTTTTTGTGTTCATGAATATAGACAGGGGCTTAACAACAAATGCACTGTTCCCAGAGTAATTTATACCTGCCATGTAAGGGATAGTATGTAGGTGGTAAATGGAATTCACATGCACATACCTCACTTGGGCACCATTCCAGAGGTGCTAACATGGCCTCCTGAATTCTTCACTGCATGCCTTACAGCGCTTTATTTTTTACTGGGGAGCCCAGGAGAGCTGCAATCAAGAATACCTAAGATCAACTGGAGAGTCCACAGTATTACGGCTGAATGAACTTTGGTTGCATTGAACAACAGATGTCTTATGTTCTCTTAACACTCTGGATTATTACAGCTTCTTGTCCCCTTTTCCATACAGACCTGTCATAGACTATGTTACCCAGAATATGCTCAGAAGCTCATTTAGAGTTTGCTTTAATACTCTGTTTTTCCTATGCTCATGTTTACATCTGTACAACACATACTGAAATTATACAGGCAATTACATACATTGAATGTTGTACTTTTGAAAACTGCATAAATATTGATTTATAAAAAAAGATTTGTTAAAAAATAATTATTAAAAATTTACTGCAGTGTTGGTAAATGTTTGTATCCATTAGTTCACATTTGACACATTTGAGGTTCAGATTTCCTCAAAAGGTAAGAGCTTAGGGTTTGTTCTTTCTCATTAGGAGCTCTTATCATTTCAAATCTGCTTGCTAAATTATACAAACCACAGCCTCCCCAGGCAGCATAGCATAAGTTGTCCAGATAAATGGTAATCAATCTTGTTTTGTGACTGAGTATGTACTGTGACCTGAAATCTATATACAAATATAGGGGCAGTTGTACTTGTGCCTCTGGGCTTGGTAAATTGAAACTTTGTGGTGCAAGATGCACTTTTCACTTTGTACTGGATTAAAAATCTGGCACGAGTGTAGAGCGCATTACTATTAGAAGGAAGGGAGTCTAGTACATAATGGCTGCTATTGGCAGGCAGTTCAGGGCTCGCCAGGGCTTTTGTGATTTTAACTGGAAATCCTGTAAGATGAAGTAAGCAAATTGCAAAAGACCCAACCATTCATCTAGGGGCTTATCTACCAATGTTCAAATTTTTGCTATGAATCAATTTTTTTTTGTGTTAAAACTCTTGAATTCAAATAAGGCCTTCCAAAACGTGAATGTCTGCTATTTATTAAGCTAAAAAAAACCCCCCTCAAATGTAAAAACTTGGTATCTCAAGCTTACTTATTTCATGTAGAAGTCAATAGGAATTGTCCTAGGCAAAATGTATGCATTTTTCAATTCAAGTTTTTTCGAACTTTTTTGAGTTTGTAGATCCATTAAAAATTATGAGTAGAATATGAATTAGATGCATTAAAGTTTTTTTTTCATAGTTTAATTCAATCAAGGTTATATATTCTAATTGCTTGGTAAAATTTCGAGTTCATTTGAATTGAAATAGGGTCAGCACTACAGGAGCAACAGGACCCTGAACATATACTACTCTTGTGCAGAGATTTGTGCAATAACACCCAAAAGCCTAAATGTATCGTTAGAGCCATTAGCAGGTTAAATTGCACTAAGACCTTGGTTTAAAAAAAATGTGGCCTTGTAGGATTAATGATGCAAATTAAGTTTATGCCTCCTAAGATTACTACAGATGATGGGTTTGTGGTCCTATACAGAGCTGTAATTACACAAGTTCACCCATGCATGATCTGAATGAATGTCTGAATTCATAATTTATTGTTCATGTCACTACAGCAGCACTCAGTGCACCTACAGTTTCTATTTCATAGGGTGTTTATAAATTTAAACACATGAAAAAGTGTCTTTTGAAAAAGCACATTTAAGAAATCAGTGTCTATTTTTAATTAAAATGTGTTTAAAATGAAAGGTTTGAATATGACTTAGTACAAAGAGATATGCAATCGTACTGTAGCGTTACATACCCTTATGAATAATAAATGATACACAACAAGTGCACAAATTGAATTTTTCTCTATCTATCCATCTATCTGTCTACCTTCAAAGTCCCAATTTAAAGTCTATAAATAGACGATGAATGGCGAAAAGGTCCACTTGCAATGTATGTATTCCTACCATATTTGGGTAAGCAATGTATTACACCACTATTCACATCCTATTCAAAGGCAATTGATGATGTGATGATTGTGTGTAAATATTTAATTACCACATAAATGTGATATCTCATTTCATGTATTTTCATTAAAAATACTATTTTGTTTCTGTATGTATTTATATTATGTATGTGTATTACATATGGGTGCCTTTATTAATGATATGGGCATGCTTTATTTTCAGGGATTTACAGCATTGTGTAAGTGCCCAGAGGAACTTTAATAGATCAAAAGCTAGACATGATGTGCGAGTCAATTCAGACCCATTTCCGCTTGGATTCTGTAATTGCCATTAGGCCTGCAGGGGAAAAGGATCAGAGGAATAATGTTGACAGTCAGCACATACAGAGTTAAGACACCTGCTTTGCTGAAGGAAATAGAAGTAGAGGGTAATAATTAATGCTTTATGATTAGCAGTTATGCAGCCTAGCTACTTTACTACATATTTAAATAGGATGGTTGCATATATTTAACAGAAATCAACATATACAAGTAGAAAGTACTTTGTGGCTTATCATTTTTACTCACTAATTCATCTTATTGAGGATACACTGCAGCCAAGCATATGTGAGACATTTAAGTCATGAGCTCTAGGAGGGAATACATCTCCAATAGCCCACCATATACAGATGATGACTTTCTGTAAGCCTACTAAAGTGTCCCGTAAACAGAATATAACCAGGGTTAAATATATATTTTAGCAGTTAATAACTAACATTTCAGAATGTACAAGGGGAGAAGGAACAGCTATTTTATTATCCAAGAAAATATTACCATAAGGTTTACTCTAAGCTTTATTATTTACCCCAACAAATCAGTATATAGAGGAGAAGGGCTGATGGCAGGACATACAAACAGGACTATAAAGGCTTTAGTGCTTTATCAGAGCAGTCAATGAGATGAAAATAATATTTGTATCTATGCCTTATCCTCTGCCAGAACTTTGTAATTTACCATGACAACACAGTATATGCAGGAGGATATGGGGTCTGAACTTTACATTGCAGCCCAGAATATATAACACAGCACTTTGTGCTTTCTTCTTAACCATAACTTAAACTGCATTTTTTGTTATCTTCATTTAACTAATACCTTTAGTAAAAGGTATATTGTGTGTATGTGTAAATGCATGTATGTGTGTGTAAATGTGTGTATATGTGTAAAAAAAAATTATGAGGGTCCCAAGATCACAGAGTCTTCACAGCAGGAAATGCGTGGGCGAGCTCTGGGTTGCTGGAAGGGGAAGCTTGCGGGACTGACTTGGCTTCTTTTACTTTTACATTTACTTTATTACATATGGCAGTGGGAGGTGTAGTTCAACAACACAATAAATAATAACTCCTCCACATAGCAAAGGCCCATCCTAAGAAAGAAAGTCCAATGTACCCCATGTTCTAATTCATCCAGCTGGACTTGTCTGTATTACAGCCAAATAGGGGTTACACATTGTTCTGTTATCCTAAGTTATTGGGTACCAGAGATTATTTAAAACATTTAAAGTATATGTCACTATAGCAACACAGGGAAAACATTACAAGTGATACAATTTAGTAGATTTAGCTGTATGTGGTAGTTGGGACATTATTCTTAAAAGTTAGGAATTATTTTTCTACCATTATTTAATACTGGTAGAAAAAGGGCAAGGTCACACTCACACTGGATTCTGACTTTAATATTCTGCCCATTCTTGGTGCATTTATGGATCTGCTATTTGTGACTGAAACATGAAAAAAGTGTTGGATCAACCATAATCAGGATCTGGAGTACCATCATTGTGGTAAAAACCCTGTGCTAAATAGAGGGGCAGAATAATGGTGTGATGTAGGCATTCCTTGGAATGATGATCATCAAGAAAGGAGCACTAGTGGATGCATTAGTCTGATGTTGGGTACTGTGCTCTCTGTCAATGGAAGTTATGAGATAGAATGAACGCAAATGCACTAACGGGCACCATACTGCACAAACTTGCAAAAAATGGTGTAAAAAGCTGTGTAAAATCAATGGCAAATTTATCAAGGTGTGCTTTATTTTACATCTTCTGAACACCAAATTTAACACAGTTATTTATGGCCACTTCAGGTTTTGTGTAAGCTGTAAGAAAAGAAATGTGTAAAAAAATTACACTGTTTTTTATGAGACGAAGCCTGCTGAGAATTTTGTTTCCGTTTTTTAAAGAATCAGATGGAACTTTTTTTTACTTTTATGACGAAGGCTTTTAAATTTATTCAGTATTTAAAGATTATTTGGGGAAATGTGATTATTTCTGGCAGTTAAACTATTCTGTGGTTTAGCAGAGAAATAAGTTAATTACAATTTCTATATACAGATTAAGAAATATTGCGCATGACTCTAATTTAGTAGAGGAAAAAAGTCCCTACTGAATGTGATGATCAAAGTGGCTTCACCAGTAGCATCACTAACCACAGGGAATGTTTAACATTATCTGCATGACACACATTTACTGGCAGAGCAGAGATTTCTTAATCCATGCTTTAAACATAATATACGGAGAAAATTATCCAGCATTCATCTGCATGCATATTAAAGCCTATACCATATATTTGTAAACCATATCTGCATATGAGAAAATATTTTGTTAAGATGTAACATCCTATACTATCCAGTTTGGAAACTTTTAAATAATTTCCTACCAGAAAAAAAGCCTACTTCCCATTATACTATCAGGGCCATTGTCTCTCAGAGAAACCCTCAATCTAAATGACCTAAACTTGTATAGGCAATATATAGGCAGCTTAGATTGATGAAAACTAACAGGAGCACACCAGCATGGTTAAACATGTGTACATAGAAGGTGGTGCTGTGACCATATAAAGGCACACGGCTGCAGGATGAGTTATACAGGGAACTCTGAGTATCACTCATGTATTATAAGGGATAATGTACCCCCATACTGTAAATGATATTAGAAGTCACTGAGGAATTCTGTGACCATATAAAGGCACAAGGCTCCAGGATGAGTTATACAGGGAACTCTGAGTATCAGTCATGGAATTAAAGGGATAATGTACCCCCTACTGTAAATTATAAGGATAATAGAACTCACTTCTGGGTTCTGTAGCCATATAAAGACACAAGGCTGCAGGCTGAGTTATACAGGGAACCTCAAATTTGACTCATGTATTATGAGTGATAATGTACCCCCTACTGTAAATGATAAGGATATTAAAAGTCATTGAGGGGTTTTGTGACCATAAAGAGGCACAAGGCTGCAGACTGAATTATACAGGGAACTCTGAGTATTATAGGGGATAATTGACCCCTACTGTAAATGATAAGGATATTAGAAGTCACTGAGTGGCTCTCTGGCCATATAAAGGCACAAGGCAGCATGCTGGGTAAAACAAGGAACCCTGAATATCACTTATGTATTGTAAGGGTAAAGTACCCCCTACTGTAAATTATAAGGATATTAGAAGTCACTGAGGGGTTCTGTTACCACATAAAGGCACAAGGCTGAGTTGCACAAAGAACTGTAAGTACCACTCATGTATTATAAGGTATAATGTACCCCCTACTATAAATGATAAGGTTACAAAAAGCAGTGAGAAACACAGATTACATCTTCATTATATTTATGAGATTGGAAGCATTACAGACTGGACATTCCTGTGTTATGTCCCTTCCTTTAAATTTAAATATATTGATCTCAGTAAAACACATGCTGGATATAATGCTATTAGAGCTATTGCAGCTTTTTGGAACTAATAACATCATTAGTGCAGAACAGTAGGAATAAAAGATTAGGCAGTACTGTAGGATACAGTGTTGATGTGTATCTGTATTTTTCCCTAAACAAGTTGAACCTACAGATCCTTTTGTCCTCCAGTGCCATTTTAGGAGCATTGACGCTCATTTTCCTCATTTGGAAAACAATAATGCTTTTATCTTTCACATGGAAATTGCTCTTGAAAGTGTGTGAAATATTAAACAATAATGGGCCTGATTCACTAAAGGGCGATAAAACGTGCGCTATTCTTATTGTGCGCTAAAATTTTTACCGCCGCTTAATTTTGGCGATTTTTGGCACGATTCACTATAAGCATACTCGCGCTTTTTTACGCGCGATATTGCAAGCGTTATTTAACTCGCGAAAGACTATTTCAATGCGGTATTTGCCTGTACATGCGCTAAATTACGCGAATAATTGCCGAATATGAATGGTAGCATAGAAATTGTGTATAAAAATTGTCGAAGCATATAAATGGTGTATATAAATATTAGCCACATATAAATAGTAGATGCTTATAAATAGTAGCCACTAGTGATGAGCAAATGTGTTCTGGTTTCTTTAGTGAAAAATTAGCAAATCTTTCGTAAGATCCCCGAAACGGCAAAAATGTTGTGCGGGCAAAAAAATTGTTGCCCGTGACTATTATTTTTTGACACTTGTATCAATTTGTGGATGTGCGGTGAATTTTTGTGTGGCGAATTTTTTCATGCGATTTGCCATTGGCGGATTGTTTTGCGAAACGCATGAAAAAATCCGCCGCGAAAAAATTCAACGCACGTCCAAAAATTCGCTGCGAATCCATGCCTGGCGAAACATTTCATCACTTGTAGCCAAATAGAAATAGTTGCGCAAATGAACGCACGCCATGTTAGCCATACACGCCAATACTTGCGGAAAATTACTGTATTAAAAATGAACATTTCGCTGCAAACTGGCAGCTGCGTCACTCTGGGGGAAACACAGACTTGAATAAATAACACTGTAAGTCCATATTTTATTGCAAAAAATCATTTACTGTACTTTTGTATAATTTTTCGCCTGCCTGTAGTAGGTGTTAATTTTCGTATAGCCGAATGCGATATTTAGCGCGCAAAAGTTATAGTGAATCATGCGATCGTATTCTTTTCAGCGCGGAAATTAACGCAAAACGGTAAAACTAGTGCGAGAAATACCCCATGCGAAAATGGCGATTTTTCGCACGCGATAATACTATGGTGAATCGCGCGCAAGTTATTTTGCGTTTTTTAACGCTAAAAAGCGTGCGATAATTTTTATCGCCCTTTAGTGAATCATGCCCAATGTGTTTAACTAGATTGCTTTAAGGAACAGACCTAGAACGCCCATTGTTGTGAGTTGGAAGCCGCCATTCACTTTGGGAGAATCAGTTATTTACAATAATAAGCGACTGAAATTACTGTTTGTTTCCAAACAATTGGATTTGCCAACAGGGTAAGAGTTGTACCATCAGTATATGAAAAATAATGCAAAGAGACAATAAACTGCCCCTGTCTTGGGCAACAAAGCTCAGCACCTAACTGTAAAGCTGTCCCACTGTGCTCCCTAGTTCTCGATATAAGTTGCAAGAAAACATGATTACACATGGAAACCAATTCACAGAAAACATAATCAAAGATGCAAGAGAACTGACCAATGAGAATGCAAATTCCCAGCTCTATGTCAGTCATCTTGCTGTTATCTTACATATAGAGATAATTATGTCATTTTATTACACTGGAATCACTCAGTAGCAGGTAGAACTGCTGTTTAGTTGTTCTGTAATAGATAAGATTTGTTTGTATTTAATTAGTGGTGCTGACCCTAGAGAGCTGGAACAATGGCCATAGGTAGGATGGGGGGGGGGGGGGGTTACGGCTCAATATACTCATAATTCAGGAAGAGTCTGACCACACGGCCAGAGGACCTAAATATTTATTGCACACAATAATAACAATATTATATTTATTTATTATGAATTCCCCCAGCTTTGTAGTTCATGGTACTATGTTTCCCTTCCTTTATCATGGTTCCTGGTGACCAACCAATTCCTTCTCTGGGCAGGCCTTTGCAAGAACTGTCATCAGGACAGGCCAAAAAGTAGTGCAGTAGCTTCATTTAGCGAATTTTTCACCGTTTACAATGACAGTTTTACTTATATTTTGGCAAAGCGAAATGGGACAGATTTGCTCATCTCTATACAGGACCAAGCTTGAGCTGATGGAATCTATTTGACCCTGTTGGACCCTGTGCTTATGGATCCCCTCTGCAGTTGCTGGTTTTGCTAGTTAAAAAGCATCCGACCCTAAGTGGCAGATGACATTTAATGTGGATAAATGTAAGGTCATGCACCTGGGATGTAAAAATATGCAAGCCACTTATACCCTTAAAGGACAATGAAAGGTTAATATAAATTAAAAGTAAGTCTAAAGGCATTCTTTTTAAGTACTTACTGCATATCTAAATTCCCAGATCCCTGCTTGCTTCTCTGAGATATGGTGCTGGCAGCCTACAGCAGTGTGAAGACTACAGTGACATCACTGAAATCTCTCTTCCCTTCCTGTAGCAAGCAAGGAGGCAAAGGAAGGGAGAATACCTTTTTAGAGATGGCTGCCTGTTCTAGAAAATGTGAAGTAAGTGTGACTGAGTAAATATTTGATTAGGTGAGCCAAAAGTGTGGCGTTTTTACTAAACAATAGGAGGACTATTGGGCATTTTGACTTGCATTCTCCTTTAATGAGACTGCACTAGGCAAATCCATAATGGAGAAGGACCTTGGAGTTCAGTTCTGGTCTCCAGTGCTCAAATGGGACATTATTGAATTAGAGAGGGTCCAGAGAAGGGCAACTAAGCTGGTAAAGGGCATGGAAAGGTTGGATGGCTTTTTAGCAAGTGAGGGAATACATGGTTTAAATGGGAGATAGCTCTTAGTACAAGTTGATCCAGGGACTGGTCCGATTGCCATCTTGGAGTCAGGAAGGAATTTTTTCCCCTCTGCGGCAAATTAGAGAGACTTCAGATGGGGTTTTTTGCCTTCCTCTGGATCAACTAGAAGTTAGGCAGGTTAAATAGTTACATAGGGTTGAAAAAAGACCAGAGTCCATCAAGTTCAATCCATCCAAGTAAACCCAGCACACACAACCCACACCTACCAATCTATACACTCACATACATAAACTATAAATACAACTACTAATACTAAGGGGCTGATTTACTAACCCACGAACGGGTCGAAATGAGTCCGATTGCATTTTTTTCGTAAAGATCGGTATTTTGCGATTTTTTCGTATTTTTTGCGATTTTTTCGGTGTCTTTACGAATTTTTCGTTACCAATACGATTTTTGCGTAAAAACGCGAGTTTTTCGTAGCCATTACGAAAGTTGCGTAAAATCTTGCGATTTTTCGTAGCGTTAAAACTTGCGCAAAAAGTTGCGCTTTTTTCATCGCGTTAAAACTTACGCGAAACTTCGCACCTTTTAAGTTTTAACGCTACGAAAAAGGCGCAACTTTTCGCGTAAGTTTTAACGCTACGGAAAAATCGCAAGATTTTACGCAACTTTCGTAAAGGCTACGAAAAACTCGCGTTTTTACGCAAGAATCGTATTGGTAACGAAAAATTCGTAAAGACGCCGAAAAAATCGCAAAACATACGAAAAAGTCGCAAAATGTTCGTTTTCAAGTCGGAACTTTTCCAATTCGGGTCGGATTTGTGGGTTAGTAAATCAGCCCCTAACTGTAGATATTAGTATCACAATAGCCTTGGATATTCTGATTGTTCAAGAACTCATCCAGGCCCCTCTTAAAGGCAGAATCTGCCATTACCACATCACTAGGAAGGGCATTCCACAACCTCACTGCCCTCACCGTGAAAAACCACCTACGCTGCTTCAAATGGAACCTCCGTTCCTCTAATCTAAAGGGGTGACCTCTGGTGCGTTGATTGTTTTTATGGGAAAAAAGAACATCCCCCATCTGCCTATAATCCCCTCTAAAGTACTTGTACAGAGTAATCATGTCCCCTCGCAAGCGCCTCTTTTCCAGAGAAAACAACCCCAACCAGTTTAGTTGCACGTCTCTGCCCTCTCTCCCATAGGCATTATGGTTGAATGTGATAGACGTACTTTTTTTTTCAACCTAACACTATGTTACTACTATGTTACTATGTTATGTTATATAGATTATCTTTCTGTTCAGCGCCTCTACTATTCATATTCCAGTCTGCCTGGTTTCTAGGGTAAACTGAGCTCTTGCAACTAGATACAATTCTAAACCGTGAGAACTGCTAAACAGAACACTAAATCATTACAAATCGTAATCATTGCTAATTGTTTCTGAATATAAATATCTCCATTATACTAAAGCATAGTTTAAAGGTAAAATAACAATAAAACTTAAAACATTGTGTGATAATGCCTATCAGGCAGGTACCATCTATGTTTAATGCTTATTCTATCAGGCAGGTACCGTCCATGTTTAATGTTATTCTATAGAAGAAGCTTTCAGCCTTACCCTGGCCATTCATTTCCATGAATCCTCTTTATTTTTCCCAAACAGAAATTGTTCCAGCGGCCGTTTTGAAAACACTGGCGCTCATTCTTGCAAAACAATAATGTGTTTCACTTGAAATTGGGTGAAACAGAAAACAATAATGGGATTATTAATAACTTCCCTTTGAAAGTGTGTAAAATAGAAAACAGTGGTGGTTTTAACTTCCTCTTGAAATTTTGTGAAATAGAATACAATGGTGGGATTAACATCCCCTTGAAAGTGTACGAAATACAAAACAAATATGTGTTTAACTTCCCCTTGAAAATGTGTCAAGGTCAGGCTGTCATTGACTATTCTACTCCTCTACTATTCTAAGCTTCCATAGGACTCAATGGTTCTCAGCAGCTTAAACCTGGTGTACTTTTTGTCAGTCAAAAAAAAGGCACATCTTGAATGTTTGTGGTTCAAATGATTGCAATGTGCAATGAATAGGGCTTGTGCATAGCAACTTTTTGATTTCACCTTGAAAAATCTATTTAAGCTACTTTATGTTTGGTCCTTGCCAAGTAAAGACCAAACTGTTTTGCTGTCACTGATTTATTAGCAGGGATCCATTATGCAGAGATTATATGAACACTGGGGATCTAACTAGCAAGGACAAAACATGGAGTCCATTCAATCTCCCTGTTTGCACTGTTTAGCTTAAGAAACAACAAAAAAAACATACTTTTCACACTTTTCACAATTAAAAAAAAACAACAAAAAAAAAACAGCAAAAAGATCTGTTCACCCCAAGCACACATGTTGGACGAAGGGGGTATAAAGTCCATTTAACAGATTAAGTGGCAACATTTGCTGTGCCTGTTATGACACTTAAGCCAAAGGGGCATATTTATCAAAAAGTGAATATAGTGTGCGCCACAGTCTGCCATTCTCTGTTCATGTCTATTGTGTTTTTAGGGATGTACTGTACATATCAGACAGTGAAAGTTACGATTTCACCCTTTAATAAATATACCTTTAAGAATCCCATAGAAATGTTCAGAGAGAGAGAGAGAGGAATTTCACTCTGGAAGACTGATAAGTTCTAGTTTCACTCTCTGATAAATATTCCCTGAAGAGAGGAGACTATAAATCAAAGCTTCTTCTGATGGGCAAAGGGCTGACTATAGATTTGCAAGAAGGTCAATGTCACCAAGATAGTGTCCATTGTTATAATACATTAATCAGCTTGGTATACATTCCCAGTATTATTTCTTCTTCTTAGCCAAGTGCATATTGGCGCTGCCCATTGTTTTGTGCCAGTCCTTGCGTGGCTCGTGGGAAGCCAATTGTTGTGTTTCATTTAGCTGAAAATAGACTAATTCTGCATGGTGAAGGAACCCAATTGCCAATGGAGATCTGTATTCCCTGTGCTGTATATGCACCAAAGTGCACCTCCCATACTCAGCAAAGTAGGTTATTGAATGGCATTTTGGCAATTCTGCTCTAATACTTGTCCTTAAATCATAAAGGAGCCCTATTAGCTGATAAATACTTATAAGTCTTTTGGTGACTTGGTCTTGTCACTGTTCTTTGTTAATTAGTTGGTTAGTTAGTTAGCTAGCTAGTCCAACTACAGATTTGTGTCTATCATAAATAATTAAACCCCAGTCTTCCAACCCCTTCAAATCCTCACTTTCTATTAACTCGGGTCTGGGGGCACCAGTCCAACAGTACCTGCTACTGACTCAGAGCAGTGTAGGGAAATTTGTGGCATCAACAAACAAATGGAATCCCAAAGAAGGAGACTGTCTTTGGATTCATCTAAAGTTGTTTTACATGTCAGACCACAATGTGCTTCATATGGTTTGAGCCCAACAAGCTACAGAAACATCTATTCATGAAGTCAAAACAAGTCATAGTTTATTAATGAAGAATGCAACATTTACAGTACAGGTATCTGACCCCTTATCCGGAAACCCATTATCCAGAAAACGCCGAATTATGGAAAGCCCGTCTCCCATAGACTCCATTTTAATAAAATAATTCAGAATTTTAAAACTGATTTCCTTTTTCTCTGTCATAATAAACCAGTACCTTGTAATTGATCCCAACTAAGATATAAATAATCCTTATTGGATGCAAAACACTCCTATTGGGGTTAATTAATGTTTTATTGATTTTTTAGCAGACTTAAAGTATGGAGATCCAAATTACAGAAAGACCCCTTATCCGGAATACCCTTGGTCCCGAGCATTCTGGATAATGGGTCCTATACCTGTATAATAAAAATGAAGGCACACCCAAAATTGACTTACAGAACCCTAGTATTTCATAAAGGTACCATTGGGTCACCAAGGGGTTATGATAATATCAAATTTAAAGGGTAATTAGAAAATGAATAAAAGGGCAGTTGGGATTAAGAGAGCAGTTTTATTATAGCTGTTTCAGATTTGTCATAAAGTGGGAAAAAATCCTTCCTGACTTCAAAACAACAACTGGGCTAATTAAATAAAAGTATAATTAATTAAATACTTATAGCTCTGATAAGATGATGTAACATAAGAAACTATACAGGAAATATCAGCATAATTAAACAATAGCACATCCAGAATAAGTCTGTACCAGTTGGTGTGAGATTAATGATCCACTCTGCATAATCTGTGTGTGAGGTTGTTACGTATGCCATCAGGCACTAACCAAAATGTACTGTATACTGTATATCTGACTTGGGTATTAAGCAACTAGGGTATATTCAAATATACAAGTATTAGTGAGTCATGTGCCAGAAATTACATCACTAAGCTCTGATTATAACTGGTAACATCACTAAGGTTTATATGGGTATAATTTACAGTTTGGTCCAATATGGAAAACACCAAACTGTATATTATAAGCAAATAATTCCAATTTTTAAAAATGGCTTAATTTTTCTCACTAATAATGTGACAGTTCCTAAGACTTGTTCCCAACTAAACTATAATAAATCCTTAATGGAGGCAAAACAATCCTATTTGGTTTAATTAATGATAAAATGATTTTTGGTATGGAAATCCAAATTTCCAGAAAACCCCAGGTCTGAGCATTCTGGATAACAGGTCCCATATTTTAAATATAATGCAAAGAGCCACAAGGGATGTTTTAAAGGGAGTAAAACAAATATTTCCTGTGTTCACATTGCTTATGTGTTCCAAGAATATTTATTGAGTGATCTTTACATATTGCCAGTTGGTGATGGCTGAAATTGTTTAAACAAGGATGTAAAACTGGAGGCTAGATGTGCCCTTTCCAAGAAAATTTTATGCCAAAGATTTCCATAGGTGCCTTTGTATGAAATCATAGAGAAGATGACTGAAGATTAGAGCATAAAGGACAAAGGCTCCCCTACAACATGCTGGATGCAACCTTGTACATTGTGACACTTAATAAGTGAGCCCTTCGCCACTAAGAGTCTAACTGAATATTTGACACATTTCCCAAAACCAAAGTATTTTTTATATTTATTAGTAGAAACCAATTGGCAACTTGCTCTGATCAGTCAACTATAGTATGACTTGTAATACTATGCTTTGTTGGTAAAAATAATACTTATTAAATAGGAAGAAACAGAGTGAAGTGATAGGCTAATATTTAGGCTAATAATAGTTCTTCAATTTTAGAGATACATTAAGAACAAAGACAAATGTATTTTGTGCCCAATAAAATGTTCTCTTTGGAGCAATGGCATGAGTACCACAAGCTGACAACCCTAAGGAGGGCTACTGAGTACACTGATTGTTTAGTCCAACAGCCAAACAGGTCAATCCCATGGGATTTAGCCTCATACATAGAGCAATGGAAAAAAATGCATGGAAACTGGATAATAAGAGGAACCTTCTGATTGCTGTATTGGTGTAACTGAAACCAAGAGGAAGATTATTATGAATGTATTATACAGAGGAGTGTTGGGCAGACATATGTATCACCAATCTGATTCACTATTTTGCTGTGGGTGCCACAGAGAAAAAGATAAATATAATTTGTTTTAAATAAAAATCCTTGCATTTATCATTAGCATCATCCTTATATTTCTCCTTTGAGTTTCTTAATCCTTCCTGGCTTAGGGGCATGATCTTACGTTTGGATATGCTGTGAAAGAACCAGAAGGCATACACATACAACATGATGTCCTACTGAACCTGATCTAGGCAGAAATAGCAGCCAAGAATTTGAGTTAATCAGCAAGCAGAGAACCATGATCATTTGCATTCTCTTACAATGCATCCCAGAAATGTGTTTTTTAGAAATCCTAACCATAGCCTAGCAGTCTAGCAGCCAAGCAGAGTGTGTTAGATAACACAAATGGGAAAATGGGGATGTTCACTTGAATGTTCTGCTCAGTTAAACACATTATGCAAAAATAAATTGGAGGAAAAACTTGAACATGGTTAATTTAAAAAAACAAAACATTTAAACCAGATAGTATGTTGGACATATATTATGTCTGGTATATTCTGACATGTTTTTAATGAAGTTTGTAATGTTGCTTACAGTACATTGGAGATTGTTAATATGTACTTTACACAAATGGACTAAATCACACTCAATTCCATTCAAAATGTTACCATTAATATTAATTTTACCATTAGCATTAAGGTATGTTTTGGAAGAAGAACTCATTCGGCAAAATAAGACAACTGAATTTTTTCTGAAGGCATATAATATAATTACATGGCGACAGGTTTTTATTTAATGGTTTAGAATATGATGTAAGTGTTTTAATGGCACCACTGTAACATGAAGGTTAACTCTGATGAGACTGAAGGCCAAATGTTTAATTGAAAAGCAATATATTAGCAGCTTTAGTGCTACTGCATGTTTTTTCAGTCTCTTATTAGCTATTTTTTTCCTTTTAAAAAACACATAAAACAAATATGTATGTGCCGATCTACATACAGATACAATATTAATGAGCTGGAGAGAGTGCAGAGACGTGCAACTAAACTGGTTAAGGGGATGGAAGATTTTAACTATGAGGTGAGACTGTCAAGGTTGGGGTTGTTTTCTCTGGAAAAGAGGCGCTTGCGAGGGGACATGATTACTCTGTACAAGTACATTAGAGGGGATTATAGGCAGTTGGGGGATGTTCTTTTTTCCCATAAAAACAATCAGCGCACCAGAGGTCACCCCTTTAGATTAGAGGAAAGGAGCTTCCATTTGAAGCAGCGTAGGTGGTTTTTCACGGTGAGGGCAGTGAGGTTATGGAATGCCCTTCCTAGTGATGTGGTAATGGCAGATTCTGTTAATGCCTTTAAGAGGGGCCTGGATGAGTTCTTGATCAATCAGAATATCCAAGGCTATTGTGATACTAATATCTACAGTTAGTACTAGTGGTTGTATATATAGTGTATGTATGTGAGTGTATAGATTGGTAGGTGTGGGTTGTGTGTGCTGGGTTTACTTGGATGGGTTGAACTTGATGGACACTGGTCTTTTTTCAACCCTATGTAACTATGTAACTATGTAAATATGTAATGTGCCAGAATGTACATACTGTACATTATTCCACAATATTAATTTTCATTAATGAAGTCTACGCACTGTATGTTTGATACAATATTGTCAAGATATTTATAAAACATATAAATATTTATGTATAATTGGATCTTTTGTGGAGGATTTGGTTTTTGGCTGAATCCAAACATTATGGATTTGGTACATCCCTACCACATAGCCCCGCTTCCAAAAGTAGGTTGGGTGGGCATCTTTGAACGTAATTAAGATATGTTTAGCAAACACATTGTGAGTCCACCTCCAGCAGAGGTGGAGAAGAAATACTGTATGCAGAAGAAATATTGGAGCCGATTCACTAAAGGTTGTTAACGCTTACCGCATAGTTTTTTGCATTAAAAATTGTGTGATAGTTAAGTACAGATTCATTTTGCATGTATGTATGTATGTATGTATATCTTTATTTATAAAGCGCTACTTATGTACGCAGCGCTGTACAGTAGAATTCATTAATACAGACAGGGGGGTTAAAGATAATGGGTAAATACAAAGTACAACAATAAATACAAATAAATACAAGGTACAGTTGCAATAAGAGTCAGAAACACAAGATGAAGGAGGTCCCTGCCCCGTAGAGCTTACAATCTATAATGCTGATATCTCATGCGCAAAATACCGCATTAACGCCAAACTGCATTTACAAAACATTGCGATAATTATAGAATAGAAATAATCTATAGCCAGTATGAGGTACTGGAGCCTTACCTGCAGCCACTAACACGCAGAAGCCACCCTGTTCCTGGCATAGTCAAACTTCCGTGATCCCTTCATTTTTTTGCCACGGGAAGTTCTCAGAAGGTTGGAGGGATCTACAGGGGAATGTTAATAGTTATATTAGTTGTTTTTTTGTATTTTTTGTTTTTTTTTTGAATATACCAAAAAACTATCCCCCTGTCATTTATTTGAATGAGCACATTTATCTTATTAATTGTTTTATGTTTATTTTCAGTCAGTTACTGAATAATAGCATAATTTAGTTTATCCACACATTTGTTGCTTGCATAAATTGTTTTACTTTCCTCATTGAGCAGGCACTGGTATTAATACAATTCCTAAATGATAATATGTTATAATGATAAGTGCTGCCTAGTTCCACAAGGCAGTCTTGTGGAACTAATTAAACTTTATTATCAATCTTAGAGGTTATAGTGCTTATCTGAGTGCTAATATTTTCTAAGTACTATTATTTTACAAGTGTTAGGAAATGGCAGTCAAACAAAGCAGTTGGATAAAGCAGACACAACACAAAACACTGAACAATCTTTCTTAAAACATTTATGGCCACATCCTCAAACAATTCAGTGGTATAGAAGTATATCCCCGATTCTTCCCTCACCTTAATTCTCGACTAATTGTTTTTTACTGGGGGTGCATTTATTATAAATTAAATGGTGAGAATAATACTTAAGTGCTAGGAGTTTCAATACACAGATGGAATGAGAAGACAGAGAGAAACATACTGGGCTTTGAGAACAGAGTTAAAGTTTCTGTTTTTGCTTTTCTACCCTAATTTGGCTAAATCAGTTAATTATGGAACACTTGCCACTCCTTATAATACAGCCTGCTCCTACCAAGTCACAAATCACAATCCCAAAATGCTCCAACTGCCCAATCCCGGACTGCCAGAAGGCTTATACCAAAGCTCTCCAAAGGTGCCAAAGAACGCTTGATAACCACTGCATCAATGTGAGAACCAGACTGCATCTATAAATCTGCTCTACATTCCTATAAACCCAGCCCCTACAAAATAAACCTACTTTACTGCACTGTATTAAGTAGACAGTATACCCCCTATTTTACCATTAGTTCAATGAACAGCTTGTGGCAAACATACTTTTTGTTAATATTAAACAATATTTTCTGTTAAATCTAAAATTGAAAGTGAAGTTATGTCCTACTTACGGTTCTTATGATTACAATCAAAACAAATCAGCAGCTTACTGAGGTGTTCTCTGTACAAACAAACACCTCCCTTTCCCTAGCTGAGGTCTATGTTAGACTGTGAGATGAGATGCAATCTGAAACTGACATTGATGAATGGTAACTTTGACAGTTCAAATGCCGACACCTCATAATACAGTGCAGTTCTTAAGAGTTTCCAGCTCCACCCCCTTTTTTGTGCCGGCACAAAAAAACGCAATACAGTTACTATGAGTGTTTCCATGGTGCCCATGTAGTGAACGTTCTTATGCATAGGAAACCGTACCCACTTTGACGACTTGAGTTTCTGCAAATTTCCAGTTAGCGATCTGGTGTGTGCACAAGAAAGTCTTGTAATAGAATGTATGCTCATATGACACCTCTACTTTTAAGACATACATTGGTTACTATGGTTGCAAGCACTGAGCAACGAGAACTAATTACTAGAATACAAGAACAAACATATTTATTTGTCTAATTTTATTGTTTGCATTTCTTCTCTACTTTTCCTTTTGGTTACTATGGCCACAGTCACTGAGCAACAAGAACTGTTTACTTTAATACAAGGACAAACATATTTATTGGTTTAGTTTTATTTTGTGCATTTCTTCTTTCTTTCCTTTTGCATGATGCCACATATAACAAGTGTACTTTGCTACATTCTGTTTTCTTTTTCATTTTATTATTTCTCTTTTTGTTTATCTCACTCTGCATGTTGTGTCTCACTCTGGTGATGTCATGTGATGTCACAGTCTCATTCTCCTGCCCTCTCATTTACTGTATGTATAATGGGTTTACACTCTGACTTGATTCACTTTGACAAAGGCTATTGTGTTAGCTGAAACGTTAGTGTACTCCACAACAAAAATCACTTTTGCTGTATTACTGTGAGTGTGGATTCCTTTACATCATGGGAACTATCTATCTACATAAATATATAATGTTATATATATTTTGGAGTGGGGTCTAGTAGGTGAGGGCCGATTTTCACATCATTAGGTATTGGTAATGGCAGATTGCCACAGGAAACTGTAATATTGACACAGGAAAAGCAAATATGGCTAAAACCATGCTTAACATAAGGTTACCAGGTTATGCTCCTAGAAATTTCACCTTGAAGGGCTGCAGTGAACAGTGATCTGGAAACCATTAGGTCCTGAGTGGTTAGTGATAAGCAGGTCAGATATTTTTCAATCAGATCTTAAGTTATGACCTACAGCCATCCAGACTACCCTCTGATGATTCTGATATATGGGTACGATCAGTCACCATAGGGGAGAAGGTCAGCACTATAAGTGAAGAGGCCCTGCTTAACATTTGAACTGCCATCCATTTAAACCCACTTATGGCTCACCTTCTTGCCCCAGGTCCACTGGGTTTTCCCTGGGCCCACTTATCACTATCTATTTTTCCTAGATACAATTAAATGAATACTTTTGGGGCAAAGTTATCAAATTATGAACTTAGAGCTTAATACATAAAAACTCATCTACTTTCTATTCATTCCAATAGGATTTTCAGAAGTGTACTTTTTATTGGATGAACGTTAGCATTCACCATTTGATAAATATGCTTCTAAAAATCCCATAGGAATGATTAGGATGGCACAAATTTCTGAAACAATATTTAATTCTGAAAAGAATAAAGAGTATCACAAACACATTCACAGAGTTCTGGCTGTTATTAGCATTAATGAAAATTCATGTCACACTTCTTTGGTGCCTGTTATTAGCTTCTGTGTTTGCTGCAATTGTGCCATTACAAGGAATCCCTAAATGACCAGTTAAAAATGTTTATACCTTTTGACTGCTGCTATAAAATGTAATTTGCCTAAGTTGCTTCTGGCTCTGAAGCTGTTCCATTGCAGCTGTGATACTGATGTGCTTGCTATGTGAATATCCTACGCTACACTCCTGTTTCCACTGGCTGTTACAGCATCTGATACAAACTGATTAATCAAAAAAATATATATCTTGGGAATTTTACATGTTCTTGCTATCGTCGTCATCCTCATTACCAATTCTGCCAGCAAAATGCACATTTTATAGGTACTCACAGGGAACACATTTTGGATGTATTTTTGTTGATGATTTCTGCTTCAGAATCGGCAAAAATAAGTACTTGAAATATACACTAACTACATTTGCAAAACTAGAATATGTGTACCCTGCCATATATTTAAATAGAAGACATGAGATGGTCACACTGCTGTGCTGGGATATTTTTAATAAATATATTGATAATCTATAAGTGATTATAGTTTAAGGCATATAAAATAGGTTTGTATCAGATAAGGCTTCTGTAGCCTGTGACCATAAACCTCCTAGGGTCCTGAGTTTTTTGTATAACAGTGATATTATTGTGTAATATTAAATGTGGCTACTCATGGGTTGCAGTCTGTTAAATGCATAATGGCAGCTCCACCTATGGAGCTATGTAAGGTGAGCTAACTAGGAACCAGCTAACTGAAGGAATCAAAGAAGTACACAAAAGTGGGGACACAATGTACAGGTTTTCAGATTCAATAATGCTTTTTGTAGACCTTATCAATATAGTTAAATAGCGGATCTTTATGACATAACAGAGTCAAAAGTAAATGTTTATTTTGTTACAACTTTGTTCACAAAAACGTCAATATTGGAATTTTCACTCAAACTTGGGGTTTTATTCTAAAAATGTTGGTTGTAGTTTCAACTTGTCACAGCTCTCCAACCACAAGGCCTCTGCTTTTTTGTAGCATGGTATCATCTTTATCCACTCTACATTCATCTTACAGATCCAGTAATACTCTAATCCTCATATGAAATAAAAGGCACTAAGTTTGCCAGGAGCAGTAACCCAAAATCTCTTTACAAACTGACATCAATCTTAGATGATTGGCTTTATGAAAATAACATAATTTGCCGGCAAAAAGGTGAATGTGCCAGAGCACTTTAAAGGGGACATAATGTGTGAAAAACAATATTGGGCCAATGAATTGTACTTATCTAAATATTGAAGTAATGAGCTTTAAAAAATTGCATTTCAGGCTGATTTGTTGAAAATTCCTCCAAAAACCCCACTAATCCAGCCCATCTGTTCCACTTCCCACTGCAGGAGGCCAGCAGCACTTAGCACACTGCATTGTAGGATAGGAACCAATCAGCAGCTAGGCTTGCCTCATAGGGAACTGAAGCCTGTCTTTGCTTGTTTCACTCCCCTACTGTGCTTCAGGCAAGGA
Source organism: Xenopus tropicalis (assembly GCF_000004195.4). NCBI lineage: Eukaryota > Metazoa > Chordata > Amphibia > Anura > Pipidae > Xenopus > Xenopus tropicalis. Next base: position 37,340,225 of record NC_030685.2, read on the forward strand.
CCTCAGAGGATCTATAGGGAACTCCAATAAAGGGCCCATTTTTACATATACTATTACTTTTAGCCAAGATGAAACCAGCACCATATATTATTCAAAATTGCCTACAAGATTAGAGATTTTTTAATTTATCCTATATGTGATTAGAGGGGAGACTTCATCGTCCCTTCTTTAAAATGGAAACTTGTGTGGGGGTCAGTGTTATAGTGGACAAGTTAACGATTTGTAATCCATCAGAGTGTATGTAAACTTCAATACGACCTTCACTTGTCAGCAGAAGCTCTTCTGGGAATGATCTATTGTGACAACACACCCAGAAAATCCATATTCCCTTGTGTCTTGGTGTGTAATGTGCCTTCAAAAGTGAGATTGAGACAAGATAGTGACCTTATTTTCTTAGTTTCCATTATACCTTTCTGCCAAGATGATTTCAGGATTTCCTGAGGTTGAGTTTCTTTTGTGGGTAAGGTTCTACTGTCAGCCCCTATAGTAAGTTATGTGATTGATGTGCTATTTACAAGAGGAAGGAGGTAATGTAATATTAAATCTGCATCAGTGCAGTTACCCTTAACAATTTACATTTTTACTTTCTATCTTGTAGTAGACCAAAGCTAATGCTGATATATTGCTGCATCGGTGCAATGTATTGGTATTGAACGGAGTTTGTTCCATGATCTTGGGATTAAGGTGATTCCAGAAGAATGTAGTCTGCTTAATGAGGGTTGCTTTTAGAGTGCTTTTGGAAAATACAAAAGAACCAAATATATATTAAGAGCAGTAGTTTCCTTGTAGAAGCACGTTTACCAATCAGTCTAGACCTTCAATGGTAAAATAAATTTCCCTCTGTGCAATTTTAGAATTAATTGTTAAGTGTAATGCCCTGGGTGAATTGTCTGTCATTTTAAGAGAAAATATATCCCTCTTTTTGACAAGAGCTCATTTATTTAGTCTTATGTGCAAAAGGTGTATAAACACAACCTGAATATTCAACTCACATACCTGATTCCACTGGTTAAAAGACACAATGATAACTCTAATGAGCTGTTTCCCAAGGTCCATTATGCTAAGAATGTAATGCAACCCCCTCCCACGCTAATGGCATGATGAATTCTGGGACTCTCTGCTTTCCATAGTGGGTAGTGCACAGATTACAGTGAGAGCAAATACAGACAGTAAACTGCTGACTGAGCTCATGTCAAAATGGGGGTATTTTTTCCATTTAAAAAACTTTGATTTTCAGGTTTAAAAACCTTGGATGCCCAACAAACCAAATACAGTCAACAGGGCTCCAGTGACTTTAATATTTGAGCAATATAATCACATGGACAGAGTTACCACAGTCAGTCAATAAATGGCATTTGCTGGTTAAAATTTAGCATCTGGTTGGTTGCTTTGGGGTGCGAGAATTGCCAAAATCTTGCACAAAGTCAGTGAACTGAGGTTGCCATTCATAGAGAGATTTTGTTTGGTGGATAATGACATTACTGCACATATGGGCAAATTAGTTCCTTTAAATTCTAAATTAGAAATTCAAAAGTCACAAATAATTAACAGCATGCTATCTACAAACATAAAGGAGTCTATATTTCCATCTTATTTCCCACAATCCCTTGATTAATATTTCTGCTAAGTGTCTACAGAAGAAGACACAGTGATCAGCAATTAAATGCAGAATTTCCTTTACCCCTCCTATGAATGACAGTTTATGTTAACAGCTAGTGCATCTATTAATATCACATTAACCCACAGGACATTGTGTCATGTGGAAGCAGGAAGGGTGCTTCAGAATACTGTGCTCCATCATTATGGGTGCCAGCCTACTATCTCACAGATGGGTTGCAAGACATGCTTTCTCTAATGTATTAGACAGTAATTATCATTGGCCTCAAATAGAATTCTGAGAATGTCCTAATATATATATATATATATATATATACATATACAAACCTTTGATCTATCTGTATATTTTAAACATGCAGGTATTAGATAGAAAGTACACTACAGGGATTTGGAAAATGTAATATGTCCTGCTGGGTATATTCAAACATAGACACTATTTTGTAAGTCAATAGCCACCTGTAATCCTCTGTTGAGGCACATCAGACTCAAGTCCTCTGCATGAAATTAGCTTCTGTGGAAATATGTCAAATTAAGAGAAATGTTACATACCACTGTTGCTTTTGTGAGTAAAACTGCTATAGGAGAATTCATACAGTAACTATATTACTCCACAAATGAATGTACTGCAGGCTAGGAGGTTACGGAGGTTGGGGTATGAGGTGAATAAGAATTTGAAATAAAATGTTTTTGAAGATGATTTTGTAGATCATTCTTTACATTTGTAAGAGAGTATATTGGTCAATAGATGTTTACTTGAGATGGAGAGAGAAATAAAAAGGTGATATGTAGGCAATGCTCTGCAGCTTCACGTTGCAAGGAAATTGACCCTGGGGATTTAAAAATGTATAGCTGTAAGTGGGGAACAAGAGTGTAGTGGAGATTTTTGCTGAATTAGTAGGTCTTTCTTATTTGGAGTAATAGTTTCAAACCCATTAATACAAAGTAATGTGGTCTAATGGTTATGCTATATGTTTATGAAAATATTTTGATATGCCTTCCTGCCTTTAAATTATTATACAGGTTCTTCTTGACATGGAAATCTAATAAACTATGACATTTAAGGCAGATGCACATAGAAAAACTCCGTATCTCCATGTATTGTCATGGACCATTCTAAGCTGAGAGTATACCATCATGTTCATATGGACATCCTGTTACTCAGTAAATACAATCTCATATTCTCTTAATGAAAGATAAGTCTGCCACTATGCAATCATGTGACTTCCTATGTTTAGGTTAGTGACTCCAGAGAGAAGTAAGACCAAGTGGGAGACTAGACAGAAAAGCGATTTGTGGCATCACTCCTTTGATTCCCAAAGCAGTGCCTTAAGTAGAGATATGAGTGTTTAACTTGCTGTTACACCACTAGTACTGTAGCCAAACCATATTGTTTACAATGTTCCTTTCGCTGTGTTGTTTTGAAGTGAAACAATCTGCCCCCCACCTGCACATTATAAGGACCCCTAAAGTCTCACAGAATGTCTCTCACTGAAATACTTTGAATGTATTTGACTGAATTAATTTTACATTACAGCATTCAGGCTTAGATTTCATAGCATCTCAACAAGTACCAAAGATTTTGGGACAGCTTTGTTCAGTTTTGCTTTCACGTTTGGCTGCAATTTGTGCAAGCTGCAATCAGGATTTATGAAAAATAAATAAATAAAAATGTTACTACCTGACTTTTCCAGAAATGTAATTGCAATTTTAAAACAGTTCAAAGGAAAAAAAAGATTGGGCCAAAATGTAAATGAGCTACTTTAAATCTGCCCCATGGTCTATATCAGGGGTGGGCAAACTACGGCCCGCGGGCCACATCCGGCCCTTTGGCCTTTTTAATCCGGCCCGCCGACAACGCCAAGTCTCATCATGCAAGACTTAGGGGCTGATTTACTAAGACATGAATTCGAATCCGAATTGGAAAAATTCCGATTGGAAAACGAACATTTTGCGACTTTTTCGTATTCTTTGCGATTTTTTCGGTGCCTTTACGACTTTTCGGAAATTGTCGCGACTTTTTCGTTACCAATACGATTTTCACGAAAAAACGCGAGTTTTTCGTAGCCATTACGATTCGCTCGTATCTTGTCGCGACTTTTTCGTATTGAGCGCTCGTAAGCGGCGGGCAAAACTTTCAGACTTAGCATGATTTTGGAAGCCTCCCATAGGACTCAATGGCACCCTGCAGCTCCAACCTGGCCCAAGAAAAGTCACCATACTGAAGCTTGAATGAATCTCCAAATACCGATCATTACGAAAAAAACGCAATCGGACGCATTCGGCCGGTTCGTGAGTAAGTAAATGGGCCCCTTGGTGTCATTGGCGGGCCGGAATTAAAGAGACTAACGTAACGCTGGCCTGGCCCTGCCTACCCTGGTCCGGTCCGGCCCGGGGGTAAGTAAATGTGGCCCATGAGCCCAAAAGTTTGCCCACCCCTGGTCTATATGCTATATGGCCTAAGTACTGCATGAAACAATATTAGAAATAATACTTAAGCACACATCTTCTCATATCAAAATAATAAGACAAATATTTGGATATTAAAGAAACAAGTTGGTAAAACAGCCAAATTTAACACCATAATTTTCAATTAAAATTAAAGGCCCTTTAGCAGCATTTCCCATATATCTTGAGGATTTTAGAATAAATCATATAAATACTGTTTTTTTTTATTTAGCAGTAACTGAGCAATTATTTTCCCACAAGCCAAGCTACAATAATTTCAAGCATTTGTAAGCCAGTGACCTTCTGTGGGAGGATAAAGCATAAGAACATACTGTACTGCAACTGATTGTATGCTACCACCTTGACAAAGGTGTCAGAAGTAATCCCACCTTTCTGACTGTGCTTGATATGCCCTTGAATTGATATGAATTATACATGATGGCACAGAATATAATACACACGACATATTGTGCTTGATGTTTATTAGGTTTTTCAAATCCTTCACAAGTAAATAAATATAAGTACATAAATCCTTATATAAATGTATATCAATATCAATAATTGCACATAGAATATATCAGCATGGAAACATATACTCATAGGTATCTGCTAATTGAGATTATTTTGTTTGCCTCCTAACTATTATAAATGTTGAAACTATTTCATGTCGTGTCCAACGTAATTTGGACTTCTGTCACACAAGTGCACACTACGTTAATAATAGCATTAATGTGCAGTTCGCTTGGCACTAGTCATTTGTGGCTATTGATGCAACCTGCCAGGGGAATCTTGAAATAATCTTGGTGGTAATTCCAGGGGTCCCTTGCAGCGTTTGTTTGTGCACAATACATCACAGCAGGCTGGGTGGGCACACTGGCGCTCCCACTAGTACAGAGAAGTGCAAGGGGCATAGTTGAGTGCAAGTCTGCATTGCTGTGCTCACAACTTTGCTCTAATTTCACTTGAGATTGTAAATGAGCCTCGCTGTATGCTCAAGGGATCAATAAGCAGACACAGTGGTTTCCAGAGTTAGAAAAATGTAGGGTTTCTAATTTGCAACTTCTAATGTCCTCAGCCTGCACTCTTCTGCCTAATGTGATTTTATTAGTGCAGCATGCTTTGTAGCTAGGTAGCCCAATACCTAATATTTTAACTATCCTTTACCTGATGTACATGCCAAAGGACATTTATTATTCTAAATTATTAAAAACAGCTTATTTATTGTAGTACATGATGGGAAAGAGCCAGCAAATGTGCACTAAACATATGTGTTTCATACCCTAAACTTTAGGCACTTTCTCAGAGTACATAACATGTTACACATACCTTATGGATAACTCCTACTTCAGATCAAGTCATATTTCCCTTAAAGGCAAAATTTATATAAATAGTTAAGTGTGTATACAATTGAATAAAACTTAAGGATACACTGCTTAACTGTAGTCAGCAAAGCCAGCTACAGGAAGCCATTATCCTGAAGTGTTTCAATCTATGCCCTTAGTCACAGGTAACTATGACTGAGTATTTGCAAATTAATTAGATCAACTGACTTAATAAGAACCCTACATTTTTCTGTATCTAAAAACCACTGTGCCTGTTTTACATGTGCGAGGGGAAGCAGTTTCCCTGGCAGTTCAGTATATGGCCAAGGGCTGTCAGGGTTCCGTAGTCTTTAAAGGGCATGTGAACACCCCACAAAATAATTCAATCTGTGAACAGCCCCTTAGAAATCTTTAAACACCTGGCACTCTGGTTGTTTACAGCTTAATAGTAAGGCTGCATCATCCCCTTAAAGGAACAGTAACACCAAAAAATGTATATATTTTAAAGAAATTAAACTATAATGTACTGCTGCCCTGCACTGGTAAAAGTTTTGTGTTTGCTTCAGAAACATTACTAGAGTTTATATAAACCCTGGTGTGTAGCCATGGGGGCAGCCATTCAAAAGACAAAAAGGCACAGGTTATATAGCAGCTAACAGATAAACCCTGTAGAATACAATGGTGTCTTATCTGTTATCTGCTATGTAACCTGTGCCTTTTCTCCTTTTTTCCAGCTTGAATGGCTGCCCCCATGGCTACACAGCAGCTTATTTATATAAACTATAGTAGTGCTCCTGAAGCAAACACCCCAGTTTTAGCAGTGCAGGGCCACAGTACATTATATTTCAATTACTTTAAAACACTTTCATTTTTTGGTGTTACTGTTCCTTTAATCACTTCTCCTGCTCTAATCCACTCAGCCCCCTCCCTAAGGAATTTTTTTTGACTATTGGCTACTGGGCATGCTCACTTCCAAGCTAAGGCAGAGAATCCTCTCAGCTCAGATTACTAAACACGCCCATTTCACTCTAGCCACCAGTTAAGAAATGGCATTGCTGGTTCTCATAGAAACTCAGCTCCTATTTTTTTCTCCTAACCTCCTCTCCTGAGCTCAGTTTAGCCATTACAGTATTCAATCCAAGCAGGACCAAAGTAAGTTCTGCCTGTTTGAGCCTGCATTCTTGATTGCATTGACTTTACACTGAAAAAGGGTATTTGCAAACATGTGTTGTTGATGTCACTGATGTGTCAGAGGGAAAATTGCTATTTGTTTTAGGAAAATGTGATGGTGCTGGTGAATGGAGGGGATATATGCTATACAAATTATGCTGTTAGAGTGGGAGAGATGTGCCTTAGATCTTATATACATGGTAGGAAAAACATTAGGGTTTACGTGCCCTTTTTTAATGGTAGGCCTCTTCATGTTGTTTCTTTTTGGTCTCCACTGGCTGGAGGAAGTGGTGTGTGTTGTGCTGATGTCAGTGCTAGTAGTGATAAGCGAATTCTTTCACCAGGCATGGATTCGTAGCGAATTTCTGCATTTTGGCATTGGCGAACTTTAGTGAAAATTTGCAGCCATATTTTGCGGCGTCCACACCAATATTGACAGATTTACATAGGTTAGAAACAAGTAGAAATGATTTGCTTTTGCATTCTAGTGGCCATCCTGAGCCCCTTCTGAAGAGCATCCTAGCTGGACAATTTCTGCACATTTGGTACATTTGTTCAATGTGGGATGCTTTCCAGGAGAGTTATGGGATAGATCTGAACAATAAATTTATAGGAAAAATAAAAATACAGAAGACATATAAAAGAGCAATAATAAGTAGTAGAAATAAATTGCTAACTACTTCTAGAAAGAGATTTACAGATTTAAGTCTAGAAACTGCCAACATGTGTAGTATAGCTTCAAAAGATTTGATACTTTTAAATTCAAATCCTATCTTATCTAATACAATTATCCCAAGGTATGTTGCCAGACAAATAAATATCCAAATTTGGTTGGGACAAATGATTACATAGTAATACATTTACAAGTATATTGATTACATATACGTATAAAATATAAATCTATCAATATAAGGAATGGGATTCCTGCACAATTACAGGGAATATATATACAAAACATATGTGAACTGTTGCACAGCTTATGTTGTGTATCTACCTTCTGAGACCATTACCCAAGGAGATTGAACTAAACTCAATTACACTAGTGCATACTAGCCCCTTCCCACTCTAGCAAGCATCCCCCTGCCAACAAACAGCTGTAACTAACCCAATAACTTACCATGAAAATGCCTATTTGCCAGGCACAACTAAATTTCCACCACTACCCATCTATTTTAGCGGGGTGGGCTGCTTTTCAGCTGCCAAACTGGATCTAAAACAATTTCTGGCTGTGGTCACCTAGTAACCTAAGGTAAACTTTTCCCCACCTACCTGGGAACCCCACTCTGAACTCTTCTGCCTCCTTCCATTCCTAGCCTTGCCAAGGTTTCCTTTCCTTAACCCTGTGTGTGTGGCGAGCTCAGCTTTACAATCCTGTTTATATCATGTTACATGGAGCCCTAAACCTAATACTTACCTTGAGCAAACAGTAAGTACCAGCTTCCTAGTGTGCCATGCTACTACAGTATTCCTGCTCTAACATGAGGAATTGGGTGGTAATAATGGGCATGCAAGTGGATGTCCACATCCCGCTACATGCTTCTTTTTACAAGGCTCCCGTATACATGTCATTTGGGGGCATATTTATTGTGCTGTGTAAAAAACGGCAAGAAAATTTGCAACACCGGCGTAAAATTGGCATAATTTTTTTACGCGTTTTTTCTTCCACCGGAACTTATGGAAAATAACGGCGTAATATCTGGCGTAATATCCGGCATTCAGATGGCGATCTTTTTCATTTATTTTACACAGCTTTTTACTCCGTTTTTTCAGCGAATTAGTTTTAGACAGCATAATAAATACGCCCCTTCCTGTAGGAATGCTTGTAGAATGGTGCAACTGATAGCAGCAGGCACAAGAGGATGCTGTTGTGTGAAAATACCTTTTTTGACTTTGCATCCTATATTCTCTTAATAAATAAGTCCAATTGTTTATTATATAAACTTTTCTATACTAGTTGGCTGGCTGATTAAAATAAAAATCTTCCATACTTTTATTTTGTAAAGGTATCTAAACACAAAGCTATAAAGAATAAGCTAAGGCTGAGATGTAGCAGTGTGATAACGTTAATAGGGTTCTGGATTGTGCCTGTATTTTATCAATCATGTGACTTGAAGATGTAACTAAAGGAAGTATACTTAGAGGTTATTGCCTTTTACAACAGAATAAAAGATCTATTTATATATTATCTTGTAACATACACACAATATGAGCTCTAAACACAATTAAGGGGCATATTTATTATAGTGTGTAAGCCACCATCAGCGGTCATGTTGCCCAATGCAACTAATCAGCAATTTAATTTGAACAGTCACCTAGTTAGAAAACAAAAGCAAAGATCTGATTGGTTGCTATGGGCAACATCACTGGTGATATTGGCTTACACACTATAATAAATATGCCCCTAATGGTATACTGACAGCATGTCATGCAGCTGGTAGTCTGACTTCCACCATTTCTAAATCAGTTGTTCCACCACTGCTAATACAGTTGTACCAATACAAATACAGGGGAAAAATTGCTGGAAAGTATGGAGGCATGCTATTCTTGAACCTTTTAGCATTCCTTAAACTAATCATTTTATGTTTGGAAGCATATACTCTAATTTGAACTCTCTGGGTACTGACTTTCCAAATAATGGATTTTTTTTTTTCAACACAAAGAAAAGGACTGGGTAAACAGTAACAAAATTGTATAAGTTGAGGCATAATTCCAAAGCATATTTGGAAATAACTAAATGACCTAAGATGATAAGATCTGAGCTAAAATGAAAATAACCATTATTCTAGGGCAGTTAGAGTTAGTTAAGAGACACGACATGGTTGTGATGACCTTCACATTCAGGAAAATGTGCTGACTATGAGCATGCAACAACACTAGACAAAGTAAAAAGAGCATATCAGTCACCGGTGCTTATTAAAAAGCAAATGAGAAGATAGGCCAGCAAAGGGCCATGAATTAAAAAAGCTGACCGACTGTACAGAATACAAATATGGGAAAATTACCATACAAAGGAGCAAGCAGAATTAAAACTGGCTTGTTTGGTGTATTATAAAATGATGTCAGCCAGAGACAGAAATAACTGTATAATGGATTGGAGGTGATTCCACTTTCACATTTACCTGGATGCCCCCTACTCCCAGGCCCCTGCTAAATAGCACAAGGTGGGCCCTTTAGTCATAAAAGCTATGAATAAAAAATACATTAGTGTTTAGTTATGTCCATAACTATAAGTAACAAAGCTAAGATTGAAGAGTAATTATGTGTCTAAATATATTATACAAGACTTTAAGTGGGGCATTTACTAATTTGACTGATTTTTTTACTTGATTTGTGTTTTCGCAACAAAAAAAGACTTTGTAGCAGAAAAAAAATAGATTTTTCTTTGTGATTTATTATGCAACAAAAATGTGACAAATCTGGAAGCAAATATATGCCATCTAAAACATATCGAGATCATGTAGAGGTCAATAGCATGTGTCCCTTTTATGATTGGAAGATCTTTCTTTGCTTTGTGGTTTTAGAGGTTTACAGATTTTATTGACGCTTGCATTTGTTCGATAATACGGAACAGTTGCAGTTTTCGCTTTTTTTCTGCGTCTTTTTTCATTTATGCTTTTTCAGTTCAGATCTTTTAATATATCACTGACATTCATGGAAATGAGTTGAGTTGTGGTTTAAATGTGAAAGTAATACTTGAAGAAGTATCCAGCATCAAAAACATTCTTGTTAAATTGTTTGAAGAAAGCAGTGTTATATTTAATTTTACATCTTTTAAATCTTTATTATCTGTTATTCATATAGCACCAGAAATTTATGTGTCACTTTACAATAATTTAGGACAAACTGAGTTCTAACTCAGTTCTTATTTTAACCAAAGTTTGGCACTAACACCTCATTTTTTGTAAAAATTATTTTTCTCCATCTTTTTGGGTATTGTCTCTAGCAGATGGTCAACTCCAAAACGTGGGTTATACCAAGAGCTGGCACAAGGGTTCTTCTAGCAGCTGGTCAATGCCACAGCGTTGGGTTTAGTGTGCAAAAACTTGAGTGAAGTCTTGCAGTCAGGAATGGGATGAAGTGATGAGGGGAGAAGAGGAGCAAAGTTAGCAGAGCATTAAGTAGAATATTTTCAAAATTATGGTGAATAGAGCAGAAACATCAACCATATTGGTGTAAACTGACTAAGTCAAATATATATATATTCCGCAATCAAGATTTCTTCCTCAAATCAAACTGGGCATTCTAGCTGTAATTTTCTTGTAAATAAAAGTTGGTAACAGGGAAAATATTTGCAATTCAAAACTGTATGGCTCTGCGCAAACACAATTTCTTTACTCAAATTTAGTATTGCCTTTGCGACCCTGAAAACTGTTTAGCGACCACTTCCAACAGTGGAGGAAAGATTGTGAAGTTTATAGTTTGCACCTGTGGACAGTGTAAGTAATAAAATTTCTTACTGAAAAAGTTCTTATATTTGCTCCAAAGGATTACACCACCTCCAAGAGTGCCATAAAATTTGCATTGCAATAACAGTCTAATGAAGAATATTACATTGCGAAATGCAATTTTTTATTCTTTATGTAAATATTTCTCTGTTTATGGCTTTTATTATTTTACCCATGCCGCCTTCAAACGTGCTTTAAGAATGCACAATGCACTATTACAATTCACAATGCAATAACTGTCTAATTAAGAATATACTGTACATTCCAAAATGTGAACTTTTATTTTTATTTGTGCAAATGTTTGTTTTCAACTTTTACTTTCTTTCTTCCTAAGCCTTTTATTTTTTCAGCAGTCACGGCTAAATCACCAAGAAAGACATTCCTGAAACTTTCCATTGCTGTCACTGGGAAGAAAATGCGGCTATCTATAGAACTTTGATTGAAACTAATCACAAGAGCCCTTTTCAATTTGTTACCAGCACTTCTGCCACCTCTTCAGAGAGTGCTGCCTTGTATTTATCCTTAGGTATGGTTCCAGTTGTGCGTAAGAAACTATTCCTCATCCATGGCTCCAACTGGCAACAAAAGCTTGCTTATGTGCAGCCGCATTAATCACTAACATTTGAAGTAATATTAGTTGTGTCCCTTAGATGGCTATGATGGTGACCCAGATGCTTATTTAACCAGGTGACCATGGCTAGCATGCCCAGTATTTGGTGTACCTTAATTGCACGTGTGCAGGGTAAAACATGAGTGAAAATACCTATTGGGCAATAATGGATTTCACTTGGTTGACCTGTCACCTAAGCAGAAAAAGCTGTATAATAAAGTCCTTTTTAAATTAAACATGAAATCCAAACTCATTTTTTATTAACACATACATACCCATTATAAAGGCATTTAAAAATCCCAGCTGTCAATCAAATATTGCCTGTCCCACCTTTATATAGATAGTGGGACAGATAGTTACTTTCACTTCAAATCTTCTTATATATTGCTGCTCTCCTCACATTCCCCCTCCCTCCTCAGCATCTAATTGAGTAACCAGTGCATGGGCATCAGGTCCCCTATTCTGGCACAGAAACAAGATTTCGGCAGGATGCAAAGCTTGCCATAATAACAGACCCACAAAATGGCAGCTGCCTGCTTGCTGGGATTGTGCAATTATAGTTACATAGGGTTGAAAAAACACCAGAGTCCATCAAGTTCAACCCATCCAAGTAAACCCAGCACACACAACCTATACTTACCAATCTATACACTCACATACATAAACTATATATACAACCACTAATACTAACTGTAGATATTAGTATCACAATAGCCTTGGATATTCTGCTTCAATTGGAAGGCTGAAGAAAATAAGATTAAAATAATTTTGTGAAGTGAAGTTTACTTTGCTTGACAAACACAATAGAAAATAATTTGGAATTATTTCTTAGGGTCCCCTTTAAGCATTGCTTAACAGGCAGTGTTCGCCCCCTCCCCCCAGTGTTTCACGACAGGCATAGTGTGGCACCCCAACATATCACGACAGGCACATGTGGCCCTAAGCATTTTGGAGAGCACTGAAAAGTATAGAGAAAGCGCAGGGGGACTGGGGAGCTAACATTATGCTAATGACCTCCATGTGCTTAAGGGGTTAACTCACCCGATCCCTCCTCCCACGCAGAGCAGCCGATAGCGAAGGGTCCCCTCCTTGGTTTCCTGCCCCCCGCCTCTTCCGTCTGTGTTCTCCCGTGCTGCTCTCCTGCTTCCACACTACCGCAGACCGGAGCTGCATCTCCCTCCCACTGAACTCAACTTGGCAATAGCTGTTAAAAAAAAAAAAAAAAAAAAATTATATGTTTTGTACAAACCATTGTTTCTTTATACTTGTTTGCGAAAATTGGCACAGTATATGGCGGGTGATAGTCCTTGGTCATTTAATTTCTTGTGTTAATTGATGTCTGTTACATGCCCGCTGCGTTCGCAGTGGCCGGCATTAGGCTATAAAACAGCTATAAGTTCATTAAGATGTGTTGGTACATGTGGAAAAACAGATGACAAGGACTAAGGATGAAGGGTTTTTTCTAATAAAGCTGTGGCCGACCTGCACCCTACTTATGTGTCCTGGTGTTTTTTGCTAAGTTCAGTTAGTTAAGTTTCAGGAAGGGAGGGAATAAGTCTCCACATTTCAGGGCAGACACAGTGTGCCCCTAAGCTTTTCCCCATTTCATGACAAGCACAATGTAACCCTAAACATTTTACAACAGGCACAGCATGGCCTCCAAGTGTTTCAGGACAGGCACAGAGTAGCCCCCTAAGAGTAATGGAGGAAGGCAGAGACAAGACATCTCTCTGAGAAGGGGTCACGGATGGCTCTTGTGTTGAGGGAGGAAGCTGGGACCTGCCAGGAAAAATGAAGAGGAGATAGCAACCTGACCTCTCAGTGTGGAGGGAGGAGGATGAACAGAGCAGGCAGGACCTGTCAGAACGATGTGGAGAAGAGAGCATAACTGTGGGGGAAATGTGACTTCCCATATGGCTCAACGCCATCCCAGCTGTAGTGAGTGCAGAAAGATCTCAGGAGGAAGTTGCAGTTGTGAACTGTTCCACTGTTAAACTGAGATTTAGTGCACGCACTAAATTTCAATTCTAATACAGGTATAGGACCCATTATCTGGAAACCCATTATTCAGAAAGCTCTGAATTATGAAAAGATCATCCCCCATAGACTCAATTTTTTTCAAATAATTCACATTTTTAGAATCATAAAAAAATGATCATGAAAAAAAAAAAAATGAATCCTTATTGGAAGCAAAACATCTTTTGGGGTTTAATTAAGGTTTATGTGATTTTTTTAGTAGACTTAAAGTATGGAAATCTAAATTATGAAAAGACCCCTTATCCTGAAAACCCCAGGTCCTGAGCATTCTCAATAACAGGTCCCATACCTGTATATATATATATATATATATATATATATATATACACAGTATATATGTGTATATATATACAGTACTTGTATAGATTATATGTATAATATCTACTTATAGTGGAATGCCTTAAGAAATCATATTTCTTTTGTTGGTGAATTCTGTGTTCCTAGCTGCTGTTTAACTTTAACCGAGGGAGCATACCTGGAAATTTCCACTTCAAAACAATAAAAACTAGGTAAACATTCTTTGTAGAATATGTTGATCTCAAAAATATATCCCTTTGTATGCCAAATTTGTGTTTTCAGGCTATTGTTTAAGATATTCTGCAGAAACAGCATACTAATATCTAAAAATCTACACTACAAAAAAGTAATACACATGGTGCAATTCTGCAGTCTAGGTGCACTTTTGCTTATTTTAAGAATAATCAGCATTACAGTGATACATAACTTAAAGCAGGTTAGGATGTTATTTTTTAACTCTTCTAGTTATAATTATGTTGGAATGTAAATAAAATGATGTTACACATTTTTAAACATATTCTCTTCTAAATGAAAAGCAATATAGGACACACTTTTTATGAGTAAATCACTTTTTAAAGTGCAGCAGGGACTACAAAGAACAGTTTCTTAGTTATCTGATATTAATATAAGCCCCTGATAATTGTGTATCTACCAAGGCCAACCAAAATCCTGACAAAGAATTAGAACCTTAATATATCCACCATATAATGTTCTAGCTTCCTGCAAGGCTGAGGCAATAAACATTTGGATAGTTTTCAAGGACAACTAAGGTTTAATAGCACTAGTGTGCACAGTAACAATTGCTTTGGGCCATCAACTGACTGTAGATGCATTTAATGCTGTTATTGTGAGCAAGAATGGATTTCTTTGCAAATTTTGCTCAGAGTAAAAAAAACATAAAAGTAGCATTTCACGTTCTAATTAACTTTTAGTAAAATGTAGACTGTGAAATTCTGAAAGTGTTTGTTACTGGCCTTGTCTTGTTTTTCTATCGTTTGGGGTCTTTTTTGTAATTATTTGCATTTGCTTTCTGATGCTATTTGTTTACTGGGTCAGTGATACCCAGCAATTCCAATGCAAAATAGTTTTCTAGCTTGATTTGTATTGCTATTATTAGCCTTTATTTCTTTTCTTAGTATTTGCCCCTTTTTCTGTTTATCTTCCCAGTCTGTCAATTAAAGAATTAACTGGCTAACTGTTACATAGTTACATAGTTTCAAAGTTACATAGGGTTGAAAAAAGACCAGAGTCCATCAAGTTCAACCTTTCCAAGTAAACCCAGCACACACAACCTATACTTACCAATCTATTACTAACACATACATAAACTATATATACAACCACTAATACTAACTGTAGATATTAGTATCACAATAGCCTTTGATATTCTGATTGATCAAGAACTCATCCAGGCCCCTCTTAAAAGCATTAACAAAATCTGCCATTACAACATCACTAGGAAGGGCATTCCCCAACCTCATTGCCCTCACCGTGAAAAACCACCTGCACTGCTTCAAATGGAAGCTCCATTCGTCTAATATAAAGGGGTGGGCTCTGGTGCATTGATTGTTGTTATGGGAAAAAGGACACCCCTTATCTGCCTATAATCCCCTCTAATGTATTTGTACAGAGAAATCATGTCCCCTCGCAAGCGCCTCTTTTCCAGAGAAAACAACCCCAACCTCGACAGTCTAACCTCATAGCTTAACTGTTATCAGTAAACTAAAATTTCATTTTAAGGTAAACCGGATCTGGCATTGCTTTTTAATCCATAGAACTTACAGAATGCTCAATACATTTTTTCAGTTTATATTATTATTATGCTGATAATTTCGCATTCCTGCTGCAAATAACACATACGTGTAGTGCGCTTTAGACAGCAGAATCAATTGACTTACATTACATAGATTAAAGGAGTATCTCTTGTGTAGTGATTTCTGTGGTACACCAAAACTTTTTCAGCATAATTTATTGATTTGAAATTCCTTGTGCATTGTTGAGTAATTTGCAGCAGAAAAAAATGAGTATTTTAGTAATAGATACATATGAAAGCTACATAAATCCCATAGGGCAGTGATCCCCAACCAGTGGCTTTTAAAGAACGTGTTGCATATGCAAATGCAAGATATGAGATGTTCACTCACCGCTTCCTTGAGGTGGCCCGGGTGCCATGCCCCAGACCCGCAGCAAAGGGAGACACACTTTCAAAATCCAGCAAAAAACAGCATGCACTCGTCGGACTCCGAGGTAGTGGGTAAAAAATAAAAAAACTTTATTGATGGTGAAAACCTCAGTTTTCACCATCAATAAAGTTTTTTTATTTTTTACCTTACATAGTTACTTACATAGTTACTTACATAGTTACATAGGGTTGAAAAAAGACCAATGTCCATCAAGTTCAACCCATCCAAGTAAACCCAGCAACCCATCCAAGTAAACCCAGTACACCAATCTATACACTCACATACATAAACTATAAATACAACCACTAGTACTAACTGTAGATATTAGTATCACAATAGCCTTGGATATTCTGATTGTTCAAGAACTCATCTAGGCCCCTCTTAAAGGCATTAACAGAATCTGCCATTACCACATCTCTAGGAAGGGCATTCCACAACCTTCCACCTCCAGGTCATTAATAAACAAATTAAAAAGCAAAGGACCAAGGACTGACCCCTGCGGTACTCCACTAATCACCAATGAGAAAATGTTCCATTTACCACCACTCTTTTTAATTTATCCTTCAGCCAGTTCTCTATCCAATTACAAATATTATGTTCTAGGCCAATATTCCTTAATTTGATCATTAACCTTCTGTGAGGTACTGTATCAAACACTTTAGCAAAGTCCAAGTAGATGACATCAACTGCCATTCCAGCATTGAGGTTCCTACTCACCTCCTCATAAAAGGCGACTAAATTAGTCTGGCAAGATCTGTTACGCATAAAACCATGCTGGCACAAACTAATAGTATTGTGAACTGCAATGTATTCAAGTACCCTATCCCTTATTACCCCTTTTCAAAAGTTTTCCTACTACTGATGTCAGACTAACAGGCCTATAGTTTTCAGGCTGAGAACGGGATCCCTTTTTAAATAACGGCACCACATTAGCAATTCGCCAGTCTCTCGGCACCATGCCAGACCTCAATGAATCCTGAAAAATTAAGTGAAGAGGTTTGGCAATCACAGCGCTCAGCTCATTTAATACCCTGGGATGAATCCCATCCGGTCCTTGACCTTTGTTTACCTTTACATGTTCAAGTCTCTTTTGAATTTCCTCCCGAGTGACCCATGCGTCAGTAGCTAAATTACTAGAACTGGGCATATTAAAAGGGAAGCCTTCATTAGCTGGCTCCTCAGATGTATAGACAGATGAAAAATAAGAGTTCAAAATTTCTGCTTTTTCCCCGTTCTCATCAACCAACTTACCCCCCTGTGATAATAAGGTTCCCACCCCTTCTTGCTTCATTTTACTATTCACATAATTAAAAAATAATTTTGGATTCTTTTTACTCCTAGCTGCAATATCCCTTTCCATTTCTATTTTAGCTTGCCTGATAGCTTTTTTGCATGCTTTATTTGCTTCCTTGTACCTGATGAAAGTTTCTGCTGTCCCAGCTAACTTGAATGCCCTAAAAGCACGTCTTTTCTTACCAACCTCGACACTAACACCTTTATTCAGCCATAAAGGTATTGCTTTGCGATGCCTCTCCTTGCTTACAAGGGGAATATACTGTTGTGTATACCTGCAAAGCAATGTTTTAAAGATGTTCCATTTTCCTTCTGTGTCTAACCCCATGAAAAGCCTTTCCCAGTTGACACATTGCAGAGATGCCCTTATACTGGCAAAGTCTGCACGTCTAAAATTGAGCGTTTTAGTTACTCCCTTATAGAACTGTCTCTGCAGCATTATCTCAAAGGAGACCATGTTGTGATCACTGTTCTCCCAATTGTGATCACTGTACCTGCTACCTTGGAGTCTGAGTGCATGCTGTTTTTTGCTTATTTTTGAATTCCTGGCATAAAGTCAATCTTTAGTTACATAAATACCATTCACACTGCCAAACAGAGCCTCTTGTAGGCTGCTAGTCTATGTAGGGGCTACCAAAAGCCGATCACAGCCTATAATTGGTACCCCCAGGAAATTTTTGGACGTTTGTGTTGCTCTCCAAATTTTTTTTACATTTAAATGTGGCTCACTGATTAAAAAGGTTGGGGATCCCTGCCATAGGGTGTACCTGTTGGTCAGTATATTAAGAAACTTCCCATATCTGTTACTCAAAGAGAAGAGTTTTTTTGCAAATGGTCTGTTGTCCTAACAGACTGCTTCATTAACTAATGAGTCTGTTAATTGAGTTCATCAGTATCAGCTTCTGGCTCATATAGAGTGGGAAATTTCTTTGATGCAGGAAGAGATTTCTGTGCTTGTGGTGATTCATTTTTAAGTTTTGAGTCTAAATGGCACCCGTTTTTTGCTAATTTTCAGTGTTTCCTGAATTTTTCCATAGTTACGTGAATTTTTCAGTGAAGCTAAACGGGACAGATTCTCTCAACGCTAGTTGCAGGGTTTTTATTTTAGTGTTTAACTGGAAAGTGTTATTGTGATAGTACTGAAACTGAAATACTGCCACTTTACTAATAAAGTTTTGCTTTTGGTAAAATGAAAGTGAGCTGCTAATCACCAGGCCACACACTGCAATTCTTAATAGCAAATATATTAGGAAACTGGCTTTGTTAGCATCCAGTCCAATTAGCACTTCTTTGAGAAATATGAAAGAAGATACTAGCATGAGATGAAAACTTTCAAAATAGAAAATATCTTTTGCTAAGTTCAGAAAGGTTTATTCTAAAAATGTTTCCCTCTCATTTTATAAAAGTCTAATGGCTGCAGAACTCTATCCAATTCTATCTGTGATGGCTAATTTAGTGGTTATTACCCTACCTGATATGCTAATATGGGGTGATCCAACAAGATTTCTTGAAGCCAAATGAGAGCCTTTTTAGCATTTCAAAGTAAACTGGTTGTTCAACTGTTTATGGTGAAACAGCATCCTTATAAAAATTACCTGACTAACTAACTAACTAACACAGCAAGATTATCAGCCAATTTAGAACACATCCCTATTTTTGTCAGTGAGATTGTAACAGTATAACTTGTGAGGTTTTTATAGTTAATTGAGACACATAGCCGCACAGAGAGAGAGAGACACACACACACAAACACACACACACAGACTCAGAGAGAGTGTGTTTGTAAGGATTTAATGGTTAGGGCATAGGGAGAAATCCTTTGTTGGCTATACCCTATAACCTGTGGGCACATACTGAAAGAGTTGTTACCACTTGCTGTCTCTGGGCTTGGAAGTCTGAATAAAGTGCTTCATTTTTGGAAAAAAACAATAGTTGTCTCCATTTACTTGGCTGTGGTAAATAGTGGAATCTACAGTTTATTTGCAATTTTAACAAAGGTGAGGCAAGGGTCTTCTGTTACATCTACATGTAACTAGGTATAGAGAGACTATTGTTAACAGTCATGCTTAATTGAAAGCGAGAGCCAGATTCAAAAGGAAAGATGAGAAGATTGGACCTATTCAATGCTGAACTGCCATCCAAAAGGCTATAATGTATTGAGATCAGGAGAAAATAAAAAAACAATGTAAAAACATAAGACAGTTCCTTTGGACACATTAACAGAGAATTCAATAGGTAACCAGGACCTGTTAGGAAAAGTAACACTGAAGATTAGGGATGCACCAAATCCACTATTTTAGGATCTGGCCAAACCCCAAATAGGGTAAGGTAGGGTCAAAGGGAACCACACGCTTCACGCATGGTGAAAATGTTTCAACTTCCATATTTATGTGAAAAAAAGTCACATGATTTTAAGGATTCAGTTCAATTAGAGGCATGCATTCAATCGAATCCAAATCCTGCTGAAAAAGGCTGAATCTTGGCCAAATCCCGATCCAGGATTCGGTGCATCCCTATTGAAGATACACTTCAACAAGCAAAGAGTGAATCAGAGCACTGATACAAAGCAGTATGAGGATAGTATATAGACAGTACTGGTCAAATGCTGCAGAAGGATCTAGGAGTATAAGTTACCAAGGGAAGCTATACCCAAGGAGGCTTTCTTATGTACTAGAGTAGCCTGGGTGTACTTGAAGTCAGATCAAAATATTTCAGAACAACTCGGCACTATAGTACTTTGAAGGAGCAAAATGGGAAGGGTACTTCTTCCTCAGTATCAAAGGGGGCTTGACATTTATAGGCTGAGTAGAACAGGATCAATCAGAGGTGATTTTTTGGAATATTAAATAATTTTTTGTTTAAAGTGGTTAGTAAATGGTTGGGATCATGGAACCATAAAATGTAATATTACTGTCTGAATTTTGAGCAAAGAACTAAACAGAGAAAAAAGCAAAATACGCTTGATTTATGCCATTAAATGAGTTGACAAAAATAGGTTTGTTTAGCTGGAAAGAGTGAATTGTTAATGCAGGACAATAGCAAGTGCATGCGATTTCTCTATAATTGTTCTGAAATGCCTAGGTTTAAAATGAGTCAGGATGAGTCATTAATGATCCAAAACAAATTGCAAACAACATATCTCAAAAGACGAAACTGATATTAATAGTGCAATAAAAGGGTGCTTGAGGAAAGAAGATAACCAACTCCTCCATTTCTACACTCTGTGTGGAATATTACTAAGCCTCAAACGATATGGCAGCTTACAGTGTCACATGGATGTAGCTAGGTCTCTATTCTAGCAAGAAGTAGCAGAAAAGTAGTAGAAAAGCTGTTTTATAAGAGGTTGGAGGGAGAGAGAAAGGAAGATGCAGGATCTATTTTTGGTTGTTGGAGTTTATTTTATGAGGTTAGAAGTGTTTAGTGGGTTGTGGATAGGAGCAAACAGGGATAGGGAAAGGACCTAGATTGGAAGAGATTTCAGGCAAGAAGCAAAACAAGGCAAGAAGCAACACGAAGTAAAGCAGGAGAGAGAAAGAGTTAAGGCTTTTGAGAGATTGGGCCAATGACTACTAATAGGTGAAGAGGTAAATGTTGGAAATAAAAATGAGATGGAGAGATATAGTTAGTGGAGGCTAGGAAGAGGGAGTGTGAGAGTGGGAGTAACAGTAAAACATCTGAACAGTGCAGTGAAATGAATGAGGATTATTAGTAGAGATGTAGCGAACTGTTCGCCGGCGAACTAATTCGCCTTTGGGTTCGCCGTGTTTTTTTTTGGCGCCGCGTTTTTTCGCCTTGGTTTTTCCGCCGCGTTTTTCCACCGCGTTTTATCGCCTATGCATATACATAGGAATAGCTTGTGTTTTTTTTTTGGCGTTTTTTTTTTGGCGTTATTTTTTGGCGTTTTTTTTTTTTTGCGTTTTTTTTGGTGTTTTTTTTACAAAGTATTTTTCAGAGAAATTTTTGCTTGATCCCCCTCCTGCATGCCACTGCCCAGGTCGTGGCACCCTTTAAACAACTTTAAAATCAGTTTTCTGGCCAGAAATGGCTTTTCTAGGTTTTAAAGTTCGCCTTCCCATTGAAGTCTATGGGGTTCGCAAAGTTCGCGAATATTCGCGAGTTTTGGCGAAAGTCCGCGAACGGGTTCGCTACATCTCTAATTATTAGCAGAACATGGATGCTACAAAAACTGACTCAAGGAAAAGCAGGTAAACTAGAGTACGGTATATTGGCAATTACATGGCAGGGAAATTGCAGATACAGACATAACAGTTCAGGTTTACGTATCCTTAGCATCAGACCTCCACTCAAAAATGCTCATGTGCACTTTCCACTAAAAAATATCTCTGTTCATTTTTCTGTTATTCACAGTGAAAAAAATTATAACTTAAAAAGGCAAACAAACAAACGAAAAATTCTTGACGACAGTGGTGGTCAAAAAGGACCTAATCTATACCTTCCATGAAGGGTTATAGGAGAAAGGTTAGAAAAAGTCCTGTTAGAGGAAGTCTTAATAAAATAATAAAAATAATAATTAAAAATGTTTCAAGTGCATGAAGCATTAACAATACTGACTATATTTGTGCTATGCCTTAGTATTATTTTTTGGAAGCTTGGCTTGATTACTGCGTTGTTTCAAGAACACAAGTAATGAAAAAAGCAGTTTATGGTTCTGTAATACATGTAATATAAAACAGTTTGTCTAGAGAGATACCAAGGGCAAAACTACGTTATATTAAGAGATTAAAATCACTGTTAATAGCTTTGATTTGTCTGCAGTCTCACAAAAGTCTTTATTAAAACCAATACACTTTATCTTTGTAACCCTCCGCTTGTTTTCCCACAATACCAGCTGTTTAGAAGATAGATGGAGATAGATGTAGAGAGCAGATATGATACAATTGCTTAGAGTCCTGCACCAACAATACTGTTAATTATTCTCCTGGTTCATTCAGGGTAGAAAAAAGGAGAAACTTTATAGAAATTCTGTCCGATTAAAAAAAATTAACTATATTTTCTACACAGTACCTCACTAAGACAGAGAGATTCATTTACCAAACCTATGCACCTATGCTGTAGTCCCTAGGGCCCATCTAAAGAGATTAGTGGTGCAAGCTACGTTCTGCACCATTTGCCAAATTAAGGGCTATTTATTATCCTGTGTAAAACAAAATTCGCCAAAAAAAACAGTGTTAAAAGCTGTGTAAATTAAATGGCAAATGTATATGAGTTTTATATTACAGTGTCCGAACACCAGATTTGACACCATTATTTTATTTTATCACTTCAGACCTTGTGCAGGTAAGTTCCAGCAGAAGTTGCTCTAAGAAAAAATTTGTAAAAACATTTACACCATTTTTTACAGGTTTTAGGTGGTGTGTTTGAATGACGCGCAAACTAATTTTAGGGCATCTAATGTGCCACCCACTTACCTTCCCCTCTGGATGTAGCAATACCAAACTCAAACAGAGTTACATTCGAACTGAGGCAAAAGGGCTCAAGAGTGGAAAGCAAATACGGTTTAAAGCAATAAACCTCCAAAGTTACACAAATTATCAGTTATTTCTGAACTACTGCTCCTACTGTATAAAGTGATTTAAAGGAACACTAAAAAATGAAAGAGCTTAAAAGTAATAAAAATATAATGCACTGTTGCCCTGCACTGGTAAAACTGGTGTGTTTGCTACAGTAACACTACTATAATTTATATAATAAGCTGCTGTGTAGCCACGGGGGCAGCCATTCATGCTGGAAAAAAGGAGAAAAGGCACAGGTTACATAGCAGATAACGGATAAGTTCTGTAGAATACAATAGTGTTTTATCTGTTATCTGCTATGTGCCTGTGCCTTTTCTCCTTTGAATGGCTGCCTCCATGGCTACATAGCAGCTTATTTATATAAATTATAGTAGAGTTTCTGAAGTAAACACACAACTTTTACCAGTGCAGGGCAGCAGCACATTATATTTTAGTTACTTTTATACACTTTCATTTTTTGGTGTTACTGTTCCTTTAAGAGTTTGCAGACCAACAATATTATGTGTAATATAATTTAGTAATTCGGGGCGTGCCCAAGATGGCGACTTGAGCAGACGTGTGTCATGGAGCTCCTCAGCAGCCTGTGTATCCTGAGAGCCACACTAGCAAAATAGACACCCATTTGAACCCCAAAATTAAGGCAGGAGAGATGGGAAAGCAAAGAGGGAAGGCGGACCAGTTGCAGAAACTGGATAAATTCCTGCAACCCCCGCAGCCTGAACATGACCACGCGGATGACGAAGGCCTGGGGCCTGCATCGCCTAACTCCCTACCATCTAGCCAGAACCTCGGAAGTCTAGAACCAACGAATGCAGAACTACTGGCAGCAATTAACAACACGCACTCTAGCACAACTGCACAACTTGAATCGATTAAAGTCGATACCTCGTTGCTAAGGCAGGATCTACAAGCACTGAGAGAACGGACCACGGAAGCAGAGGCACGCATCTCAACGCTTGAGGATGCGACCGCGCCACTCCCGGGGCAACTCACTGCGCTACGACAACAGATAGTAACCCTCACTGCACGGGCACAAGGGAAAACAGGTACACTACACAACGCAGGGCAAACGGCCACCAAAAATGACAGGGCTCACAATCCTATCATGGAACACAAGGGGCTTGAATTCGAAGTTCAAGAGGGCAGTAATACTCAACCACATTTACAAGCTAAAACCCAACGTTACACTACTGCAAGAAACACATTTAACAGGACAAAAACTACTAGCACTCAAAAGGCACTGGGTGGGGCACGCTTATCATTCCCCCTACTCAACATACTCCAGGGGAGTCTCTATCTTAATAAAAAAGAGTGTACCATTTGAGCTACTAACTATACAATCAGACTTCTACGGAAGGTATATTATTCTACATTGCAAGATACAAAACCAGCCACTTATCCCCCCCATTCTCTATTACTCTACTTGAACAAATCACGCAAAAGGTAATGACCCTGCCCACAGACCCCCTTAGTTTTATAGGGGACTTTAACTGCACAGTAAACCCCTTAATTGACAGACTGACAGGTATAGACCCATCATCAGCACACCTCCAGCGGTGGATGACAGCCCTAGCACTCAATGATCTTTGGCGTTATAAACACCCGACTGACCAACAATATACATGCCACTCAGCATCCCACAACACATTATCAAGAATAGATCTAGCTCTCGGAACGCTAAACTTTGCACAACTACTCCAAGAGATCCAAATTTTGCCTAGAATACACTCAGACCATTCTCCCCTAATAGTCAAAATATCATGGGGCTTCACCACCCAACACAAAATATGGAGATTGTCACCCCTATGGCTGAAAAATAACATAGTAGCAGAACAATGTACAGCTGACTATGAGCAATACTGGGACATTAACAAAGACTCAGCAAATAACAACATAGTATGGGATGCCTCAAAAGCGGTAGCACGGGGGTCGTTAATTAGTACCATAAAGGGAGTTAGGAAAACCTACAAGGAAGAAATGAAACAGAAAGAACAAATATACCAGGAAGCGCAGGAAGAGTTCATAAACAATAAATCAGAAGAAACACACAACAGATTAGTAGCAGCACAGAGGGAACTCGACGTGCAACACGTAACATTAACCAGGAAAAAACTCCTATACCAGAACCAAAAATCATTTGAAACTGGGGATAAGAACGGAAAAGCGTTAGCTTACCTTTCCAAAACAGCAGAAGCCACAACAGTAGTGTCAGCTATCAAAGGGGGGCAAGGAAATCTAGTCACAGACCCACAAGAAATAGCTAGTACATTTGCAGAATATTTTAAAGAAATATACACTCAAAAAAACTCAGCACCACAAACCAACATGAAGAAATATCTAGATAACATCCCTAACCCAAAACTAACTAGACAGCAGAGACTATTCATGGACTCCCCCATCACACCACAAGAAATTGAAGTCATTAGCGGATTACCAACAAATAAAACCCCTGGACCAGACGGACTACCAGCAGCCTGGTACAAACTGCTAGGAAAGTAAACCACCCCCCTACTAACAAAAATATTCAATGATGCACTTGAAACCCACTCCCTGCCAGACACGTTCTATGCAATCATAACTCTAATTCACAAGCAGGGCAAAGACCCAACCAACTGTGATTCCTACCGCCCAATATCGTTAATCAACACTGATGCAAAAATCCTGGCAAAAGTGCTGGCCAATAGACTTCTCAAAGTCGTACCGGCACTAATACACATTGACCAATGTGGATTCATGCCACACAAAACAACATCCATAAACCTGAGACGGGTATTTACACATGTGCAAAATGCAAAGCGAATGCAGGGGGGGGGGACTTCTGGCATCCCTCGACATAACCAAAGCGTTTGACACAGTTAACTGGGATTTTCTCTGGGCAACCTTAGCTAAATTTGGGTTTGGCCCTAACTATATCACATGGATCCAGCTACTATACCAAAAGCCCAACGCCCGAATCCGGGTAAACACAGTATTATCAGATAAAATAGAACTGCACAACGGAACTAGGCAGGGATGCCCCATGTCCCCTCTGCTCTTCGCACTGGTTATAGAACCGCTGGCCATTGCAATCCGTATAGATCCAATAATCAAAGGTTTCAAAGTGGGGCAGATTGAGGAAAAAATAGCGCTTTACACGGATGATTTAATCCTCTTCCTGGCAGACCACAATAATTCACTCACGCAAGCCCTCAAAACTCTGGATATATATAGTACTTATAGTGGTCTTAAAATAAACAGACAAAAATGCCACCTCCTGGCATTATCAGGGCCGGAGCAGGAAGGTACGATACAAGGTCTGAAATGGAACTGGCAGTTTAGATACCTAGGTATCGAGGTGACTAGGGACCTATCTCAATATTATGATAAGAATTTGGAACCAATCCTAACCAAATTCAAGAAGGATGTGGTACACTGGGTAAAACTACCACTAACTCTCTGGGGGAGAATTAATTTGTTCAAAATGATTTACCTCCCCAAATTCATATACCCACTACACAACTCCCTGGTACATATTACAAACAAGTTTTTCAACCAAGTGAATAAGGCACTGGGTTCCTTCATATGGGCCAACAAAGCCCCGAGAGTGGGATGGCGCACACTCACCGCACCATATCAACTAGGTGGGCTAGCACTCCCCAATATGCAGCTATATTATATAGCCAGCCAGCTGACCTACCTACACAACTGGTTCAATCCAGATCCTGACAACCCACTTACAACACTGCATGGGAACCTAATTGGCTCATTGGAAGCGCTCCGCAACGCACCATATAGGAAACAAAGGGATATAACACCTCTCCCAGAAGTACTAACTACTCCGATGATAGCATGGGCTAAACTGACAAAGCAAAACAGGGCAAACATTAAGGGTCACTCACTACAAACACCAATATGGAATAATACTAACTTACAACACTTTAAAGAACTGCCTGATTTTCAATACTGGCCAGCCAATGGGGTAAGATGGCTCTCGGACGTGGTAACTGATGGTAACTTTGTCCAATTCAATGTACTCAAAGAGAAATAGGACAAGCCAAACCTACAATTTTTTAGATACTTCCAATTAAGGCACGTATTTAAAGCACAATTTGGCTCACTAACAATTGACACAGGCTCAACCCCATGGGAAATTAGACTCTGGGACCCGGGAGGGAAGAAACTCCTCTCCTAACTGTACAAGGTGATACTGAAAGCCCAAAGTAAAACCTGCAAATCCGAAACGCAACTGCCATATAGCAGAAACAAGTGAACCCAGACCAATAGTAAGCTATGGTAAACGAAATTGACTCTGCAATATCTGAAATAGTAAAACAACAACAAATCTCTGTACTGTACCTTTCAATCTGACTGCAAAAGTTTAAGGCTACATTGACTGTAGCTAATGTTTTGTATGTGTTGTATTGTCTTTAAAATGCAAAATAAACACCTTTCAAAAAAAAATATATAATTTAGTAATTCATAAAAACACCTTTGTATCACAAATCTCTATAGGGCTATGTAGTAAAAAGTGCAGATTTTAATAATGGTCTAGTCACTCATGGCAACCAATCAGCAGGTAGAATTTACTTGTCAGTTTTTTAAAAGCAAACATCTTATTGGCTGCTATAGGTTACTGTCCCTGGGCAAAATGTGTGCCTTTTATTATCATGGAGATAGTAAAAGTGAAAGTAAAAGTGAAACCCATATAATTTGCAAGAATGTTATATATGCCCATATCACTGCCCTGTAGGCTGGAAGGTTACAAGGTAACAAAGTGGCACTTTTCATTCTGTCTTTCCACCTAACAGTCCAAAGAATGGCCTTGCTAGATAGACTAGCTTTGATTTATCAGCTGAATGCAGAGGCACACATCTTGGAGGCACAGATTGTTATAGGTGCGCAAATGTAATGCTGAATAGAAGTAATTAATTTACAGGCCTTTAGTGGTGTATTCCCATGAAGAGAAGCAGATCAAAATCACTGCACTGCCACATTTTATGTCAGAAATAATAGTGTGACCTAACGTGACAGGTTGCCTTAAGAAAAATAATGATAGCCAGTGTGGACAGTTGTCTGTCTGATTTGCTCTGCTCTGTTTACATGGAGAGCTTTGTAAGCATCAAGTAGACAAATGTTATAGCGACAGGCAATAAATGTTTCTGAAGCCTTTATCTTCACTCTGTTTATGATAAATGCCTTTTGTAAACTGTATGTATTACATACATTATAATAGGTTTCCTGCCAGGAAAGTACAGCACTGTAAGTATGCATGGACAGATTCCTTGCCCAGGCAGGTTGGTGTGAATTCAACTGAGGTTCTGATAAAGGAGAGTATTGGAATTAAAAATGGCAAAAGCTGCCTGAATTGGAATGAATCTGTTTGCAACAGCTGTCCACATTCCATTGTATTTGCAGGGACAGTTGAAGGTTAGGTCAGCCACATAATATGCACTCGGAAATGAGCTTCTATTTATCTCTGCAGTTGTAACTGATATAAAGTCCCTGGAAGTTTCTGCAATCCAGTTCAACCCATTAAAGATAAAGGAAAACTAAAGGCATTTTTAAGTTAGTACCCCTTGGAATGCCTCCCTTCCCCAACCTTTTTTACCCATGAGCCACATTCAAATGTAAAAAGAGTTGGGGAGCAACACAAGCATGAAAAAAAGTTCTTGGGGGTGACAAATATGGGCTGTGATTGGCTGTTTTGTAGCCCTTTTGTGGACTGGGAGCCTGCAGGATATTCTGTTTGTCAGTACATCTGGTTTTTATGCAACTCACCTGCTTTGAGGCCACTGAGAGTAACATCCAAGGGATTGGGGAGCAGCATGTTGCTTGCGAGCCACTTAGTTGGGGATCACTGGTTTAGAAGGTTTAGATGGGGGGACAGAAAGCTATTTAGCAATACCGACTTATAAAAATGCCTCTGTTTCTCCTTTAAGATGATATTTTATAGTCTGTTGAAGAACACGTTTGTTTTAAATTATTCACACTTTTCATACACCTTGGCTTGATGGGATGCACTGTTTGCAGGTATGTGGGAGTGATCTCCTGCTGTGGAACAGATCTTATCCCCATTAATTTGAAATATTCGCTAGGTTTGTAAAATATACAGCAATTAGAAATCACAGCGTAGTTTTTATGATCACCCGCCGAGTGCTTTCATTGGGGTCATAGAGCTCCAAAGGTTATTTCTAATATATGCACATTTTAAAGAAGAGAGGATGTTATTTCTTATAATACAGGCTTGACAGTAATGTATATATGTGGATTCAAGGGAGCATAATGATGACATCTCTGTAGAGACTGGCAATGTAACGAATGAATTAAATATTTAAATTTAGAAATATATTCAAATTATTGATTTACTTATTAAGTCATGTGATGAGTAATATCACTAAACTCTGATTATAATTGAGGACTTTACTATGATGTGTTTCTAGTCATACATTTCACAGGTTATTCAAGGCTTTATAAATAATGTATTTATTGTAAAACATAAGTCACAATGAGATCCATTACCTTATAAAGATCAAAAGCCCCAGGCTGTGTGTTTTTATACAGGTTTTGGGCTGCCAAAGCGATCACTAATAGCAGATATTACACTGCATGATTAGCAATGTGATGTCAATAATAATCACTATTTATAAAGACATGCTGTAAAGGTTATTCATAGATATTGAACTAGTTCCTGCTTTATTAACATACCCATGTCATCTACTTCCCTTTACCTTCCGTGAAGCCCATATGAACTCTGAATTGTAAAATAAGCTAGCCATGCATAAAACGATTTATTAATTCAGTGAGGCTCCAACATAAGCATTTATTTGCCGTTTTACAGTTCAGGATCAGAGTAGTGAGGTATCCAAGACTTCCTCAGGAGGTCCGCAGACAACAGCCCAATGTGGGGTTTTTAAACTTGCTTGTGGCTGATCCATAAACAGAAATCAGGCTGGAAGGTCTTGTTTTGGCACCATTCATGGGCCATTTGTAGAGTAGTAGTCAGCACCAAGCCTTGTGATTAGTTAGAAGTAGTGCAGGTTCCCCAATGGCCACTTTCCATCGGCATATCCTGGTACAGAAGAACAAGAACAGGGGCCCCAAAAAATGTTGCAATAAAGGCATTTTAATCTACAAAGGCAAGAGGTGCTGTTCCTGTTCTTCTGTACCATTCATGGGCCAAAAAGTAGGGAACTTAATCTAAGTTGGTAGCAAGCCAGTGTATGGGTAGCTTAACTATATTACGATGCAGCCTAAATTGGGAAAATTCTGATTGCTTTTGGCTACTTGACCTGGGCAAACTTTGACCCCTCAAGTTGCATACCTGGCCAGAATTAATCCTCTTTTTTTCAGGTAGCCTTGAAAAGATCTGCACAGATGATACATCATAGCTGAAAGTAGTGTTTGGGAATATCTATATTCTACAACCATTCTATTGCATGAGGTTTCATTCATTCATGTTTCAACTAGGTTAAATAAAATTATTGTATGCTGTCCATAAAAAGGGTGTGACAGGCAAATCAAAGAACAAACCACCCTGATGTACATTTGACACACTTCTTTTATAGACAGTGCTAGTCAATGACGCTGAAATCCCTTGCAAAATATTTGCAAATATTGCAAAGCATTGCATGCAGCCTTAGAAAGCATAATAGGATTCCTGCTGTATTTGACCACAGACAAGCAAGATCTTGTGATTAAATGTTCAGAAGGATTCCAATGTATACTGTAAACTATGGATATTTCTGAGTACACTCCAAACGTATCTCAAGGTTTTTCAAAATGTAATAATCCAATATTAATTGAATTGGATGCACAGCTCAGAAGCTTTTTATTGCATGCACTTTATTTATCTGGAAGAAAGATAATCTGGTAATTAGTTACAAGAGGTAAAATAATCAGAGAAACAATACACATTTACAGTATCTTTAGAGACATTACTCTTGCCTTGGGTTGGACAATATTTATTAAGCTATAGTTTATTGACAATATTCTTGAACGGACAGACCAAGGTCAGGGCAATCCCATTATGTCTAGATAGAAAAAAAGGAATAAGAGTGAGTGACAGAGGGAATAATTCTGCAGTCAAAATGGAATTACAAAATAATCAGTGTAAAAACCTTGTACAGGATATGTGTATATACTGTATATATATATATATATATATATATACAGGTGAGGGATCCCTTATCCGGAAACCCAATATCCAGAAAGTTCCGAATTACAGAAAGCCTTTCTCCCATAGACTCCATTTTAATCAAATAATTCAGATTTTTAAAATTGATTTCCTTTTTCCCTGTAAAAATAAAACAGTGCTTTGTATTTGATCCCAACTAAGATATAATTAATCCTTACTGGATGCAAAATAATCCTATTGAGTTTAATAAATGTTTTATTGATTTTTTAGTAGGCTTAAGGTATGAAGATCTAAATTATGGAAAGACCCCTTATCCGGAATACCCTTGGTCCCGAGCATTCTGGATAACGGGTCCTATACCTGTATATATATATATATATATATATATATATATATATATATATATATATATGGCCATTAACACCAAAAAACAAGCCTACATTAAAAACACCTTGAAAATCATATGGTAGCATTTTATGCATACATGTATGCATGCACAAGGTTAGGAAATGTAGGGAGATTTTCAAGCTTTTTGCTTGAAGCAATTTCTTTACCAGGCCACACAACCTGCTTGTAAGTGTAATATCCATAAAGGGCCATGGTGGGTGATTTCAGGGATTTTGTTTGGCTTACTCAGGGAACTTACAGACAAATGGTTCTTCGTATGGTTCCTTGTGGTGATTCTTTCATGTGTTCCACTGCAAGGAACCGTATGAAGACAAAGCAGGCAAACATTTTCAGTTGCAGGTAAACAAAACAAAATCCTTGCCCAACTAGGGCTCTAACTAAACATAGGATATTTTCTATCTCTCGTACCAGCCCCTACTGTGATTCACAGTTGGAAAAACAAGGTCATGCAAGTCCTTTCTTAGCAGTTTTTTTTTACAAACTGTTCATTTCCTTCTACATTCTTTCTCTTCATTGAGAGTCTCTGCTCTTGGCCTGGCTCACTTAGACCCTCTGTGGTGTAGAGCCATGCCTCTTTAAAGAGTAACGGGCCTTCACTCAGCTAAAGCCTAATTATCAGGCTTACAGTCAAAGGCCACCCATTAACCACCAAGCCAAAAATAGTGTAGCATCTGCCAAACCACACTATTTTAGCTTGTCCTGTCACTGTGTATAGAAGAGAAATTAAGAAAGGAATAACAGAACAGGAACAATGAACAAAAAAATAGGAATAGCAAAATAAATGCAGGGCTTTGTATGAGGTCAGCATTGCTAGGATTGTTTATAAAGTAAAGACAGGCATGATACACAGCAATGAGAAAGATCAAAAAGGGGATAGACATGACAATCTGCAGACAAGGCAGATAGGGCAGAGTAAAGGGATCATTCTGATTAAACTGTCACTGCTGATGACTATGCAGCAGTAGCACAGAGCTAGGATCAACAGTAAAAGAAACAGAAGTAGGGCTCATTCTGTCAGGTCTTTTCCTGCTAATTTAGGAAAATGGCCCTTGGCATCTTTGGGACTGGACAGATCAAATCAGGTGAGAGCACCTACAATAGAGTTGAAAGTTTCATCAAGGACAAGTAGTAACAATCGGAAGAACTCAAGATTACATCAATAGACAAGGTTTGATATACAGCACTAAAGAGATAAAGAAAACAGCCTTGTTCCGGGGAGAAATGCAAGGATATGACAGCCTAGTGAGCTGCTTCACACCATTGTGAAACATAGCACTCTTAATATATGTAACATGCAGCTCCTAAATACTTTGCCCCTCTTCATTATTTCCACTCAAGGCAATTACTTGATGTCTTCGACAAATTAATCTCATTCTATGTCTATACTGCTTTCTGTATGTTATAGATACAACCATAGAATCTAATTAGAAGGATTTTATTGTATAATTTCATTATTACATCTTTAAAAAACATCTTTATATTTATATCTAAACATTGCTTCCACTTTGGTGAGCTTGTTCTGAAATGGCATAAAGGGGCACTGCTAAAAGGGCCATGGTCAGTCTAGGCTTGGCAGCATAAATTGGACATGCGCAGGGTAGAATTCTTTCTTCGTCTGTGGTGCTACTTATCTCCCTTTTACATTTTAACATTTTGTTGGGTTTATGGGAGTATAATCCAATACTTTATGCAGAAAGGGGTTTATGATTTTAGTTTTTAAAATTGTACAATAAAGGTTGATATTTAGCTCTCAGTAAGCCCTTTGTTATGTGATAGCCAGTTTTTTTATCTGGGACAAGGTGAAAACCAGAAAAAGACCCCTGACAGAGCAACCTTACAGATCCCCTTTCTAGGGGGGTTCACGGAACCTCTACAGCAGGGATCCCCAACCTTTCTTACTTGTGAGCCACAGTCAAATGTAAAAAGACTTGGAGAGCAACACAAGTATCATAAAAGTACATGGAAGTGCCAAATAAGGGCTAAGATTGGCTAGTAGGCAGCCTCTATGCACACTATCAGTTACAGGAGGCTTTATTTGGTAGTAAATCTTGTATTTATTCATTATATATTGTATTTATTCATTATATACATCATTATATCATCTTGTATTTATTTATTATATACTTGCCATCAAGTCAGGAATTTAAAAATAACTACCTGGTTTGGGGGCACTAAGAGCAACATCCAAAGGGTTGGATGCTGCTCAGGAGCCACTGGTTGGCTCTTTCTTCAGAAGGCATTGACGTGAGGTGTAAAATGAATCTGAAATTATTTTTTAAAAATATTAATAGCAAAAAATTAAGAGTTTACACAAAAGTTAATAATTGTACTATTGATGGATGGTTGGATTTGATGGTATTCTTCACAGGGTTCTAAAAGACTACAGCTCTGTGACTGCCAAACCACATTACTTCCATGTTTCTTTTTGAGAGATTTGGTACTATTATTAAAAAAGAGTTACCCCTCTTAGCCTCAAAATTATTATTTTTTTTTTTTTTAAATATGCTAGTGTGTGAGAATAATGATGAGTAAATCTTACATAGTTACATAGTTACATAGGGTTGAAAAAAGACCAGTGTCTTTCAACCCATCCAAGTAAACCCAGCACACCTAACCCACACCTACCAATCTATACACTCACATACATAAACTATAAATACAACCACTAGTACTAACTGTAGATATTAGTATCACAATAGCCTTGGATATTCTGCTTGTTCAAGAACTCATCTAGGCCCCTCTTAAAGGCATTAAAGGAAAACGAAAGGCAAAATCACTTGGGGGTGCCAAAATGTTAGGCACCCCCAAGTGACTTTAACCGCTTACCTCGTACCCCGGGCTGGTGCCCCTGTTAGGAGAAAACAGCACCAGCCCGGGGTACCTGTAGCGGAGCGCTTCCTTCTTCCTGCTTCCGTTGCTGCAAATGCCAGCGGTGGGCGCAGTAGAGTGAAAAGCCAACTTTAATGTTTAAGTTCAGCTTTTCACTCTACTGCGCATGCGCACGCAGCGAGTCAGGAAGAAGTAAGCACCGGCAGCTACCCCTGGCTGGGCGGGGTAAAAGGTAGGTGGTCAAAGTCACATTTTGGCACCCCCAAGTGACTTTGACTTTCTTTTTCCTTTAACAGAATCTGCCATTACCACATCACTAGGAAGGGCATTCCACAACCTCACTGCCCTCACCGTGAAAAACCACCTACGCTGCTTCAAATGGAAGCTCCGTTCCTCTAATCTAAAGGGGTGACCTCTGGTGCGTTGATTGTTTTTATGGGAAAAAAGAATAACCTCCATCTGCCTATAATCCCCTCTAATGTACTTGTACAGAGTAATCATGTCCCCTCGCAAGCGCCTCTTTTCAGAGAAAACAACCTCAACCTCGACAGTCTTACCTCATGGTTTAAATCTTCCATCCCCTTAACCAGTTTAGTTGCACATCTCTGCACTCTCTCCAGCTCATTAATATCCTTCTTAAGGACTGGAGCCCAAAACTGCACTGCATACTCAAGGTGAGGCCTTACCAGGGACCTATAAAGGGGCAAAATTATGTTCTCATCCCTTGAGTCAATGCCCTTTTTTATACAAGACAGCACTTTATTTGCTTTAGTAGCCACAGAATGACACTGCCTGGAATTAGACAACAAAAAACCCCTAGATCCTTCTCCATTAAGGATTCCCCCAACACACTACCATTCAGTAGAGAATTTGCGTTTATATTATTTCTACCAAAGTGCATAACTTTGCACTTATCAACATTGAACCTCATTTTCCAGTTTGCTGCCCAGTTTTCCAATTTTGTCAAATCGCTCTGCAAAGTGGCAGCATCCTGCATGGAACTTATAGTTTTAGAAATCTGTCCCATTTCACTTTGCCAAAAAATGTGGGTAACTGCTTAAAAATTTGTGACTTATTTGATGCGACTGCAACTTTTTTGACGCAACCACAACGGGCTTTTCGTGACTGCAACTTTTTTTGACGTGATCAAAACTTTTTCCTCACTCTGAATTTTTGTCACTGCTAATTTTTGCAGCAGTTTTGAGACAAAATTTGCCAATGCCGAAATGCGGAATTTCACAGTGAATCCATGCCTGGTGTAACATTTTGCTCATCACTACTTGAGAACAAAAAAGTAAATCTTATCCTGTTATTCCCTTGAAATAAAAAAAATAAAAAATGTGCCTCTATAGGTTTTTGCTAGCATAATTGTATGCATAATAGATGTCAAATTTAATAGCCTTCTAGAAGGAGGTGAGCAGAAACCTAGAAAAGCCTAGTGGCTATTTAAGCAAAAAAGTCCTTGATGGATGACTACATTTTGCTTCTTTATAGATCCCAGGTAAGGCTCACCTTAAGTATGCTGTTTTGGGCCCCAGTACATAAGAAGATATTCTCTTTAGGAACTAAGCTTTCATAGTGATAATGAATGTGAGGGCAGTGAGGTTGTGGGATACCCTGTTGGGTGGTGTTGTATTGGAAGACTCTATTAAAGGAGAAGGAAAGGTAAAAACTGCTGTTCTGAGTCCTCAGTGAAAAGAAACAACACATGTGTTTCCTTTTATTTTGTATACATGATCTTCTGTGTCAGACTTCCTTCTCTCAGAAAAATCCTTCAGGGCACTGCACAAGTCTGCTCAGTTTGCTCCTTTCTCCCCCTCTCTTCTCATTCTCATCCTCCCCCTCTCATCTTTCATCTTTCCCCCTTCCATCTCTGCTGTGTAATCTGAGTTTAGAGCTGTTCCAGGAGCAGTGTGCAGAGACAGAAGTGAAGTCAGACCAAGCTAAAATTGCAGCTGCTATCTTTAACAAACAGGCGGAGCTTCTATGGCTGTTTACTTAGGTATGTTAAAAAATTCGACAGAATAAATATAGAATTCTAGCTTGCACTATTGTGACTAATCTATTGACAATTAAATGCCAAAATGCCTTGTGGCATGGATGACTTCACGGACAAGTTTAGTATAGGTATGTGTATATATATATATATGTATATATGTGAATTTATCTATAGGTCGTATAGGTATGTGTAATGTATGCTATTGTCATTTGGAGTGTTGAACTTGATTCAGCTATTTAAGTATTGTGTTTTTTCTGTCCAAATTAACTATGTAACTACATTAAGCGAAAAAACAAGCCATTTAGATACATAAATATTAAGCTTTGGGAAATATTAGTTATTATGAAGAATAAATTGGTAGATACATTTTATATAGCCACCAACTGTACCTGTAATTTCTAGCAAATTCCTTCTGAAGGTCACAAAGGGGCACCAGACAATGGTAACATACTCCTGATTAACCCAAATATGCTTAGCACTGCAGTTCTTTATTTTAGGAATGCTCATTGGGGCCTTCAGCAGTAGTCCTCAGGATGACAGCAACCTTCTCAACAGAGCTATAAGGTAATACACATTCCTGCATGGATAGGAAAGATTCAAATATATTTAAAGTGTAAATATTACCAGACATCTGTGGATCATTACCTTACCACAATGAACTCTCTGTAGACACTGGCTGTCATCCTTGAACTTAGATTCAAAGTTATCTTGAGACTGTTAACATAATTCATAAAAAAGTCTTTTGTATGCGTCTGCTGAGTGTTATTATAATTAGTGATGGATATTTATAGTTCAAAATGAATCATGTTTGCATTTTTTAGAGATGTCTCTCTGATTTAAACTTACAGTTAAGAAGGCTGTTTTTGAGAAGATGATCTGTATATTGTTATTGCTTTTTTTTGTTTGAGTTCAGTCAAGAAATAGATGATAATGCATTGTTGTCTGGGCCATCTCATGTTCAAACACTCATCCAGCAGCTTCCCTTGTTCATATCAAATGTTGTAGGGGGGTACAGTTATTCTGCTCTGATGCAATGCGTAGCTAGCACAGCCTACAAAAATCATGATGTACCAAGGAGGGAACTAAGCCTTTGCTAAGTCTTTCTACTGGGCTTAGCAGTTATTATTAGTGTGTATTAATATCTGGCAAATAGACATTACTCTATATGGGTAACAAAGAGTGCTGTAGTGCAGCTTTTTTTTCCTATGTTGGCTTCATCTTGTTTGTAGGCTGTCAGTTGCTATAAGTTTCTACTCAAAAGAATTGGGTAGCAAGAAGGAACTCTCCCTAAGGCAGAGGGCCTAGGAGTATTAGTCATTTCCTGGCAATATAAAATAAAATTAAGAAGTGAATTGGTAGTGCAGGTATGTTTTTCCAGATAAGGGGTCTTTCTGTAATATTGATCTTTTTACCTTAAGTCTACTAAAAAATCATTTAAACAATAAATAAACCCAATAGGATTGTTTTGCCTCCACTAAGGATTATTTATTTCTTAGTTAGGATGAAGTACAAGGTACTGTTTTATTATTACATAGAAAAAGAAAATCATCTTTAAAAGTTGGAATTCTTTTATTAAAATGCAGTCTATGGGAGATAATGGGGTTCCGGATAAAGTATCCCATACCTGTAAGTCTAGAAACTGGTCTCTTAGGTAGTCAAGAGTAGTTCAACAATAACAGATAATAACTGTTGAATACTGACTCATTCTTTTGTTACAAGCATACAAAAGAGAGAGGGGGATTGATCACTGCACATTTCCTGGCCCCATGTTCCATAAGTAATACAGTATCTATTCATGCTTTGAGCTATTTACTTTTTGGTGATCCAGAGTGCCAGACTGCTGTTTCCAGTATGTTGTCTGGTTGGCTCCCTATGCTGGAGATCTGGGGCTTGAGCACCCGGACTCACGTAACGAAGGGTAAACAATCTTCATTTTACCACTATATAACTGTTTTTTTTCATTTTAGAAATGTCACTTTTTTTTCACTAGAATGTCACTTTTTTACCCTGGTTATCACTCCTGCCAACTTGTTCCTTTTCTACTCCATGATAGTAATGAGCCCCATTTTTGGGGATAGGACCTAAGACCCTTTACAGATCCACTCAATCAATTATTTATATTTGCTTTGAATTCTTAGCATTTAAGTAACAGTTTGACAGTTTTCCAAGCCTGAAGCAGTGGAACAGAGAAATAATTTGTATTTTAAGGAAGACATTTTTAGGTCTGCAGACTGTAATGATCAACAGTTTAGGCTCTTCCTGGATCAATAATACTTATTTAAAACATGCAAGGATCTCCTTTTTAAAACCAAATACAGATGTAAGGTGATCTTGCAATTGAACTGGATGTCAAATAGTATGAGGTCACAACTAAAGGACACTGCAAAACATATAAATGGATTATCCCTATTGTCTCTATGCAACCTAATTAAAGTATTTTTTTTAATGATTCTAGTCTGCAATGATAAAGTGTTCTGACATTTTTCAAAAAGATGACAGTAATCAGATAGATTTAAAGTAGCACCAGAAATAAAATAATAATCTTACCCCTCTGGCATGAAATGGAAGCTTTGAAACGTTTGGTAGTTAACAATAAATAACAAAAGGAATAAAATAAAATGCAGCACTTGCAATATTTTAGGTTGTCATTGGCCGAGCAGATTGAATATATAGGTTCATTCTGCTCCGTTGAGATGAAATGATTAGAACTAGTGTAAAGCAGTTATATAATATTCTCAAAATATACGCCTGAGGCATATAAACTGATACTTTGACATTTATAAAATCTTTAAAGGGGTCATTTAACAAATTGCCTGCCACTATTTAACATAGTTTACTAATGGGAACAGATTATGCCCTTTAGAGTTTCTTATACAGAGCACTTGTGAAAGGGGTTTTAAGTGCAGCAATTAACACTTGGGTGTTGGGTCTTTTTCAGGGGGGTTTGCACATTTGTGCATATTTTTGGCACTTCCCCCTTGTGGCCCTATGTGAGTCCTATAAGAGCTTTTACTTACCAGGAGCAGTGCGCATTTTTCAGACTTAAAATGCCATGTTTTCCCTTGACAAACTCCATGTCAGGGTCCCAACCTCACCCTCATACCAGAATCCTTTTTGTCCTTCTGCTTTTTTTTCCCCAGCACATTACCATATTCTTGTAGACCTCATTGCTTGAGGTCCTGGATCATTTTGGACACTGGTTCGAGTCATGACCTTGGTCAGGTACCATGGGAGCAAAGTCATCATGTAAACCCTATTTTTTGTCTGGATGTGGTCCATGGGTATGCTGCAACGTAAGTCAGGTAGAATGTAGGCCGTTTAGGTGCAGGGAACAAAAATGCTCTTGGCAGATCTGGGTTGAGTGTGGATCTGCCAGATACAATCCTACCTTTTTACTGACAATTCAAACTATTTTTCAAGAATTCCAGTTATACATATAGCCTATTGTAGTAACACTGGAGCTACTTGTTAGTGGTTGTGGTAATTTCAAGATTCTGCAGGGTCATTACATGCACTTGTGCTCTATCACCAGAGCAGACGGACATGTGCATTGGCACTTAATGCAACTATACAGAAGTGCAAGGAGTGTGTTTAGATGCAATTTCCTTTAATGAATGGTGTCAATATGTTCATACACTTGTGGCCATAAATGACCCTTATTTGATTGTTTGACTGTGAGATAACAGAAATTGGCTAATGGCGATCATGTTAATGATAATATTTAGTTATAGAAAGGAAACCAAAATACCTGGGTATAGGATTTCTATAAATAACATTTGAATGAATAAAAGCTTACACTGATTTTTAAATTAAAGAGGATGTAACCCTGCTGTGCTCCACTGCTCAACAAAACTTTACTCAGTTGTTGCTGGACTCTTCACCATTGGCAACATTTTTTGTGAAACTATGTCAAAAATTATCTGCAAAACCTTTCACCACAAAAAAAAACATGAAAGAAATGCTATGGGAAAAAACCCAACTTCTTATTGATTTATCACACAAAAAACAGCATAAAAAATCAGAAGTTTAAAGCAAGGGGACGGGACATCTGCTATTGACTGCTACATGAGCTTGGTAAGTTTTAACTGACAAAATGTCACATTCAGATTTTGGCTGTTTTGTCGCATAGTAAATCTCAAAAAATGGTCAGCTTTTTTTTCTGTGACTCTTAAAGCTAAAAATCCGAATCAGATAGAATACAATCCAACGGTTAGTAAATGGCCCCCAAAGGGTGAGAATTCAATGCATTTGGAGTGAGAAAAAACTCCCAATGACTTTAGTGCATTTTGAAACAAGCGCATTGAAAAAAGTCTATTGACTTCTGCTTGAAAAAACTTTGTAAAAAAGCGCCTATTGACGTCAATCCATTTTGCAAAGTTTTCTACAGTAATGAAATGAAAACGGGCATATTCGCTGATCACCAGTTATGTGACAGTGATTAATTCAAAATAACTACTTCATTGCAGGGCTGGATTTCCAAATAGTGCTCTTAGAGTACTTACTGTAACCCTACACTACTGGAATCAATGTTATATCTACACCAGAACAATCTACTATTTCATTTTATTGGCATTTGGCTCCTTTATATACATTTTCCTGCTGCTCACATTGTTTCATGCAGTTGCACACACTGTTGTGACAACCACTTTGCTCGGATGATAGGCATGGAGCTAATGAAATGAATTTGAGTATGTTACTAAATTTACATGAATCAAATGCCAAAATAAGATGTAATAGATATCATTTGATAAAGGAAGGGAGAAATTCCCACAGGGATTTCCTGTTGCATAAATATTTATCTTTTTTTGACAGTAAGTGTAAATTGGTAGCTAAGTAATGTGATTTAGGGCAGGAATAGATGTATCCTCCTCATCCAACATAATTTGCACAGTACTTTAGCATTGATCACTCACCTACTGCAGCATGGATACAGCTGCTTTACTCTTCATTAATGATCAGGTTAATGGCATCTTTGACTCTTTTACTAAGAAACAATAGACCTAAACACATTGAATGGTGATCCCATACAATAAAATATTACCAGCTCTATCTCATGTAGTACATGTATTTTCTACTTTTTCTCCTTTTTCTCCTTTTATACATCCTGTTTTACTAGATGTTGATGAAAGTAACAATTACTTAAATTAAGTCCTTCGTGTAATATATTTAATTCAAGCTCAGACACAATATTTGTCAATTTCAGAAAGGCTGGGTATATAGACCTTCATTATACACAAGAACACAATAAATAGGACTTGTGTTAAAAATGAATTCCACCAATTCTTTTAATTGAAAAAATATACATTTCTCTATTTTTCTATTATAATGCATTTTGCAAAATAACAGTTTTTCCTTTACTACATCAACATCTCTCTCACTGTAATTGAGAGGGTTGTTTAAATAGAGATAATTAACTGTTTTAACAAACCCCTGCCATTTCCCAGGTATGTACTATAGAGAATTTGTTTAGACTAAAGTGCTTTTTTTTTTACACAGAACTCTTAGCCCAAGACACTTGGGGGCTGATTTACTAAGACACGAATTCGAATCCGAATTGGAAAAATTCCGATTGGAAAAAGAACATTTTGCGACTTTTTCGTATTTTTTGCGATTTTTTCGGCGCCTTTACAACTTTTCGGAAATTGTCGCAACTTTTTCGTTACCAATTAGATTTTCGCGAAAAAACGTGAGTTTTTCGTAGCCATTACGATTCGCTCGTATCTTGTCTCGACTTTTTCGTATTGAGCGCTCGTGAGCGCCGGGCGAAACTTTCAGACTTAGCATGATTTTGGAAGCCTCCCATAGGACTCAATGGCACCCTGCAGCTCCAACCTGGCCCAAGAAAAGTCACCATACTGAAGCTTGAATGAATCCGAACGCTACGAAAAAATCGCAACATTTTGCGCAACTTTCGGAATGGCTACGAAAAAGGCGCAACTTTTCGCGCAAGTTTTAACGAAAAAAATGGCCAGATTTTGCGCAACATTCGGAATGGCAATGAAAAAGTCGCGATAATTTTCCGAAAAATCACCAAATACCGATCATTACGAAAAAAACGCAATCGGACACATTCGGCCCGTTCGTGGGTAAGTAAATGGGCCCCTTGGACTCATGTACAATTCCGGACACAGTCTGCAAGATGTAAAAAGGCTTCAATCACCTGTTTTTTTGCACTTTGGACCTGTGTCTCCCCTTACTAATACAGAGCTGATATAGCACTAAGCAAGTGATGTATTGGTGAGAAGTGGTGGAGATAGGCATGTAGGTGCCCCCCTCCCGCCCTAAGGCAGGCAGTAAGGACTGCAGTAAGCTGCACATTCTGACGCTGCTCTCTGCGCCAAGTGCCAGATTTTTGATCCGGTGCTCAGACCAGAGAGCAGCAACTCCCAAGGTTAATGCTCACTAAGTAAGTAAGTAAGCAATAATCGGGGTGCTATTATGCTCCTTAGTGCAGGCATGGATTTGCAGTGAATTTCCGTGTGTTTTTTTTGTTGTGAAACGGGTGCAAAAATTTAATGCAAAAAAATTTGCTGCCTGACAAGAAAAACCGTCAATGGTGTAAAAAAAAAAAAAAGTTGCGTGTTGCGCATTTTTTTGCCATTTTGCAATTTTTTTCACAAATTTTTCAGGGAAGCAAAATGGGACAGATTCGCTCATCACTACTCCTGCACTTTGGCTTAGGGGTAAGAAAATGTCCCCTACTGGGGTCCCCCAAAATTGGAAGGAAACAAAGGCATTGGAGTCAAAGGTGAAATTACATTGTAATTAAGGCAACTCCTTCCCACTTTGCTACAACTGTCCTTCATACGAAAAAAGGCTACTATGTAGCTCTTGTCTTCCAAACACAGTGCCTGGACAGCTCCTTAGAAAGACTGGGGAATGACTGGGGTGCATAATAATGCTGTTTCTGTGTTTTTCCAGCACACATTTCTTTTTTATTTTTGTCAAAAACAAAATGCATCATAAAAATCTACTGTGTATTGGTGAAAATGTTCACAGCAATACTGTACAGGCAGAAAAAGAATCATCATTATGAAATGTAATATACAGGAATAAAGGTCTTTATTCTGAGTTTATAGCTAACTGTTATTTAGGCACAAATACCCCATAACAAGCTTTCTAATTGCATCTGAAGGACATGGCAAGGAGTTTGAGGAAGAGCTGGAGACTTTCCAAGATGCTTGCTTGTTTATTGGGTATTTCAGATAACACGTTTTCTTATTACTATAGTAAAATGTGCTGCTTTTTAAAAATGATGTTCCCATGCATTATTTATTGTGTTGGCCCCATATCACTGGCCATCCTCAATTAATATTTTGCTGCAGAAAGCAGTTCCTCTTCTTGTGTCTTTATTAGAAAAAAAAGAAAATCCAGAAACATCATTTTCTGCTTTGTTAATATGCATTAGCATGCTCATGGGGACTTTCTTGCCTGATTAATTCATGCCTTTTAAAATTTGCTTAAAGCAGCTAAAGCTTAAAATACACTTATACCCTATGTAATACAAGATGCAGAATCCATTAAATGACTCTCTGGGTCCCCTTAGAGTGATGTCACCAGTATGTGCCAGACACATGTACAATAACAATTGCCAGCTTCACTACTTTCCGTAGATGCAGCCTCTGTGAGGTATACTTGAGCTACAGAGGATCTATAAAGTAATAAGTGGAAATGATCAGGGTCATTTATTGCATTATATTGGCCTGTTGTGCATAATTAACATTTAGAGCAAAATGCACTTACAATACTGAATGTATTGAAGAGCATCTAAGGCTTTAATTACCCTACAAAAAATATAAAATATGGTTTTATAACAATGTTCTGCAATACTTTTATTCTAAGGTTTTTCAAATGCATACTACAAATATGTAACCCTTTCCTGCTTTCAGGCAGAACAGAACTAACAGAGGTGAAGGAATGTGTCAGATGAGGCTAAACTGTGCATTACAAAATGATGGGCACCAGCGGTTCTTTAACTAAATAACTCTCAGTATAATTCTCAGTGTAATTCAATATTTCAGGTACCACATACCACAGGTATTGACTCCCAATGTCTTAGGCTGCCTCAGGGTTGCTCCAAGGGATTACACACATAATTCACTTGATTCCTTACACTTGGGAAAGTACCCCAAGATCTCCTTGGTGGATCCTTGGTTAGATCTTTACTATTCAGTTTATAACCTTGTCCATGGGGTCCCTTTCTGGGGAAGGGCCCTCCTTCTCTTAGGCCACATCTTTCTACTGAGGCCTTATGCTCCGAGCTTGTGCAATGTCTACTCCTTCCTAAAGTGGAAGTCCAAAGAGGTAGAACCATATGGTGACTCCCCCGACTCCCCTGATACTCCTGGGTAATT
Source organism: Xenopus tropicalis (assembly GCF_000004195.4). NCBI lineage: Eukaryota > Metazoa > Chordata > Amphibia > Anura > Pipidae > Xenopus > Xenopus tropicalis. The sequence goes on from NC_030685.2 coordinate 37,384,881, forward strand.
ACAGAGCTGCCAGGGATTCTTTAACCTGGAAAGGAAAACCTCTTAACTGTACCTGGAATTGGAATTCTGTGTGTAAACCCTTTTAAGGCTACTTAAAGTATAAAGGTGTACAAACCCTTTACCCTCCTTGATGTATACAATGTGAGAAGATCAAGTCAGCTAAACAAATTTTAAAGCATTTCCATTATTAACCTTAATATGCTATTTTGCATAATTTAAGCAGACTGTTTCTAATAAATTCTCAGACATTAGACTGATTCTAAAGTTATGTGTAAATGTAGCTTCTGTTGAAAGCAATATCTGTCTGCACTTCTGGTTCTGATTATATATGTCACTTACATAATGTGACAATAGCCAGCTCACCTCCAGCCAGAAGTCCAGCACAAGGCCTTGCACAGTTACAGTATGTGAGTACCCTTCTTTGCACATCTGTAAATAATAGCCCACTTGAAACATTGTGGGCATCCAAAGAAGAGACGAGCAAGTCATTTTAATTTGCTATCACATGCACCTACAGTTGCATTAGTTTTGACTTAATGGGTGCCATTTTGCCAGGTGTAATTTCCTTTGCGGTAGCAATTTTGTTTGAATTATGAGAAAAAAACACCCCTGAATTTTAATGTATTACAGTTATTTTTTTAATTTTTATGCAAACACAATATAAATATGTATATAATAATAAAATAATGTATAATATAATAATCTGCTTCCTACTGGTATAAAGTTATGCTACAATCCCTTTAAAAGCTACATGCCTATGATCTGAAAGAAGCAAAGTAGGACCGGAGGGAAATCTGGGAACTGAGATGACCTCCTCTATTTTTCTTCGATAGTGTTTGCCAGAGGGTCACACTTACTTTCAGGAAATGAAATAGTATTGTAAGCTATAACGAGATTTGGATATACTATTCATAGACAGCTTGGCAGATAACATCAAATTTAAAATAGAGTAAGCTTTAACCAGGAAGGACTTACAGATCAATGCAAAATGAATGAAACCAGAAGCGGATCTGAAGCAATTAACAAATACTTCAATGTAATTCAAGAGAAACTCTTATCATCCTATACAATGTATTGAACTGCCCTTCTTAGCTTTGAGAAAAGGTTACAAGTACCAAGGTATTATATATATTAATGCAGTATATTATATATTTGTATCTATTTTATTTAAGGAAAAGGTTTATTTTGTAGCAAAATGATCACTTTATAGAAATTTGGAATTTGTTCAGGCACTTGGTCAACAGCTTGTTAGGTGGGCAATAGAAAAATAAAAGCAAAATAAGTGCAGATTACCTGAACAATCCTGCGGAACTTCTATGTTCAGCAATTCTTACCATTTGCAAATTCTTTATCCCTCATGCTACAGCAACCACATAGTGCTTAAAATGTTAGAGCTTGCATGCACTGATTTAGAACACATTGACTATCTACAGGTTGGTTGATTTTTGGATTGGCGTAGAAAGTTTGATTGATGAAGCTGATAAATCCTCTTATAATATTGTAAATTTTAACTGCTATGAAATGTCAATGCGGCTACCAAAAGGGCTAAACCAGTGAATGAAATGAGGTACCCCCTCATCCTATAGACCACTGCATGATTATTTTTTACATTCTGGTTTGTAATGTCTCTGCAGGAAACAGTGCATTTACCAAATTCATGGGTAGATACAATGCTTAGCATTTCCATGGAAAATCACTTCCATTTGAGAGATCTGCTGTATACCAATGCCTAGGATTTTAATGCTAAAAACATGTACCTGTTTCCTCTTCATGTCCCAAATGCATGCCAGTGATAATGTTTGCATGGTAAGTAACAGTATGCATTTCTTGTTCCATCCAGATACACCAAAAAAGATCAAAATAAAGGGTGGGTGCACAGTGCTTCTTAATAAATTATTTATTACTTGGGTTATGTATTAATTGCTAATAATTAAGTATAATTTAGTGACCATTAATATGCCAGTGCTTATGCTTATGGTTTTGAAAATTGCATCTCACCTCAAATAACATTATGTGCCACTATTTACATTGAATTGATTTTATTATCCTTTATTATTTACAGCACTAACATATTCTACAGCACTTAACATAGGTTATACAATATTCCCATCTAAGGTCCCTATAACATTTACACACACTAAGGGGCTGATTTACTAAGACACGAATTCGAATCCGAATTGGAAAAATTCCCATTGGAAAACGCACATTTTGCGACTTTTTCGTATTTTTTGCGATTTTTTCATCGCCTTTACGACTTTTCGGAAATTGTCGCGACTTTTTCATTACCAATACGATTTTCGCGAAAAAAACACGAGTTTTCCGTAGCCATTACGATTCGCTCGTATCTTGTCGCGACTTTTTCGTATTGAGCGCTCGTAAGCGGCGGCCGAAACTTTCAGACTTAGCATGATTTTGGAAGCCTCCCATAGGACTCAATGGCACCCTGCAGCTCCAACCTGGCCCAAGAAAAGTCACCATACTGAAGCTTGAATGAATCCGAACGCTACGAAAAAATCGCAACATTTTGCGCAACTTTCAGAATGGCTACGAAAAAGGCGCAACTTTTCGCGCAAGTTTTAGCGCTACGAAAAAATCGCCAGATTTTGCGCAACATTTGGATGGCAACGAAAAAGTCGCGATAATTTTCCGAAAAAATCGCCAAATACCGATCATTACGAAAAAAACGCAATCAGACGCATTCGGCCGGTTCGTGAGTAAGTAAATGGGCCCCTAAGGCCAATTTTGTCAGCGACCAGTTGAACTGCCTGTATGTTATTTGGAGTGTGGGTACAACTAAATGAGATTACAACACCTATTTTCAACAAATCCACCAACCTTTTCCAGGGTCAGCACAATAACACTTGGGGAAACCAGTTGTGGTGCCAGTATTGAATAGAAAACATGAGTGCACTGGGAATTTTATAGTTCAGCAGTAGAAATAAATTGGGGGGGGGGGGGGATATTGCAATATGCCATTTATGAATGTATTGTGAATTGTACACTTATTCCAAAGGATCTGGTTGAATTCCTGAAGTTAATTCATGCCTACCAATTGTAACTATACTTTATTGATTAACTTTAACTTTATAGGTCACGAAAAGCCTGCAGGTGTGTACTTTATAAGTACTTTATAATCCTTTTCTGAAATCGCTAGAAGGTTACGGTTCATAATGCATAACCATTATGCATATTCTGCTACAATGTCACCTTTCACCATGAAATGCTAACTGCCGGTGCCTCACAGCAATTTTGGGAACAAAAGAAATAGATGGTGCAGACAGCTGCTATATACTGTATATATATATATATATATACCAACTATTTAAGTTAGGAAAATCCATACACATAAATTCAGGATAAGGACAATATAAACATAGAGCACATTCTTCAGCAGCCTTTTCACTTGATTGATATGCTCTATTTTGGACAGAAATTCCCACTAAAATAAAAATACTTAAACAAGTATTATTTATTATTTAGACTAAATTGTTTTAGTCTTATTTTTACTAAAGAGACTCCCACCTCTCTCCCCTGCAATCAGTCTTAAATAGTGAAGAACAACTCTGTCCCATTTTGATTCACCAAAAAATTGGTGAAACTGCTGAAAATTTCCAAAAAATGTGCAAAAACACGTTGAAGTCAATAGGCAGTTTTTCTCACACAGTTTTTACTCACTCCAGTGGATTGAAGTGAATGGGAGTTTTTTTGTGGTGTTTTTTCAGCAATTTTTTTTCCACAAGGAATTTTTGACATGATTTCGAGAAAAAATATGCCAATGGCGAAATGTGGAATTTTGCAGTGAATCCATGCCTGATGAAAAAAATTTGCTCATTACTAATCTTAAAATGTGCGGCTTAGAATCCACCTTCTCTCTACTAATAGGGAAATGGCTCATTCTCTGGCAAAATCCCTATTATGGCTAAGCAAAATATAGCATACAAAATTCTTTTAAACTTTCAAAGCCTTTCAAACCTCTGCTTCTCATTACATTTCTCCATTGTTTGCCCATACATTCCCAGCCATCTCCTCTGATTCTTCAGAGCCACTGTCCCTTCACACCATCCACGCCCACTGCCATCTTTTGCCTTAAACCTTTCCTCCAATTTGTGCCTGTGTGTTATCCACCCACTTGGATTGTAAATTGTAAAGGGCAGAAATATCTTCTTAATGTGTCTTTCGCCATGTGGCACCTAATTGCTGTATATTTATACGTATTTATTTACGGTTATTTTTCTAATGTTTTCCTTGCTGCATGTACTTGTCTATATTGTACAATTGCACAGAGCTGCATATACTAATAGCACTTTATAAATAAAATTATACATACGTACATTCATACATACATTGAATAACGGTGCACAGAACACAGTATCAAATTACATTTTGGGTCTTACTTGTGTCTTTACAAAGCTCAGGGTCGGACTGGGGGGTGCAAGGCCCACTGGGGCTTTTGCCTCAGGGGCCCCTGCACCCCCCAATGATGGCCTGTGCCGCCTTCACCCCTCCCCGCAGGGCCACCCAACACCTGTCTGACCCCTCCCCCGAGTGTGCCTAAATTAAACATATCTGTAGCGTGTAAGGGAAGGGAGACCGGCAGATGCACTGACAGTATCGGGTCTGGCCCACTGGGTTTTTTCCCGGTGCTCCGGTGGCCCAGTCTGACACTGATCCAGCTTGAGGATTTTTTTTTTGCAAGTGGGCCTGCATGTCATATTCTTTGGAGGCCCTATGGATGCACAGTCCAACTCTGCTCATAAGCTACTGTGTTCTCTGCCCTGCAATTGAATTTTATAGGGAGTGCAGTATAGTTATCATCTGATAATTCATTATATTTGTCTAAAAATGTTTCTGGATTTTACTATAGCACTGAATTGGTGTCCCTTTGTAATTGCTTTTAATTAAAAAAACAGCTTATTCAATTACAGAGAACAAGACCATAAGGAATAAACCTTTGCCAGTGCTACCACACACCTAGAAAACTCTGAACATTGCAGCACCAGATGGTTATGAAAATGATTGACATCCAAATTGTTTTACATCCCTTCAGTACAAAAGGTTTTTAATGTGTCAGCCTATCTGTAGCTCCTGAAGCAAGCAATTCACTGTAATATCTTTCATGGCCGACACTGTGAAATGTGTTTTTCCTGAGAACACCTGTGAAGTGACGGTTCAGAATTGCATCCATTTGTTATGTGTTGCGCTCTGAAAAGAAAGTCACTTGTAGTGGCAGAACTGATAAAAGCTCAAGGCAATCAGATAATGCATGAGTTGGTAAGTTGTCCTTTAGCTGTTTGTAAAATGCAAACTGCAGCCAATTTTCAACTGGGGAACCATCTGTGACCAAAACGTTTAAGGCATTTGTAAACAATGAAACAAAGATCCTGTGTATTCCTACCTGATCATGGCAGAGCTTGCATATGTTCCAAGTCAATGGCTGGGATTCTTGTTCCCCTTAATTACACCTTTTATCAGTTTTTGTTTTTTTTTAAACTCAATGTACACATTAAAGATTTACTGTCAGTGTGATTTGTATTGGCTGCGGCAACTCAGTAGAATATTCCTTCAGGATAAAGGCAAATATATCTATATTTTTGTGGACATCTGTTCAAAGTAATATACAAGATTTGCTATGAGCTTCATGTTTTATTTCTTTCTTCTTTATGCTAAGACGGCAGCTGAATAGCAAGCATATGATGCAAAAAAAAAGGTTTTTGTCACACAGTATACTAAATTCTATAGTAAAGATTATGCCAGCTATTATAGTGCACTGACATTATCAGAAGCAAACATCATGGAAATAAACTGCAAATTGGCAATTTTTTGGCACTTTTCCAGTGCATATCATTTTGTTGCACAGATGTACCACATCAAAGCAAACAGCATCAGGCAAGCCTGTTCAAAGGAACAGCTATGTTTAAAATATGTTGATTAAGGCAGAGTTAGGGCATCAGGGTATTGCAAGCAGAATATTTGTACCCCTGGGTTATCAAAAAAGGCATTTCCCTGGGGGCATATTGGAATAGGAATTGGAGCTAAATAATGGTGAGTGTTAGGTACAGGGCTTTTGTGAATTATGAGGTTATGGAGTGAGCCCATTACGCCAAAGGTAAATGCCTAGGGCCCTTCTAACATGTTGAACCCATTAATGCCAGGAATTCTCAGGATTCATTCTCAGGATACTATAATATTGTGTGTACTTGGCTGTCATGGTATAGTTAATCGATACATGTAATAAAAAGCTAATATTTTCCATGTGTTTCAATAAAAAATGAGTACCGTCGGGTGAACTATAAACCATTTGAATATGTAACTGTAGCAATCTGCTGTCTTTATATGTTTCTCTGCTATTATATGACGTTGAAAAAATCTTGTGTTTTATTGCTACGCTTCAGATACCCAATAAAACATTGCCAATCAAATCTTACATGTAGCATTTTATTGTGTTAGTATAGTGTACAAAAAGGACCAATTAATAGTAAATGAAAGAGCCATTCCATAAGGTATAATTGAAGGCAATTTTTTCTTAGCATAGGATGGGCAAGCACAAGATTCCTTTTCAATCCTCTGCCTATATATTGACTCCTACTGAAACAGCTATAAACGTGTTATATATCATTTAGTTCAGATGTTTTTTGTCTGACGTCTGTTGTTTCTTTGTGATAAAATACTTAGCGTTCTCTTTTTCCTGTGCGCAGGTAGTGTAGTTTCTGGATTTGTAGGCCAGAGAAGCAAAAAGGTTGAATATTATAATATATAACTTTTAAAAGACTAAATACTGTTACTGATTCTGTTTTCAGCAAAAAAGTGCTGTGAATAAATAAATGTGCAACATTGTATAAAGTAGTCTATGTATTTTTTTTCAAATGTTTAACTTTGCTACCTAATGTGTTTTTGCATTTATTATGGTAAGTTAAGGAACACAAGCAACTTACAGTCACTGTTTTACAAGACAAATCAGGATCAGTTAAGCTTTAGTTGAAGGGGTTATAACACTGCTGCTTGAAATGCCTGTAGCTGATTTAACAACATGACTGAAAGAGATAAGGCAGTATACCTGAGGCAAAGTAGACAGATGCATAGAACATATAAGGGTCAATGACTGAGACCTGGGGAAGAAGTGCAACATTACTAAAGGGGCACAAGAGTGGTCCCTTTATTGCTCATTTAGCAAGCAGTCCTCCTGGTCTGGCTGTGGTCTCCACCTGGCACTAGATTCTTTTTTTTTTTGTCTCATCCCTATCATATTATAAGGATATTAACACCCTTACACCTCATTTTGCAAAGTGCAAAAAATGGGCCCATTGTGTACATCCCTTTGTTGCACAACATAATTCAAACTTGTTGGAAGGGAAAGATATGTTTCAAAGATTTGATTCATGCAGATTTGGAGCATCAGGGTTTTGAATGCAGAAAATGTGTACCCCTGGGGTATCACAAAATGCATTTTCCTGGTGGCAGTGTTTCACTCGCAGGCAGCATTCTAGTTGCCGGGACTGCTGCAGGTCACTATAAACTATAAAATATATGAAATCTAAACCTGACAGAATATAGTACTATTAACATGTGTTAAAAATGAATAATTTTTATAATGAATGTGGAATAATTATGTTTAAAAATTAAATAGTATAATGGATGTGGAATAATTGTGTGATGACAGTAGTCTTTTAACCCCTTTAGTTCTAGCTTTAGACAATATGCAGTACAGAAGAAAGAGCTGGCAAAGTCTGTGGTCAAATAAGTATGTGGTGTATACCATAAGGGTCATTTACAAACAGTGCATAGTGCAAAAAGTTTATTGCAAATTTAGTTAATTTTTTAACCATTGCATCCCAGCATTGCAGTATAGCTGCAGTATAGATGCAATAGTGTCTCTGTGCAAATGGAATGCAAGCTGCAGCTAACATTTTCAGAACAGGGATTACGCTACTCCTGGTGCATTGCCTTTAGGCTAATGTCTCACGGGGAGATTGGTCACTCACGATAAATCTCTGCTACCGCAGGTGACTAATCTGCCCTAAAAGCCTTTCCACTGGCAATAAAGAAAATCACTTGTGGAAAGGCCTATACATCGTTTTTTTTTTCGAAGTTGTTTCAAGTTTCCTCTTGCAGGCAAAGGCTTTTTAGGGAGTTTAGTGGCCCAGGTAGCAGAGATTTATCCCTGTGGTACATTAGCCTTAAACATCATTTGAGCATGATTTGCTGTACCCTTTGGTTCTCACAATCCATTGTTTACCAATAACCATAAATAGAGAGGTGTACACAACCAAAAACAGACATTTGGTAAAAAACTACATATAATATGATTTATTCATGAAATGTATATATTGAAATTGAAAGATTACAACACTGGGCCATGTAATGTCAGAAGAGCATTAAACATAAGGATTATGCAGCGCCACTGTTCTCTTCTAGAGTTTTTAACTTAAAAACTGACTTCAGTTAGAAAGTAGAGGAGCTATAAAGAATTGCAAGGGGGATTACAGTTTGTCTTCTAAATGGCAACCAAATCATCTTTGAGGATGCTGGGAAAATAAAACAATTACACACACCACTAATCTGCTGAAGATGTACAAATTGCATGCATTCAAGGTTCAAAGTGCCAGCAGTTTTAAACAAACTAAACTAACTAAAAGTAAAAATACAAGAAAAAAAAGTGCAAGAACTTGTATATAGCATAGGATGCATAGAAAAACCTTCAGACTGGGTTCATTTTGGGTTATAAGTGCATTTAAAGTAAACAGTTTTTTTTTTTTAAAGAATAGAAATTGAGGCAGTACATCTGGTTGAGTATTACTATAACTATTTATGCTATGAGTGACTTTCATCAGATACATTTAGACAATAAAGTCAATGTTCATAAATGCTAGACATCTCACCCCTATCATATTTTAATAATGCTTACATCCTTGGTTTTAATTGCAGCCCACAGCCTTCCCATAGCCTTTGCTCCTGTCTCACTGGTTGGGACATCACCGAGGTAAGGAGGACGGCACCATAGAGAGTATATTTTGAGCATTAACATAATAGTCATGCTTCATGCCACATCACTAACAATTAAAAAAGAAAGCAGGCAGTATGACTGTTCTAATTTAAAGAAACATGACATCCAATAATTAGTTCCCTACCTTTTAATGAATAATGGCTACTAGTGATGAGCAAATTTTTTCACCAGGCATGGATTCTCAGTGAATTTCCATATTTTGGCACTGGAAAATTGTTTTGCGAAACTTCAGCGATATTTTGGCACAAAAATTTGCCGGCACGTTAAAAAAAGGTGCAGTTGCATCAAAATAGGTGCACACATTAAGAACGTTGCATGTGTCAAAAAAGATAAGCAACACGTTTTTTTTGGACAGTATTTTTAGACAGATCTGCTTATCACTAATGACTACATTGTTTATATTTCACTTTTATATATTTACATAAAGGTTCAACATACTGTATTAAAGAAGAAGTTTCATGCATGTTGTCGTTTACAAGAACCCCAGGAAATAAGCACTGATTTCCCCTCCCTGTTCGGTATTATGTTCCTTACTTTTTATCAGTCTTTTAGTGCTTACTATTTTTTCAATACATCTCTAATATACTAATCTTAAAAATCACATGCTGTAGGTGCCTGGTGGGCAAGAGATTTTTGTGCAATGAGTTTTTGTGCAGTCCCATAAGATTATATGGTTTACGGGTTCTTACACATGACTTAACACTTTTTGTCTAAAGCAGGTACAGCTTGTGGCCCTTGAACTGGATGTGTCTCTCCATGGGGGTCACAAATTGTACATTTGCCAACTGGATAATACTATATATGCTGATTAAAAACATGAATTATTCCTTGTCTACTACTGTCATGTAGTCACACGAGCACTTTTGTAATGAACCACCAGTTAACAAACCCCATCCTCCACAATGGGCGAGTTTTTCGTAGCCTTTATGAAAGTTGCGTAAAATCTTGTGATTTTTCCGTAGCGTTAAAACTTACGCGAAAAGTTGCGCCTTTTTCGTAGCGTTAAAATTTAAAAGGTGCGAAGTTTCGCGTAAGTTTTAACGCTACGAAAAAAGCGCAACTTTTTGCGCAAGTTTTAACGCTACGAAAAATCGCAAGATTTTACGCAACTTTCGTAATGGCTACGAAAAACTCGCGTTTTTACGCAAAAATCGTATTGGTAACGAAAAATTCGTAAAGACGCCGAAAAAATCGCAAAAAATACGAAAAAATCGCAAAATACCGATCTTTACGAAAAAAACGCAATCGGACTCATTTCGACCCGTTCGTGGGTTAGTAAATCAGCCCCTAAGTATAAACCAATGGGGAAAGGAGGAGGGAGTATGACAGGAGGGAGTGACATAATCAATGTGGTTGTGATCCGCCCACCATATAGAGGAGCTGCATACAAATCCCATGAGTCCCCCCTGGCCAGATTTTTTTTTCCCCCCTTTTTCTCTATTTCCCTCCCTTTTTCACTTTACCATTAATTCCTTTAACCTTCTCACCTTCCTTTCCTTCTCGAAAGTAAAAATAAATAAAATAAAACAAAACACAAAATTGTATAAAAACAAAAGCTGAACTAAAATGCTGCCAAATCTAGCTCTATGTTTAAACCATGAGGTTGTAATGTGTTCAGTTTAAAAATCCAGTAGGTCTCACGCTGACGTAATCTAATGAATCTATCACCTCCTCTGATGTTAGAGGAGATTTGTTCTAATCCCAAAAACACCAGCCCAGTGGGATCGCAATTATGTTGCAAGACCCCATGGTTATTTTTGCCTAACTTAATATTACGTATGTGTTCCCTTATTCTAGTACCAATGGATCTGATGGTTCTCCCTATATACCACTTATTACAAGGACACACCAATAAATAAACCACATAAATGGAACAGCAATTAATAAATTCCCTAACCGTAGGTATACCCTCTATATGTAATTTCTTGGGGGCTACATAAGAACAAGTGGTGCATCTCTTTTTGCCACATTTATATGTCCCCTTCAAACCAAAGTTATTGATGCATTTCCTATCATCATTAGTGCCCCATACTTTTGAAGGAGCTAACAAATTATTGAGAGTTTTAGATTTTTTTAAAATAGACCTGCGGTTTCTCCCCAAGGTGTTCTCCTAAAATTGGGTCTGCAGTCAATACATTCCAATGTTTTTGTACAATCTTTTTAATATTATACGCCGCGGTGTTGAACTTGGTGTAAAAGTTACACTTATGTGACATTCGTGCGACAGGGTTTTTTTTCACCAATAAAGTATTCCTATCAGTATCCTGTGCCAACTGTTTGGCTTCATTCAACCATGACTTTTTGTAACCCTTTTCTAGGAATCTATTTTCTAAGATCGAACACTCCTGTATAAAGTCAACTGATCTGGAGCAATTCCTTCTAGCTCTAAGATACTGGCCTTTGGGGATATTCCTAATGCACTTATTATGATGGGCACTGGATGCATGTAATACACCATTCCTATCAGTAGTTTTACGGAAAAGCTTTGTCTCTATTCGGTCTCCATTACTAAATAGAGTAAGATCTAAATAGTTGATGCTGCCATCATTGATTTCGGTTGTAAACTGAAGATTATATGGATTGGCATTGATATGTATAATGAACGCATCAATAGTTTCAAGGGGGCCGTCCCAAATGAGTAGCAAATCATCTATGTAACGAGTGTATAAGATGATATGTTCACTAAATATGGGAGAGTTCCACACAAACTCATCTTCCCATACTGCCATATAAAGATTCGCATACGAAGGAGCGAATTTACTACCCATAGCGGTACCCTTCTTCTGTAAATAAAATAATTTATCAAAAATAAAGTAATTATGTGTTAGTATAAAACTAATACTTTCCAACAAAAAATTTTGAAAAGCCCTGAGAAAGTACTCTCTGTGTGTAATTTATATCGTAAGGCATCAAGTCCCTTATCATGTGGTATGCAGGTATATAAAGAAGACACATCACATGTGACCCATTAATAAGTGTCCTTCCAAGTTATGTATTTGACTTTATTTAATTAATCCATAGTATCCCTCAGATATGACCTTTGTTTCTTAACCACCTCTTGTAAGAAGTGGTCAACATATTCAGATAGGTTACTAGATAGGGAATCGATACCCGAAATTATAGGTCTCCCTGGGGGAACCAAGGGATCTTTATGTATCTTGGGCAGATGGTAGTAAATCGCCAGCCCAGGGAATCGATTGATAAGAAAATCAGCTTCTTTGTCCTGTATAATACCTGCATGTTTCGCTCCCCCCACTAATGTTACTAATTCAGCAAGGTACTTGGTGGTGGGGTCAACTTGCAATCTGTCATATGTGTCAACATCCCCCAAAATACGATTGGCCTCTAAAAAATAGTCCTCCCTGTTTTGGATGACTACCCCCCCCCCCCCCCTTTATCAGCTTGTTTAATAATAGTACCATCATCCATTAAAGTGCGTAAGGCATTTCTTTCTCCCCAAGAGAGATTATTGCTAGACTCCCAAGTATTATTAAAGATTTTATCAAAATCTTGTTGTACTAGTTTATGGTACATTCTAATGTGATCCCCTTGTGACTCTCTAGGGTAGAATTTGTTCTTTTTAAAAGTAGCGAATTGGTTACTGTTAATCATAGTGGATCTAACTGCCTCACCTTTTGGGCCTGATTCACTAAAGTGCGCTAAAATGTGCGCTATTTTTAGCGTGCGCTATAAATTTTACCGCGTCTTAATTTTGGCGATTTTTCGCACGATTCACTATAAGCATACTTGCGCTATTTTACGCGCGATATTGCATGCGGTATTTAACTCGCGAAGACTATTTCAATGCGGTATTTGCCGGTACATGCGCTAAATTACGCACGCGAATAGTCGCCGCATATGAATGGTAGCATAGAAATATTGTATAAAAATTGTCGCCGCATATAAATGGTGTATATAAATATTAGCCACATATAAATGGTAGCATATAAATGGTATCATATAAATAGTAGATGCTTATAAATAGTAGCCACTAGTGATGAGCAAATGTGTTCTGGTTATCTTTAGTGAAAAATTAGCAAATCTTTCGAAAGATCCACAAAACGGCAAAAATGTTGTGCGGGCAAAAAAATTGTTGCCCGTGACTATTATTTTTTGACGCTTGTATAAATTTTTGGATGTGCGTTTAATTTTTGCGTGGCGAACTTTTTCATGCGTTTTGTCATTGGCGGATTGTTTTGCGAAACGCATGAAAAAATCCGCCGCGAAAAAATTCAACGCACGTCCAAAAATTCGCTGCGAATCCATGCCTGGCGAAACATTTCATCACTTGTAGCCAAATATAAATAGGCGCTCAAATGAACGCACGCCATGTTAGCCATACACGCCAATACTTGCGGAAAATTACTGTATTAAAAATGAACATTTTGCTGCAAACTGGCGGCTGCGTCACTCTAGGGGAAACACAAACTTCAATAAATAACACTGCAAAGTCCATATTTTATTGCAAAAAACTCATTTACTGTACTTTTCTATAATTATCACCTGCCTGTAGTAGGTGTTAATTTTGAGTAAAATTGAGTAAAAAGACACATACTTGAATAAATAACACTGTAAGTCCATATTTTATTGCAAAAAAATCATTTACTGTACTTTTCTATAATTTTTCGCCTGCCTGTAGTAGGTGTTAATTTTCGCATAGCCGAATGCGATATTTAGTGCGCAAAAGTTATAGTGAATCATGCGATTGTATTCTTTTCAGTTCGGAAATTAACACATGCGGTAAAACTAGCGCGAGAAATACCGCATGCGAAAATGGCGATTTATCGCACGCGATAATACTATGGTGAATCGCGCGCAAATTATCGCGTCTTTTTTACCGCAAAAAAGCGTGCGATAATTTTTATCGCACTTTAGTGAATCAGGCCCTATGTCTCTTAAGGGTAATTTGCTGAACAAATTTATGTAAATCGATATATAATTCAAACTTATTGGGCCCCATACTAGGGGCAGATTTTAAACCTTTATTTAAAATCTTAACTTCATTGGGTGTAAGTTTCTTATTAGATAAGTTAAAAATGGCTGTTTGATCTATTTTCGAAGATCTCTTTTTCTGTATCTTTTGTCCTGCCCTGGTTCCTCGATATGGTCCACCCCTCTCTTTATACCTCTCGGCAAAGGAAATAAGTGGAAATCCTTAGACCCCTGTCCCAGAGGAGGAGTGGCCCTATCAGAGGTCCCGGGGCTGGATTCCAAGGGTTCTGATGATCTCAGTATTTATTTTTACTTTTGAGAAGGAAAGGAAGGTGAGAAGGTTAAAGGAATTAATGATAAAGTGATAAAGGAAGGGAAATAGAGAAAAAGGGGGGGAAAAAAAAAATCTGGCCAGGGGGGACTCATGGGATTTGTATGCAGCTCCTCTATATGGTGGGCGGATCACAACCACATTGATTATGTCACTACTCCCTCCTCCTTTCCTGATTGGTTTATACTTAATGTGCGCCTATGTTCTTTGGGTCAGCTGTATCTCATCTTAATTACCATTTTATGCATGTGATTTGCCAGTATAAGATGTTGTTTTTACATCACATTTTTATTGCTCCTGATGAAGCGTGGCAGACACGTGAAACGCGTAGAGCTATTTGTGATACGTTTTGTTCTTATCCAGATAGTGTAAGTAGCCTGTACTGCAGCAGGACTATTTTTAATAAAGGGTATTACACTATATTCTGTTTTATCTTTTGCTTTCCCAAACTGAATGGAGATCTTGAACCTACCTCTATCAACAGTGGATTTTACTTACCTCTGCATATCTTAACTACCATCTGGTGAGTGTGCAACTACACCACTCTGCCATTTGTATATTTTATGTGCACTTTGCTATTATTTAGAGTTATAGGCATAACTCTTTCATTTCAGTTTCATTAACTTTTGAAACATATTGCACTATTTTGTATTTTTATTTTTTATTTTTCATGCGCTTGCAACACACTGGGTCCTTTATAAAGACACCAGTAATGACTTGAATTTTTATCTTCAGACCTGTGGCAAACAACATTTGGAAAGCTGACCTTCTATGGATAATCAAATCCCATCAACTTTACATTGAGCTGGCATGGAAACTTCAAAGCTTCAAGGCAAATGAGTTGCAATTACCAAAGCAAAAATGGAACAACCCATTGAACTTGTTGCTTATATGTTCCGCCAGTGCAGGATTTTACATAGAACCTAAGAATTTATTTTAAAGAAATGATCTATATACCATAAATAGCATGAACAGTGATAAATAATTTTTGGTGATCTTCAAATGAACAACAGCAGTTGCTTAAATGTACTGATTAAGCTAATATGCCTCCTTTCAAGAGTGAAGTACAGGGGTCTTGTACAAACATGCAGTGCCAAATAATATGAACAATTATAGCATAACTTCAGCTCCACTGAGAAAAACATACTTGCTGTTCCTCGTAAATGACAAACATTACAGGAGTCTTTTATGAAGCCTAACCACTGTTGCAGCTGCAGTTGTCGCATGAAAAAATTGGAATTCATTCAAACTGATCATACACGCACTGGTAGTATTGTAGGAAACCTAGTTTTGTAGATAATCGGTGTATATATGGCGGATCAATCGGCTGGATTTTGATCTGCGTTAGGCCTGCATTTTCAGGTGGAGGTAGAATCCCTTTTGTTTCTACCCCATATCTGACAATTCAGCCCTGAATGTCAGTGGAGGGAATGAAGTATCTTTTCTGCGACCAATTGTTGCAGGAAAGATCATTATTGGTGCTCGTATGGCCACTTTCAAGGTACTTGCCACTCCTAGCACATGTATAGTCATGCTTGGCACCACTGGCATCATCCTGCCTTCTGTTACAAAATTTGTTGATACAGGCAGTAGATGTCGCAGAAAATCAGACACGATTACATTCTTTTCTTTGCCTGGCAACCACAATTACACCAGAATTAGTACAATTAAAGATTCATTGTGGGTAAAAGACACAACAACTGGCACACAAAATTGAACTTGCACAGTGCACATGCAGTTGTAAATGAGCCCTACATTCCTACTAGGAAAAAAAGTAAATTTTAGATTAATTTTTGCTGTTTTACCATATTTCTGACCTGTATAGATGGAGCTGCCTTTAGGACTGCCATGCTGAATAATAACTAGCAACGATTAAAATGCCATAGGTTGCTGTTGAGTATGAGCTGGAAGCCCAGCTTGCTTGATCTGCTACTGACACACGTCAGTATGTTTTGGGATATCAAACACAGTCTGGGGTTTACTTTTAATTTGTTGCTGTCATGTTACAGACATGTCTATAGTCCATAACTGAAAGGTGCACTTTAAATCAACACTATAAGGCTCATTTATATCTGCTAGTACAGTTGCACTTGTAAAAAAATTGTCTACTGTCAGTTGTGTGTAAAAGCCCAAACATTAAAAGTACTTTTGAAATGTGCTGCCTGCATTTCTGCATAGTTGCACTTGCAGCTGCCACCCTCCAGTTCCAAACTGAGTGCTGCTGCACCTATTGACACTGACAATTCCTGGAGCTACCACCACCTTCAGACCAGGTGGTAACTCCAGGGTTCCCTCTGCACCCTGTGTCAATGGACACAGTGCATTTGTGTCGTTGTAAGAATAGGGTGCATGGGTCACTACTTATAGTTAGTCTGAGAATTCCATCAAATGTAAAAAGAAAAATGTCTTTACTTCACCCAAGTTGTTTGCTTTTATCTCAACAGTCTGGAAGCTATCCTGGGCTCATATAGTTGAATATAAAAACCCCAAGTGTATTGTATGCTATTTTACCTGGGACCAAGGAAAGCAAAATAAATACAGTAAACACATTTCTTCATCCCTTGACATAAAAACTCAATAATCTTCTTGGAAAAACAACATAATAAATAATATTACTAATATTACCTTTGTTCCAAACTGATCCCACACTTAATTTATATTGCACATTCAGATTGCAATAAAATACAGGGTACTCAATGTATGAGCCATGATACAGTGGTATTCTTCTTCTTTTTATACATATTATATATGTATGTATGTGTGTGTGTTTATATAATATATATATATTTCATGTATTTAACACAGTTTTAGACATGTTGTTTAAATAGCCGGTAATCACATAATTTATCATTTAAGATCATGGAAATAAAATGGGACAAAATGCACATGATTTTTTTTTTTTATTCTTGAACACTAGCTGATTCAAGTGAAAACCTGAACAGAATAGTCATGAAAGGAAAGTCACACATACGCAAACACCACATTATTATTCCATTCATTTTAAATGAGGCTGAAAATCCCAAATGTTTCAATAAACTGGGAAATCAATAAAAGTTGCTTGAGACAATTCCCATTGACTTCTATTGAAACTGGCAGCATTTTTAATTGTGTTTTTTCCTCTAGCTGCAAAAAAATGCAAGCTTTAATTTTGATAATTTTGCCCCTTAACTTTGTATTTGTTCATTCAGCACCTATTAGTCCTATTTTATAAATTAGTGTTTTCCCATTGTATATTTCTGCATCAAGTGACATTTGTCCCGTTTATTTTTCTGCATAAAAATTATTGTATTCTGCAAATCTTATGGGTAAGTTATGAAGCTCCTGGCAGGGTGCGAATTACAAAAGACTGACACAAGTTTGCACCCTGTCCTCACGTGTAGGCATTCCTCATCCTGGGCCCCTGCCCTTACCTTGCACATCATTGGTTGGTGCAGAGTTCAAAGAAGCCCTGTCCCTACTGCCTGCTCTGTGGCAGGTCTGGCTTGCTCCAGCTGGCAATGTACTCTGCATCTTATGCAGGACTTTAATCCATGCAGGTGCAAAATGCAGTAATGCCCCATACATAGAGATGTAGCGAACCTCACAAAAAAAGTTCGCGAACCCGTTTGCGAACTTCCGCCAAAAAGTGCGAACTTTTGCGAACTTTGCGAACCCCATAGACTTCAATGGGAAGGCGAACTTTAAAACCAAGAAAAGCCATTTCTGGCCAGAAAACTGATTTTAAAGTTGTTTAAAGGGTGCCACGACCTGGGCAGGGGCATGCCGGAGGGGGATCAAGGGCAAAAATTTCTCTGAAAAATACGTTGTTGACACAGTGTTGCGTTTTGTGCTGGAAAGGGCAGAAATCACACTACATTTCTAAACTTGTGTAATAAACTGCTTTATAACGTCTGGCATCTACATAAATTACAGTAGCAAAGTAAAAAAACACAAATAAAAACAAATGATGTGAATGTGTGGTTGGTGCTTAGTGCACTACTATGAGCAGCACACCTGTCTCCAACACACACAGACGGAGCTGCAGTACACAATGAAAAGAAGAGTAACAGTAATCAGAAAATAAAAGCAGTCCTTACAAGGACTATTGGGTTACAGCAGGACAGCTGCCCCCAGCAGCTACATACAGAGCAGTAGAAAGTAGATTACTAGTCAGCAAAGCTACCTAAACTGTCCCTCAAACCCCTGCACAGCTCTCTCCCTATGCTAACTCATCAAGCACACACAGGCAGAATGTAAAATGGCTGCTGGGCTTCGGTTTATATATGGAAGGGAGTGGTCCGGGGGTGGTCCAGGAGGGAGAGCTGCCTGATTGGCTGCCATGTATCTGCTGGCTCTGGGGTGAGAGGTCATAATTTGGCTCCAGCTAAGGCGAACCCAAAATTGCGAACTTCGCTAAAAGTTCGCGAACTTGCGAACTTGCGAACACCCGATTTTCGTGCGAATTAGTTCTCCGGCGAACAGTTCGCTACATCTCTACCCATACACAAGTACCAGGTAAATCAGCACTTAGGGTGTGATTCTGCACTCTTTATTGCTCTAGAACTTGTTTCTGGGGCATTGTTAAATTAGCCACCATTATCTGCAATACATATGTAACATGTACCATATAGTGCAGTTTCAGCTTGAATGGCTTTTCCCTTTGGCTACACAGCTGCTTATTAATATAAACTGTGGCTTTCTGAAGCAAACACAGAACTGTTACTGATGCAGTCTTATATAACATGTTTAAATACAAAACCCTTTTATTTTTTGTGTTACCGGTCCTTTAAATATACACATATGCTTCTGTCCCATACACATGTAGGTTTCTCTATAAGGATGGCGTATGGGTGCATTACACTGCAGTGTTCAATAGAACTCTATGGGATATACATGGTTGAAGATTATGCTTTCACTGCAGTTGCATCTATTTTTACATTCAAGAAAATCCTCACATCATCACATGTAATACTGTCATTTCCATAGCTCTTATAATGTGTTTTTTTGCATCTCCTCTAAACTTCTTTAAGTAAAAAATGACAAGCAAGTAATAGAAATTTGGAACATGGATACTGTGTCAATTGAATTATTACAATTGTTTTCTACAAACATAGCAGGACATGACACAATGTAGTTCTGTACCAGATGAGGTACAGAGACACTGTTGTTCAGACTAATGCATCATGGAACATACCTTACACCCATACAGGGGAATTAAGCGTTTAGCCATCTCTCTCTCCATAAACTGTATTCTATAAACTCCAATATCTAGCATCAGCGAAAGGATTAGATTTTATTGCAAAGCTCAGTGTGACAGTTGGATAAGTATTTGCTAGTCAAGTGCCTGTGGGCAGGAGTCAATGGTCTCTATAGGCAGCGCTATTTCAGCACCGAGGACAGCGACGCACTGTAATTGTCACTCTCCGCAGCGTTTGTACAACTGGGTGCTGGGGGTGGGGAGATGGCATAGCACCCAAGGTGTGTGTGTGTCTGTATGTTTGTTGTTAGCTTTAATGGCACCGCAAATATTGAAATAAAATGCAATAGAGCAGTACTAAGCCCACACAGCAGGGCACAGATCTTCCTCCAATTGTTTTGTCAGTTACAATTCCAGTACAAAAATCCTAATTTGTTTTTCTTGCCAAAAACACCTGCTGTCTCTCAGTTTGCATAGCAGCCAAAGAGAACTTGTGCAGAATACAGAAAGGATGCTCTGGCTCCATTGTACTAAGAACTTCACTGCAGCGCTGGTGCCTTCCAACCAATATCTGTGCTCCCTGCCATGCTCAAACTCACTGGGGTTGAACTGAGTGTAATTCTCTCTCTTACCTTAAGGATGTGTAGCTGACTTCAAGCCTCAGTTTCCAAAAACCTATGAGGAATACAGAGACTGGGCATGCTGTCTTACAGTTCTGCTGCAGAGAAAACAGAAATACCTCTACAGCGCAAGCAAGAGCACGCATGGATTTGCCTTTCACTGAATAGAACCAGCTGTCAGTTTGACAATCTCTTTTGAAGTTTAACATGGAGAAATGGACTGCTGAATTATGTTCCATTTTCTGCGATGTTAACAAATAGCTGGGCAGAATCGTGACACAGACAGACAGATTGTTCTGCTGCATTGCTTGCACAGGGATTCTCTGGGGTGACTTTATGGGATATGTGTCTAAGGCTTCACTATCAGGAAGAAAAATGCAGTAAGTATTCTATGTTATGTACCGTTGTGATGAAGGATTTCGCTAATGACTTATTCATCGATTAATACCATGGTTACATGAGATAGCAAGGATATCAAAGCCAGGCAACAGTGTGTTTGTACAGCTGATTTGGGCATAACAATGTTGTGTGTATGCAGTCTATACTGTGTATTGCGGTGCATGGCTATACAACTAATCAGGGTTGGAAGTGAAGCAACTATAGGGAGAAACAAAACATGAAATCGTTTTTCTTTATTGATAATCTTGGGACACAAACTTAAAGAGGACGACAGCTTGCAGCTGATTGTGCTCTGCCTGTTGGTATAGTATATAAAGTTATACTTTTGCATAGGAGCCCAGGAGCAATCCAGCTCGATTTGCGTTTCTCAGTCTTCTAACATATAAGACAAAATCCTGTCTGCTTTGTGTCACATCAAATTAGCACATATTGCTTGATGCAAAGGCATTTTGCACAAGAATTAAATGAATCCATGTTCGGTGGTGGTTCTGCGCTTAATGGTTTCCCATGCCATGCATATATTACTTGCCACTGGATTCTTTCTAGTGAGTTTCACGCTTTCATCAGGGGTTTCGTGTCTAAAAAACCGAACAGTTAGGGACGATCAAGAGGTATTCCCTGAAGGGAGGACTTCTGTGGCTACTTAGCCTCATTCATGGGAAGCCTAAATGCTTAATCACTGCACACATATACAGAGACTGCATTACTACTTCTTTTTATTGAACTGCCTGTACCTAAATATGGGAATTTCCAGCACTTATAATGTTAAAAACCTATGTATGCCTTCCCAATATGTATCCGTCTGTCTTTCCATCTCTTCTTATCTACACTTCTCTGTGTTTTCCTGAACTCTAGGCATCTCCTACTTATTCTCCAGCTGGAGTGGCTGGGTCTTTTGGCAGCTTTGTGCAAATCAAACTGCAGCAGGGAGAATGTTCTTGGAGGAGAAGGCGAGGGATCAGCCCAAAAGACAGTGCTGAAAGCTACGAGATGCCAAACTTTGCAACAAGCCAAATAGCAATCACGTATTCCGTAGGCAACGGTATGTAAGCAAATGAGGCGCAGTAAGTGGTGTGGGCTGAAGGGGGCGGTATTGCACTTCTTCTTTGTCTACATGAATGGAAATCTCAACATAGTTGAGGCATGATGTACGTAATAACAGGAGCTTCCCCGCAATCCTCACAAACACAAGCCTAACATGCGTTCTTTAAGCGAGCTATTTTTATACCATAATAATGTGCGCATCGTGTATGATTTCAGACTCGCTGTGTTTGGGGCAATAGATGACAGTATTTGATGCCTTTTAAAATAACTGGTGCGGGAGAATTGCTAGCATAGGATTGAGCTACAATGTAATAAAAAAATGAAAGTAGATATCTCATGCATTTAGAACAGTAGCTGCTTGCTTATTTTCTATGTAGCCCACATGTATCTAATGGAAGCAGGAGGGATATAAAGGTGACTAGATCACTAATGCCCATTGATTGCATGTTATCTGCAGTAATTGAGACGAGTTGTTGGAACACTGCATGGCTAAATGCTGATTGGGCTGAAATATAAATGCTGCAAACAGAACGATGGTGCCGAGAAATGAATGTGAAGGCAGCCAAGACACTGCAGGGTATCCCCCATCCAGGACCAATCTGCATTGCTCACACACTCATCACTAGATACCATGGATACATGAGAGATGGGAATACAATACAAGGGGCGGAGATTCATATCCAAACTATACAGTATAATCGTTTCTGCAGTACTAGTACAAATACAACTGTTTGCAACATACCGAACAATATATTGTGCTATCATTAACCTTTGCGCTCACGGCGGTACAGAACAATGTAAAGCTCCGAGCACTGACATTATACTGTACAATCATTGTTCTCATTTCAGGTTTTCTCCAGCACTGAAGGTTTTTACACAGTTGGTGCAGCAACTGTACAGTCATTTTGCAGAGAGGTGCTACATACGGATTGGTAGCTAGCCCCCTATATTCCAGCACAAATTAGGCAGCATAAAGTCCTTTATTACTCCCCGCACCGTATCTCCACTGGCACAGGGGGTCTTTGGTCTGGGAAAGCGTGACTCCGACTGATATTGGCGCAAATGGGGCCGAACAGTTGAATTAATTGCGCTTCTGTATTGCAATGAGCACCTTCACTGCACCAAATGTGACTTCGCCAAGTCTTGTCATTCAGAGTCAGACGTTATATTCTGCTGCTAAAAACAGAAGAAGCTATTGGAGAGCATTTCTAATATCTCGCCTCTGATCTTTTCTGCAGGGGGGCAAAGCTGGAAAAGATGGGGATATTTGCTTTACTGCTATATACCCTCCTGTATGCAGGGGACCTGGGCCAGGGCGCAGAGAAAAGTTTCCCTGTTTTGAATATTGCAGTCATTTTGGGAAGGACTCGCTATATCACGGAGAGGGACATACGCTCTCTATGGACAAGGGATATGTCCTTGGACTTTGATGTCAACGTGGTGACCTTGCTTGTGAACCAAACTGACCCCAAGAGCATCATCACCCATGTGTGTGACCTCATGTCAGGCACCAAGATTCATGGGGTGGTGTTTGGAGATGACACAGACCAAGAGGCAATAGCTCAAATTTTGGATTTTGTTTCGTCTCAGACTTTCATCCCAATTCTAGGGATTCATGGGGGATCCTCAATGATTATGGCAGACAAGGTAAGAAATCAGACCCCTTTTCTTGTTTCTTTAGAACACTAATAACCGTAACTACTGGGTTTATATGGAATAGTTTTCTAATGAAATCTGTTACTGCAAGGAGCACAGGAGGAGTTGGAGGTGAGTGAACTTTGCACAGTAGAAAATACAATAACCAACTGGGGGAAGCAGTAGATTGTGCTTTCAGATCTTCTGCTGACAGAGATAACAATAAAATGCTGAGCAAAGCCCCCAAATGACTGGAGTTACACTGTTACACTTTCATTCAAATTCCTATTCAGAATTGTATTTCAGGATATATATATTTATGTTGAAAACTATGTATACAGAATTGAATTGCATCTGAGGACAATTATGTTGGCTAAATGTATATATTTGCATCCCTTGGTTACTAGTGGCTTTTCCATGAAAACATTGTTCCACTATATAAAAAACAATATTTTAATACAAAGAGCTGCCTGTTGCTTATCTAATAAGTCCTGTTGATGGATACTCATATGTCTCCTTATCAGCGCTGGCTGGTATTGCAAGCCATACAATAAGTTAAGGACTATCCAGTCTGTGCGCCAAAGCAGTCAAGGATGTCACTTTCACTTTGGCACAGTGGCCTATACATCTTTTACATGTTATAAATAAGAATTTTGAATGCACTTTAGATTTATTTAGCGAAAGAACCCCATCAGCTTTTATATTAAGTATGGGACTCTCCTGACACTTTGAAATGATCAACTGCTCCCATTGGAATGAAACTCTTTCTTCATTATGTGCACATATGATGCTTATTATTCTGCTGTCAAAAAGTAACATAAGCTATTTACCACTAGAGTGCACCATACTGTATAACTGAGGATGCTGTGGTGCCCAAAGAAGCAAGCAATTTTGTATGGTGGAAAGGATTTTACTCAGCTGATGAAAACTCCAGTTTTTTAATATACAGTATCTAATAATACACAGTTCAAATGTGTAGGGATAGGCATTTCCCAATACATACTGTACACTTCACAATTTCATACAAACCACCGAGCTTGGTTGGCAGTGTGGTGTATGACTTAGTGCTATCTTTAACTATGGAACTATGCAATAATATATATATATATATATATATATATATATATATATATATATATACATATATATTATATTTTGTACAGGTCACAACTCCAAGGTTACTTTTAAAACCCTCATATTGTTAAAAAGGGGGTACAATATTTTTTAAAATTCACAAGTTTTAGTGAGTCATGTGACCGATTCACAGGCTGCAGTTTGGAGATTTACAACTATTTACGGCCCTAAGCACTGGTTCTAACTGGTGACATCAATAAGCACCATTTACAAGGCTATAATTTACAGGACATTCTTTGTTCTTATCTATATCTATATCTATATATATATCTATAGATATATATATAGATATATATATAAAATGTCCACACGACAGCACCACACTCCGAAAGTTGCTACAATGTAGCTGCCCCTGTGCACGGAATACCATATAGATACCAAATCAAACACAACCAGCACCAAGGGTCTTGTGGTTCAAACAAATATTAGTGTATTATAATTGCATGTACAACCGACGTTTCGGTCCCCTTTGGGACCTTTTTCAAGGTACAATTACATACAACAACTGTGTTTAAAAAGCCTCCTCCCATGAATCCAGGGAGTACCAGTGACATCATATGCACATTAACTCCTAGTGACCATTAACCCCCGACATCATGTAAGTATTAATAATCAATGCTTTCCTGAACTTTTTCCAGTTTAAAAGTGCAACGTTGTAAAAAAAATCCTCCATCTCTTTTAAACTGTCCACATTGTTGCACTTTGGATTATCGTGTGATACTAAACATGCAATGTATTTAATGTGAAAAACGAATGCACCTTTTTGTATCAGGAAAGCATTGATTATTAATACTTACATGATGTCGGGGGTTAATGGTCACTAGGGGTTAATGTGCATATGATGTCACTGGTACTCCCTGGATTCATGGGAGGAGGCTATTTAAACACAGTTGTTGTATGTAATTGTACCTTGAAAAAGGGACCGAAACGTCGGTTGTACATGCAATTATAATACACTAATATTTGTTTGAACCACAAGACCCTTGGTGCTGGTTGTGTTTGATTTGGTATGTATATATATATATATATGTATTTTTTGCAGGTGTCTGTTATGCTAAGGCCCGTTAACATTGATATGCTAGGGTCCATTTACAAAGAGTCCACAGAGTAGTTTGTTTGAAGATTTACAACTATTATTGTTCCAAGTTACCTATAAGTTTTTTTATATGCTGTAGCTTTATGGCTCTAACTCACAAGCATTTTTTTATGCATTTGACTCATGTTTGAGACGCATGTTTGAGCACACCTAAACTTCACTAATTGATTCCATTATATTCTGCCTGGTTGTACTCACAAATGTTTCATTTTACTCCATTTGCATTCCATTGATTTATTTTTTAGACGCATATAAAAGCAATATATGCATTTTCTTGCTCTCAGCATTAGTTTGGGAGTACAAGCCCTTTGGTTCAGCAGCTACAAACATTTAGCAAACTAGATTCCATGGGCAGTGAAGATAACACATCTACAATAAATTTACCACTGTTGTAACAAACAACACAGGTAGAGAAAGTTTGTATGTAACACTGAGGCAGGCAACTGGGAAAGGGATTCTTTGGGCTGAAGAAACCAATTTACTATTTACTAATTATCATGGTTACCCTTCATGCCAACAACTGGGCACACATCTCTGTATGCACCCACACCATAAAATGCCAGTGGGGGAGCTTCTTGTTCACTTAAAAAGCATGCTTCACTTTCATATGAAATATTACCCTGATAGATCCATTACATTTTTGCTTTCAGAGACATAGGAAAATAAAGGGGCTTGGAAATGTTCAGAAAGATCTTGTTAAGGAATTATTTAAGGGTTTCCAGAAAGGCCTCAGGAACCACTTACATTAAGGCTAGATGGACATCTACCCATTGGCAGCAAATTGATACTAGAACAACACAAATGCAGTAATTAAAGGGCAAATAAAACCTAAAAATGAAAATGGCTAGAAACACCGTAGTTTATTAGTAAATTATTGCAATGACTAGAAACCCAATATTTACTTATTGCACCAGCCTAAAAGTTCAGCATCTTTATAGTAGTAATGATCCAGGTCTTTACAGTTGTAACAGGAGCTCCCCATCTTGGATTTTATTAGAAGTGTCAGTGACACTCATATGCTCAGTGTGCTCTGGGAAGCTGTTGAGAAGCTAAGAGTAGGGGTCATCAGAAATCATCAAGCAGAAAATAAGGTTCCTCTATCATAGAAACTGATGCTGAGTTTTAAATTCTGATGCTAATTGCACTGGTTTTAAGCTGCCATGCATAAATAATAATTACTAATCAGCCTTATATTGCAACATTTATATTCTATATTTACAATATATTGGAAGTCAGTCCCTAAGCTCAGTAAGTGATGGCAGCACAGAGCATGTGCAGTGAATCAGCAGAAAAGATGGGGAGCTACTGGGGCATATTTGGAGGCACAGATCCTCACTGCTAAAGGGTATTGCTTACCTTGGTACAGAAGTCCAAAACATAATGTGCAACATTTCTAGCCCACTTCTTTATTTAAGCTTTAGTTCTACTTTAGCTAGAGGAGACTATTGTGTATTTTTATATGCAGGATCTTACTACGTTCTTAGTACCAGTAGAGACAGCTAAGTGCATGAAAAGCTAGAATAGGTGGGTGGGCATTCCTTTAGATTAGTATACATGAACTACAGACAACAGTTTGCTTCAGTACTTCACCTTTATACTTGAAAAAGTCCTATTGCCTAGCTGTAGGCAAGCAGCATCATTTACATAATGTAAAAGTAGTCTGTTCCACCCCCTGGTATGCACTGACAACAATATTAATAAACAAGCAGAAGCCGTACTGTAGTTATTCCATCTGGGGTTGTTCCATTTTTTGTGAGGTATATAATTTACTAATTAATCATCTTCTCTGCATATCTGAGCCTTCTTCCTTAGCAGTAGCAGCACTACCATGCAAGCATGCTGTCTAGAGTTTTCAGTTGAACATCACTTTCCTTCTTAGAGAATCAGTCACTACAACATGCCACTCATTTCTTAGAAACGTTACAAAATATGCTTTTTCCTTTGATCTATTATATTCACACCATATACTCTTAAGGTCAGACAACCATTTATACTATATAATAAATATAAGATTCAGTCATTTAATCAATGTGATCTGCATTAAAAATTGGCAGCACATTCACATACGTATGTTCTTTTTGAGCTGCTAAACAATTCTTCACCAACTTCATTGTGCTGTGATGCCCCTGTCAGGTCAGGGGACCCCTGCAGGCAACTACTGCCACAAAAGGTATGCAGCACTTTCATAGCCATAAAGCAACTTTAAAGGGGTTGTTGATCTTTGATGTAGAGGGTAATATTCTGAGACAATTTACAATTGGTCTTCATTTTTTATTATTTTTCAGTTATTTCAGTGTTTGCTCAGTAGCTCTCCAGTTTGCAGTTTCAACAGCGATTTGGTTGCTAGCATCCAAATTACCTTAGCAACCAGGGTATGGTTTGAATGAAAGACTGACATATTAATAGGAGAGGACTTGAATAGAAAAATAAGTACCAGTATAGGACCCATTATCCAGAATGCTCAGGACCAAGGGTATTCCGGATAAGGGGTCTTTCCGTAATTTGGATCTTCATACCTTAAGTCTATTAAAAGATCAAATAATCATTAATCAAACTCAATAGGATTATTTTTCATCCAGTAAGGATTAATTATATCTTAGTTTGGATCAAATACAAAGCACTGTTTTATTTTTATAGAAAAAAAGGAAATCAATTTTAAAAATCGGAATTATCTGATTAAAATGGAGACTATGGGACACAGGTGTTCTGTAATTCAGAGCTTTCTGGATATTGGGTTTCCGGATAATGGATCCCATACCTGTACTGTGTTTGGCCGTTTGAAAGCATGTAAAGAGTCAGAAGAAGAAGGCAAATAATTTAAAAACTATAAATAATGAAGACCAATTTCTTAGAATTGGCTGTTCTAAGTTAACACTTAGGGGCAAATTTACTAATCCACGAATCCAAATCCGAATGGGAAAAATTTGGATTGGAAACGAACATTTTGCGACTTTTTCTGTATTTTTTGCGATTTTTTCGTCGCCATTACGACTTTTTTGACGCTTTTCGGACATTCGTGGATTAGTAAATGTGCCCCTAAAAGTTAACTTAAAGGTGAATGACAACTATAAATATTTTTTGGTGTAAGTGGCATGTGGTTACCTTTAAAACACCTTTAAGACTTTCTGGAGATTCTTGGGAACGGGGGCAGTAGAGAGTAGTCAGCAGTGCTGGGCCAAGCCAGCTGGCCGCCCTAGGCAGCCAGCCGGCTTGGCCCGCTCCCCTCCCATGGGTGCATGGGCAAGCAAGCGCATTTATGCACGCACACAGGTAGAGGGGGCTGCTGGAGCCTCTGGAGGGGGGTGTGTGGCGGGGGTAAAGTGTAAGTGAAAGAAGAGGTACCTGCCTGGCGCCCACCCACTGTTGCGCCCTAGGCAGGTGCCCCTTCTGCCTACCCCTACTTCCGGCCCTCGTAGTCAGCCATTCTATAACCTGTACAACAGTGGACACATTGTTACCTTCAGTTATTGGAAGAATTGATGAAGGTGAACAGACTTAGAGCACTCTCCGCCTATATTATTTTCTATCATGATCTGAAGGCACAGACTTATTTCAGCACTGATTTTTATTTTTTTCTATATGTTAATAAAACCCATATGGGCTGACTTCACTGTACATTAATCTCTCCTATGTACAATATAGTCATGAGAGTGCATGGCTTAAATTAAAATATGCACGCATGTTCATTTTGCCTCTGAAATCATTTCAATTACGGCATTAACATGAATGGACTATCATAAGCAATTTAGTTAACTGACAAAACCCCCTTCTTACTTCAAGGCATTTAGGGAATTAGGCCTGTAACAGTTTCCTTCAATTCCAGTTCCAAGCAAGCCAATTCATTGGTATGCAGTACTGCACATCAACAACTCCTCTTGTAAACATACACAAGAAAGCGTGCTACAGTATGCAATAATATACATCCCACACAGCAGATAAGATGTCAGTGCATGTTATACACCTCTGCTATCAAGCCATACACTCCTACTATATTTAGTCTGTTCCTTAATACTAACTCTTAACATAATATTAGTTATTGTCTGCCTTTCACATTAGCAGTAAGAAATAGCAGAGTGTGCCAGTAGCTATATACCTGCTTCATTCATTTGGGCTTAAATATAAGAAGGTGCATAACACTGAACTGGCAGGAATAAATATACATTTATTTATTTATCAATCACAGATGTACCTTATTCCACATATTGAAAAAAAATAACTATAATAGTCTGCTTCTGGCTCATAGGGGCTATTTTCTTTTCCTGCCCACTGTTCTATTAGAATATGCTTGCCTTGCATGCTTGGGTGCTTTTTCTCTTTGTTCTTGGGTTACACATAGATTACACATGCATGCTTAAATGATTATTGGATGGACTCCGAAGTCTGACAGCCCATAACACACTTATACGTCCTAGGAAAAGTGCTTAAACTATTGGCCAATATTTAATTAATATGGCACAGCAGAATGTAATGCCACAATGACCAATTTTATTATTAGTTTATGTTTAAATAACAAAATGCGAAATGCAAGAGATTAAAGGTGTCTACAGAGCAATTGTACATAATAGGACTTCTACCACAAGGAAAAGATTTTACATGTGTTGGATAGAAATATTATATTAGTAAAAATACATTTTTTTAAAGGTTATTTTTGGTGTTAATGGCACTGTAATTGAAATAAAGATAATGATATTTGTGCTGGAAAATTGATATAAAAAGTTAAGTGCTTTTTTTACAGAAAACTGTGTCATTTCTTATATAAAATAAAATACATGTAGAAGAATTTATTCTTATGTAACTTGAATCTTATCCTTCTGGATTCAAAAATGCAAAGCGCAGGTAACAGCTAATGCCTCCAGGATGCCGTAGAACAAGTGGTGATACCAAGTGAATGCTTTGCTTACTGAGTTGTCAGTATGGGATTCTTTGCCAAGCAGACCTGATACAGAAAAACATTGACTATTTTGCCCTTATTGGTGTGACATGCTACACCAACTGCTATTGCTGCTATTATTTGCTTATGCTACTGAAATTCAGTATTTATGTTTGCAGCCAAATGTATGAAAAATTCAGTAGGAGAAGATCATTTTGTTAACAAAAATTTGGTGTCAGCTAAAGGGTATGTTTAGAAGGCATACATGGAACTCAGTTATATAATGCATGAAATAGTAATCCAGAACTCATTTTGTGTATTTTGTGTGTCCTGAGTGTTTGTACCATTACCTTTCTGTCTGTCCCTGTACATATAAATAGTTTTAACAAGATCAGTGGATACTACTTTATAAGGTGTCTTCAGGCATCTGCAACATACAGTATTCAATCTTAATGGTCAAGAATTCCACAAAAATGATTGAAGACAAAATAAATTTCCATGTTTGGTTCTAGAGCCTGAAAAAGCTAAATGCTGCATTGCAGTAAGAAAGGAGATGCTATCGTAACACAATCCAGAAATCCTTGCTTGTATCAGCACACCACAGCAATTGTCCCAGGTTCTCCTACTTGCTTGTCTCTTGGTCTCATATCAATGTGCTTGGTTATTGTTATTCCCTGGTAGTCATTTTTTATGTTGGCATGACACATAAATTTCCACCTCACAGCATATTCTGTACAAGAAACATATATCCCCATTGACTGCCCCAGACCTAGAGAGCAGATGATATCAAGCAAAAATGCTCATCCTCTCATAAACACAGATAAATATGCCCTCACAATGTAAACAGTAAGTGTTTATTTTTATCCAGGC
Organism: Xenopus tropicalis; assembly: GCF_000004195.4. Taxonomy (NCBI): domain Eukaryota; kingdom Metazoa; phylum Chordata; class Amphibia; order Anura; family Pipidae; genus Xenopus; species Xenopus tropicalis. The sequence goes on from NC_030685.2 coordinate 37,415,989, forward strand.
ATTAATGGAAGCATGAGCATTGCTTTCTTTTGGGAGCAGCTGACTGCCATATTCCTGTGCACTGTGCCAAGTTGGATTACTAGTTGTCTAGGAGGATGCTTTATCAGCCTAAAGCACTGAAATCTCAGTTTGCCCATACAGGTATTATGGAAACCATTGTTTAGTGCCGGTGAATTCACCTTGGCCTGAATATGTTATTATCTCTTTGGCTTGAGTTATATTTTGTGATTTACGGCTTAGTTTCCTGGCTATTTTAGGAATAGTTTATGCTGATATTTATCACAAAAGGATCAGTGACACACATCTGTGTCTAGTGTGATATCAATATAAACATGTGTTTAAAAACAAACACGTTTCTCAGTAACCTGTAGTAGGCAAAGGGAGTGAGAATAAATAGCGTGGGTTATGCCTTTTGAATCTAAACAAACAAAAAAACTGTTCGGCTACAATATTGCATTTTCAGTTACTGCCACTGTTAGACTAAAGCATCCAGATAATTCCCTCTTGCATCAAAAAGAGTCAGAGAGAGTCTAAATAAAGAATTCGGCTGAATACACCTGACAAATACAAGGAACTTATAATTGATAAGTGCCGTTTAATATTATTGAGGGCTCATTTACTAAGAGCAAATATCAGCACAGTACACCTTCATTTTTTTTAACAAAAAATACATCCTCACAAGCTTTCCAGTTGCATAAGCTGCAAAATTTGCATCCACTACTACTGCATGTGTCAACCGAAACCAGATTCTAATTTGAACATGCAAATGAGCATATGAAAGGGTTAAAGTGAACCACACGCTTTGTGCATGGTGAAAATTTTTTAACTTCTGTGTTTATGTGACAAAAAGTTACGTGATTTTAATGATTCGGATTAGGTTCCGCCAGAGGCATGGATTCGGCTGAATCGTGAATCCTGCTGAAAAGGGCCAATTCTTGGCTGAATCCCAGACTGAATCCTGGATTCGGTGCATCCCTAATGTATATAGTACATAAAAATATCTTAAATTATATTTATATAATATATTTCTTATATTATACATATATATATTTAACAGATGTATAATATCTGTAAAGCTCTGCGTACATGTGTTGGTGCTGTATAATTAACAGATAATGCATTTTAAAAAGTAGTGGATTTTGGTGCATGTGTGGCTGATTTAAAATAAAAGATATATATCTTTTATTTTAGATTATTATATTATATTTTATATTTTTATATATTTATATTTTTATATATATATTTTTTTTTTCATTATATATTTTTATATATTAGATTAGAAGATTTAGGGTTAAAAGTCAGTCTGTTTGCTTGGGTCTTAGATTTCCTGTGCAGATAAAGAAACACATCTGTTGTCTCCTGTCACCAGTATTCCTCTTGCTAAGAAAGTCACAAATGGTCTAAGATGCAGAGACACTACACAGGACACTTTTTGGGACACTGTGCTGACATAATTGATGAACTGTTTTACCAGATGTTCCTTTTTTTGGGCTGGTGTGCCAATGCTACGAATAATAGTGTCAAGAGAGATAAAAAAAAACCAGTTCCCATAAACTTTTAAAATTGGTATAACTGCACAGAACTGTTACCCTTATCTTTTTCAGTTGCTTGCCCCATACATCCATAAATTATCTTTTGGGTTTCTCTGGTGCAGTGATCCCAAACCAGTAGCTTGGGAACAACATGTTGCTCACCACCCCCTTTGCTGTTGGTCCCAGTGACCTCGAAGTAGGTGCCATTTTTACATTTCTGGCTTGGAGGCATGTTTTGGAAGCACAGACACACAGTTTTACTCTGAGAAGAGCCTCCTGCAGGCCAATCACAGCCCTTATTTGGCATACCCACATAGCTTTTTCATACTTGTGTGGCTCACTAACACTTTTTACATCTGGGTGCAACTCATGAATAAAACAGGTTGGGGATCCCTGCTCTGGTGGGACCCCAACTGCAGTAACTGGAATTGCAGTATGTTTACAAAGAAATTCTTTGTTAACAAAAGATTAAATAATAAGAAACAATACAAAAAAACTTGCTTTGCGGAGACCCTTTTATGTCATTTTTTTATTTATTTTATTCCTAGCCAAAGTAAAAATCTAACAGAATATTTTGCATCAAAAACTTCTCAGACGAGCCGTTTACTGAAGCATTTTTGTGCTTAAATTTATGTTTCACACATTCACATAACTGGAAAATGCAAGAAGACAATTCTCTCTGATGCCGTCACATTACATTATGGAGAGAAATTACTTTCTCAGAATTTCAACCCACATGTCATAAAATATTTTCTTAACCTTTTATGTGAAGTTCCATTAAAATTAGGTCTTTAGACAATTTTGCAGAAGAATCCTTTTATCATTTATGTATTCTTTATGCATAAACAAAGGGTGCATATTATCATGCTGCCTGCTCCATATCTGCACTTCCCTCACACACAGTAATCAGAAAAAAAAATGAAGGGTGCATATTGTTTCTGCCAAACATGCTTTTATTTTGCACTAGTTCCTGACCATTAGGAGCACTTGAGAAGCTGCTCCCTCTAATTTAAACTGACAGTTTAATAGTTTGCATTTTCTTCTTTAGCTACCTACCTGAGCACGCTTTAGCAAACAGCCAAACTCACTTTAAGAAGTGATATTTTTTATTTAGTCATTTTAAAGCTTGCCATATGTAAATCTATACCAAGGCCTGGAGTTATTTTGCTGGTTATCTTTAGAATTAGTTTATTTTAACATTCTTGTTTTCTTTTTAAAATGACCATAGACAGCAGACTGGCTTGGAGATGTTAAATATCACTGTGACACAGCTCATATCAAGCAAGCAGATATGCTGTTTTGTCAGTAACTCTGTGGTACAATTTTCAAATTATTTGTAGCCTTTAAAACCACTTTAAAGTTAGCTGATTTGGTTATTTAATACAAAAAATGGTCCATTTGTCCACCGCTTTAGTTCACCACACATCAGCCATGAAGCTTGTGAAAGGAGGAAAGAAAGAATGTACTCATACATTTCTAAAAATAGGACAGGGATGTTATTCAATGTAGAAGGGTACTCCAGTTTCCTCCCTCACTCTGATGGCAGTTTAATTGGCTCGTAGTGTGTATGAATGTGAAAGGACCTTAGATACGGGGTTGGTCTGGGCTAGTGGGACACTGGAACAAAAGCTCAGTGGGCCTTGTGGTTCCTGCTGACCCAGACCCTATCCCTACTTGTCTTTCCCTATTGTCAATTCTCCCCTGCAGTTCTCTTGGCAAAAAAAGTTATGCGTGGAGTGAGGGGCTGGCAGTGGGTGAGGTGATAGGGGGTGTGTAGGCCCCTGGGGTAGCAGCCCTAATGGCCCTCACACACCCCAGTCTGATGCTGCTTTGATTGTAAGCTTCACTGAGGCTTGGACTGATGTGAAGTATAATTTTTGTATATTCTATGTCTATATATATGCACTATATAAATAAAGCATAATAATGAATGTGAAATACAGCTTTCTGTCCTGAAACAATATTCCTGGTCTCAGGTAACCAATAGGGAACTTTGTAGAACCAATTTCATGCAAATTTTATTAAAAGTTTATAAAACACAGGCCTAGAAATTAAATATCTAATGCAATCAAATGACTAAGTTTACTGAAGATATGTGCTTCTTGTGCTGTCCTTAAGGATACTGGTCTTCTTTTGCTCTAAAACCCATTGCCTGTGCCCATTACCTGTCTTAAACATGCCCTTTGACTTAGGGTTATTAATTGTTTAGAAAGCAGGGCAAAATAAAAATGGCAATTATATTTATGAAATAAACCTAACTTTTAGCTCAATTATGTCTACACAATTTACAGTATTTCAGAGTCTGTACTAATCTAGACACTATCTAGACTATTCATAAGTAAAACTGTCTGTGCTCCTGGCTTATTACTGCAGGCTGTGCTGCTATCTGAGCTTCCTCATGCCTCAGTTACCTTTAATATTTGTTTGGTCAAGTGACAAATGCTATGTGGGTCCATAGTGATACAGATTCATTCATGAAGTTTTAATAATGTTGTGTTTTTGTTCCTTGTAGGTGTTGTTATTTCCATCAAAGTTCTGATTATTGCCACTATGGATTAGTACACCCATTCCCTATATAAATGTATTTTATGAATATTTATGTCTTTTTCTATGTTCTATGAGAGATTGTCATAATTTTCTACACAGGTATAGGGACACCTTAGGGTTGATTCACTAAGGTGCGTTAAAACAAGCGAGACTATTTTCGTGCTGCATTTGATGCAACGCGCGCTAAGTAATGCAGCGCGCACAAACTGTTGCCGCGTGCGAAAAACCGCATGCCATGTTAGCCATATACGCCATTACTTTCGGAAAACTACTGTTCTGAAAATGACCATTTCACTGCAAACTGGGGGCTACATCACTCTAGGGCCAACACATACTTGAATAAATCACACTGCAAAGTCCATATTGTGTTGCCAAAAGCTCATGAACTGTACTTTTCTATAATTACCGCCTGCCCAAAGTAGGCGTAATTTTCGCATAGACTAATGTGACATTTAGCGCGTCTAAGTGTTTGTGAATCATGCGTTAGTAATATTTCTGAGCGAGAATTAACACAATGCATTAAAATTAACGCATTCAGTTGTGTGCTATTTAACGCACACGATATGCAACTTAACGCATGCAATAATACTTTTGCGAATTGTGCATTTTGTACTGTTTAAATGATTTTTAGCAAATTTAAGATATAGCAAACTAAACAACTGGAAAGACCCTTTATCCAGAAAACCCAGACCCCAAGCATTCTGGATAACAGATCCTATACCTATACTGCTTTGTAAAACAGATCTGAAAGATTTCATGGCCATATGTCGGGGAATCTCATCACCAGATTAAGAAATATGCTTTCATTATTCTTACTGAATTAGAATTACCAATGCCAATTGATCATTGGCTACCACTGGCAACCACAGCGTTCCTGAATCATATATAAGCCCCCATTCTAGAGAAATACTATTCATTTCATCAAAGTCTTTTTAAACCTTTATAGACCTGTAAAGTGTGTTTAACAAATAGATAAACAGCAGAAACAATTTTTATATATAAAAGATGAATGCTACATAGTTTTTTGAGTAAAAAAATGTTTATGTATGTTTTGTATGGGGTTTTAAAGGGGACCTGTAACATTAAGAAATAATTCCTAATCCTTTTTTATCATGTTGGTTGAGCAAAATAAACTTTACTTACACTACATAAATTATGTAAATCTTGTTTCCCTCAATCTTGCAAGTACACAGTCACAACAAGCAGGCAGCTGCCATTTTGTATACACTGTTATTAAGACAAACTTTGCATCATTCGAAAATCTTGTTTATGCTTCACAATCTGGCACCTGATGCCCATGTACAGGATACATAAATGCAATGACATCTAGAAAGTGCTGAATGAAAAAGGGAAAGAAATTGCCTGCCCTGCCTCAAGAAGGCAATATATGATTGACAGCTTAGTTTTTTTAATTACTTTTATAAAGGTATGGTTGGTTTAATAAAAAAAAAAAAGAATTTGGGTTTCATATTTAACTTGCAAAGGATTTTTTTTATACAGCTTTGTATGTGTGGGTGACAGGTCCCCTTTAATTGCAGATAAACAAATTAAAGTTCTATCAGATCTCTTAGTATTTTGGAACAAAAGAGTTTCAGGTTGAACTGAATGAATTAATATGTAAAATGATGAAATTAATATCCAAGCATGGTTTGTCTAAGCTATCCAGTGAACTGGCTAATGATATCTATTCCATGGGCTCTGGATCACTTAGAAGCAATAAAGTGTTCCAGTTAATGGTTGTGGAAATATGTTTAGCACTAGATTATGGCAGAATAACTCCAGTAAATTATAAAGTAGATGCAAATGTTCATATTTTACTCAACAGGCAGATGACTTAATATTCCTAATATATAGTAATTCATCACGGATTTAGAATTGATCTTAAAGGCTTGGGTATCTACTGCAATGTGTTATGCCTTTTTAAATGTAGTTTTCAGGGACCAGAGCCTGCACTTTAGCAAAATATATAAATCAGTGCCAGGCCAAGCCAGCTGGGTCCCTTGGAAATGTGTGCGGTGGGGTTAAAGGGCACGGAAATAAGGGTTAGTGAGTGTAAGAAGGGGTACCTGCCTGGCACCCACCCACTTTTGCGCCCTAGGCAGGTACCTCTTCTGCCTACCTGTAGTTCTGGCCCAGATATAAATAACTATGTTAAGATGTGTTATGTGTTAATAAAACTGTGCATAAACCCTAAATAATGTTAACATTCTGCAGATTGTTGCATTAGAATCATCATCTTTCTGCTACCTAAACATGTATGATTCCTTATTTAAGGGCTCAACCTTTTGGCCAATGCTCCCTGGCCAAGCATTTCACCATCCCCTTTTTATTTTGATGCCATTTCTTTTATTAAAAAACACTAATCTGTAAAACCACCTTTATTGGTTTCAAAGTTAGGTGAAAAGAACTATTGAGTTACCGAGCATGGGCCTATGTAATATTTATAGCTTACGCTGCTTAAAGAGGCTGTAAAGGCTCTGAATAATCTTTGTTGTTTTTCTCTTCTCTGAGACTTTTTTCAGTCTTTCAGTTGGCCCCATGTGTGGTGCTAACTGCTTGGAATGCTTGGTCATCCATACAGTGGGCACCACTGCCACCGTAATGTCAGCACTAATGCCCCAGGAGGCTCAGATTGGTTGCCTGTACCATCAGGTATGCTCATCTGGACCCAGGTGCTGATAATATCTAGAAATGTAGATATGAAGATATGTTTTTTCCAAGCAAGAGGTGCAGAAACCCTGCCTGCAGTGTTCACCAGCTAATGCCTTTGTAAAAAGACTTGGAGAGCAACACAAGCATCATAAAAGTCCATGAAGGTGCCAAATAAGATTGGCTATTAGGTAGCCTCTATGCACACTATCAGCTTACAGGAGGCTTTATGTAGTAGTAAATCCTGTTTTCATTCAACCAAAACTTGCCACCAAGTCAGAAATTCAAAAATAACTACCTGGTTTGGGGGCACTGAGAGCAACATCCAAGGGGTTGGTGAGCAACATGTTGCTCATGAGCCACTGGTTGGGGATCACTGGTGTAGAGGGATGCACATGTGTTTCTGCAGTTATTTCCCTAGCCCGAGTCTGAGAAGCATGTTTATAAAGGTAAAAAAATAGCGTAGTTAGGAGTGTAGTAGATAGGAAACTAATAGATTATAAATAGCATTATAAAACATCAGATTGCACTGCATTCTTCTCAGTATTTTTTATATGGAATCATCAGCCAACAGCAAAGTGCAAAACAATCCCTTCATTTTCCTGACACATGTTCTTTCTGAATTGTTAAACTTGCTGGTACATGGGCTTGGTGCATAGGCCAATAAATTAGCATAGGAAGTATTCATTTGGAGAGATTACTCATAACGTAGCATATGCATTCTTATATATTCACTCTCTGCCCTAGCTGAATAGAGCAAGGGTATGGCACTGTGTATTAGTTGCAACTATAACAGGCTATATCTGAGAGGAGAATGATGTGTCCATTAGCAGAGATAATGAGTGCATACATTCATGGCTACTGAAACACTAGTGACCCCTTGAGTTACTACATATTACAGTCCACTAATGTTTTTCATTACAATGCTATAACATTTATTCTGTTGCCTCTCAAAGCTTCATTGTTTACTTACAATCTGAATAAATGCAATCAAACTCTCCCACAGATATGCTTTGCAGTATCTTCACATTTTTTAGTTCTGAGCTACTTTGATGAATGATCTTCCAACACTAGCTGTCTCTTTATATTCAGCTTAATAATGAATTACAACGAACATGTTCAGATCCTTAGAAGGCTGTACATTTTAATGAACCAGTAAGTGGAAAAGATTCAAAAACTGACAACTACCTGTATATTTCTTTTTATTGTTCAAATGCTGATTTTGTATTCATTCCTACATGGAAACATTAAAAAAGATTTTTATGGTGCAGTGCTTTAATGACTCACTCACAAAGTATGCAAAGCCTGATGTATCTTCTTGTAATATTCTGGCCCTCAGTCCTTTCCTAATAGAGGATACCAAGACTGCAAAGATAATGTTATAGGGCTATTTATGAAGCTTTTATTTTGCCGTGTAAAATATTTTAGTCCCCCCAGGTTTTAAAGGTTGGTGTACATTATATGGCATTTTGATATACTGTAACTTTGGTGTAGTCCTTACACATGAATGAGATCTTTGTTTTGTGATCATGGAAATAGTTGCAAAGATGTTTTTCTTGTATTTACACCAACATCCCAGGGAAGGGGGGCAGCTCAGACAACTGTAAGGGTAAATTACTTTCTCAAACAACCATGCCCTTTTTTTATAAAAGGCTTCTTGGGTATTAGTATTTCAGGGCAAGGAACACAAGGAAGTATTAAAAATAGCTTCTGGGTTGCTCATGGAGTGGGGGGTCTAAACCAGTTTAAGGTTCCATCAGTCCCTGTTTCAGGGGAACTGACCCCAATACAGATTCCCTGTCCCATGGGAAATTGACCCTGGCAAGTGTCCCCACCTCTGAAAGCTGTCCTTGCGGCAACAGAGCTTCCTCTCAGCCAATCATTGCAGGAAAGAGGGAAAGAAGGAGTGATCTTTTGTCACCTGACCCCTGTCTATAACCAGCATTTCTGTTGCTAAACGAATGTATAAAATTACTTTGGAGTTTTTCAGGGAAATTTAACAACAGCTGTGATTGATCGTACAAATTGTGTGGTATGCTGGGTGCGCTGCAGCCCCTTCTTGTCCCTGGAATTCACCATAATCTGGTAACCCTTAACCACCCAGATGTATGGTGAACCAAGATTTCTGATGGTGGCCCTGGGCTTATTTACAAACCCCTAAAATTACACCAGTACTGGATATAAACAGATGGCACTCAGCTCTGCTTTTAGTGTGGCTAGTTAAAACCAGTATTTTATACACATCTATGTGTAATACTGTGTAAATACTGTAAATGTGTATGATACCATACTATACGGTGAAGTTTGGTGTTAATATATATTCCTATTGTACAAACATATGCTCTAGCACTTGTGAATCACTTTTTTCTTACCCATAAGGCAATATTGAAATTAGAGTTATATAAGATTTCTTGGATGCAATAATGACATTATAAAAACACCTTATCATTCACTAGGTGGATTTCTTGGAGACTTTTCATAATTTTCGAGCACTTGTTTAACTGGATGACTTCTGTGCAGTAATTAAATACCAAGCTAATTAACTAAAATGTGACTTTGAGCCTCATATGGGATAATTCCCTGTAGTAAATAAACCAAGAGGATGAACATGTGATATAAGCCGCAAGTATCCCAGACTTATAATCTCTCTATTCCATTACAAAAAAAAAACGAATTTTCCCTAAATAGGAAGCTTTCTCTCTTTATTATTCTAACATTCTAACATTTCCTCAGAGAATGGGAAAGAATTACATAGAAGTGGAACTATATAAGTAAATTTCTCTCTAGAACACCAAAAAACAGCTGTACATTGGAACTGTTTGTAGTTAGACTGGAGTGCAGTGCAACTAATATGGACCATTTGCATTCAAGCTTTCATCTTCACATGACTGGCTTGAACCATAAGAATAAATTCATTTTCACTACATTGATTTCTTTTGTCTAAGGGGAGCACTATGCATTTGCAAAAACCCATGAAATTACAAGGAGTGAAGCTTTTATAGTTACTTTCTATTGCAAAACAATTTACTACACAATTAAGAGAGGCACTTGTAATTGGAGAAACAGAAAACAGAATTAAAAGATCTGTTCTAACTACATTGGTTCCTACAAAGTGTCTCATTCAGCTGCTATGGAAATAATTAAAAGCAGATAACATGTTATTTTTATCTATGAAACTAATTAAAAGCTTAGGGTAAATTATGTTCTGACTGGTATAAAAGCAACATATGTTAAGAAGCAAATGGTGACCTGGAAATAATAAGATAGTATTGCATTAGAAAACCCAGTTTCTGATTATATTTTTATAGAATTAATTTTCTACTCAGGAGAGAATCAAATTGTTTTTGTTGAATGGTGTAAATATGGGGACCTTCACTTACTGTACATGTTCACTCAACACCTACATTTAAATGCAAAGAACTAGCTACCTTTACATCTGCAAGTATCTCAACTTGTATTACTAGGAAGTTCAAATCATGCAGACTGACATGATATGGCCTGTGTGTACGTTATCTCAAGTAACAAAACAAAGTACTCCATTGGGAGTTAAAGACAGTATATATACATATATATATATATATTTATATATAATAATAAAATTATTAGCGCAAAATAATTGGTTTCACAAGAATGCTCAAACCCTCTTGGTTTTAGTGTTAGCTGCTGTTTACTAGATGTAAAGCAAATTTGTATTATTCTTTATGTGCTCCAAGTTTAAAAGGGGCTGTCAAGTAAAAAATCATAATCCTTGTGTATGTTATTTACACCAAATAGACTGCAATATAAACTCATTAAAAATTATCTACTGATTCATAATTGGAAGCCTTTGTGTTTTGCATCTTATCTTATTCTCCTGACATCAGCTGATCACAGCTGCTGTAAACCTACACGACCAATGCCCATCCTGGAGTAAAAAGAAAACAAGGAACTGCTCTGTACCAGACTTGAAAAAAAGCAGGGACTGTTCTATACCAGATTTAAAAAAAAAACAAAAAAAACACAGGGCTTTGTTTTACCGAATTGTCATTGGTCAGTTGCTGAAAAGAGCAAGTCAGGCAAAGATGAGGAAGTGAAACAAGAGCAGAGAGTGAAACACTCCCTCAACAGCAGACACTGAGGAAAACAGAGCTGTGTTTTACCCCTAATTTAACTGCTTTGCCATTGGACTTTTTTAGAACAACATCTCTTATAGGGCTATAAATAAACACTGAGGTTAATTTTGACTTTACACCCCCTTTAATCCCTATAACTATGCAATAAAAAGAGGTCCACTTACGCTACCACAGTTGCATGTAAAACCAATGTACACTTTGTATGTCCTTATTCAGTAGTTGTTCTTGGCACCATTCAGTCCTTGCTGTCTCCCATTCCAAATCAAGTGCAGTTGCTATTGATGCAAAGGAACCCTGGAGCTACCGCCACTGCCAGACCAGGAGGTAGCCCCAGGGAGCCCTCAGCACCATGTCTCAATAGGAGTAGCACACTAGCATCTCAAGAGGCGATGAAATTGCGTCACTGTTGCACCGAACACTGGAAATGAAGTAAACAGTACCTGGATCATTTTTGGCACAATTGTGTCCAATTTATGGTGAAATAAAAGCACAATTGCATTAAAATTGACTGCAATTGCATCAGGCACAATGCCCGCATGACTGCAACAACATTGGAATTCTGAGAAGAATGCTGCATATTGCAAAAAATTCAATTTTTTTCACTGCACTTAAGGTTTTAAATGTTTTATGTTAACATTGGTAGTAAATACCCCACCAATATTAAAGGCTGACACTGAAAACAAATCAAATCCATTTTTTATATGAGCAGGTTAGTGCATAGTATTGTTTATTTGCAGCACCTTGTGTTGGAATTAAGTTACTGATGTGTGACTTTAAATTAATAATTTTCAAGTAGTTCAGCCACAACTTTTTAATACAAAGTTTTAACTTAATAGCAATAAAATGTCAAACATTGACTGCATTGTGACATATCCCAAATAATAATAGACACATGAGTCAAATATCTTTTTTTTCAAATCCTAGAATAGAACTGTTTTGTTAATGAATGTTTCATGCTGTTTGCTACACATGGTTAGTGTAGATTATAAAATTTGTTGATAAAACTAAGGCCTGGCAATAAAAATGTTGTTTCAGAGAAGCGATGCTTGGGCTGATGTTTCTCCACAGAGCAATATACGCTGTCTTTAAAAGTTCATTATGTATTAACATAAACTATTTACCTCCCACAGAGGTTTTTTATCGAGGCATTGCTGCTAAACCAATTATTTTGTGCTAATGTTTTTACTATTAAATATATAAACTGTCTTTAACCAAAGGTAAAATCTGCAGGGGTGGAAGAGTAGGAGGTATTTCTCTTCTAGAAATCCTTGTCTTGGATGAATTGCTGTTATTCCGCAAATAGAGATGGAGAACTGCTAAAGACACCAATTTGGTTTTTAAACATCAATTGAATTAATTCTGATATTCCTTCAGCAGTTGGAGACTCTAAGTGCCAACAAAAAAGTGATATATTCCCAATTTACAAATGCGTGTAGCTATAATAAAAACCAAATAAACTGGAGGTGAAGATGTCAACAATGACGTGTTATACATGCAAACATCATGTGCTATATGCAAGTTTACTAAAGAAAGTGATAATAGTTCATTAACTTTCAATTCGCAGAAGGTGTTTAATAGATTTCACGTTAATATTATTTTCTTAGTTTTAAAAGTTTTTAAACTTTTGATACTATTCCCCTGTAGGTGAAATGATTTCCTTGGTGGAACTTAATTCCAGGGACAGATTGTATAAATTAAATCAGTGATTTGTAAGCCTTTTGATCTCTGATTCATAATATGTATAATATTTATCTGGGGCAGAGAGAGGCATGTGCTATGTGCCAACTATGGATTTTTTGAATTAAAATAGACATAATTGTATAGAATGCTATCTAAATAGCTGTCAAAAAGAAAATACATGATACTACTCAGACTATGACTTATTTATATGCTATTACTGAAGTTAAGAAACATCCCTGAAATATATCTTCCCCTCTACATCGTTAATATGTTTTGGCTGACCAGTATCAACTTTATAATTAATGCAGAAGTGCTATCCCCAGTACCTAGTATCCTGGGGATGGTACTTTGATCTGTCGAAATTGCTTTTTCCAAAGCTACGGCAGCCTTATAAAACTTACTTGACTCTTTGCAGAACACTAGAAGTTGGGTTGCTGCATAATATTTCCTGTGGGAGCAACAAGACTTCTGGTGCTTCATGAAGAGTTATGTCTGCATTTTCAGGCTGGTGTAGTTCCTAAAAAAAAAGGGATTTTTGACAGAATAAATTGCCGTTTCCAGGATATTGGGTGGTGTTGGCACTTCTGCAATGGGACTGGCCCCTGAAATAGCAGTGCAGCACTCTTTTCTATATTTTTTAGAGGTTTTCTTGAATTATCAAGTGATCTGTTAACTTCAGCATAGAGAACAGCTATGGGGATAAACCATCCTGATGTTATACATTTGGAGATGATTGTGCGATGATTGATTAATTGTCTCGCTCTCCCATACTAATTGAGAGTAACATGTATTTATTTTTAGAAAAACACAACTAACCGTTTAATCTTAGGGAAGAGCTGTGCATGGTTACGTTTTTTTTGGTCATTGTTATTTAGCTGTCAGAGAAGATAAATAGAGAAGATAAATAGCACATCAGATTTACAGAAAGTGTATTAATATCTCTGGGAAGTTTTGCTACATTGTGCTAAGCTAAAACCATTCACTTCGACATGGTTAGCCCCTGTCCTTCTCAGCAGGTAGGTAAAGGCAACACTGCAGCTGATAATGAGTAAATTGATTAATCTGAATTATAGTGTGGTATAGGTCATGGCATTTTGTTCAAATCAATTCAATGGTACTGTTCAAGCTTAAAAATACTCCTTTCATCTCTGTTTTATCCCTTGTTTAATTTAAATATTGGTACTCTCGTGAGTCACAGAAATTCAGACATACTGCATACTACAATCATCCTTCTTTTCCACTTTTGTACGAAATACACAGCTTCATGACTTATATATAATTTATGTTCTTTGGCAACATTAAGTGAAATTTTAGAGCAAGCTCTCATTTATTATTTTGTATCAAGTGCAGCATGTGTGTGTGTGTGTGTGTGTGTGTGTGGAGGGCATCTTATACCTGGAACAAAGAGAATGCTTCTTGTTTATTTAAAAAAGATCTGCTTCATATCACAAGGTCAGTTGCTTGAGACCCTGGGTAAAAAGCTGTTGCTTCAACATTTCATACATTTGTATACAATACTGCAGGTTTCATTTGTGATATGATTGAATACTCGTTGAAATATACATATAAAAGCATTAAGTTTTCTCTATAAATAGAGGAATATTAGAAGATGTCATAGTTGCCATTGAATCTCTGAGCTCTATCTTCCAAACATAATTGTCTCTCTGTAGGTTTGGCGACTTTTAATAATTGTATTGCGTTGACTACAGGAATAATTTCTTAATTAACATGCACCTGCTGCCAGACTGAACTGGAATAGTTCCCCATGGTGGAAATCTGGCAAACTCCACTGGTAAATGTGTTGATATATTAGGGGAAGGTACTTCACATTAATCACTTTGCCTTTTACTGTATTGCCTCATTTAGTTAATAGTGAATGGCCAATACAACTCTTTTTAAAGCTAATGGATGGTGTGCAAGCTCTAATATATGTCTGCAACACAACTGAAAACCATTGAAAGAGAATGCATTACTTAGGATTACAGTAGTGCACAAAGATTATGCTTCATAATTATATACCGACGATAAAAATGTAAGGTTCTACTTTTAAAATATATCATATCCTTTGTTTCATGTTGCTTAATGTGCCAATTAAAATCCAGGAGTGTATACATAAAAGTATATGTCCAAAGCACAGTAGAAGCCTAAATCACGAGCTTGTTAAAACACTTTTAGCAGAAACTAGGAACCTTATTGAAGCAAAACTAAGGAAATGGGAGAGGGGGGCCTGGAACTACTAAATGCAATTTTTTTTCATTTGATTCAGCCAGCAAAAGATGACCTGGTTTGGTCCAAACTGGAAATGTAATGTTGCACTTATTGACATACTTTTTGCACTTTTGCATAGTTTTGCCAAATGGCATTGTGTCCAATGTGCCTATTCTTCATGCTGAGGAACTGGGCAACTACTGCCACCCTGAATGTTTTCACAGCAGGTTGCAATAGATGCAACAGACTTGTGTCCTACTTTGTTCTGTACCAGTTTATTTATAAAAAAACCCATTCTCTAAAAGCAATCATCATGGCATATCAGAAGGCATTGAATATTAACATTTTATCTTGATAAATGCAGAATTAGAGAACAGCTATTTTTGTCAGCACTGTCCATAGAAATATACTGTTAAAGTTTGCGGGGATTTTCAATGTGTCAGCTACATTAATTTCAGTAATGATCTTTTTTTCTAGCTAGATCTGCTTTAACAGGAAATCTTTATGAATTGCTACCTAAGGAAATGTAATATAATCAGATGAAACAGATATCAGGCTTTTTTTGCACATTATTTTTGATCATATTGATTGGTGAATGAAGCAATTACAATTTAATAGAAATAATGCATTGTAGGACTTCTCAATAATGGGCTGTTGTACAATTTACCGGTTAATTTACAAATGCATGGTATCCCTCTCTAATTACGACCAGACAAAGGAAATTCTTTTTGTTTTTTATTTGCACAAATAACATGCTCATGACAAGGGAAATTTTAATCTTTTATTGGTGCAGACAGAGAGAGAGCTGAAACCCCATGGTATTTTACTGCTGAAAACTGGATTTATTTTAGAGCAAAATTATGTACGTGCAACTTGATTGGCTGTATGTGAGTGGGACTAATACATATTGCTGCACAGCTGGAACACAACTATTTCAGAGGGGCAGAAGTATAAGCTGAGACTGGCAAAGGAATTGTGTTAAAAAGCAGCATATGAATTCTTCAACACAATTCCTCAAATACATTAAATTGTACTTTGTTGCATATATGGCATGATGCTATGTGAACTACATTATGTACATAAAGCATTCACATGCTTTTACTGAGAAGGGAATCAATGTGGATCTTCAATTTGGGCATGCTACCTTCTAAGGAGCTTATTGAAATCTTACCTATGTCTTCATTTTGGTGAGTTACAATATGGAGAATGTGTGAGCTTTTGTATTAACTGTGCAGTGGCCTACTGTATGTGTTTCTCCATTAGGGCAGTTTACATATTGATCATAATGCTTTGTTTCTCATTTTCGCTAGCAGATTGGATTAGTTTTGATAAAAATAAATTTCAGGCAAATTATATAATTAGTGATGAGCGAATTTTTTCACCAGGCATGGATTCTCAGCGAATTTTCGCATTTCGCCTTAGGCAAATTGTTTTGCAAAACTTCTGTGAAAATTTGCAGTGGAAAAATGTGTCACACTGAATTTTTTTTTTGTCGCATGTCAAATTGGCCATGGTTGTGTCAAAAAAGGGTGTGGCCACATCAAATTGTGTGCAGTTGCGGCAAAAAAAGGTGCAGTCGCGGCAAAATAGACGAAAAGACGCGGGTGACAAAAAAGACGCGGACAACAAAAAAAATTAGTGCGACAAATGCGTTTCACAAATTTTTCGCTGTTTTGCAAATTTTCTTAATGTTTTGCAAATTTTATGACAAAGTGAAACGGGACAGATTAGCTCATCACTATATATAATCATTTTTACCGTAATTAGCTTGCTTGACTTATGTCATTCTATTTGTTAGTATGTTCACAATATGGTTATAATGACAGAATTTTAATAAGCAACAATGTACAATGTGGTGGTTTACTCTTTGCACCCGTCTCAGGACTGATTTTAATGCCTACTTGTGTGAGACTTGACTATAAGACTCCCATTGCTTGTACATAAAACCCTAAACCTGTGTGTAAAGAAGGATGATGCTCCTATCCTTTATCACCATAAATGCATAACCGTGTATATGAAGGCTATGGAGTCATGTGATCCTCATAAGCTGCTGCAACCTGTACTGAATACTTATCCTAAAACATAGAACAAATGTGTAAAAACACATAATGGCCCCCGGGGCTTATACATCTGGTTTTTGCAAACTAAATTATACTCTGAGTGCACCATGAGTACAAGTTTCACTGCTCAAGCAATCTTGAGTTGAATTGGAGGGGTTGATTATGATGTACAGGTATGGGATCCCTTATCCTAAAAACCCAATATCCAGAAAGCTCTGAATTACGAAAAGCATGTCTCCCATAGACTCCATTTTAATCAAATAATTCAGATTTTCCTTTTTTTCCTTTTTCTCTGTAAAAATTAAACAGTGCTTTGTATTTAATCCCAACTAAAATATAATGAATCCTTTCTGGATGCAAAATAACCCTATTAAGGTTTGATTGATTTTTTTTACTAGACTTAAGGTATGAAAATCCAAATTACGGAAAGACCCCTTATCCGGAATACCCTTGGCCCCAAGCATTCTGGATAACGGGTCCTATACCTGTACTATAAAGTGGGAGTATCTAATGCTGGGTGTCAATAGAGGTCATGGGTGTTTCAGTGTTGGATTTAGTAATGGTGAATGAAAAAAGTGGTGAAAGTCACTGGATGAATATGCTCACGGGGATCAGTATTAGGGTATGCCCATAACCTCACATGTACACTCGTGTGTGCCCTTACAAACATAGCTAAAGTAAGACAGAATTGTGATGCATACATGGACATTAATATTTTCCATAAATCATTCAAATATCAGGGTTAGTTCAACTTTGAATTCACTTTTTAAACTGTTTTTGGTAACAATAACAAAAAAACTAAAAAATCAAAGCCACACAGAGCAATAGTTTTTTAGCTGCTGAGGTCACTTAAACCCCCATTTAAAACCTGAAAAGATGTAGCGGAAGAAGCCAAATAATTTGAAGGAAATAATGCTGGAAAGTTAAGGCAGCAGACACCTTTTCTGATGCTTTAGATCAGTCACATCCTGTTATTTTATAAACCAATAAAAGATAAATTATGAAATGTCAACTTTACCAGACCTGTTACCCATCTGGTATCCCTGAACAAATCCTGTGTTCCTTGCAAATGTATTTGCCCTGCATAGATCCCCCTGCATTCCTCCCTCCCTCACCACTGTAATTACCCCAATCTCATTCTTTGTCCAGTAATCTCCTGAATACCTCAATGTCCTACACATTTCCCCTACTTGCTTCACCCCTCTTCTATTGACTTCATTAAACCTCACACTGCTCACTTGCATTAACTTATTTATTTTCCCTGTGCAGTGACCCCTGAATATTTCTTAACACTTTGCAGTACTCACTGCCTACCTCACCCTACTAGCATTCTCTTAACAGTTCTCCCTTACCTATTCTACCTTGTACAGCACTTCTGACCCCACTTGCCCCTGAGTTCATGTGTACATGCACATAATATACAGTGTAAGTAGCATCATTTTATTTATTTACTATTGTGTTTCAAAACTTTTTAGTGTAGTTTTTGTAACTGGGAATAAACTTCCCAGTAGCTGGCATGGAATTGGGTTGGCATATTTTCTGGGAGGAATAAATACTACCATTCCTAGCTTTTATTACATTGCTACTTGCCAGGTGGCAACCCAATGTGGGACACAAAAAAAAAATAGAAATTAATCACAGGCTAAATGTGTTGACAGACACTGGAACAGTTTTTTTTTATATTAAAATGATACTTATTAAACATATTTACCATCTGTTGTGTGTAAAATATTTTGAATGATAAAAAGAAAAATCTACTTTTTGGTATCTTCTAAATGGAAAACAATCAAAATTACAAAACCTCCAAAGATAATACAAGATTAGAATTTATAAAGGCAAACTAATAATAACAGCCATCTTATTTGAAAGGCTTTTTTTTTTATTTTATTTTTATTACAGTTATTCATGAATGAATCGTTTGTATATATATATATATATATATATATATATATATATATATATATATATATATATATATATATATATATATATATATACTCAGAAATAAATATGTGTGAAAATGGGTGGAAGTTGTGGAGGAAGTGTGAACTTCATTCACTTGATGGGAGATTTTACTACAGCAAAGAAAATCATTGTTAACAAATTTCAAAAATAATATTTCTGCTATCAAAAACTGTTTTTCTTCTCATCCTCTGTGGCTAAAGGTGAGAGTTCTAATAAACTCACCAATTTACCATTTTTTCCATGTATTTTGAATGACTTAAGTTAGTGTTGCCCCTTTTTGAATGTATTCAATGTATTTGTATAATGTAAATATACATGTATAATAATAATATTCCTGTTTGTATGGGCAAAGAGTCTTGGTCAATCCATCCAGCTGATAATGAAACAAGTAGATTTCATTGTAAATGGAGAGGGGCAGGCCCTGTAACTTCCCTGGTCTGTCTTTCTTGAGCCAACTGGAGTCATCAGTACACAAGATGCTCTATACTTACGGACCACCTAAAATTAGAAGGGATTACTGACTGGTCTGTCAAAACTGACTCCTCCCATCCTCATAGATAATATCATTGCCCTGCCCTTTATTTCTTGAATTCAGGCATTCCGCATTGTAGCTACAGGAAGATCTTTAGCATCTTACACTATTTTTTTCTGGTTCTCTAAAAAACGTAAATTGGGGTTCTACTGTAGTTTGTGTTGGAGTGTCGGAGAGGACCAGGCCCATGTTAAGACGGCCTAAGGTTATAACTAAAGTGAAAAAGGATCAGGATCCAGAGAATACCCCTTGCTAATACTTAACAATACATATTTAAGCATTTGTGTTGGCAAATTTACTGGTTTTGTGTAGCATGCTCCTAATGTTATTGTTAGTATCATCCTTTACTTACATAGTGACAACATATTCTGTAAACCTTTATATCAGTCCCTAATCTATATAATTTATAATCTAGTATACATACATTCAGTTTTTTCAGTAACCCACTAGCCTGTATAGTTTGGAGCCTGGGAGGACACCCATGAAAACACAGAGTAATTATAAACTCCTGGCAGACAGTATCCTGTCTGGAATCAAATAGAGGTACCCAACACTGCAAGGTATCAATGCTACCCAATGTTCCAACATGCAGATCTTTATATGCTGATATTGCAACCTAGCAAAAAAAAAAACCATCACTTAAATTCTATTAATTTCAATGGGATTTTTCGAAGTGTTTTTATCAATGGGTGAAAGTTAAAATTGACCATTTGATAAATACACTTCCCAAAAATCCCAAAGGAATGAATAGAATGTTGGTAGGTTCTTATGTATTAAGCTTTAAACTCACATTTTGATAAATCTGCCCTGAAGGGGCACATTTACTAAGATGTGTTTTTTTTCTGGCCTTGAAACACGATATGGTATAAATTCTAAGTAACCACAATAATTTCTTTTGTTCTAAAATGTCTAGACAATGCTTTTATTGTTTGCACGAAAATATTGCAATTGCATTCTGAAAGTTACAAAATTTTCGGGCCAAAAATTTGTAAATGTCACAAAAACACTTCTGGCATTGAAGCCTTCCATTGCTGGGTTTGGGAGCCTTCCATAGGACTCAATGGCACTCGACAGATCAAACTTGGTGAAAATATAGTCCCGAAGAAAGTGTAACCAAAGCATTAACAAATTCCGAAATGTTTTGTGGAAATTTACTGAAAACCACGAAAAACTTGTGGAATTTTAACAAAATTTTTGCATACATTCCGAAATGTTCTATAATTTAAAAAAAATACTATTATATCTCAAAATTGTTTAGTAAATGGCCCCAAAGTGTGTTAAAGGGGAAGATTTACTAAAACTCTAACGACTAAAAACTGTTTTCTACAAATGTCTGATATTTACCAAAAAAACTGAACTGAAAAAGTCTGCATGGGAAAAAAACTTTTTCAAATCGTCATGCCGAAAAGTTGAATTTTTCGAATTGTCACACAAAAACCAGCATAAAAAAAATCTGAAATTTTGCGACAAAAGAAGGATCTTTCAAGGAGAGGGAAGGGAAATCCGCCACTGACTTCTACATGATCTCAGCAACTTTTAGCTGGCGAATTGTCGGATTTGGATTTTTAGCCATTTGGACACATAGTAAATCTTGAAAAAGTTGTGACTCTTTTCCACTGCAAATCGGAAAAAAAATAATAATCTGCCAATTAGTAAATGGCTCCCTTAAACTCCATGTTTCAAATGTGTTTAAACAGTGCATTTAAGTGGAAAAACAATATAGAAATGCATTATGTGTACGTAATCATATTTCATTACCAACTGGCATATTTGAATAATTTTAAAATTCTTCACTTTATTCCATAAATAAAAATAAAAGTCTTGCTTTAAATCCTACAAACATTGGAACTGGTATAGATTTTCCTGCAAAGGGAAACAAGCAGCACATACTGAATGCATCCTGCTAGAACCAGATGTTTGGAAGAAAGCAAATACATAAAACATTTGCTCAAACGAACTTATAAATCCTTTTAGAAGATTACTCATGCTGCCTTTTTAGTTATCAAAGCCATTCCACATCATACATTTCTAACTATGCCCTGAGGTATCCCAACAATTTGAGATCTAAACTGCATTAAGATGGAAGCCTAAACATTTTTATGGATAATGTAATCCAATGAAGACACAATTTCTGGAAATGTTTTTATAACTGAAAGGAACTATGATGTTTTTAATCAACTACAAGGGATATAAATAAAACTTTATATTGTAAGGTTTCCTACCTGACAGAGCCACTGTTTTATATATAAACATATATCAACTTTTGACAGATTTAGACATAAATATAGGCCACATCCATTATACAACATATGTGCATCATATGCATCAAAACACACATGCTATATATAGTGCCGTGTATACACAGAATATTCTTAGCTGCTTGGGAAACAGCATGAAATGTAAAGGCTTATTAAATAAAGAAAATTGTTCATTGCTTTTGTAGAAAGCCAGTGAGCAACTGAAGACTTTATGAAGACAACAGCTTTGTCTTTCCAACATTATTTCTGACATGGATATGAGGAGCCTCCAGCCCACCCCAAGTTTGCTGTGATCCAAGTGATTGGCCAGTAAGAAACATATTTGTGCATCGGTCTCACATGAGAACCAATTGCCATCTTCAGAACTGTAAGCTAACAAAAGGATCCATACCCGCCATGGCCCCAAACCTGCCCATTAAAGACGTGGTTCACCTTCAAGTTAACCTTTAGTGTGCTATAGAATGGCTAATTCTAAGCAACCTTTCAACTGGTCTTCATTATTTATAGTTTTTGAATTATTTGCCTTCTTCTAATTCTTTGCAGCTTTCAAACAGGGGTCACTGAACAAAAACTATTGCTCTGTGAAACAGTTTTATAGTTATTGTTACTTTTTAGAACTTATTTTTCCTATCCATGTGCCACTGAAAAAACACTGACATAATAAAAAAACTATAAATAATGAAGACTGATTGCTAATTGTCTCAGAATATTACTCTCTACGTCAGGGGTAGGGAACCTACGGCTCGGGAGCCAGATGTGGCTCTTTTGATGGCTGCATCTGGCTCGCTGCCAAATCTTTAATAAAAAAAAATAACGGGGGGCGTGGCCTGTGCTCGGCGGATAGAAGACGTGTTCTAAGCCTTAGAACACGTCTTCTATCCGCCGAGCACAGGCCATGCCCTCCTCCGCATCCGGCATCCTTACTGGGTTGCACTTGAACCAGGACTCAGGGAACTGAGAGGGACATTGGAGCAGAAACCACTTGAATGAAAATAGTTCACGCTTTAATTGAAAATAAAATGTGGCCAATATGTCTCTGTTGGGGCTACAAAGAGAAGCCAACAGTGTACTGTGCTAGGTAGCCCTCTAGTTATACCACTAACAAGCCATATTGAACAGCTAAAGATGACACCCACCCTACCTTGCCCCGCAGCATCCGCGGCCGAACGGGCCTGAAGCCTTCACATGCAGCCGCCAATCGAGGCCCCGGCCTCGGCCTAGCTCCCGTCGGCCATTGTATGGCTCTCACAGAATTACATTTTAAAATATGTGGTGTTTATGGCTCTCTCAGCCAAAAAGGTTCCCGACCCCTGACTTAGAGCAAGGGTCCCCAACCCTTTTTTTTACCCCTGAGCCACATTCAAGTATAAAAAAAAAGTTGGAGAGCAATAAAAGCATGCAAAAAAGTTCCTGGGTGTGTTAAATATGGGCTGTGATTGGCTATTGGTAGCCTCTATATGGACTGGCAGGCTCTGTTTGGCAGCACACATGGGTTTTTTTGCAACTAAATTAATTGAGTTGGTGAGCAACATGTTGCTCGGTCTATTATAAGCATGTTATCCTATATCATATCATAACATAAATATATGAGATAAAATAACAAATGAGATATGGGCATGCATTTATGGTTTAGATTTTTGCTATACTTCATTACTTTAAGCATTCATTTCACAGGCATTTTTGAGGCATATCTCAGGTACTTTTGAGGCAATTTTAAATTCACAGAATAGTCATTCTTGGTTGTTAGAAAAGCTTATTAACTTTGCTATGTAATTGACATGATGCATTGCCACAGCATGTGATTGTCACCCTATGGCATTATGCTGAGTTATATGTTATAATTTTTGTATAAAAACATTAATAAATTTCTCCCTAATGCCACAACAGAGATTTTTGTTCTTGCAATTTAATATTTAAAGGAATTATGTCCTACAGTATCTTTCATTGCTCTAACATGCTGATTGATTGCTCATAATTAGAATATTCTTGTTAACCCCATTGAAATTTTCCTCCATTACTTTGGTAAGAGTCTCATTAGGAAGCAAATGAAGAACAAATTCAAATCGCTTAAAAGTAATTTGAGGAAAAAAAATGTAATTAACATTGTTCAGTTTGCTTTGTAGTGTAAGGGCACATTTTATTCAGAGGCCATTAAATAAACACATTTTTTAGTATATTTTGTAAAAATCTATATCCAGACTCCCCATCATAAATCCTATTTTTGTCACATTAAAGACATTTTGTTTAAAGAGGCAGAAGTACTTTGGGGTTGTCAAATTAGTGTTAAGGGGGTGAAAGTAAAACACATGATCCTTTGTCAACATTTTCTTAAAAGTTTCGAGACATGTTCAACAACAATACACACTCAACAACAATCAGGTTGATGCCAAGAAAGGACTGGAAAACTTAAGCAAAGAATCACTTACAAACTTCAAGCCCTTCATTCCCCTGCCCCTTACTACATGTCTTCTCTTGTATCTCCATACATTTCCCAATTACTTATCTGTAGTGATGTGCCAATCACGGAAAAATTAGCAAATCTTTCAAAAGATTTGTGAAATTGTGTTAAACTCATGAAATGGCAAAAATGCTGCATGTGCCGTTTTTTTGACAAAAAAAAAACCCGACATGAAATTGTTTTTTCATTTTTCTTACACGGGCGACAATTTTTTCATGCCTGCCAAATTATTTCACCCATCACTACTCATCTGTTCCTTTTGTTGCCACTGCCTTCTGGAGCACTAACTTGACATCTGACTTGGCAATGTCTTCATCACTGCAATTCTAATTATTCCCCTGCCCAGCCACTTGGGTTGTAAACTCCGTGGGTCAGTGACCTTTTTCTTCTTGGCTTTTATCACTTAATCTTGAATGTATATTGTATTTATTTATATTATGTTACTGTATTGATTTGTGCCTATACTATCATTGCATTGTCTTAATGTATAATGCTTCTGCCTTCCCAGCTTAAAAGTGACTGTCAAACTAATTATATGACAATGGCTAGGACTGTAGTATATGAGCAGATATACATTTTAACGTCTCTATTTAGGTGACGTACATTATTGCTAAAAATATCTATGTGTCCTTATATTTATATTATGTCACCTTGGCAGTAGTGGTATTCAAGTTTTTTACATGGCATGCCTTAAATATGGAGCAAAAGCACCAATTAGCACATATGTAGTCTCAGTCGCTGACATCTACAAAGCAAATTTCATCAGATTTATTCACCTTAAAAGTAAGAAGGGTGTATGAAAGGGTGTTTGTATCTGTGGAATGCTATTTTAGTACTTCAGAGTGAACTATAGCATCAGTGTCAGCTGAAGATCTGGAGACAGAACAATAAACAACGACGCTGATATGACTAATGTAGCTAAACCACTTTAAATTTAAGTCAAGATATTGTTTGTGCCAGACTGTCACAATGGAATATCATATTTTCTTCAAATGGATCCTGAGGCTGGCTGTGCTCTGAAAATTGCATGTCTTAAAAGTACTTTTAATGTTTTGCTTAAGGACCAATTTTATAAAATAAACAATTTGAAATTTTTGAGGAAATGTTTACAAAACTTTCTAATATTAAAAATTAGTTCAAGTACAAATTATATTCATATACAGAATATTCTACAAACCTCACAAACTGTATTGTATAGTGCTGAGGACCTATTACCTATGCTACAAGTATAATAACCACAGTTATCATAATGAAAGTTTTGATATATTTGAATTAAGGTCTGCAAACTATTTTTAACATAATGTGAGATCACTCCAGGCATATCTTTTGGGAGTGGTAAACTACTTTCTACTACTGAACTAATGAAAATACTTGATTTGCTATTCTATACAAGGAGAGCCTTCATAATAACCTATGACCCCCCACTGACTATAGGTAAAATGCAATAATGAAGATTTCCCTAAGTAGAAATGGACCTAAATGGGGAAATCCAGCTGATTAAAAAATAATATAGTATAGCTGAACAGGCAAAGACCAGATCTTGATTAGATCTTATCTTGCTGCTATACTATATTATAAAAAACAGGCTTGTGTCCCCTTGAGAAAGTACGAACAAGGTGGCAGTGAGATGTCCCTGAGTTGGAGTAAAAGAAGTAGAAAGATTCTCTTAAGTTAGATCCAGAAGTATTTTGATAAGAGGCAGATATAGCGTAACACATTTTGAACAGGCCATACTTGACTACATCAAAAATATACCTGACCAATGACCAAAGTACAGAAGAGAAACTGGATTTTTTTTTCATAATCTTTTGAACTGTCTGGTGATCCAAGGGTTTTGGGTTTAGATAATAATAAACTCAGAGGACAAGCTGGAACTTCTGAATACCCATGTCTATGTTTACTGGGCATAACAGGCATAATACAACTTCACTGTGCAACCTGTTCATACTGATACATTAGAAATAAATGGACCCTCATTCCCTACATTTCTCTACATTTCTGGAAAAAACTCGGTAATGGTACATGGTGCAAAGATGAAGTCATCTGGGTCTCACGGTTAATAAGGCAATCTAACTGAATGTAACCTCATTTTAGTCTTATATTACTTGATCTGTTGTCCATCAAAAATATGCAACAAAACACAAAAAAGCTGGAAAGGCAGTCAGATTAAATTGCACTGTATAAGAGGGGATTCTACATTAACTGTTAATCCCAAGATATCTCTTTCCAAAAGGTGGAGATATCTTGGGATATCTTGGGAAAGGTTGTGCGAGTGAATAGTATTTGTTATAAATATTAAAACAAAAAAATCACATAGGTTAAAGACAATCATTCTGGAAACTAGTTCAGAATCATTCTCCACTTGTTCACTAGCTGTTCATCCAATAATTTCTTCCCTAATGTTCAGTATGTTACGCGAACTGTATTTGCAGAGTCTATAACTCAGGCTTTGATAATGAAACAAACTTGCATCTTGCTGACCTATGGGTTTTATTGGCACACGGTTATTTACAGACCCACTTACTAGCAATGTTTATTTTCAATTCCCATGAGATGTTAGCCAAGCACTTTCCATCAACTATTTATTAAATCAACCAGTATTTTCCGTCTTTTGGATGATTTTGTCTTGCATTTTTTACTAGAAACATTTCTCTAAACCAATGGTGCCAAGTGATATTAGCTTACATACAGCTAACATCACATATGAGAGTGTTTTAGGAAAAGCCAGGTAAAGCTAGTCAGTTACTCCAAATCAGAGCAGTAGCGCCCCATATGCTGCCCTATATCCCAATAAAGTGTCTAAGGGGCACATTTATGTTTATTGCAAAAGTAATTGTGACTATTTGCATCATTAAATTTTTACTGAATCTCAACTTTTTGCCACAAAACTTCTCATATTTATGAAAAATTATGAATTGGTAAAAAAAAAAAATGCAAGGCACAAAATCACAGTAAAAGTCATGAATTCCACTATTCCATGTTATGGAATGCTTGAAAGTTAAAAACACACTACCTGTCTTCTATGGAATCTCAACATGTTTTTGGTGGCATAAATTAAATGTTTTATTTTTCACTGCATACGCTAAAAAATCACCTTAAATTATCCATTGCTTTACATTTACATGATTTTTAGGGTTTTGGTTTAGTTGAGGACTAAAGATTTGCTAAATCAGACCCCTTCTGCTGGAATGTGTCCAAATCTCAAAGCACTACATCCCTACAATAATATGAAGAAAAGAAAATTATTAACAGTTCTGTCTAATTTCATGGTGTACTAGCTCCTTCTCTCTAACTGAGAAACTTCAGTAATTCATGTTTTAGATGCCTTTGTACAATTTTCAATGCTAGTGTTGAATGTGTGACAGTCTCAGTTTACTCATTTGTATTCATCCTGAATAGCAAATATGCTCTTTAATTTCAGAGCAAACACTGTGAGGGGGAAACTGAGGCTTTATTCCTGGTACAGTTGGATGATGAAAAGCAATACAAATGTATTTTATGGATACATTTTATGGAGGTTTAGCAGAGTTTTATGCCTGCTTTTTTAAAATGGGTTCCACATGACATACTTAAAGCCAAAATATTTATCATTGCGGACAGAGAATTTATAGGGGAAATGCAGATGTTTCAGTAAATGTCAAATCTAATACCGTAATACAGTGATCCCCAACGAGTGGCTCTGGAGCAACATGTTGCACACAACCCCTTGGATGTTGCTCTCAGTGCCCCCACACCAGGTAGTTAGTGTGCATAGAGGCTGCCTAATAGCCAATCATAGCCCTCATTTGGCACCTCCATGAACTTTTCTGATGCTTGTGTTGCTCTCCAAATCTTTTTACATTTGTCTGTGGCTCACGAGTAAGAAAGGTTGGGGACCCCTGCCATAATATAACAAAACAGTCTTATCAAAGACTCACAAATTTATGGGCAAAGCGAAACAGGACAGATTTGCTCATCACTAGCAGCAATGTCCACAATTACAAAAATTAAAGGTCACATATTGCAAAAAAAACCACAGGAAGTATGAGGCTTACATCAGCCAATGAATGAATGTATTTTACTCTTACATAGTCCTTGGATTACCTTCGGCTCCAGGTACAATATGTAAAAAAGAAGTGTAATAATATGTATAGGGTTCTTTGTGTTTTGGCTTTTTAATAATAAATGGAATCCTTTAAAATAGAAATGTTAATTCCTGAATTATTTATTATAAATAGTTAAACTACGTTAAAGTGTTAAACTGGATTGGTTCTAAATAATAATAATAATCAGAATATAGAAGGCTTTTTTCATTAGTTTTCATATCCCAAATTTAAAGAAAAATGTTCTTCAACCTATTTCTCAGGAAACTGTGTTGACTTCTGCATGCAGTATTTAATAACATATAATAAAACTAAAAATATTGAGAAAAAAAAGTCAAGTAGATTTCTTCGGAACAGACTGTATTCTTTGGGGACATTGAAGAGATTCTACTTAAATGCACCTAAAACATTTTAAAAGAAGTTTTCAGTTTTTGTACATAAATAAAAGTTTCACACAAACTATGCATTTTGTGATCTTATATTTAAAAATAAATCAAACATATAAATATTATATTAAACGTATTTAAAATACATTGCTTTCTTCCTAATTTGTGACCATTAGGATTAAAGAGATTTTTTTAAATGATTTATAAATTAATTAATCAATGTTGAATTAAACTAAAATAATATGAAGGGTCCTCAGTAGTGATAAGCCAATCTGTCCTATTTTTTCTCACAGCGGCAAAAAATAAGCAAAATGGCAAAAATGCTGCGCGTCAAACAAAAAAGTCAAAAACGTTTTTTTGTTGCATGCAACTTCTGCTTTGACGCGAGTAATTTTTTACTATGTGCCGCAAGCAACAATTTTTTTGACTTAGGTGACAATTTTTTTATGCGGGCAACAGCTTTTTGACTTGCAGCGAATTTTATTTTGCAAAAAAAACCCCGCCAATTCGCAAATCCACGTCTGCTGAATTATTTCGCCCATCACTAGTCCTCAGTATTTGACAGGCAGAACACATTTTATGGGTTTTTTTTTAAAGACATGCTCCATATATTATCAGCCTGACAAATGATACTTCTCCACTGCTTTTTATATATCGTAGTTAATTTTAATTACTTCTAATGAGAAGCAGTTGATATGCAAGCAAGTTCCATTTGACCTAGTTTGCACCTGAATACTGCATTCAGCTTTTTCTATGCCAAACAATGATTCACTGCGCATTCACTTTCAGGAATTTATTGAGGTACTTAAACTGAAAGATAATGCAGTACAATAAAATCTGAGCTAATAAAATAAAAAGGAAATAAAAGTACTGCATTGCTTCAAAACAAATATTCCTGATTACTTGTTATTAGACGGTTAACGCACTTTAACGTTAGTTTATAAAAATCATGTATGTATAATTATAGAAGGGTTCTTCCAGAATAATTAAAACACAATGGTTACAGCTACCATGGTTGAATCGCTATCTAGAGGACAGTCAGTCTCAATGGTGTATTCCTATGGGTAGTATTACACAGGGACCTTACAGGCTGTACATTTCATTCATATATTCTGTGTTGCTTTCCTTGAGGGAAAGGATCGGGTTTTAATACAAAGCTGTGAAGTGAAACTTTTAGTTAGGAACTCTTGTTTCAAAGTAGTGATAAATATGAAGCTGTGGCGAAATTCCGCATTTTGCCATTGGCACATTTTTTGGGGGCAAAAGTAACACGTGCATCTAACACAGGCAATACATTCCCATTCAAACCAAATGGAAGTGGCTGCAGACAGGCAGGGACATTCAGATCTCCATAATTCTCCCTATAAGAACAGCATTTAGAATGTGCCATGTGCAAAAGGCGTTCCCCTATATGTAATATCAGGGATTAAGTTTTCTTAGGACTAGTAACCCATAGCAACCAATCAGCATGTAGCATTCACTGGTCACCTATTTAAAAACAAACATCTTATTGGTTGCTATTGGGTTACTGCTCCTGGGCAGACTTAGTGCATTTTATAACATATGGGGGTTTATACCTTATAGAGTGAAACACTTGTCTGTAGAACTTGCTTAAGGACTGTGGTTTCTCGATGCAAAATATACTCAAAAGAATGGCAAATGTTTGAGGAAAACACTTGTGCTTTAACTTACTGAAGCCTTCATCAAAGTAAGCCAAAGGTGAAAAAGTGCCTAATACTATACTTCTAACAGAAGATGTCTTTTCAGACTAGTGGCCATGAATACTAATCTTTAATTATATTATCTCACATTTGCTTTCATGAGAATTCTTCATCAGAGGAGTAGCTACGCACTGAGTGAAGCAGGATGTAGCAAGGATGTAGTCAAGGTAATATCTCAGGAAATCCTAGATCCTAGAATATCCTTAAAGTGTTTGCTAAATTTCATTCCTACATGTAATTAGAGTAAAATGACTTGAGATAATCTGGATTGATTTTGAGATAATCTGGATTGATTTTGGAATAATCATAGTTGTATGTGTATAAAGATACTTACTGAGTTCATTGATCATGGAAAAGCCACCTACAAGCCACCAGTCAATTACATTAGCTGCATGACATCATTGTAGCCCTTACACTTTACATTAGATATGGAGAACAAGCATGCACAGTATTAGTGGTAAATGTAGGCTAATTGTCTTAAAATGTTTATTACATATGTGGTCACAACCTTCCTTTCTCTATTGAAGGCCTGGCCTTTACACGTGGCATGCCCTTTGTTGATTCTGTGCTTCCTGTGGATACTGTGTGCACACAAACCACTCTTTATCTCCTGCTGAACCAACTCTTGAGATACCAACATGAATGATACTTACAACATTATGATTCTGTATTTGTATTACTAATTTCTTATGTTTTGTTACTAAACATGAGATAATTGAAAAAAACACAAACGGTAAAAAAGACATTGTGCTTAATAGGGATTTAGAAACAGAAGTCTCTATGCCTACATGGCTAGTGAGTTTAGATGTAACACATAAAGCAATGCAAAATAGTAATACCTTAAAAATTTGATATTATCATTAGAAATTCCAAGACCTAATGAGGCTTAAAGATGGACTGTTTGCAATGGATTATGAATCTAGCGCAATGTTTATAAATAATTCAGACACAGATGTAGGAAAGTGCTATAAAAGATATTAAAACTTTGTAGTGTGTTTGAAAAATGGGTTCTCGGACAGCTAAGCAGTTCTGCACATAATGCTGCCATTGGTTAATACAATGATTCTTACAATTAGCCATCAATGGCCTTTGGTAAATTCTCATTTAAAACATTACTGTAATTTGGTAACAAGATTATGGGGCAGATTTACTAATGCACGAACGGACCGAAAGCATCTGAACGCGTTTTTTCGTAATGATCAGTATTTTTGCGACTTTTCCATTGCCGGCGCGACCTTTTCGTATGTCCCGCGTTTTTTTTGTCGCCGTTACGACTTTATCGTATATTTTCTGCAACTTCGGATTGGTTTTTCCGGCGTTTACAATTGCACAATCCGGAAAAATTGCAGCAGCGATGAAAAATTCACGCAAAATCTGATAAAGTCGTGGCGGCGACGAAAAAATTGCTCAAAATATGAAAAAAATGCGGCGGCATCGAAAAAGTCGCAAAATTTTTGTTTCCAATCCGATTTTTTCCCATTTGGGATTCGGATTCGTGGATTTAGTAAATGTGCCCTATGTGTGTAGGGAAGAATATTTATCAGTAAAAAAGAAGAAAAAAATAGACTCTATAAACAATCCCCCCCAAATGGAAAATTAAAAAAAACAAATTGATTATCTATGGTTGTGATAAATTTGTACCTTTGATTAGAATAAAATAAGCATAAATATTTACCTACTACCTCTACATTTGGAGTTGTATACACAAATTTGTACACCTCTGGTCAAATGATATATGGGCCAGATTCAAATGTGTCAGAAAAAGGTTTATCATGTGAATAATGATGGATGAGATTCAATTTGAGATGCAATTCAATTCAGAAAAACTCACGGTTTATCAGGTGAAATCTCTATTGAAGTCTATGCAAAAAAAACTGTTACTGAATATGGAGAAAAGTTTTCACATGATAAACCATAAGATAACTTTTCCTCACTGAGCTGGTCCATTTGCATTCCATTTGACCGGGGATATACAAACGTGTGTAGAGTTTTCACGTGATAAACTTTGAGAAATGTTGTTCTGAATTGAATTGCATCTCAGATTAAATCACATCAATGAGTTTTCATGTGATGAACCTTCTTCTCACTGAACTGAATCTGGCCCATTATGTTTAAAAGTATTAGACACAACCTCGGCATGGAACAAATTTAAATTTGATGTATTTCCAACCTGGGAGTTGTGAGTTCAGTCCAACCTTGGTGCTGCAAAGTATTTGTATGTTTTTCCCATTTCTGTGTGGGTTACCTTCAAGGACTCCAGTTTTTTCCCACACTCCAAAAACATACAGTCAGGCTAATTAGCGCTTTCTCTATAAATTTCTGTTATCATTTAAAACAGGCAACAATCTTAAACTTAATAGAAATCACATTTTGAAATTGATATTTATATTAATTTTTATTATTTAAAGACCAGTACTACCATCGGAATTTGTTTTTTGTTTTTTTACATTTTTTGTTTTTTTGTTTAGTTAGCTGCCTTCCCAGGAATGATATTTCCACTTTACAAAGGGATGAACCTTTTTCTCACAGCTATTGTTAAATAGAAATGGTGGCGCTATGGTAACATATCAAACCCTTCACTGAACTGCTAAGCTTCAGCAATAATAAAACTAAACTGTTTGTTTATTGTGGTGGTAATGTATGGTTCTGGAAAACAGTGGGTCTTATAACTAAAAAAGGGCTAGCTGCAAAACGATAGCGTATTTGCATCCATGCCACATTGCATGCCTTATGCAATGCCATGATGTTAATTTAACCCTTTAAGTGCCAGCCGAATTCGTCATTTCGGTTCCCCCCAGTGCCAGACGTTTTTTAAGCATTTTGTACTCATTCACTTTAACAATGTTTTTTGGTAGGAAAACCTCCACGAAACTAGGGAAATTATATATTGTTTTTTTCGTCACTAATTGGGCTTCGACATACATACCAAATTTTATAACTTTTCTGGAGATATGATGTGTATTTTGGGTGAAATATGTAAAAAAAAAAAAAATTATGAAAAATTTCTGTATATTTTGAGGTTTTTTTCCATAGAAAAGTTAATTTTACTCACTTTTTTTTATTGTTTGTAAAAGCCCTGATACTCCCAATTCCAACGATACCAAATATGTGGTGGTACCCCACAGTTCCTGTCCAGAAGTAACCCCCAAACTAAAGCAATACTTAGTACAATATCACACCAGAACAAAGCAGAAAAGCACTTGTAACAGTTAATGCAGCATAACTTATATGTAAATCTAAAATATCCCCTCATGTTTGGTATCTTTAGAAACTACAGACCTTCAGGTTTCTAGGTGCAATGTAGTTTTCACTCAAAAGCCAAATACCTTTTGTCAGTGCATTGTGAAATTTGGAACTTTTTATGACATTTTTTTTTTTTTTCTAAAACGTAAACTTGGACGCATGATCAAATGTGGATTTGACAAAAAAAAATCTCATAAAAATTTTCTAACAAAGGCATATTTGAAAGACAAACTCCTCCTGAATAAAATGATGCCCCATATGTATGGGTGCACATAAAGACATGGGCACCAAACACTCCAAAGCAGGGGCAATGCACAAGGGCAATTACAGCTAAAAATGTGGGGGCTGCGCTCTATGTGCACTTCCTGCAGTTTTTCAGTGTTAACCCCCCCTACCTGTGAAATAACCCCCACAAACTATATATTTCTGAAAAGTGCACACCTTCAGCTATTCAGAGACACCACTCTTCTCTTTCTACATGGAAAATTGTGGCCGCAGTCCCTTGCAGAAGTAAGCGCTTTGGTCAGAAATCAAGGAAAAACCAGATAAAAAACCTAGATTTCTCCCCAAAATCTCCATGGCAACTACCAAAAACTTACCAAACATCGATCTGCAAGTTCCCCTGAATAAAACGATACCCCATATGTATGGGTGCACATAAAGACGTGGCCACCAAATGCCCCAAAACAGGGGCAATGCATAAGGGCAATTTCAGTTGAAATTTTGGGGGCTGCGCTCTATGTGCACTACCTGCAGTTTTTCATTGATAACCCCCCCTACCTGTGAGATAACCCCCACAATCTATATATTTACGAAAAGTGCACACCTTCAGCTATTTAGAGACACCACTCTTCTCTTTCTACATGGAAAATTGTGGCCGCAGTCCCTTGCAGAAGTCAGCGCTTTGGTCAGAAATCAAGGAAAAACCAGATAAAAACCTAGATTTCTCCCCAAAATCTCCATGGCAACTACCAAAAACTTACTAAACCTCAATCTGCAAGTTCCCCTGAATAAAACGATACCCCATATGTATGGGTGCACATAAAGACGTGGCCACCAAATGCCCCAAAACAGGGGCAATGCATAAGGGCAATTTCAGTTGAAATTTTGGGGGCTGCGCTCTATGTGCACTACCTGCAGTTTTTCATTGATAACCCCCCCTACCTGTGAGATAACCCCCACAATCTATATATTTCCGAAAAGTGCACACCTTCAGCTATTCAGAGACACCACTCTTCTCTTTCTACATGGACAATTGTGGCCGCAGTCCCTTGCAGAAGTCAGCGCTTTGGTCAGAAATCAAGGAAAAACCAGATAAAAACCTAGATTTCTCCCCAAAATCTCCATGGCAACTACCAAAAACTAACTAAACCTCAATCTGCAAGTTCCCTCTGAATAAAACGATACCCCATATGTATGGGTACGCATAAAAACGTGGCCACCAAATGCCCCCAAACAGGGGCAATGCATAAGGGGGGGCTGTGCTCTATCTGCAGTTATTTAGTCTAAACACCCCCATACCTGTGAAATAACCCCCGCAAACTATATATTTCTGAAAAGTGCACACCTTCAGCTATTCAGAGACGCCACTCTCCTCTTTCTACATGGAAAATTGTGGCCGCAGTGCCTTGCAGAAGTCAGCGCTTTGGTCAGAAATCAAGGAAAAACCAGATACAACCCTAGATTTTGGTCAGAAATCAAGGAAAAACCAGATAAAAACCTAGATTTCTCCCCAAAATCTCCATGGCAACTACCAAAAACTTACTAAACCTCAATCTGCAAGTTCCCCTGAATAAAACGATACCCCATATGTATGGGTACACATAAAGACGTGGCCACCAAATGCCCCCAAACAGGGGCAATGCATAATGGGGGGCTGTGCTCTATCTGCAGTTATTTAGTCTAAACACCCCCATACCTGTGAAATAACCCCCGCAAACTATATATTTCTGAAAAGTGCACACCTTCAGCTATTCAGAGACGCCACTCTCCTCTTTCTACATGAAAAATTGTGGCCCCAGTCCCTTGCAGAAGTCAGCGCTTTGGTCAGAAATCAAGGAAAAACCAGATAAAAAACCTAGATTTCTCCCCAAAATCTCCATGGCAACTACCAAAAACTTACTAAACCTCAATTTGCAAGTTCCCCTGAATAAAACGATACCCCATATGTATGGGTGCACATAAAGACGTGGCCACCAAATGCCCCAAAACAGGGGCAATGCATAAGGGCAATTTCAGTTGAAATTTTGGGGGCTGCGCTCTATGTGCACTACCTGCAGTTTTTCAGTGTTAACCCCCCCTACCTGTGAGATAACCCCCACAATCTATATATTTACGAAAAGTGCACACCTTCAGCTATTCAGAGACACCATTCTTCTCTTTCTACATGGAAAATTGTGGCCGCAGTCCCTTGCAGAAGTCAGCGCTTTGGTCAGAAATCAAGGAAAAACCAGATACAACCCTAGATTTTGGTCAGAAATCAAGGAAAAACCAGATAAAAAAACCTAGATTTCTCCCCAAAATCTCCATGGCAACTACCAAAAACTTACTACTTACTAAGTACATGGCCACCAAACCTGAAAATGCATAATATTGGGGCTGCACTCTATGCACCCCTTTTTTTTTGCCTGCACCCGAATGAATGGAATACGCTCGGGTGCAGGCACATGTAGCCGATATACTCATGAAAACGCGTGAGAATGCAAAGTCTCGCGTTTTCAAGCGTATATCGGCTACATGTGCCTGCACCCGAGCGTATCCCATTCATTCGGGTGCAGGCACAAGTAGCAAGCGTAGGGCTGAATTTTCGGCAAGCGTTTTTCCACTTGCTGAAAAAATCAGCCCTACGCCGTGTGTGGCATCAGCCTAACCCTTGGCAATAGAAACTACCAGAACAATCTTAGCACCTCTGGACCTTTCTAGAACAACTGAAATCAAATGAAGTTAAAATGGAATAAAACCACTAAAAGCAATCAAAGAACAATAGTTGCAATGAAATCGGTAAGAGCCCTGGATCCACCAATGTCACTGCAAAAGCAACCTTTTTGGGGGCACTAAACACACAAAGAACAATGCAAAGATAAAACACCATAAAATCAGTAAAATCCAATAAAACCACCTAAACCAACAGAAGAACAATAATTGCAATGAAATCGGTGGTCAGAGCCCTGGATCCACCAACGTCACTGCAAATTCAGCACCCAATAGCAATAAAAAAGTTACAGTGCAATAGAATAATTCAAAAACAGAAATCAATTATGAAAATGCCAAAAAAACACTAAAATGCAACCAAATAAATCAGATAATTATAGAGCAAGATCAGAAATAAAGTTTTAGTAAAAAAAAAGACTGCCAAAGAAAGCAAAGAAAGAAAGAAAAGAAAAGAAAGAAAGAAAAAAAAAAAAAAAAGTGTAAGTGTAAGTGTGTAAGTGTCTGTGTGTGCTTGGGAAAGTTGTAAATAAGTGTGTATGTGTACAAAAGTGTAATAATGACAAAGATAGAAGAAAAAATTGAAAAAAAAAAAAAATAAATTTTTAGACAGTTGAGATAGAAATAAGCAAAATAAACAGTGGTAGAGAGTTGTAGTTCAGCTTACCCAAGGCAGGCAGGCGATCAGAGGCGATCAGGGGCGATAAATCCAGCAGGAAGGCAGCAGGGGAGCTCCATCCGGTCCGATGTGCGCAGCAGGAGTGAGGGAGCCGACAGTAGGCGGCGCTATTTAAAGGGACAGCAGTGGACACGTCATCAACGCGTGCCCACTGCTGTCATTGGCTGGAGGACCCGATCGCCGGCGCTGGGGGACCGGATCGGTGAGTATGTCTTCCTCTGCTCGTTGCCTAGGGGGATCTGAGGGGTTTACAAGCGCTGCGCTGCTTTAAAAGCGAGCGCAGCGCTTGTAAACCCGACAGTGCCATTGGACGTAGATTCTACGTCCCATGGCACTTTGGTCCCTTGGTACCTAGGACGTAGAATCTACGTCCCTTGGCACTTAAAGGGTTAAGCTACTATTTGTATTTTAGGGGCATTAAACATAAATACTGGGGCCCAAGAACCCTGCACACAGTACCTACTGTTGATCAGGTATATACAAAGGGGGACTGCATTTTTGCTCTTCTTTGTTTGTTTTTATACCACCATAAAGATTCTATTGCATAACAAGCATATGATTCGGATTCGGACAGTATATTACTAGATGGTACTGATGTGAAGGGTGATACTTTTATGTGCATCTGTAATATATGCTGTGATGGAAATTTTTGAGGTGAGAAATTTCTAAAATATTTTTTTTCAGTAGACAAGTCAGGCATTTGGATCCTTATCTATACCACTGAAATAAAACAATCCTGGACGCTGATACAGTTAAAGTTATTGGTTAAAGAGAAGGAAAGTTCATTTTGATATTTTACTGCCAATAGATTTGCCACACACCTAGAACGCTATATTTATTCTGCAGAAAGCTTTATCTTACCTGACAAAAGAGCCACATAAGCTTTCTCTTTTTGTTTAAGATTGCAGCTGCTATTTTAGGTTGGTCTTCGTAGCCTCTTGCTTGCAGCTCTAGCCGTTGCTCAGATTACACATTCCTAGGGGTGGGGGGAGTGAGTTTTAAGAATTCTTATGGGAGGGGGGAGCAGGAGAAGGGAGAGAGGAGAGAGCTGTGCAGACTCTGGCCCCGGGAATGAAGGATTTTTCTGAAAGAGGAAGTCAGATACCGAAGAACTTGTTTATAAAAAACGAGACAAGAAATCCTGTTTTTCTTTTGATAGAGGACTCAGTGCAGCATTACTCTAAGGGGCTGATTTACTAAGACACGATTTCGAATCCGAATTGGAAAAATCCGATTGGAAAACGAACATTTTCCGACTTTTTCGTATTTTTTGCGATTTTTTCGGCGCCTTTACGACTTTTCGGAAATTGTCGCGACTTTTTCGTTACCAATACGATTTGCGCGAAAAAACGCGAGTTTTTCGTAGCCATTACGATGCGCTCGTATCTTGTCGCGCCTTTTTCGTATTGAGCGCTCGTAAGCGGCGGGCGAAACTTTCAGACTTAGCATGATTTTGGAAGCCTCCCATAGGACTCAATGGCACCCTGCAGCTCCAACCTGGCCCAAGAAAAGTCACCATACTGAAGTTTGAATGAATCCGAATCTTTCGTACTCGACTTTTCGAGCAAGTATTAACGCTACGAAAAAATCGGTAGATTTTGCACAACTTTCGGAATGGTTACGAAAAACTCGCGTTTTTACGCGCAAATCGTATTGGTAACGAAAAAGTCGCGATAATTTTCCGAAAAAATCGCAAAATACCGATCATTACGAAAAAAACGCAATCGGACGCATTCGGCCAGTTCGTGGCTTAGTAAATGTGCCCCTAAGTGCTTATGGCTGTATTTACATAGACCTTTCTGATAAAGCTTACTTAGTTTTGGCTTTCCCTCTCTTTTAGACTATTTGCATTGACTACAGTAATTTCTTCAGCTTCATAAATCTCTACTAAAGTCAAAAGCTGGGGAATTTTCACAATGGTGAAACGCACTACCCTTTCACAAGGAAACAGCCTGGCATAGAAGAGTTGTGTTCTACAATTACAAACAAATGTATTTGCCTTAAAATATATACCATCAGAATTACTTTTCATTAACTCACACAAAAATAACTCAGGAAATAGTTTGAGGGCAAAGCTTTATGGATGCAAAGAACAGTACAGTTCCTGGTCATTTATAATTTATAATGTATAAATGCCCACATGTAGAACATGGATTTTTTTGAGGACACAAGCTATTACCTAGTAATTTAATTGTATTATGTTATAAAGGTTAAATGGAATCCAAGTGTTCCTTATAAATAAGGTTTATTTCCCTTTAATGTATATTTCTCAAATAGAATGATAACATCCTCTCAGGGGAAATGCATGGTGAACTGCAATATGCTTTACAAACAAGCTTAGTATTCGGTGCACCTGAGGAACAGTTTATCTTTCATGGTGTGACCTTGGTGGAGCAAAACTAATTAAAATGCTGATAGAGCAGAACCATATATTTCATAAGTTTGTCATTATTATAATAGCATCTTCCTAAAACTGCTTGAGCTTAAAATTTCAGCACATTTATCAGCATAAAGTCCTCCCAAACTTATAGAATGCTAGCTGATTTCATTATTAAAGTCTTGACTCACAAAAAGATAAACATTTTAAATTTAAATGACCATGTTCATTTCAACACAGAGTGGCACATTTCCTGCAAAGGCACAGCTTTTTATTTGCAATAAGCTCCCTTCATTTCCTATCACATTTATGGTCTGTCTCATTCTCATAGGTTTATGTTCAGTGGGTATGATGAATTCTGGGAGCCCCTTCCTTATCCAAGCACAACAGGATAGGATGAAAGATGTGCGGATGGACAAGAGCTTGGCTCAGCCTTTTCTATAACCTTCTAAGTAAAAAATATTTTAGCAAAAATGTGAAACAGCAGTTTCTATAAAATTATGAAACATTTCTTCATTATTTGGAAACACAACAATGGAAATGGAATAGCTTAACAAACTTTGTTCCATCTGTAAATGTTGATGAAATTGTTAGGTATCATGACTTCATAACATACACAGACACGCCACTGCTTCAGTAATGCATAGCGAAATTCAAAGTATAGGGACAGGTTATATTGGTTTTACATACAAACGTAGTCCATCAGTTAGCTCGTGCTGACTGCCACAGGAGCTGGTGGCAGCTGGTGGCAGAAGGCAAGCTGTGAACCAGGACTGGGCTCATTAAGCGTCTATAGGGAATAGTTTTCAAGAGAAACATTATCCACAATATTCTTCAAAAACATCCAAACTAGGGATGCACCAAATCCAGGATTCGGTGCAAATTAGGATTCAAATTTAGTTTGGTATTAGGCCGAATCTTTTACAAAGGATTCAGGGTTTGGCTGAATCCCAAATACTCAATATGTAACCAACCTTACTATAAAATAAAGATTTCAGAATAAACTCATACAAGTGTTCAGTTTTCCAATCTATATTTATATATGTGACAGGGAATAGATTGAGGCCAAGAGATAAAAGAGCTTGTTTTATATTCTATCCATCAGCACTCTGATTACATGTTTAATGTGTTTGCATAGAAGAACATTGAGAGCTTTATATTTTAAATAAAAAAGTATATAATATTTCCAGGTCAGTCTGTACAACCAATCCAGAACCTGCCTTTATAAGAATTGTGTACGCGATCCTGCATAAAATGTGTGCTGCACAAATTGCACCCATACAGTAGTAGAGAACCCAACATAATTACTTTTGTTTTTATCTTTGCACATTACAGTGCTATGATGTTCAGTTTTTATCTTATTGTCCCTTAAATATCCAGTGTGAAATTTCAAAATGTTTGAAAATTACCAGAGCACAGATTTTTAGAGTGTAGTCGACCATTAGAGAAAAGTTAGGATTTTTACATTATTTACTATTATATTGATATTATGATTGTTTGTATTTTTATCCCATAAAGAGTGTTTTTCTACTCTTGATGTTTTTTTAAAGTTGTAGACAGTGGGGGGGGGGGGGAGGGTCATTTATAAACACTGGGCAAATTTGCAGTAACCTATGGCAGCCAATCAGATAATTGCTTTTAATGTTTAATAGACTGATTGGTTGCTATAGGTTACTGCCCAGGTGCAAATCTGCCCAGTTTATAAATTTTGGGATATCCAACAATTTGTTTATTAATTTTGCAGTTTGCCACACAAGAAAGATAGATCACAATGTACTGCGCACAACCATTTTGACCCCATATAACAATGGGCATTGCTAATCAATTGCC
Organism: Xenopus tropicalis; assembly: GCF_000004195.4. Taxonomy (NCBI): domain Eukaryota; kingdom Metazoa; phylum Chordata; class Amphibia; order Anura; family Pipidae; genus Xenopus; species Xenopus tropicalis. The sequence goes on from NC_030685.2 coordinate 37,457,236, forward strand.
ATATAAAAGAATATAAAATTGATAACTGAAAATACTTAGACACACATGGACCAATAATCATACACATTGGTCAATTATAGTGATGAGTGAATCTGTCCTGTTTTGCCTTGCTGAAAAATTTGTGAATCTTTCAAAAGATTTGCAAAGTGGCATTTTTTAACACCTGTTATGAAAAAATACGCCAATGGCGAAACGGGGAGATTCACTGTGAATCCATGCCTGCTTAACATTTCGCCCATCACTAGTCATTAATGAAGAATCACTGGCCATTCCAGATTTCCATTTTGGTTGATTACATTTGGTGCGTTCTGACCATAGGTTGATTACCCAAACTGGTTGTTCTGAAAATAAACAGCAGTTCGGTTATTCAACTATGGGATTGTCTCTTTGGGTGGATAACTTAAAAATAATCTTTATAGTATGTGTGTGCTGGAAACACGTTAATATATTCCCACTCTTCCTAGCAACTTTGGTTATTAGTACTTGACTCTTAACCACAATTCACATTTTTATCACTACATATGGTATATATGAATTCCTTTAATTCATTACACATCAATAAAGCTGGTTTGGGTGACGTTAAGGGCTCTGATGTAATTTACAAACAAAAAGGTTAGCCCTGTAAATGCCTAACATTTGGCTATGAAGCGATGGTTATGCACTTTCTCATGATGAGTCTGTCATTTTCCCCTCTAGTGAAATAGATGCTTCTTTACATTTTCAAATTGCCTGCTTTGTCCCCTGAAGCTACGTGCAAAATAAGATAGGAGCAAAATATTTTCAATTTATCTTCTTGCAGGCTATGGTCTCATAGCGAGAGTCTTCCTAATGGGAAAAATCAATATTGTCACAAGTGGCTTAGTACAGTCTGGCTGACTGAGGAAAGACAATAAGCAATCACAGCCCCATATAAAAATAATGGATTGTGAGTGCATATCCACTCAGGTTTCTATGGCTGAAAGAACATATTAGATTACAGATCCTAGGACAGGTTGTAATAGTAATATTGCTGAAATGTGTTTGTGTGTGTTTATATCTGTAATACATGAATGATGTATACTGTACAATGTGTGTTCTCTACTGTATCACAATTGTTACTATCATTTTTCCAACTGAGATAATTCTCAGTGTATATTTTCTATGTATTATTGCCAAATAGTTGTGGTGGTGTAGCTGTGCTTAAGATACAAGTTGATGCACTTTTCTCTTTCTTTTACAGAGACATTTTTTCTTACTTTGGCATTTACATTCACTCTTTCACAGCATTTTTGCCCACATTTTTAATAATTCAAAAAACGCAAAATGTAATCATAAAGGCCTTTCTTATTCAGTGCTCATGGATTAAGAAGCGAGAATCCCATGGATGGTTGCCATAAGGTTGCTTATGGAAGTATGCATACAATATTTATGTTTCAGTAAATAGAAGCTTTATGTAAGCATATGCAGTACTTTTGCACTGTTCTTTTAATATTTTCCCCACACTTAATGCTTCTGAGCTTGCAGATAAGAGCCTCACTATACCTCTGTGTATGCTGTAAGGCTCTTTGCATAAAAAAGACTGTAGAAACAATATTTAACAATTGACTTGGGATTAAATAGAATTGGTCAAATGGAAGTTCAGATACAGTACAGTGCACAGTGCACATTAACTGAAGTGATTAGATGTTTTTCCTTTTACTACATGGTTGCATGATTACATTTTATAGATGTATGTATTTGTAAAGTGGTTGGAAAAACTTAATCACGAAGCATAAACTATTTGCACTTATTAATATTAAACTTATAGGGAAGGGCCACTTCCCTGGCTAAATATGCTGCAGAATGCATGGGCTCCTCTGTTCATCATCATCATTTCTCATTTTCTCTTTATTGTCACTCTAGTTTATTTATTTTGTATCAGTTACACTTTCTTTTCTCTCTCCCAATAAATCCTTCTAACCCTATTTAATGTCAATGTCATTTGCAAAGCAAATATTTGATTCACTACCAGTTATATATTCAATCTCCTTTCGTGTTTTAGATGTGTCCCCAGGAAACAGCAAACTCTCTGGATTTTGTATCAGTTCACATCTGTCTGTCATAGCTTATGTTTTCTTATGTTATTTTCATAGCCCTAGTTAGGGCTAATGAATAAATAGAATGATCATCCTAGTCTTATGCATTATGGGGTTTTAATGATCTTTTCAATTGCCATTTAACTTGTTTATTTGAAAGCTATATACTTTCAATCACCAACATTTAGTGGGAAATGCTAAAAAATAACTATGAATTTACTGTATGACCAAGAGGAAATGACCCCTGTATGCTAAGCCCTTAAGCTACATTACTATTGCTACATAATTTATATAGCACATATGATTCATGCTGTGTTTTACAAATTAAAGGGTATTGAGATAGAAATAACCCAATATTCAAAATATCCATTAGTTCTTTTTAGCTAAACTCATCAGTATGCATTACGTAGCAAGCCAAAAAGCATAAGAATGCTTACAGGCACGATGCTGATTTCTAAAGAAGGAAAAATTACACATTTTGTAAGAGGTCAACCTTTTCACAGCTGGGAATATTGGAAATGACATGGAAGCTCAATGAACTGTAACTAGCTGCATACTGTTTGATAAATAGGAGTGAAACGAACACAAGGCAGGCTTCTGAAAAGGCTAGATGTGTCTCACTCAGAAATACTGTATCATTGATCACCTAGATATCCTGCTTTAATATTCTATCTAGGTCATCAAAATGTAGAGTGGGTGGTGGAACTACTGGAGCAATGAGGGAATCATAAAATACTTAGGGAACCAGCTGTGCAAATTCACTGAACTATGGTGCCATTCACAGTGTGAGTAATACTGTTGTGAAATACCTGTGACATTGAGATGTTGCTTAGAATTGTTTCTATTTTGGATATAATACATTTTGGATAAGATTCTACTAGGGATGCACCGAGCCCAGTTTTTCGGGTTTTGACCGAATATCAAAACGAATCTGAATCCTAATTAGCATATGCAATTAGGATTTGGAAGGGTTAAAAGGATTTTTACACTTCTGTGTTTATGCAGCGACATTAATCCTTCAAAATCCTAATTAGCCTAATTCAGATTCGGTTCCAAACCCTGCTGTAAAAAGCCGATTCCTGAATACCAAACTGAATCCTGGATTCGGTGCATCCCTAGGTTTTACACATTCTTTATTTAAAAGGCCCACAACTCCAGAAGTATTAATTAAATTGAAAATGTTGGTTCTCTCTATTTACTAAATATAAAAGGGCCTGCTATTATGCAACAGTCCCATGTTTTATTGCATTGTGTTGCAAGGTTTTTTCCAAAGCTGTGCACATTTACACAATAAATAATAGCATGAACAAAGTATTTTGTATGAAGTATTCATACAAACTCTGTGCACCAAATATTTTTTTCATGTGGCCAAATATGTAATAAGAAAGAAAACTGCTTTAACCACACCTATTCAGACTCAGGTGTGCTAAAAGGAGCTATTTTTTATGTTATACACCACTGGAAAAATGTTGCTTGTTCTATTGACCCATATTTTACTTATTATTGATTTGAATATTAATAAATGCCTATTAATAAATGCGAGTAACAGCTTTAGGCAATGTAGAGGAAAGTTATTAAATTATTTTTAGAATTTATATTAAACATTCTGAATAATATGAAATGTATTTAAAGATGTCACAGTCATCCTTCTTTCCCACATAGTTCAGATTTCAAAGGGACCAGTTGCCAACTTGCTGCCTTGATTGACAGCTCTGCTTTTTCTGTCTTATTTTACAGTACAGAGACCTTATAAAATTGTTGGGAGTTTTTCTTTAAGAATATCTAGTATGCTGCAGTGTGTAAAGTCCCAATGATACACTGAACACGAGAGTGTGAGCATGTGTGTCCCTGAATGAAATATAATTAATATGCATACTGGCAGCCAGTACCATGGTTCAACAGAAATGCTCTTCCATTAGTTACAAGATAACTGAAATGCCTATCAAGCAGTGCCCAGGTTTCTTAGCCATAAAGACTAACAAGTAAAAATCAGAGCCACTTAATTCTGACATTTTTCAATTAAAATGAATATTGTGATTTGTTGTGCCATTGTGTGCAATGTATGTCTGTGGCTGACCCCATGTGCTTTAATCATTTGGCTGTGGGCTAAATGATTAGACAGGTTCATTAGGCTTACCCATTGGATGGCCATACCAGGCAAATACTCTAAGGGGCACATTTACTAATCCACGAATGCTCCGAGCATTCGATCAGCGTATTTTCGTCGACTTCTTCATATTTTTTGCGACTTTTTCATACTTTGCAACAAAATAGTATTGTCGCGCCAAGTATGAAAGTTTCGGATTCATTCAGGTTTCGGTATTGTGACTTTCCTTGGGCCAGGTTGGAGCTGCACAGTGCCATTGATTCCTATGGGAGGCTTCCTAAATCATGCACAGAAGGATCAAAGTCATTTTACGATCGTTCGGATACGAAAATTTTGTGACTTTCGGATCGCCAATGCGATGTTATCGTGACTAATACGATTTTTTTTAAAGCATATTCGTGATATTTGCGATCTTAACAAATGATCGTATCCAATCCGAATTTATCCCATTTGGGATTCAAACTCACGTTTTCATGAATGTGCCCCTAAAGGTAACTTCCTGATCATGCTCCCTCTGTTTATCTGGCTTCAGGATATAGCTTTAAGTGGCTTGGCCCTGATTGCCCCCCCCCCCCCACTCCATGTTGGTAATAAGGCAACTAAGTAGCCATACAATTGGTTGCATTTGGGAGGGCATAGTGTCCAGAGCAGAATCAATACATTGCTGACCTCCTTCAAATACAGGTATGGGACCCATTATCTAGAATGCTCGGGACCTGGGGTTTTCCGCATAAGGGGTCTTTCTGTAATTCGGATCTCTTACCTTAAGTCTGCTAAAAAATATATTTAAACAGTAATTAAACCCAATAGGATTGTTTTGCCCCCAAAAAGGACTAATTATATCTTAGTTGGGATCAAGTATACTGTACTGTTTTATTATTACAGAGAAAAAGGTTTTTTAAAAATGTGAATTATTTGATTAAAATGGAGTAATTCGGATCTTTCTGGATAATGGGTTTCCAGATAAGGGGTCCGATACCTGTACAATAAATATTTGTTTTCTAAAATAAATTCCAAAGTTTACAGCTTGTTCAAATAAGATGACATTACATTACTATAAAGACAATTCTAGACATTCTTAGGCCCAATACACTTTTTGTAGCATGAATACATACTGTACATCAAATTGACATATTTTGTTTTATCCACTGCTTTCTGGCAAGTGGGTAAGATCTTTACATTGTTAACCGCAGGGATTCAAAACAATGTTAATTTATTAATTATTTAATAAATGAGGCTGAATGGTTATCTACATTTATTACCAATACATAAAATCCAATGTGCTAAATGGAAGCAGGAAAATTCTTCCCAGTGTAACTCAAGTTAAGTCTCTTTGAGCCTGGAAGGCTACCAGAATTATCAGAGCAGAAAATGGGATTATTAATGTTATAATGGTTTTGTATTCCTGTGCCTTTCTATCAATCATACTTAAGACATAAAAATATCAACACGCTTACCATACATTTCCACACCACTAATCTAGAGTTTGAAGTCCCAACGACACATTCTTTACTCTCATTGATTATTGCTTATATTTAGTAGCTTTCCTGTCTAAAAAGGCTAAGTAATAAGTGTTTTTTTTCTAATTATGTTTTCAGAGTAATGTCATAAACAATTAACAAGAAAGTTCATATACAACAATTAATAGTAGTAATTTTATTTATTTATTTTTTCTCCGAACTTCATACAATGCAGAAAATCTGCCTCTGTTTTTCTTCCTAAGGTAAAATGCCATTCATAACATGACAGAATATTTTATTAAACCTCCCTGCCTATAATTTCCTTCCTCCCAAATGCTGATGGTATTCATTCATTAGCTCGCTTTGCCCCTTTCTAGCTTATCTCTTATGCACATTCATCTCCTACAGGCGCTGTCATCCGAGCAGTGTTACAGATAGCAGTGTTGCAGATTTCTCCCTTTATTTTCATAATATTTCTCCATTTGTTGAGTTATTTCATTATTAGAGATACTGTATCCCAAAAATAAAAGGATTTCCTATAAATTTAAATTAAATTATCGGTTGAAAAATCAGCAACACATATAATATATGAAAGTTACTTGATTTCCACCAATTTAGAATAAGTTATTGCATTAAACTTGAATGCTATTTTTTTCAACCTGATCTGTTAAGGTTTATTTTAAAATAATGTAGTAGAAGTGCCTATTGATAAAAAGTGTGGGGCATGGCACAAACTGCAAAAAACCTGAAGCTTTGCACCACTTTTTTTGTACTTTTTTACACCCTGATCCAAAAATTGTAAATCAGGCTCACAATTTTGTAGTGCTCTAGGTATTTGTTATTTAGAATGTAATAATTTTAATAATTAAATTGCTGGTAATATTAGGATCTATAGTCTACATACTATAAACATCTGTGTGGATGTTTCTGACTAATAATGCAGCCTTGACTAAGATGTCATTATCTTTTTACACCCAGGTGTCTCCCTGTGTACTCTTGTGGGGGATCTCTGTTTTGTTCCACCGCAGGTGAACATCAAGTTGCATTCCTCCTGCGTTCAGTGCTTGCATGCATCTGAATGAGTACACACGTTCGCAGGAGATATTCACTGCAGAAGAATGCTGGGAAAAATACCCTTAGGCTATCTGGCTACTTATCACGTTTGAATTTATCCAATTGACCTTAATGGGATATGCCAGGTTTTGAGATATGTAAAATAAAAGCATTATTTTAAGCATTAATGTGGAAAAACCCATCCTTTATATATATATTACACCGCTGGGTCTGCACTCCCATCCGAAGTTCACTTTCACAGTTCATAAACGGTAGCTGCACAGTCTATGAGAGCTCACCTTTCCGTAATTCGGAGCTTTCCAGATAACGGGTTTCCGGATAAGGGATCCAGTACCTGTATATACAGTATATTTATTGCTCTATCCCCTTTACCCAATATATACAATAGGGCAAATACTTTGTTCAGTATCCCATCGCATCCAATCAAATGTTTGCTTTTAAACAGGTGTTTAAAAATGCTACCTGCTAATTATTTGCTATAGGTAATAAGACTTGTATAAAACTTTGCACCCTAGCTAATATCAGGGGATGGCCCTGCAAATCTTACAAATTCTATGGAAATTTAAAATGGGGGCCCTCTCCTCTTATTGTCTTAGATGCTCAGCCTCGAAAGCAGACTTCCTTCACCAATTTTGGACATGATTTAAAATTCAATCCTTTTAATCTGAAGTCACTTTATTTTGATCACAGGTTGTTGAAAAACCCATCCAAGCAAATGTAACCTGGCCGTTATTCAGTGCTACCGCAATGTAACTATGTACTGACATTTAACAAAGTCTGAAAATCAATAAGCAAAGATTCTGTCGGCAGTGGCCCCTAAAACAGTGTTACACCCATGGCTCTCCCCTGATATTCCTTCTGTCGCACGAGTAAAATGACACCAAAAAATTCTTCAATACTTGGGGGCCCATTTACTTACTCACGAACGGGCTGAATGCGTCCGATTGCGTTTTTTTCGTAATGATCGGTATTTTGCGATTTTTTCGGAAAATTATCGCGACTTTTTCGTTAGCAATACGATTTTTGCGGAAAAACGCGAGTTTTTCGTAGCCATTCCGAAAGTTGCGATTTTTTCGTAGCGTTAAAACTTGCGCAAAAAGTTGCGATTTTTTCGTAGTGTTAAAACTTGCGCAAAACTCGCGTTTTTTCGCGCAAATCGTATTGGTAACGAAAAAGTCGCGATAATTTCCGAAAAGTCGTAAAGGCGCTGAAAAAATCGCAAAAAATACGAAAAAGTCGCAAAATGTTCGTTTTCCAATCGGAATTTTTCCAATTCGGTCGGAATTCGTGTCTTAGTAAATCAGCCCCTTGGTCTACATACATCTACTTACTTTCGCTAATATCCACACTTTTCAATATACATCATGGTATGATATGTAAATTTAACAGAACAACCCGCTCTTCTTAGAAACACTAAACTACTATCAAAACATAAATCAAGGGGCTAACTCAACAACATGCAAACCCCCAGGAGTCACTGCACATTTTACTTTTATAAGGCTCAAAGCCCAGGACTGACAACCTCAATTGATAGACAAACATTATATCAGCTATAATGTTAACATGTGCTTTTCAAGATATGATCCTACCTAACTTATGATAAGAAACAATAATAACAGTGTTTGTATGCCATAAAATGTGATATGAAAATCATAAACAAAAACACCTTTTATTAGATAATAACCTGGAAAAATTCCAAGGTAACAAGAAAATACAAGATCTAAAAAAAGGCTATTAGTATGCATTGTTAGGTCATCTGTGGTGCAGCTACAGTGGCTTGCAAAAGTATTCGGCCCCCTTGAACTTTTCCACATTTTCTCACATTACAGCCACAAACATGAATCAATTTTATTGGAATTCTACGTAAAAGACCAATAAAAAGTGGTGTACATGTGAGAAGTGGAATGAAAATCATACATGATTCCAAACATTTTTTACAAATAAATAACTGCAAAGTGGGGTGTGCGTAATTATTCAGCCCCTATTGGTCTGAGTGCAGTCAGTTGCCCATAGACATTGCCTGATGAGTGCTAATGACTAAATAGAGTGCACCTGTGTGTAATTTAATGTCAGTACAAATACAGCTGCTCTGTGACGGCCTCAGAGGTTGTCTAAGAGAATATTGGGAACAACAACACCATGAAGTCCAAAGAACACACCAGACAGGTCAGGGATAAAGTTATTGAGAAATTTAAAGCAGGCTTAGGCTACAAAAAGATTTCTAAAGCCTTGAACATCCCACGGAGCACTGTTCAAGCGATCATTCAGAAATGGAAGGAGTATGGCACAACTGTAAACCTACCAAGACAAGGCCGTCCACCTAAACTCACAGGCCGAACAAGGAGAGCGCTGATCAGAAATGCAGCCAAGAGGCCCATGGTGACTCTGGACGAGCTGCAGAGATCTACAGCTCAGGTGGGGGAATCTGTCCATAGGACAACTATTACTCGTGCACTGCACAAAGTTGGCCTTTATGGAAGAGTGGCAAGAAGAAAGCCATTGTTAACAGAAAACCATAAGAAGTCCAGTTTGCAGTTTGCCACAAGCCATGTGGGGGACACAGTAAACATGTGGAAGAAGGTGCTCTGGTCAGATGAGACCAAAATGGAACTTTTTGGCCAAAATGCAAAACGCTATGTGTGGCGGAAAACTAACACTGCACATCACTCTGAACACACCATCCCCACTGTCAAATATGGTGGTGGCAGCATCATGCTCTGGGGGTGCTTCTCTTCAGCAGGGACAGGGAAGCTGCTCAGAGTTGATGGGAAGATGGATGGAGCCAAATACAGGGCAATCTTGGAAGAAAACCTCTTGGAGTCTGTAAAAGACTTGAGACTGGGGTGGAGGTTCACCTTCCAGCAGGACAACGACCCTAAACATAAAGCCAGGGCAACAATGGAATGGTTTAAAACAAAACATATCCATGTGTTAGAATGGCCCAGTCAAAGTCCAGATCTAAATCCAATCGAGAATCTGTGGCAAGATCTGAAAACTGCTGTTCACAAACGCTGTCCATCTAATCTGACTGAGCTGGAGCTGTTTTGCAAAGAAGAATGGGCAAGGATTTCAGTCTCTAGATGTGCAAAGCTGGTAGAGACATACCCTAAAAGACTAGCAGCTGTAATTGCAGCAAAAGGTGCTTCTACAAAGTATTGACTCAGGGGGCTGAATAATTACGCACACCCCACTTTGCAGTTATTTATTTGTAAAAAATGTTTGGAATCATGTATGATTTTCGTTCCACTTCTCACGTGTACACCACTTTGTATTGGTCTTTCACGTGGAATTCCAATAAAATTGATTCATGTTTGTGGCTGCAATGTGAGAAAATGTGGAAAAGTTCAAGGGGGCCGAATACTTTTGCAAGCCACTGTATATAGATTAATGTAAAGAACTACCTCTTATACCTTAATAATAGCAAATAAGATGTAAATCACCATACTAATGCGAGTGGGGTCAGTTGCCAGCAGACAAGGACAGCCATAGACTATAAAGAGTAAAAAACAACAGATGAGAAGAGATGGGAGGGACTATGTATTACATGGCTAGTATAGCACCATTTTCAATATGTGGTTAATAAATAGGGCTTGTGCACAACATATTTTTGCCTATGGTTTTTATTATGAAATATGTATATAGACAGGGCAAACTATGACATTGACAGTAAAATCACATACTACTTACTACTCACAGAAGCTCATTCAAAGCAAATTAGCAATCTCTTTACCCAATGTTTAAACAAATCCACTCCTTCACCCAGCTGAAACCTTTTTTAAGATTTGAAATAAAAAGTAGCTCAGTGGCTTCTCAGTGAATTGCTAAATTTGTTTTGATTGTGCTCCTATAAACAGGAAGTAGAATCTGACTTTACTCTCAGTTTTAGATTTTGCCCTGTTTAGTTGAAAATAACAATACATTTTCCTAATTAAAACAATAGGCAAAAAGTATGTTCAACAAAACTCGCATTTATTGAACTAACATTGATACTGCCCCTTTAAATTATTATATAGAGTTGTGCATATGTTAAAGTTAGATGCTTATTCTAGTCGTATATTTATTATGGATAACAATAACTAAATTCTGGCTCATAATTTAAACCCCATATTGCTAAAAATATGTCAAAGGTCATGCCTAGAGCTGGGGTGAAGGCATACCCCAAAGCAGTAGTCGTACACTCAGGAACACATATGGACATCATGCCTTCTCACTGGTGCCATTTGCAACTACACCAACAAGATATGTTCTAATATATGTATGTCTCTGCCTCCAAAAACTAATAAAGCTAAAGGGCTGTCATTTGAAATCATGCTAAATATGTTTGCTTTAACACATGCCATAACTTACAGTTAATTCCCCATTTAATTACTCTACTAAGAGGTCCCACTGTCACTCTAGATAATTCACCTGACATTTTCCTGGACCAGTATTCAGGGTAGAAATTATTATTAGTCTCACTGCTCATACACTACTCTAAGCCTTGTTATTGATGTGCATTGGGAGCTTGCCTTTATGAAAAGGATTAATTCTGAAGATTTGAGTCTGAAGCACAAATCAGGTATAACTAGCACATTGCTTTAGTTAAACTATACATAGCATTCTTTGCTGATTTCCCAGCACTGCTAAGCAGCTTATCAATAGACACCCATAATGAGGGAGCCCAAATATGGTGCAAGTATAGTCACATCCCTTAAAAAGAGAAAATTGTTTCATACTTAATTTTCATTTTCCTGGCCATTCCCATAGTAGCATCTCAGGGGAAAACCCTGGGTATTCCCTCCTTCTGCAGTGATGACAGAAGACAAAACACACAAGCCTGCCGCTATAAAGCCTTCTCCCCTCACTTGCTCTGTGTCTTAGTTACAAGCTTCTGGAACACAAAACACATGGTTAGAGCACACAAGGGTTGGGGTGATGCTACTACGGGGATGGCCAGGAAAAAGAAATAAGAAAATTATGGTAAGTAAAATTTTCTCTTTTCCTGGCAATTCCCTTATAGCATCTCAAAACCCCAGGGTAAGTACCTGAGCAATGAAATAAAAAAGGGGGGAGGGGGGAATAATTGTACTACTACTGGTCTTGCTGCATCAACAAAATATTTTAATTATGAGGAAACAGCCTGTAAAATTTTTTGGCCAAAACAAAGACTCATTATGGTACAAAATATCAAGTTGGTAGTGTTTAATGAAAGTATTGGAAGAACTCCAAGTAGACTCTGGAGCCACTGCCCAGGAAGTTGCCATACCCCTGGTTGAGTGGGCCCTCACCCCCTCTGGCATAGGACATCCTTGCTGTCTGCAGGCCATGATTATAGTGTGACAATCCAGGATCCAATCGTTTTGGTAGTAGCCCCATGCCCCTTATGGCTGCCTGCTTGAACAATAAATAGGTTCCTAGCTTCCCTCACAGCCTTTGTCTTGATAATATAAGATTCCAGACAATCTCTGACATCCAGACTTTGATACAATGTCTCGTTACTGGGGGAAGCTTCCAGATAAAAAGAAAGAAGAATTATATGCTCATTGAAATAAAATGAAGACATGACTTTAGGTAAAAATTCTGGCGTGGTTCTAAGGACAACCTTCTCAGGATAAAATACTGTAAATGGAGGCTCACAGGAAAGTGCTCTCAACTCACTGATTCTCCTCACCAAAGTGGAGCCCGTATTTTGTTTGGAGGATGTATTCTCTTGGCGACCGCCAAAAGATTAACGATTAAAGGTTCCTCTGCCCATTTTATACATTTAGAACTGCAGACAAGGCTGAGACTTGAACATGAAGGAAACTCCATGATAACCCTCTATCTAGACCCGACTGCAGGAATTCTAGTAGATAGTTATTTGAAGAAGGATGAAAAGGATCATATCCATACTGCATGTGCCCTATACAGGAACCAATCCGAATCTTTGAATACTGAGAGCAGGTAGTCAATGAAAATGAGGAGCGCATCGCGGCCGAGGCCAAGACTAACCCCAAAAAGTTTTTTAAGTATATTAATAGTAAAAAGATGCAGGTTGAGGGTGTGGCCCCATTGAGTTATAATAACAATATGGTTACAGCAGATACAGAAAAGGCAGATGTGCTTAACCAGTTCTTTTCTTCTGTGTATACAGTAGAGGAGCCAGTGGGCCAAGTCCCACCCAATAGCTTCACTGTTGCCTCAGCTCCAACTACACAGTGGTTGGCACAGGATATGGTGCTTAAAGGGTTACACACGATAAATGTAAACAAGGCACCTGGGCCAGATGGAATACACCCTCGGGTACTGAGAGAGCTAGGGGCAGAATTGCAGTGGCCCTTGTTTCTGATATTCTCAGACTCTCTTTCATCAGGTATGGTACCTAGGGATTGGAAGAAGGCGAATGTCATTCCCATATTTAAAAAGGGAGTAAGATCTCAGCCTGGCAATTATAGGCCTGTAAGTTTGACATCCGTGGTGGGCAAGTTATTTGAAGGCTTGTTAAGGGATCACATTCAAAATTATGTAGTGGAGAATGCCATTATGAGCAGTAATCAGCATGGCTTTATGAAGGACAGGTCATGTCAGACCAATTTAATTGCTTTTTATGATGAGGTAAGTAAGAAGCTGGACAGTGGGGATGCAGTAGATATCATCTATTTGGATTTTGCCAAAGCATTTGATACCGTTCCCCACAAACGACTGCTTTCTAAGCTAAGGTCTATTGGTCTTAGTGAAGCCGTTTGCACATGGATAGAAAACTGGCTACAGGATCGGGTACAGAGGGTGGTTGTTAATGGTACATTCTCTACTTGGAATAAGGTCCTCAGTGGGGCCCCTCAGGGTTCTGTACTGAGTCCACTTTTGTTTAATTTGTTCATAAATGACTTAGGGGAGGGTATTATGAGTAATGTATCAGTGTTTGCAGATGACACAAAACTCTGCAGACCAGTCAATTCTATCCAGGATGTGACATCCCTGCAGCAGGATCTTGACCAACTGGCAATCTGGGCAACTAAGTGGCAGATGAGATTTAATGTGGATAAATGTAAGGTCATGCACCTGGGATGTAAAAATATGCAAGCCCCGTATACCCTTAATGGGACTGCACTAGGCAAATCCATAATGGAGAAGGACCTTGGAGTCCTTGTAGATAATAAACTTGGCTGTAGCAAGCAATGCCAGGCAGCAGCTGCAAGGGCAAACAAGGTTTTGAGCTGTATTAAAAGGGGTATAGATTCACGGGAGGAGGGGGTTATTTTTCCCCTTTACAGAGCGCTGGTAAGGCCCCATCTAGAATATGCTGTTCAGTTTTGGTCTCCAGTGCTCAAACGGGACATTACTGAGTTAGAGAGGGTCCAGAGAAGGGCAACTAAGCTGGTAAAGGGTATGGAAAGTTTCAGTTATGAAGAAAGACTGGCCAAGTTGGGTCTGTTTACACTGGAGAAGAGGCGCTTAAGAGGTGACATGATAACTATGTATAAATATATAAAGGGATCATATAATAACCTTTCTAATGTTTTATTTACCAGTAGGTCCTTCCAACGGACACGAGGGCACCCACTCCGTTTAGAAGAAGGGAGGTTCCATTTAAACATTCGGAAAGGATTTTTTACAGTGAGAGCTGTGAGGTTCTGGAATTCCCTCCCCGAATCAGTCGTGCTGGCTGATACATTATATAACTTTAAGAAGGGGCTGGATGGATTCTTAGCAAGTGAGGGAATACAGGGTTATGGGAGATAGCTCTTAGTACTAGTTGATCCAGGGACTGGTCCGATTGCCATCTTGGAGTCAGGAAGGAATTTTTTCCCCTCTGTGGCAAATTAGAGAGGCTTCAGATGGGGTTTTTTGCCTTCCTCTGGATCAACTAGTAGTTAGGCAGGTTATATATAGGCATTATGGTTGAACTTGATGGACGTATGTCTTTTTTCAACCCAACTTACTATGTTACTATGTTACTATGTAGTCACCTTTCTGGCTTTCATCAAAGTAGAAATAACTTCTGTAGAAACTCCCAAATACACCAGCCCTCTCCCATTAACCTCCATGCCTTGAGATTCAGATGCTGAGGGAAAGGGTGGACTACTGGCCCCTGTACAAGCAAGCCCCATCTGTTCATGAGATGAAGGGATTGTAGACACATCAGTCTCTTGAGGAGTGGGTACCAGGGTCAGTGGCCAGTCGGGTAGGATTGCTATGACACTAGCCTTGGATCTTCTTATCTTGCGGAGTACTAGGAATATCATTGGAAGGGGTGGGAATATGTAAGACATGGAGCAAGGGAGGGGGGAGGCTTTATAGGGGCAGGGTTGTATGTTTTTCCTTCTGTCATCACTGCAGGAGGAGGGAATACTCCGGGGTTTTTAGATGCTATGAGGGGATGGCCAGGAAGTAGATTAGTCAGTGTGGCTATTCACAGTTTGATGTGAAGCAATATAAATAAACATTAACACCCCAAGGATTGATTGTTTACATGGATAACATTTTTTACATTCTAAAAGGGATATTTAACCATTGAGTTTCTTATTTTGCTGATAGGGAAACATTTTTAACTGCTGGATGGACAGGTTTGGAGGATGAAAACTTTCAAAAAGTTTTAGCTTTTGTTTTACACTAGAGTGAGACTGATCAAATATTGGACTTCAGAAGATAGCCTAAATCTCCAAACCCTAACCAGTTGCTATCCTAACTGCTAAAATTGCAGTTTTCAGTTGTTCTGTTCTATTTTCTGTTACTGCCATTTATAACTTATTTAGATATGTATGGTACCTTATATCTGTTAGTAATCAATATTTTTGTAAATGGCAAAGTTTCCTGTGGCATGAAACACAAAGAATAAGATCCATGATCATTAATTATTTGTTTAGCTATTGATTTTTTTCTTAGAGTAGCAAGATTCTACTCTCTGCTGAGCTGCAAAATGAAGTGATAACATTTCTTTAAGCCAGAGGACTTTAGTTCCAGACACTGTACTCCCAGTTTAACCCATTCACATGGGTACATTCCATTTGAAAATTGTAAAAACAAATGAGGTTCAAGAAATCTCTGCTGGAATCAGTTCCATTTTCAGTGTGAGATGGTTCTTGGAAAAGAGTGACCTGATTGAGGTCAGCAGCCGCTGGCTGCTCTATCTCTAGTCAAAATACAAAAAATAATAGTTCTGAAATGCTTCAGTGCACAACTCTATGTACAAACAGGGTAATAAAGTGTTCAAACAATTAGTCAGGTCAATGTGCATGCTATTAAGCATACAATTAAATGTGATTGTTGTAAGTTAGTTAATGGTGCTGTATAATGAAGAATACAATAATTATGTTTACTTTAAAAATTTATTTTTTATTTATTTAAAAGTTTCCCCAAATAAATTGTAATAAGGAGAAAAAGACCCCGCAAATACTGTATCATTCAAAAAAGTTTGTTCCAAAAGAAACTCAGGTGTGACCATTGTTGCCACCCAAGGCCCCTTACAATATAGAGACTACAGGAGCCTTTCTTTCAGTGCAGGAAGGACTCCTATAGCCCAAAACATAGTATCATGAAGGCATAGAAATCCACTGGAGAGCAGTTTCAATGCAATACAATGTTTACATATATTTGGGGATGCAAATCACTAACACTGGTACTGGCGAACCAAAAACACTATATGGATAAGCAAGATTACTTTTACTGATACCCTTACAATATATAATTGTTAGTGATGAGCAAAATTTTTCACCAGGCATGGATTTGTGGCTAATTTCTGTGTTTCATTATTGACATAGTTATTTGCAGCATGTTAAAAAAAAAATTAACGACAATTTTTTTTGACACACGTCATTTTCATGTTTGTAAATTTTTTCACAGTTTTGCAAATTTTGCCAAAAAGGGGAAACGGGACAGATTAGCTCATAACCAATCATTGTGCTTTATCCATACTGTGGGTGCTGCTGTCCTGGTGGGGCACATGGGAAGGAAGGTCTGGGGGAAGTGAATGTTTATTCATTTTCAGGTGTACCATGTGTTGTAAACTGGCCTGCTACTTTTCCCTGTCTCTGTTGCTGCAATGTATTATTGCCTCTGTATCCTTGATGCTGTGGTTCTACGTGCTTGGTGACCATTTGCATTATGCTGAATTTGTGTTGACTTTACCTTTGTAGTCTTGTTGCATGTGGCTGTGCAAGTGATTCTTTTTAAGGAGAATTTACATTATTAACACTTAAGAACTGCCTTATTAACTGCAGTCTCTCATCTAGTGTTTGCATTTCTTAACATGACCAGTAGTGATGAGCGAATTTTTTCGCCAGGCATGGATTCACAGCAAATTTCCGGATTTCACCATTGGCGAATTGTTTCACGAAACTTCTTTTTTTGTCATGTGTCAAATTGGGAGTGGTCACAGCAAAAACAGACGCGGGCGACAAAATAAATTGCACGACAGATGCGTTTTGCTAATTTTTTGGAAATTTTATGGCGAAGCGAAACGGGACAGATTTGCTCATCACTAATGACCAGACCTTTAGATTAAAGGAACAGTAACACCAAAAAATGAAAGTGTATAAAAGTAACTAAAATGTAATGTGCTGCTGCCCTGCACTGGTAAAAGTTGTGTGTTTACTTCAGAAAGTCTACTATAATTTATATAAATAAGCTGCTATGTAGCCATGGAGGCAGCCATTCAAAGGAGAAAAGGCACAGGCACATAGCAGATAACAGATAAAACACTATTGTATTCTACAGAACTGTTATCTGCTATGTAACCTGTGCCTTTTCTCCTTTTTTCCAGCTTGAATGGCTGCCCCCGTGGCTACACAGCAGCTTATTATATAAATTATAGTAGTGTTACTGTAGCAAACACACCAGTTTTACCAGTGCAGGGCAACAGTGCATTATATTGTTATTACTTTAAAGCTCTTTCATTTTTTGGAGTTACTGTCCCTTTAAGCCATGAGGCATTTCAGAAACGAATCTATAGAACTGTGCTACAAATGGCTGTGCCCTGCTGATGAAGCTGTCTCTAAAGCAAGGCTGGTCACTGCAGGCTTAGATGCTCATTTTCTTTTTTCAGCGAATAACTTTAAATGTGCATGTCTTAATTAATTATTTACAACATATTCTTCTAGCATATTTTTCATTCAACCAAAGGATGAAGTTCAAGTGTATTTGCTTTACAAGCAACAGTGCATTTCTTGTACTTGATAATAACTAACCTAGCATTAATCCATGTAGATTGCAAAGGCACCCTTCTCTGGAATTCCTGGGTTCTAAGCATTCAAGACAATCCTATACCTGTACAGGCATGAGATCTATTATACAACATGCTCAGGACCTGGGGTTTTCAGGAGAAGGGATCTTTTTGTAATTCCAGACTTTAATTTAAAGTTATTTGCATGGATTTTACTCTTCCAATGTAGAAAAAACACTTTTTATACATCGTGCCCCTCATTTCAGGGCGCCATAATGTTTGGGGCAAAGAAATGGTAGGTATATCAAAGCAGTCATGTTTAGTACTAGTGTTGCATTCATAGACATCACCAGGTGCTGAGTTTCTTCTTTGGTGATGTTCTGCCATGCCTTTACTACAGTCCCCTTCAACTCCTGCTTGTTCTGGGGGTATTATTCAATAGTTAATTCATATTCAATTTATATGTTAATTGTTTAATTTATAATTTTACACTAAGGAGCAGTGGGGTAAATCAAAGAAAAACATGTCCCCAAACATTATGAATGGCACTCTACATCTTAGTTAGGCACACGTAAAAGGTTCAGAGAAAAAGGATATTATTTAAAAAAATTGAATTATCTGCTTATAATATAGTCTATGGGAGATAACCTTTTCTGTAATTTCTTGGTAACAGGTTTCCAGATCCCAATCAAAGGTAAAATCTAGCACTTTAATGTTATTTTACAAAGTGGCAAATAATAGCAAATGTTGACCAACAATTAAAATGTTAAGAAACTCAACTTCAATCCAAGTGAATGCTCCCCTATAGAATAAAGCAAAAAGAGTTCAATTGGGATGGATGACTATGAAGGGCAAAATATTTTGGAACAGTTGGGTGGGGAAACTTGACTAATGGTGGTTGGTCTGTTTATGGCATGAAGGGGCAAGCAGCAGTGTGGTTGAAAAAGTGAATTAGTGCCATATATCAAAAATCACTATAATAATTTATTACAAAGACCTGATTGGCATATATAAAGGTCTATATTTTTTACACCAGACTAATACCTAAATTATATAATTATATAACCCATTAAAGCTAATGGTACAAAACAGTAACATAAGAGCCATACAACAGGATGGTGTTCAGTACAAGATTATGCCTCTTTTTTGCTTGAATTCTATACTGACCTAGATATACGTTCATTTAAAATAATCACACAACTTTTTAAATATACATAATTTTACATGACATAAAAAAAAATTAAGCCATTTCTTTACATGGCTTTTAAAAAGTATGTCCCTAAGCGTTGTTCAGTTCTAGTTGCAGCAATGCAATACAAGAAATGAAGAGATTCTTATATATCATGTCATCTTTTGTGGTGCCATTAATACAGTACAGGAAAAAATAGCACCGCCAAAATGGTGGAACTTATTCTGCATTTGAAGAATTAATTATTATTTCAGTTCTCGATGGTGATATACAGTACGTTTGTGGTCTTGCATATCTCCATGTTATTGATGGGCATTTTCATAAATTTTTCTGTTGCATATCTTCATTAATATGAACCAGGGAACTTAATAAATCATCAAAAGAAAGTGTTTATTTTAGCAGCAATAATTCATATTGCATTTTCTCAGCAAAATTGCTAAAGCCTGACAAAATATAACATTAACAAGAAAATCTCAAGAAAATTCTATTTCCAACACCTATATCCTATCCTAATGTATTTGTATGTATTTTGTAATACCATTATTAGAACAATAAGAGAATATATAAGAGGGTTTTTTGAGTCAAAATGTATATTATATGCTTCAATTCCCACTATGGCATTTTTAAACATTTCACTTATGTTCCTTTTTAAGAAGCATTTACATTGTGATTTTTGTATTTATACAGTGTATGAACTGGTAACCACATGTGCTTGTACTCTCCTTCTCTAAGGTTAATACTCTATTATCAGTAGAAGGATTGGATTTTCCACTTTTGTGGCTCTGCTATGGCAGCAAGCTTTAGTCCTGGAATTTGGATTATTTTTAGTGACGAGGGAATCTAACTGGTTTTACTTCACTGAAAAATTTGCGAAACGACAAAAAAATAATTGAAACGGCGAAAAATTTGCAACATGCCAATTTTGCTGTGACTATCCATTTTGACGCGACCGATACTTTCTTTGACCCGCGCCAAATGTTTACGCTGTAAATTCGGCAATGGCAAAATGCGAAAATTCACTGGGAATCCATGCCAGCTGAAAAAATTCACTCATCACTATTTCTAACATCCAACTCATGGTGTTTAGCAAATTAGTTGGATAATGTGGTCTTACGTGTAGGAATGGGTTAGCCCTGTGCCTTTGCAGACCCAAAGCATTAAATGTTTAGGTTGGTAGAATTAGCTTGAACTCTCTTTTACAGCTTCCTTAAACTACTTTTTCAGGCACTCTTGAAAATATTATTTGGCTTTTGTGAAGAAAAACAGCTATTTTAAGTGCTACAATCATCTCTCATGTGGGCACTATGCTCAAACACAAACAATCTAAGTTACATCAGCCAATGAATGGACAAAAAAATCGAAGGTCAAGGTAAAAGATATAAAACAGAAATATTTATTGATTTTTATATGCCATATTGATTATATTCTTAAATAGGTCACTTATTATGTAATTCATTATTCGTTTGTTAATTATTTGTTCTGAAGCTATAGATTTCCTTCAAATGAATTCTCCCATTTTATGTCTGTGACCTGCAACTTCAAGGCACTCAAGAAGATAAGTTTTTGAAAGATCCATTTAGAAAAGGTCAATGATATGATGTCCTGTTGTGTTTGACTGAATTTGACTAAATGGAAAGAAATTTCAGCAACAGACTGAGGCCCAGTATAAAGGTGGCCATACACAGGCAGATTAATGCTGCCAATTCCAGTCCTTAAGACCAATTTGGCAGCTTATTTGCCCATGTATGGGGACCCCTAATGGGCCTACCTGACTGATATCTGGCCAAAAATTGGTGAAATTGCTAAAAAAAAATCACAAAACTGCAAAAAAATTGTGAAATGTTGCTACAGCCTGACTTTTTTGGATAGGGCTGCAACATTTTTTACACTACCACGCCTTTTTTTTATGCAGCTGAGGCTTTTTTTTTGTATGTGACCGCAAATGTTTCGCACCAAGATTTTGCGGCAGATTCACGAACAAATTTGCCAATGGCAATATGAAGAGTTTTGCTGCGAATCCATTCCTGCCGAAAAAAACCGCTCACCACTTAGTCAGTCATTATAGTTTCTCAAATTCTGTTTTATTTCTCAGTTTCCATGCTGTTTGTGGGTTTGTTATTATGAGAGGGTTTCATTTAATTGAAGTGTGATCTCTAATACATTCTCAAGTGCACCAGTCAAACCCACTGTAGATTTAGATTTAGAAAATAAAAGTATAATCCAAAAATATAACCCATTCAACTGTGTTTTGTGGAGCCAACTTCATTTTCAAATTGCAGGTCTTGTATAGTGTTCCACGGCATGCCACAGCTCAATATTTGTGGAATTTATTTTTAGTGAAAAAGTAAACTTAATGTGCAATAGTGATCTATTTAAAGCGAGTGATGCTTAAGAACATGTTTATGTATCTATGCCAAATGCCAAATGTCTTGCATCCCGTTTAATAAGATTGCTTGAGCCATTAAATGCAAAGAAGGCAGTGACTGTGTAATAGGGTACTAATGTAATGTCATAGAGTGGAGGTATACAGTATATAGGACATTAGACACATGCAGCCTTAGCACAGAAACACTGTGGCATTATAACTGGAAAGAGAGTACAGTCACACATTCTTTAATTATT
This sequence comes from Xenopus tropicalis, assembly GCF_000004195.4. Classification (NCBI taxonomy): domain Eukaryota; kingdom Metazoa; phylum Chordata; class Amphibia; order Anura; family Pipidae; genus Xenopus; species Xenopus tropicalis. The sequence goes on from NC_030685.2 coordinate 37,478,861, forward strand.
TTATGAAAAACAATGAATAATTCATGTTTATTGGGGCTCTTCACCAGCCCCTGTAAAGTTTTTCTAAGGCTAGATTTTTCTTTTCAAAGAAGCGAAAAATGAGATCAGATTCACACTGGGTCAGGTCAGGGGCACCAGCATGAAAATGAACTCTAGTCTGTAATCGTAGCCTTTTCTTAAAAGCTTGTTGAACTCCTTGCTGCTGAAAGTATTACAGGTGACCCTTCTGAATAATGTTTCAATGAATAGCACCCAGAGGCCATATGAATCCAGATGTGCATTATAATCATACTTTATTTATCTGGCTTCAGAAAATTATGCAACATGTTACAATGCTATAACAAATGGGTATTAAATTAAATAGTAACAAACAAGTGTTACAGAATGAATGCCCTGCTCACAGGACTTTACCATCTCAATGGATGGGAAATAACTAAAACATAAGGGTTTAATTATGAAGAATTAGGGGTGATTCTTTATGTGTGCTAAATTTTTATAAAATCAGGGCTAGTGATGAGCGAATTTGTCCCATTTTGCTTCAACAGAAAATTTGTTAAACACCGAAAATGGCATGTGTCAAACAAAATTATCATGAGCCACACAACAAAAAATGATGCACGCAACAATTACTTTTGATACGCACCATTTTTTCTTATGTGCATCACAATTTTTTGTCCGCTGCCAATTTTTGCACCCGTTTCGAAACAATTGGCAATGATGAAATGTGCCGTGAATCCATGCCTGCCGAAAAATGTTGCTTATCACTAATCAGGGTCATTCCTAGCATAAGGCAAGGTGAGACCCTTGCCTCAAGCGGCAGAGAGGGGGCAGTTACCAGGGACGGCAAAAATCCACCTCTGGTAACTTTAAGAGCTAAATTTAAGTTTTTTTAAAAGTGAAAAATGTGCCTCCCCTGGACCAGCTCTGACACTAAAGAGGTAAGCACAGAGCGGATGGGGGGTGGGGGTTGGTAACAAAAAAAAAGAATAACAGCTAGCTGGTTAGAAATTAATATTTAGAGTATCCACTAAGAGATATGGGCCCCTAAATGGCAATGACATCGAATGACCTCCTTTTTTCAGAAAAAAATATGAAATAATACATTTTTCCTAAACAATCGTAGTAATTTTTGAGCTGACATACTACTTAATACCTCTTACTGCACTCTGGCCTTCTTTTAATTTGTGATTAATAATAATCTTTCTATTATGAAAGTTTATGTATAATGCACTAATATTTATTATATAGAGTTCTGCAATGGGCTGGGGTAGAATACAAACTATACAGCAAGCAAAAACAAACCAATGGCAAACAATGGAATAAGTCTAAACAATCCAAGACATGGGGTCAGAGATCCCTGATTTAAAGGCAGTATATGTGCAAACCTTTCCATAAGAGGCAGTTTAATATGGAGTGATAGTTTGAAACTGGAATATTTATACAACTGGTCTTTACAAAAACAAAATTACCAAAATGTGAAATATAACATGCCCTTTAGCCATAACTTAGCCGTGATTTGATAATAATCCCTCCATGATTTATAGCAGCTATTTACAGGCTTTGTGGTGACATAATAAGATATTGAAACAAAAACCCTCATAACATTAATCACAACTACAAGGGAAATGTTTTTAAATGTGCTTCAAACAACCACAAACTTCAGACAAAATATTTCTTTGACATTTGGAAACAAAGAGACTTTCTAAGATTTCTCTTTACAAATTACAAATAGTCTAAATGCTCCCTAATTGTCTGGAACTAAGAAGCAGATATACAGTAGACGGCATCAACTGTAATAGGCCAGAAGGGAAGGTCTCACTCTTATTGATTATAAAGCTAATGCTTTTGTAAGCCTTCATGTTTTACTTATATAACTTTTATGATTATGAAGTGTTAAATTATACCTGAAAACGGTGTAAGGTAATGTTGAAGGTAGTGATATTTTGGAAAAAAAGATTACTTTGTAGCACTTCTGATTCAAGTTCAAGTCCCTGTTTTTATTTGTACATGGAATTGTGCTCCCTAGTGTTCATGTGACTGTCTCTCTAAGGCATGGAGTATAGATACACATTCAAAAGTACTCACAAAACAGAGCAGGATCAATCACCTTTTATCTGAAAGGCTTATTTGTTATTACTAAACTGCTACCCAGGGAGTCATTTGTATGATTAACCTATGAAGCTGAAAGAGATACAGGCACTGGCACACCAAACAAAACACTGACAGTTTCAAATCTTAACCTTGACTGAAAATTACAAAAACAGAAAATACATTTTTAACTAAAACTGAGAAAGATAATATAAAATATAAAAAGGAAGGAAACTCTGTTAATAGTGTATACCATTAATAAATTGAGGATTTAATTGGCCTTGTCCATCATGACATAGCCTAAACTGCAAAGCTCCACTTTATCACATCATTCTACAAGGATAAAACAGTCAGTAGCTTTGCTTACTTAAAGTCCATTTGCTAAGTATGTAGTAATATAGTAATATATTAATAAAAATAATAATAATATAGTAATATAATGCAACTTACTGTACAATTGGGACACAATAGGATGCATTTTTAAAACTGTGCAAAAAAGCTTTCTAAAACTTTCTGTGCCAGTTTTTACACGGTGCTTGATTGTGTATATGGGGTTTATATAACTAAAAAGTGGCTGAAAGATTTCTTAAAAACTCATGTACATTTAGAAACTTTTATATCAGGTAGAATTGCAAATGTTCAAGGTAAAATTACACACACCTTTTTATAACTATAATTATGTCATATTCAGAGACCAGTGATAGCAAATTAATCATTTTACATATGTCATTCTCTGACTTTTTCTATTCAAGTGCCCCTTTGCCAGAATGGCTAGCTGAACTTGGTGTAAGGAGCCTACGTGGTGTGTTACTACTACCCATCCTCAACAATTTTGGAACTGCAATTCTACTCAGAAGGGTCTTAGAGATGGCAGAAATATTGTTCAGCTGTTGAAGCAAGCTACATTCCGGTTGCCTTGGGTATATTTTGTATGACCACTCTTACAATTACCGGCACCATTCCTTTTCTTTCAACTAGATAGTGTAGGAAGCTATGAATTCAGCTAAATGCCACTGAAGCAGAGATGAATTAAGCTCAGTGAAAGCAAACTCTTTAAATTGGGCAGTGAAGTGCTTTGCAAAATTCCACCTAGAAGCAAATGAGCCAGATCATCAAATAATTACATCACATAATGCATTTGTCAACTGAAGAGAGATTGGTCACTGTTAAAATGCTTAACATTCTGTCGCTCTGTATTATGTTTAAGTACGTCAGTGCAGTATAGAAGAAAATGTTCAGTAGGGGTTTTTAGAAATAAAACTAAATGATGTCATACAAGGGTTAAACTGCTTTGCAATGGCTAGGATTTGCATTTACAGACAACTTATCCAGTCCGTCAGTGCATACACAATGACCTTGGGGTTCGTGCAGACTGTTTGCTTACAGAATAATGCAAGTAAGACTCCACGCTGCTGTGCTGCAGAGAAAAGAAACTTTGGATCTTTGGATTCTCATCAAATAAATGCCATTAGAAAGGAATTGCAATCTGTTGGCTTCTAGGAAGGAATAAATGAAAGAGCCACTAATGATTCTGAATAGAGGTGAGTAAACCAAGATAATGTGTAATTCCTTGTGATTGCAATAATTATGTTGGGTTGAAAGACCCAACATATGGTTCTTCGACTTTGGCTTATTCTTCCGCTTCTTCTTCTTCTTCTTAGCACCCCCCATTTTCTAAACGCTACTCCTCCTACAGTTTTAGAGGTACAACACCCCGAATGAAACAGAGGTCACCCCGAATGAAACAGCAACATTTGTTGGACGACCTCAAAGTTGGAGGGGCCAACAACAGCCAATCAAATTTCACCCGTTGACTTTTATGGGGAAATTGAAACTGCTGCCAATCTTACAGCTTTGAGGCTACACTCCCCAAACTTGAATCACATAGTCATGGGCGCAGTCTGAATGAAAATATGATTGTTGGATTCCTAAAATTGGGCGGAGCTGTGAACAGCCAATCAGATTTTATCTATTGACTTGGCAGAAATTCAAATTGCTGCCATTCTCACAGTAATTAATGTATGTATATCTTTATTTATAAAGCACTACTTATGTACCCAACGCTGTACAGTAGAAGTGCTAGTTCCCAGATCAGGTGCTGGGTGAGTGCTTCAAAAGGTAGTAATAACACCAGGGTTCCCAAACTTTGCAGAGTTAGGCACCAGGTAACTGAGTTTTAAGGTTAGAAAAAGTGAGCGGAGCCACCAACAGCCAATCAGATTTTACCTATTGACTGCTACCATTCTCACAGAATTAACAGCAGAGTCCCCAAACTTTTCACAATTGGTCACTAGGGGACTGCAGTTTTAGTTTTGAAAAGTGGGTGGAGCCACCAACAGCCAATCAGATTTTACCTATTGTCTTTCAATGGGGAAATTCAACCTGCTGCCATTCTCACAGTATTAACCCCAGGGTCCCCAAACTTTTCACTATAGGTCACTAGAGCACTGCAATTTTAGTTTTGAAAAAGTGGACGGAGCCACCAACAGCCAATGAGATTTCACCTGAATTTTATTGGTTTGATGCCAGGGTTCCCAAACTTTGCACACAGTCACTGGGTGACTACGTTCTCAAGGTTAGAAAAAGTCTAAGTTTAGAAAAGTGGGTGGGGCCAACAACAGCCAATCAGATTTCACCTATAGGCTACATATGTTTAAATTTAAACTGCTGCCATTCTTTAAATATTAATACTAAGGTTGCTAAACTTTGCAGAGCTAGTCACCAGGTAATTGCTGAAAGTGGTGGATCACCACTTTCAGATTTCAGATTTTAGCCATTGATTTTCAATGGGAAAATTCAACCTGCTGCCATTCTCACAGTATTAACACCAGGGTCACTAGGGGATTGCAGTTTTAGGCTTTAAAAAGTGGGTGGAGCCACCAACAGTCAATTAGACTTCACTTATTGAATTATTTTGGTTTAAATTTACATTGCTGCCATTCAGACACTATTAAAACCAGGGTCCCCAAACTTTGCAGTGGTTTTTACTATATAACTGTGGTCCAAGGTTAAAAAAAAAATGGGCAGAGCCAACAACAGATCAGCTTTCATTCAGTGACTTCACGTTTTTCAACCCAACATGAAGTTTGTTCCCAAACTTCCCTTTCTAGTTCATTCCTGTAAAAGGATTTACTGGTGTTTTATTAAATGCTTTAAAAAGCATTTTAAAAAGTATCAAAAACCGACCACACATATTAATCTAATTGTTTTGAAAATTAGAATAATAAAATTATAGAAACCCTCAATTCTACAATATTTAGGATACTATACCAGCATGAACCTAAATAAGTAAAGGGAAAAAATTATATTTAAGCAAAAAACAGAGACAGAGTTTGCCTTAAGGTTCTGTTCTAAGTATATTTTTCAGTTTAATAGGCCAAAAGCCATTCATTTATTACACAAGCGAGAAATTATTTCTCTAAATTCATAACCATATACTCCCAAGTGGAAACTTCTAATGTGTGGTACACAAAAGGAGTCCAGCTTGATGGTGTCACGGTCGGTATCCCAAAACTCAGAACAGGCTCCAAGGGTCCGGTCTCGGCTCACGCTTCTGCCTATAACCGCCGCCTTTCACGTCGGGAGGAGCCCTTCGCTACTCGGATGCCGCCAGGTCTTATTGTGAGAGACCCTAGGAGAGAGTTCTGAGCAAGCACGGGAACCAAATGTATGACTGGTGGATGAGGAACACTTCAGAGTGGTCAGGGGAGGCCGGAGTCAGCAACGATCAGGCAGCGCAGTACAGAATCAGAATCCAAGAGAATAGTCAGACAGGCAGAGGTCGGTTCAGGCAGCAGACAAGGAGGGTCAAAAACAGGCAAAAGGTCAATACAGGCAGCAGGCAAGAGAGGTCAGGAACAGGCAAGGTCAAGAACACAGCAGAACAGCAGGATAATCGCACCCAGGAAGTAACCAGAGGAAAACCTACGTTGGGCAACCATTTCCATTCAGTGAGCGCTTAAATATTTTAAATTTGGCGGCGAAATGATGTCATGCGCGCGCCGGCGAAAACGCTAGTGGGCATGCGCGCGCATCAGGAGCGCGCATGCGCATAAAGAACAGAGCGAGGCGCGCGCGCGCGCCTAGAAGACATCGGCGGGCGTCCCCGCACCGGAGGAGGCGGCGGGCGTCCCCGTCGCCCCACTAGACCACCAGGTATTGTTACAGATGGTTTACAGTGGACATGACCAGTGCACAGATGTGTCAATCAAAAGGATGGAATCAGTAATTAAATCACTTCCAATTAAGAAGACGAAGAATGTAATATTGACCTTTTAGGAACCCAAAGGACCAGTTTTGAGTACCATCTTAGATCTTTAGATGATTAAAAATAGATCAAAGCAAATTGCTTTTATGTAAATCGATAGAAAATTGCAAAGTGCTGAATCTCTCCGCTCTACTCTGTACTGTTTACATTACACTATGTTGCAAGTTGTTGAAAAGGTTGCTGTAGTACAAGAATTTACTGGAGACTGAGTGGATAATCTAAATTTACACCATGAAGTGGCACTTACAATGATTTGGTGCATGCCCATCCCTAATTTGATGTACTTTATTCTCTGTGAATCTACTATTTTCAGCCTCTTCATGTAAAGATGCTTATTTGGATGATTCTATGATTCTAGGTAATTAATAATTTGCCGCTAGTTGTCACTTTAAATGTACCTCCCAATTTGTTTTAACTGAAGGTACCATTAAAAAGATAATGATCCATTTAAAAGATCTCCTGAGGACAGCTAATAATTTGGCAGAATTTTTGGTAACTATAATGGCTTTATAGAATAGGGAAATAATCAGTAGTATCAGCAGTAACAGCTCAAGTAAAAACATAAAGTTAATAAGTAAATCCTTTTTAGCGGTGTTTGGTTCCCATGCACTCCATGTCCTCTAACTCCATATGGCAGTGGGTAATAAATTCTCCATATACAGTGGGGGCAGGCACAAGAAAGTACAACATTTGTTTACGACAGTTGAGGACACTAATTATGCATTTTTCATGTTGAAAAGTCCTTAATTAAATCAAATTAAAATGCATAGAGCTATATAGTGGTAGGAGGTAGAGCTTGACCTGTTTTGTGGTTCGTTACCACTTCATCAGAAGTTCTCAGAGACCCATATTTTGTGCTAGAACATTTATCTTGGAAATTAAGTAGTTCACCTTTTAACGTGTTTTTTCTAGGTGTGAACCTATAAATAAGTGCTTGTAGCACAAAATACTTAAGGCTTTGCTTGACTTGTTTCAAGGAAATTAAGACACTTTTTTAGATTGGCCCGATTATGTTGTATACAGCAATATACATGCAACCTCTACTCTACCCTCCTTCCCTTTCTCTCACAATTGTTCTGGCATATTAAATGCCTTTCTACAGTATGAGCATCTCTTTACCCATATAAACAAATAATTCAGCAGATCTTTTACATTTTTTCACTGGATAAAGGCTTCCATGTTTTTCTTGGCACTGGGATGTGTTAACCTAATCTTCACACTCAACATTCATAAAAAATATTAAACAATTAAAATATGTTTCTAATTAAAATATCCCAAGAGATGGAATCTATTTTCTATTTTGCTTCCAGTACAAGGTAATTATCTTGTGGGAAAGACAGAACAGCATAAATAAAACTGTAAAGCACTGCTGCATAAATCAGTTGAAGAAAGAAAGAGAATCATCAGCATTTAATTGATATATTTAACTTCCTCTGGTAAATTAACCCAGATAAAACAACTTCCTCACAAGTGGATTCTGTTCAGTAATAGATTTAGTGGTGTCCTTTAAAATAGCAATATCATAAGACAATAACAAAAGGAAGGCATTTTCTTCTTTTCACTTTTTTAATCTAGTCAGAATTGAAATGTACACTTTATTGTTAGCTCAACTATATAATAAATCATTCCCATAGTGTCAAGAACAAGTCATTGTAACAAAAAACCTTACAGATTAAGATGTGGGATAATACCAGCAAGAAAGTGGCTTGCATACAACAAAAAGAAAGCATATACAAAGTTATGGTATTTAATGCCTGACAGGTTTGCAAAACATTTTCCGCATTACCCTTCAATGAACTGAACTGGTTATTCAGAGACAGGGAATTTAAGCCATATTCTATGGTCATGTCTCAAAATCCTAGATTTATGGAAAGATGTTTGTAACTTCATAAAAACCATTGGTTTACCACTTACTATAAACCTTCCATTTCTCTTTGTAGAAACTGAAATCACAAAAGGTTCCTACTATCACTGTGGTAGATTTGAAAGTAACAAACATTTTAAAGAAATGATTGCCTTTATAACTGATACCACATTATTATACCAAAGACATGCTACCTTAATTGAAGGTGGGAACCCCACTCTGGAGAAAGCAGAAGGTGGCTTAGTTGAGTTCTCTCCTGAATATATTAAAAAATTAACAGCCAAATGCCTGTTGGTAAAGCTGAAATTTCTGCAGATGGAGTATGCTTTGATGAATGTCATGTTTGTTGAAGAGAACAATTATATTAAATAATATAGTTGTATCAAAAAACAACGTTATCAATTTATTTACAATGCATGTTCTGTGTATAATTTCTTACTATGTATTTACATTTTCTGATCAATTTGATGCTACCTTGGTGCATGAAAATATACATTGTTACTAGTATTGTATTATGTATAAACCAGATCAGCCATAGTACAAATACTGGACTGCTTCAGGTCTTACAACATCCAAAATTGAGTAAGAATTTTAATACCAACCACAAGAAAACAAGAAAACAAGATAAAAGATGCATGCCTAATTAGAGCCCCACTAAACAGGTCTCCAGCTATATATCCTGAGTTTAAAAAGTACTGAAATAGATCAACGCCTTTAGGTGTTCCCAATGAAACTGGTACAGGAATGGAACCCATTATCTGAAAAGCTCCAAATTAGGTGAAAAGCCCTTTCCTACTGACGCCATTTTAATCCAATAGTTAACATTTTTAAAAATGATTTCCTTTTTCTCTGTAATAATAACACAGTACCTTGTATTTAATTTCAACTAAGATATAATTCATCCTCATTGGAGGCAAAACAATCATTTTGAGTTTCTGTTTAAATTATTTTTTGGTAGATTTAAGGTATAAAGATCCAAGTTACAGAAAAACCTCTGGAAATACCCAGGTCTTGAGCATTCTGGATTACAAGTCCCATACGTGTACTTACAATTAAAGGGTAGCATTACTGGATTCAAAAGTAGAAAGTGAAGCATTGCTAAGATATAAAATAGGAACAAAACGTAATAAGAATAGTACTTCAGTTATTATGCCTTAATTTAAGGGGTCTGAATTGTTCAGTATAGTTTTAATTGTACTGTATAGATTTAAAATAAAAATCACCCTTAGAGACAACAAGGGATGTAGCTAAATAATTGATGTTAATATCTACATTATAAATTGCATTTACGCACACTTTATTCAACAGGTTTCAGGGCGGATCAAAAGGATTTGCAATCATTGTAACAGGAGTCTCAACATAGAGCCACTGTATAAAGAAACATCACTGAACAATCAATTATGCTTTAATTGAATCCCAACAACTATACATGACTAGGCGTTATAATGTGGTTTAATCTTTCACCTTTTATAATCTCTGGAGAAACATATAAAACTATATTGCAACCGCTATGGGAAAAAATAACAACAATATTAACAATTCAAACAATTGAAAGGAATTTCTTATTGGCATCAAATTAATACTAAAACGAAACCAAAGCAAATTCATACATTCATCGTATGTTTGGTGTTTTAAAAAACACAATTTTGAATCCAAAACAGGTAGCTAATATATGTATTACTACTTACAGCAAACTCTAAAACCTCTGCTATAAATCCCTATACCATAAGTTCTAACCTCATCATTATTGAACTCCCTTTAACAAAGAAATAATATAAAAATAGTGATTCTATACTTATTTCTCTGTGTGGCAAAAAGGCCACACTATACAAGTTAACATTATTGTTAGATGTAACTATACAAGTTAAATCTAACATTATTGGTTAAACCATAGTGTGTTCTTTTTGATTCTCTCAAGGGATCTGTTCAAAGAGGAGGAATTCAACAGTGGTCAGTGGCTGTCTATATTCTTTCACAATAGTATGGGGTCCCTGCAAACATATTACCAACACAAGGTTTGCCTTCATCATTGCAAAGACAATACTTGAAGGGGATATCCACTAACTCTTCTTATCCTCTTTTTTAAGCATAGGCCAAGAATCATAGGCCAAAATGAGAAGGCAGATAAAGTCAATACTGGGTTTAGAAATAGCCGGACAATAAACACAATAGTTTTATTCAGTATTGCTTTGTTTATTACTAGCCCCCCATTATCAGTAAATGGGTTAAGCCTTTTGGTTTCTATATTCTCATGAATCTGATATTCTTATGAATCTGGTCTACCCAAAAGCTCAGAGAAGGACCTACAGTAGAGACAGCAATGTTTGTTAGCCTTCCAGGGAGACAATTCTTCTACCTGGTTGAGTGTGATTGGGTCAAGATGGATTGATATATCTAGTATGAATTCGGTGGGGGTGATTCTGACTGGGGCAATTCTCACTTACTGTTGGGTTTATCCTATGGAGGTGTTAAGGGGTGAGGTATGTGTGATATAGAAATTTAAGCTGTGTCAAGTTGTCCTTAGAGCATATTAGCCCTAGTGTTGTGGTCTCTAGCACATTCTATCATACCTCATCATTAATATCTGGAGAAGCTTTCTAAGTGGGGTCCACCTGCTGATATTAAGTAACTGTAGAAGAGCGACAATGGTTTTTTAATTCAGGGTTGTGGATCGAGGTTTCCAGTCTTAGAGAGTCAGTATTAATTGGTTGTGTACTGAATATGGCAGTTACAGCATATCTTAGTTGGAGGTACTTGAATAACATTTTATTAGGAAGAGAAAATCTTTCTTTGAGTTCAGGGAACTCGAGTAGTTTCCCATTACTTATTATATCAGAGATATATTTAATATGGTAATGTGCCCAGAAATGGGGATCTGCGACCCGGGTCAGGTGTGGGAGTTTGGGATTGTACCATAGTGGGGTGTATTTGGAGTAGGATTTTTGTATCCTGGGGAAGAGGTTCTGCATGAATTGCCATGCCTGTACTGTGGCTAACATGAGGGGGGCACCTTTTTGGTATTCCTGGTGCCCCTGTATAGTAAGTTTTTAAGCTCTTCAAATTAACCTATTACTTCTGCCTCCCGGATAATACTGTCCATCTCCAGGCATTTACTGATTGCACAGCTATGCAGTATAGCAGGATATTAGGGTAAGCAAACCCACCTTGGTCAGTAGGGAGTTGGAGGGTGTGGAGAGAAATTCTGGGTTATTCCCTATTCCAGTATGGGGTCAAGGATCTAAATTTCTTAAAGATTTTAAGGGACATTGCAGAAAGACATATGTGAGCTTGGGGAGTATGGTCATTTTAAATAAATTGATTCGACCCATAAGGATCACTGGAAGTCGCAACCATGTTTCAATTTTGGTTTCAATATGTGTATATTCTCAGGCTTTATTTGGAGAGCTGCTTAAGTCCATAAACTCTCTGGGTCTGTGTTAAACTTCTGTCTCTCCATATGTTAATTAAGATCACCTCCCAGCCTGCCCATAATGGGTTTCATACTTCAAAACAGCTTGATGGACATAGGCTTGACATCCTGGTAATTATTAAAAAATAACTTCTATTGAAGTAAATGCTTATCCTCAGTGGAAATACACATATTCCTCCATTTCACTTAAGTCAGTTGTACACTGGTTGAATCCATTTTCCTGGAGGCAAAATGTAACATCTGATGGAGACAGTATTTTTTTCAAACTGACCTCCAGCTTTTTTTGTTTTTTGGAGCATAAATGATTTCTAGCACATGCTGCACGTCAGGACTAATGAGCACAATTCCTTAACAAAAATACCATCCTTATGATTCACCTACATTTATGTTTCTAATGAAAATATGAATTGTATTTGTGTTAGATACAATGCTAAATACTAACATCTAAATGGACTTTGTAGGAAAGATGTAATCTAGCATATATTATTTGTTTAGAATTCAGCGGTAATCCCGGAAAGGACCTTCCAAGAGAAAGCCTAAAAAATGAAAAGATTATTGCAGCTACATTATTGTTGTTTTTTTCTTGTACTAAAATATTTAATTATGCTCTTTCACATAGTACTGCTTGCTCATGACATAGGTAATTTAAATGCCTTTTAAATTGTACATCCACTTTCTGGTTGCCTTGTTCATTAACAAAAGCGTCCAGTGTGAGAAGAAAGTGTCTTATAAAAGAATGTGGCACATAGAATACATTTATATTAAATATAAAGTTATTTTAGATTTTGTAAGCTGTTATTACAGTTTCCAGTCAGTAGGATTGAAGAGGATTGCCCTAGAAAGTCTATATAAAAGAGTGAGTAGTGTGCCTCATTATCTTTGGCTGATGTACAAGAGAAGAATGGTTGACGCCAGGGGACCTGAAAGACATATAATTAGGTTAGTTAGTGGTAGGCAAGATTTGTGATGCACATTGTGGGTGGTGAGGGATAAAAAAAGTCCAGGTATCTGAGCAGCTGAGGCTCCACCAAGAAGGAAGGAAGGGGTGATCATAACTATGGAACATTGCCAGTAAGGGACTTGTATAAGGGCTAGAGCTAGCAAAGTCCTGGGACTGCAGTTTATTCTATTCTAAGGGGCACATTTACTAAGCAATTTTGAGATAAAGTCAGATTTATTCTTACTTTTACGTTATTGTTCCCCGTGATTTATTAATGTTTAGTGGTTTTTTTAAATAAACAAGCTTTTTTTTAAATTTGCAAACTCAATTAAATTCGATAAATATGTATGTGTCCTAATTTGATTTATATAATGGAGTGATGAGAAATCTGCAAGGAACACCATACAATACATAAAATACTGTAGTATGACTGGATTTATGTGTTTCCCTTTTATTTCAGATATTGAACCAAGAATACAGCTGTCATACGACTTACAACATGTACATTTTTAGTTAAAACTCCATTAACACAATACTTATTATTATAAGACAACTACATAATACATTCTAAAAATAGTACATTGCATTATTTTATTGTTTCTTTACTAATTACAGGTTAATCATATAAAGTCAGGGCCTAAGACCCTCCAACCAAAATCCATGAGTGTAAAAATGCCTCTTCTTTGTGTGTTTTCTTTTTCTTTTCAAGAAAATTAGTGGTTTCATTTTCAATTTGGCAGAATTATGTTGGCAGCTAAATAGGGTACAGCTAAAATGGAATACAAACAGAGAAAACACATTATTATCTCTGTTTTAACAATATGCTCAAATACCAGAGGGGACATATTTGTGCCTGACAAAACTATATCAAGAACATATATGTCAAAAACATCTCCAAGTATTTGTAATCAAATATAATTTGATTTTTCAGTTGAATTTTCCGAATCCTGTAGCTTGATCATTCCCCTGCTGCTCCTTGTGCAGTTGGCAAAAAAAAAAAAAAGATTTTTTATAGCTTTGCAATGCTTAAACTCTCCAATCTAACGGGTGATGGTACAGTTTTAATATAATTTTCAATTGCATCTTTAAAGAGCTGTGACCAGAGGAATGCAGCTGGTATGTGACCTTACAGCAAAAAAAAAAGAAAAAAAAAAGGTTTAACAAAAAGCCAAGGTAACTAACAAAGATAATAACAGCAGTCATTTGCATAGAGTTAGGACAGTATTAAAGCTCTGTAAGGCATTTTAATTTGTCACAGGTGGAGGTTGGCACAATGCAATGTAACAAAGTGCTCTTGTCACTCAGGAGGGCTGATTTCCCTTTATCCCTGTTAGATTACAAGCAACGCGGGCATTTAAAGGAAAACTATACCCCTGAACAATGTAGGTCTCTCTAAAAATAGTTTTTATTAGTATGTGCTATTGGGTACTCCTAAATAAAAACTGCCATTTTAACAAATAACAGCCACCTCCTGGGATCACAGGATTCACAGTGCACACAAACAAGCCAAGGCACACATACATGCTAGGCCCCATCAGCCAATTAATGGAGTTCTGCCTTTTGCTTCCACACTACTTCCTGTTACAGTTAGAGCTGCATTATTTCTGGTCATGTGATTTCTGAGGGAGCACACAGCCCATCACTAAATGGTGGATCAAGGGAAAGGATGTAAAAGAGCAATATTTACTGATATATATATATATTCCAGTTTGGCGAGATTCTTTAATCACTTAACATAATATAAACTATCTGTTGGTTAAGTATTCATTCTGGGGGTATAGTTTTCCTATAATTTCATGAAGCAATAAACAGGGGATTACCCTCTGTAATTAGGTAGAATCTGATAAATAGGCTTTTTGCTGAAATTGATGATGAATGTTTTTGGTAAAAGACAAAAATGTACAAACAAAACATAAACCAATCTTATTTTATGTTTTTACAGGTCAGCACAGCAATCATTTTGTTTTAATGTATCGGTGGTTGCTGTTGTTTCAAGCATAAAGCAATTCTCCAATATAAATATTCCCATTAAAAAAGTAAAAAATCGGCCTTAATGACCTCTGCTCGCTAACATCTCAGAAGCTTGCTTTTTTATAATGCCTTATCCTTTCCTACTTTTTATATACTTAATTGAGAAGGAAAGTCTCAATCACTGGAGGGTTTCAAAATGTTAGGCATTAGTGATGAGCCAATCTGTCCTGGGGTACCTGCAAGTGAGCAATCCTTTTCCATCTTCATGCCGATTGTACATGCCCGGAAGAGTGCAAAGCTGAACTTTAACAAAAAAGCCGGCTTTTTCACTCTATTTGTGTTTGCCTTGGGATCAGTAGAGATGTAGCGAACCTCACAAAAAAAGTTCGCGAACCCCATAGACTTCAATGAGAAGGCAAACTTTAAAAACTAGAAAAGCCCTTTCTGGCCAGAAAACTGATTTTAAAGTTGTTTAAAGGGTGCCATGACCTGGACAGTGGCATGTAGGAGAGGGATCAAGGGCAAAATTTTCTCTGAAAAATACATTGTTAACACAGCGTTGCGTTTTGTGCTGTAAAGGGCAGAAATCACACTACATTCCTAAACTTGTGTAATAAGTAGGGAGAGCTGCCTGATTGGCTGCCATGTATCTGCTGGCTCTGGGGTGAGAGGTCAAAATTTGGCTCCAGCTAAGGCGAACCCAAAATTGCGAACATCTCTAAAAGTTTGCGAACTTGCGAACTTGCGAACTTGCGAACACCCGATTTTCGTGCAAATTAGTTCTCCGGCGAACAGTTCGCTACATCTCTAGGGATCAGAAGGAAGAGGACTGCTCGCTTGCAGGTACCCCCTTTACAAAAGTGATGACTCCATCAATCTCAACACCTATCATGGCTTTTCCAGTCTCAGTGAACTGGAAAATTCTGCTCTTTTGGACTGTCTCATGTAGCATTCTGAGAGAGACATACAGTATCTTACCTCCAGAGTCCTTCTTCACACAGTTTCTGTATATATATACCTATATACAGTATATGTGTGCTGAACATACATTACATACACACTGAATAGACACACAAATTTGTGTGTATATATATATATAAAGCTTTGTGTTTCCATCACAGTTTTCAGGATCGTGTTGTGTCACAAGATCTGTATGTGTGTGGTCTCACAGAGAACAATGATATCCTCCTTCCTCTTCAGCTTGCCTTCTGTCAGTGTAATAGTACTATTTTCATTATTTTTTCATTTTCTTTTGTGCTTTCCCACCTCCAAATGTAATACCCTCTTCATTATCTTTGCTCTCACTTTATGCTGAAAGTAATTTTGTCCTCCCTACCCATGGTAATTTTTTCAAAACATCTGAACTTTTTCTTTCATATAAATTTACTTTCATTTTTGCCTACTGTGCCTAACCTTATTATTTGCCAGTCACACCTCTCTGATATGGTTACTTTTATCTTCCCCACATATCAGTGCATTTATTTGTTCTACCTGCACTGTGTTACACTGCCTCTCTCTCTCTCTGTTCACTGCTACTATTCTTGTCAGGCCATCAAAAGCCTTTATTTCTTCAAGCTTAAGATTTGCTGAGGCAGACCAACATTAATTTTCCTAGGATTTTCCAGCATTTAGTGTTCAATGTTTGTGTGCCGTTGATGGATTTAAAGTACAAACAGTTTAACTGCAATATCTAGCTACGCTAAGTAAAAAGTAATTAAATATTAAATTGTTATGCATGGAAATGAATATATTACATTTAAGAAAAATAGCTAAAAGGGGCAAAAATCTAACTGGCCTCTTATCTTTTTAAATTTGTTAATACGATTTCCATCACATTTTAATCATAAATCTGGTCTGACAGTAAGTGGCACTGAGCCCATTCTTCTGCTGAGTTTCACATTACAATGAGACAAGCATTATGGCTCACTAAAAATATAGTTAATTCATTACTTCATGAGTTTTTGGGAATGATTTATTAATGTTCACACCATGAGTTTTGGTAATATGAATTGTTGCGTGCTTCATGTTGCCAATTTTTTTGACACGTGGCAAATTTTATTGTGGCAAATTTTTGTGCCCGTTTGGTGAAACACTCCAACATGGAAATTCACTGTGAATCCACGTCTGGTGAAATATTTCACTCATCGCTAGAAATATTTTTAAAAATACCTAATCATGGTTTCAAAAAAAGGTACTAACATTAATAATTTGACCCCTTTATATTATTTTGTAAATATATTTGCTCTGCTGGACATACAGTATAAAAAAAATATATAGAGGGTAATGAACCCCCTACTGTAACTGATAAAGATAATAGAAGTTACTGAGGAATTACGTGGACGTATAGAAGCACAAGGCCGAAGGGTGTTGGATGTTTCAATACAGAGCATTGCTTAAGTTCTTTCACGAGAGAAAAGATAAGAGAAAGATAAGCATAGAGATATTGCAGGGCTTACATGTAACACATGGAGGGAATATGCCTGTGATCCTTAGGAGGGAGAGAATGCAACTGAATCTTGCCAGTATGACACTACACAATACTGTGAGCGTTTCTTTAAAGGAGAAGGAAAGGTAAAAACTAAGAAAGCTTTATCAGAAAGGTCTATGTAAATACAGCCATAAGCACTCACAGAAATGCTGCACTGAATTCTCTGTCAAAAGAACCAGGATTTGTTGTCTTTTTTTCCTGTGCCAGAGACACGCAGCTCCCTTCTCTCTCCCCTCTCCTGCTCCCCCTCCCACAAGAATGCTAAGAACTCCCTCTCCCCCCTTAGGAATGTGTGATCTGAGCCAATCAGCAGGAAGCTTCCTCATAGTCTTACAAACTGTGCATGTACTCCAGTCTTGGTCTTGGTGCAGGAGCAAGGCATTATGGGAGCTTTCTATACAGAGCTCAGTGTTTTTTTTTTCCTATAAGGTTTCTGATCATCTGAATGGGAGAAATATGGGGAGACTTAAGGGCACTATTGAGAGATTTGAAGGTATCCATGCAGCTTGAGATTAACTCTTTATTAGCCTTTCCTTCTCCTTTAAAGGACATGTAAAGCCTACATTTGCCTACAATGTATATCAGTCGGGCATGTCTCCCCCACCCAAATGGCATAATTTGTACTGCATATATCCCCTCTGCTTGCCAGCACCATCACATTTTCCTAAAGCAAATAGCAGCTTTCACCCAGTGGCCATTTTTCCTCTGATACATAATCAGATACATTTAAATCTGCAAACAGCATACACACACACACACACACACACACACACAGACCCTTATTCAGCATACATTTCATCAAGAATACAGGCTCACACAGGCACAACTGTCTCTGATAAAAGTTCTGCTTTGTTTGCGCTGAGCTAAGAGAGGAGGTTAGGAGAAAAAAATTGAAGCAGACAGCTAGAGCTGAGTTTCTATGGGAACCAGCTATGCCTTCTCTTCACTGGCTGCTAGACTGGGGGGCTTGTTTAGTAATCTGAGCTTAGAACAACTGAGCATGCCCACAAGCCAACAGCCAAAGCAAATTCCTGAGGCAGGGGGACAAGTGGGTTAGAGGAGGAGAAGGAAATCTAAGTGATTAAGGGGACACTGCAGCCTTACTATTAACCTCTGGACAGCCAGTCTGGCAGGTACTGAAAGATTTCAAAGAGGCTGTTCACTGATTACATTTTTGTGTGTGGGGTTTACATGTCCTTTAAGTTATAAATGGCACATTCTGACATTAAGGTTTTAATTCATCCGGGTCATAGTATACCTAGCAGAAGTAAATAAGTGAACAGTTAGTAAGAAGTGCACTGTTACATTGCACAATTGTGATTCGATTATTAGAGGAGTTTATATGCCAAGGACTTCACCTACCAGTCATTTGAACTTAAGAAGCTGCTTGGATGATTAATGAAACATCTTCAATGATTATTCAGCAAGTCCAGAGGCTCTAGTTTTAGTTCTGATGTAAGAACGTGCCATTTATAAGGATATAATCTATAGTTTCGAAAACCAAAAGTACCCCTAGAGTAGACCTTCTGGAGAACTCTTTATTAAGCATAGGCTCAAACATTGGCAATTTAATCCAATTGCTTTCAAGAAACCCAAAATTTAAGAAATCCATATGGCTGAACTAACTCATCAAAAGTCACAACATACAGTGTACGGGTCTGACATTTGTAAAGCTGATAATATATCACCTGTGTATACAGACTTTGCATGTTGTTGGTTCCAGTCTGCCAAACAATAAGATTTGTGCAAATACTAGGTTCCTGACTGGACCCAGATGGTAGAATGAGATTCAAGTTGATTTGCATTGATGTAGAAATAAACGGCAAAATATAAAGTATTTACAAGCTTATCTTGTTATAGCCGTTAGTGATGTGCAAATTTGCCCGAACTGGAAAACAGCAGAAAAATTTCAAATTTTTGGGCATTTTTTTCACTGCATTTTGTCTTGTGCAATATGTAGTGGAGTCAATGGCCATTTTTTCTTTCCCAAAAAACACAGCAAAATTCTAGCATAGATACATGAGCAATTTTACCAGGTACAGTATGAAATTGTGAACTTCATCATGAATCTGTATCAGGCAAAATATTTACACATCACAGGACTGCGTAGATCTAATTGTTGTGAAAGTGGGCCATCAAGATCAAGTTCTCTCATGGGTCCTAGGGGGTCAAGTCTGACACTCAGACAGTTTTTTTCTGACAGGGTCAAGTCGAGTTTAGAATTGTAAAATCACATCTGTTAAACCACAAATACATAGAAAAATCAAATAACTTATTGAGCAACACTGTATGAATTTGCACAAAAGGCATATTATACCTTACATATATAAACCTTGCAGACAGAGTATTATGGATTAGTGTTGATAATATCTACTGCTTTAAACAGAAAACAGGTTGTCCTGCAACCTCCACAGTTGCTGTAGGATTAGCTTCATGGCAGTTTAATCTCTGACATTATAATCACGCTGGCAAATTCTACATTTTTACTGCAAAAAAATAAAAATAAAGTGAGAGAGGAATGCCCCCCCCATAAAAAAGAAACAAGTGATTTCAAGTGCAATACCATTTACTGTATAGGTTAGCTGGCCTGGATGCTGATAAAAAGTGAGTATAATAAACCAAAAAGGTACCACGCTAATTTAGGAACTAGCGTAAATAAGTCATTAATTTGTTTTTAAAAATTAGCATTTTAAGCACTGCTATACTTTTCCTATTAGTCAACAGGTGCACGCCAAGGACAACACTCACAGGATTTAAAGGACTGCCAAACAAAAATTGAAATGCCAAAAATAATAAACGTTTCCATTTCTCATTCATATTTCTGTCTGGCAATCTAAATCCTGTGAATGCTGTTCTTGTTCCTGTGTAGGAGTGAAATGGTTTCGCACACCTTTACTTCAAGCAGTCCCCATAAGGGTAAGCCAGCTAAGAGCTTTGCTGATTTCACATTTGTGAGGGAGAGGTGTTCACATTTTTAGGTTGTGTTTCTATGGTAGTTCAGTAGTTAGTCAAGGCCTTCAGGATTCCCTAGTCTTTAAAAATGGAAGTCACCATGTGCTTGGTCTTTTTAGACATGCTGTGGTTAGTGCCAACAGTCTGAGGTGAAGGTAGGCCTCAGTAGGAGAAGATATTGTGAGACTGGATCTGTAATAGCACACTCTAAGGGGCAGATTCATCAAAGTACCAGTTTGAATCCCGAAATGGGTAAAATTCGGATTAGATACGATAATTTCTGATGATCGGAAATGTCACGAAAATGCTTCCGAAAAAATCGTAATGTCACGATAATATTGTATTGGCGATTCGAAAGTCAAGAAATGTTCGTATCCGAATGATCATAAACGGTGGGAAAACCTTTCTGACTTTGATCCTTCTGTGAATGTTTTTTGAAGCCTCCCATAGGAATAAATGGCACTCTGCAGCTCCAACCTGGCCCAAGGAAAGTCACGATAACGAAGCTTTAATGAATCTGAAACTTTTGTACTCGGCGCGACAAATATGATTTTGTCACATAAATTGTCATGTAAAATGTCACAAGGTACGAAAAAGTTGTGCAAATTAACAAAAAAGTCGCAAAAAATACGCACAGTCCGAAAACTTAGAAAAAATACAATTTTTCAGTATTCGGATTCAATCGTACTTTAATGAATGTGCCCCTAGGAGTGAGAGATAGGATCAGGGTAGTTATAAGAGCAGTCAGAGGCTCCAACAAGCATACTAGGCAAATTTTCACTTTTTCACACATTTTTGGAGCAGTGAAAAGGGACAGATTCACTCATCACTATTTTCAGTTAGTCATTTTTTAATTTTTTTTATTTGTATATTTGCTGTAGTTCTCATGCTTGAACTTCAATCTGGTTAAACGCCAATATGGTCCCTTATTCAACATTAGGTTCAATGAATATACTGAATATACTGAACATACTTTTTTGCCAATTATTTTAATCATGAAAAATCATTTTTTTTTAATTTCTAAAGTCATACCGGGCAAACAGGGAAACTGAAGCTACTGAGTGTTTGGTCCTTGTGAATTATATAATAAGATTACTAGTTCAACACCCTTCCTTCTTCCTTTATTGTGATAGTTTTTTTTAGCACAAGTCAGTTATGCATGAGGTTTAACAGTGCACTGGTAATTTAATTATCTATTAATATCTGGCAGATACCTTTCTCTATGATCAAGGAGTGGTTCAGAGGAAAATCAGCTTATGGTGCTTGGTAAATAGCCATGGTTTTCCATATGGCAGAGCATTGCATTAGAAGCCTGACCATTAGGGTTCTGTATTGGCAATAAATAAGGAACAGTTCACGATTTTCTCTTTAGAGTCAGTGTGCAAATTGTTGGAAAGAACCTCTTGTATGTGTAAATGCAGATTTAGTTATCTGTATAGGCAATAGGGATGTAGCGAACATCGCCAAAAATGTTCACGAACCCGTTCGCGGTCTTTCGCCAAAACTCGCGAATATTCGCGAACTTTGCAAACCCCATAGACTTCAATGGGAAGGCGAACTTTAAAACCTAGAAAAGCCATTTCTGGCCAGAAAACTGATTTTAAAGTTGTTTAAAGGGTGCCACGACCTGGACAGTGGCATGCAGGAGGGGGATCAAGGGCAAAAATGTATCTGAAAAATACTTTGCAAAAAAAAAACGCCAAAAAATAACGCCCAAAAAAAAAGCGCAAGCTATTCCTATGTATACACAAAGGCGAAAAACCGAAGCGAAAAAACGCGGCGGAAAAAACCGAGGCAAAAAAACGCAGCGCAAAAGTTTGCGAATTAGTTAGCCGGCGAACAGTTCGCTACATCTCTAATAGGCAACAATGGCCATAACTGGTGCATTGTTTTAGGGACTTGCTGTTACTTAAAGGTTGCATATAGCATTCTAGGAAGGTGTATAGGACATCAGCAGGTCAAGGCAGCTGTAGTTTATGGAAAACATCCATTTTGAGACTGACAAAGCTTTGTCTTCATTTCGGTCATTTGTTCAGTCTGTTTTTCTAGTTAAAATAATGAGAGGCAATCTAGGCCACTTGAATGAAGTGGTGTTGGCCTTTCAGTCTGTCAGAGGACTGCCTTGCGAGTTGTTATTTGGCAGGCTATAACCTACTTTCAGGGCAGAGAGCTTTACAAAAGTGGCTTTACGGGAAATATATTATTAGTGTTTGCCTTTATGTAGGTCCTGGTTATGACAGGACTGCCTATGGACCTGAGCACTGTGTTACTGTTAGTACAGGTCAGTTTCCTTTTAAAACAATAGGTGGATAATTTTGTTTTCCCCTACCTAGATTTAATCCTATAGTTATCTGTGGTGCATATTAAAGAATAGTTAATAGTATCTGTTGATGTTTTGGGTTGGAATAAAGATATGGTTTTCCAGTGGTTGCTAGTCAAAGAAGAGTTTCTCCTCTAGTAGTTGACATAGAATAAAATTATAATTTCATTTTAGAGCATGCCAAATCAGTTGTTGGTTCTAGGTCCAATATGTCCGGTGAATCAGGTTGCATCCTTATAGGTTTAAGGGTATTGTAGTTTTGCAAATGATAACCTGGTGGGCATGTATTGGGGTTGAACTCCCATTCTTTGGCGTGCAGATCCTAGACTAAGAACCAGTTTTAGCTTTGCCTAAGTTTGGCCTAGGCTGCTTAATGCTCTTGGATTTCTCACAATGGCAGGTATTGTTCACTTGCAGTGGTGGCATGAAGTCTCTGTGGGCTAGTATCTGCAAACCATTTGTTAACAGAGTAACTTGTTGAACGTATCAAACTGGCCTTCTGGCTTTTCTTAGAACATTGCCAGTTTATTGTTCTCCCTGTGTCTGTCTGTATATCCAGTTTTCTATATATTTCTATATAGTTATGTTCAGGTAGGTCCTTGGTTCGGATTCCAGGCTAGGTTGCTTAGCTTTCCAACAGGGCTTTATTTTGTGGCTGCTTTTGATCTTTCCCGCTGCATGCTTGTTTAAGATTCCAGGCAGAGTTTGCTATGGGTAGTTTCTAAAAGCTTATTACTAGACGGATTGGGGGTAGGGTTGGGTTTTTTAAAGCTTTGGGGAGGATCCTTCTGATGGGAGCAGTGAGGAGGGGCTAACCTGGCAAGTGTTGACATGGAGTTGTCTAAGAAAGGAAAATCACAGTAAGTATGACAAAATTTTCCTTTTTCTGCGTTCATATTTTTAGAAACTTTTGCAATGTTCCCACTGGTATTTTTCATAAATACAAAGTCGTTCACTTTCCGAGGACAAATAGCCGAGCTGGGCAACAAGACAAGCCATTAGATAAATGTGCCAATTCTACACAAGTACTTGTTTGCACACAAAGCTGTCTGGGAATTAAATAAAAATTGTACTGAAAAGAATATCTGTTAAAGGGGACTGGCTTGGAAAATAGAAGTGTTGCAAAGTTGATTTTGCACCAGTATGTCTATAATGCAGAATAAAAAATGTACCATACTGTATTCATTCAATTTGGTTTTTATTATTCTTTGAGCTATGCAGGGCAATCGGAAATTGATGGCACTTCGTGTTTACTTTTTTCTAGGTAGATTACCAGTATAGCACCCTCACCCTCCCTGAAACTGACTTCTTACATAAATATATTAGAGATGCAGTTATGTTATCCCTGCCACATATGCTGCTTTATCAATGGAATTGATATATGGAGGACTAACACATGTTGCTTTCCCATAACACAGTACACTTTCAAGGGAAACTTTAAGTCCAGCAAACAAACCATTGCCCTTTACTCCCATTCTGTGTCCAAGAATACTGTAAATATATATAGCCATACTACTGTATGTGATGGAAAATGTATCTCTGCAAATATAAATGGGGTACATTGAAAAAGATATCACTTTATTTAGAACATGCACAACAGCATTAAATCTATGCTATCAGAATATGATAAATCACATAACACAGTTGGTATCACCGAGGGTATAAAAGAACATGAGTCATTTTCTGTGCTGTTGGTTAAATTAGTGTATGTCCTCTTTTGTCAGATACAGTGAGTGTATCTGCACATCAGGATCACGCATCCATATGCCATCTGAGTCTGAAAAGCAGAACCCACATTTTTTCTATTTAAAGAATGTTGTTGCTAAAATGGATTGCCTGACTCACAACCCATCATTTACTAAAGGACACCAGAGTATCATCACGGACAATTGCTTAGAAAAATATAATTACCTGGTTTGCAAAGAAAAAAGTTTCCTTTATTTCAAATTCAACATCACATTTATCGATATTTTATGTTTGAAGAAACCTTTTTTTTTTTTTACATTTTTTGGGCAATAATGTATGCATTCTTTCCTGTTATGTGCCATCTTATTCGACTGCAAATGCTGTATTAGGTGATAATTGGGTAAAACCAGTACCAGCATGAATAAGAGTTTTTGTATGTCTGCTCTATTATCTGTCAAGAGTATATTCTATGTGCGTGCAGTAGGATTGCCACCTGTTCGGTTTTGACCTGAACAGTTTAGTTTTTCTAATGCCTGTTTGGGTGTCAACTGTCTGTTCAGTTTTCAGAGTTGTGAAACCAAAACAATAATCTAGCCAATAAAAGAAAAACAATTATTAAGATACTCACCTCAACATGGCTTAGTTATCATCAAGTACAGTTCATTTCTTATTATTACAGAAAAAAAAGCAAATCAATCAATTAGCATTTTTTAAAACTTAGCATTATTGTATTTCAAAGCTTTCTGGATTTTGATTACTGTATAATAGATTCAATACCAATAATTAAAGGATTGGACTTACTCATCAGGCAGAATATAGATAGAGATAGGGTTGCCATCCATGTGGTTTTGAACCAGACAGTTTTTGAGAGGGCAGTCCAGTTCGAAACTTTCTCTCTAGTTTATATCACTGAGAAAACTGGACAGAAATCCACCCAATTGCATCTAAGTGATGCCATAACCTTGCTTTGGTGTCATAATCTCTCTGACATCATTGTACCCACTTCTGATGTCTTCATGCCCATGTCCAACATCACTGTCCCACCCCCGATGCCATCTGCCCCGTCCCCTTTGTTTGGATTTAGCCTCTGGCAATGGTGGCAACCCTAGTGTGCAGGATGCTGGTGCAGGGAGTCCAGAGAATAACTGCAAATAGGTGCAACAGTCATTTGACATCAACAAGAGAAAAACAAAGGTGTTGGAGCCTATGTTTCGCGTATAGCAGAGGTACCAGGTACTCTGTTCCTGTTCAGTAGACATCTGGTGAACAGGCCATTATAGGAAATGCACTATATTCATATCTTTTCAGTTGACACAGTGTGATCAGAGTTTGCAGGGTTTAAAGTACCAGTCAGTTCTCTTTCTTCTCCCCGTCCCTTGAGATACTGAATAAGCTCTGGTTCACTGTGCAGGAGGAATACCCAAAAAACTTTGGTTTTATTTTATCTGTCAATTTGCGGATGATAACTATAGTGCCTACAAATTATTGAAACTGAATCCAGAACATATTTGTGCCATATGAAGAGGCATGTATGTTTCATTCAAAAGTTATTGCAGATTAATCGCCTGATGGTGGGCTCATATGTCCTGGTTGATGCTGGGTAATGATTTTTATCATTTATTTAGACATTCCTAAATGTTCCAGCCTGTTCCTTCCCTAGCAGGATACTTCCAAAGGAGTACAAGTAGGGAATATACTAGCCTTATCACAGACTGAATAAGGGCAATGAGATTTGTAGCCTGTGTTAAAAATTGCTACCACTGACTATGAATTTTTCCAAAAATGTCTTGCCATAGACTAAAATTGTGATCACCGCGTGTAGAAGATATTATTTGTGGCAATATGACTTAATCACTAGAAACTCTGAAGGGCACGATTAAGACACATTGTCACTAGTAATATGTTTTACTCATGGCAATACCAATTTTAGTCTATGGCAACCATTTTTGGAGAGATTTGTAGCCAACGGTAGAGATTTTTTTAACACTGGCTACAAATCTCCCTATGTGTCATTGCCCTAAAGCAGTGCTGTCCAACTTCTGTGGTGCCGAGGGCCAGAATTTCTCTAGCATACATGGTGGAGGGCCGCTAATGGAAGCCAGTTTTGGCCACTCCCCTTTTTTTGAACCACACCCATTTTATCACAATGGTGGTAGTGCAGCAAAAACCCAAATGCTTGGTCCTCAATTGTCATATTAAGACACACCCTTAAATCCATATGCCTCCTACTCCCCTGTGGATAGCACAGCAACCCCCAGCAACATAATTACACACCTTAGGGACCATTTAATGGCTGCTTCCAACTACTAACAAACTCCCAGAACAAACCCCTGCCAGGTTCAACTCTCACAGGCAGCATAGGGCAGGCAGAGTATGGCACACACAGGCAGCACTCTGCCTCCCTTATGCTGCCTGTTTGTGCCATACTCTGCCTACCCTATGCTGCCTGTGTGTTCCATACCCTCCCTGCCCTATACTGCCTATGTGCCATACTTGCCATGCACTACATACAATGTCTGAGGTGTGAACAGGTGAACAATGTGGATGATTACAGCCTGAGCCAGAGGTGTGAACACTGCAGGGGGTGAACAATGCAGAAACTAAAAGGTGTGAAAAACACAGGGGTTTACATGTTTAAACAATACAGAGGGATTACAGCCTGAATCTGAGGTGAGAACCATGCAGAGGGCCAGTTAATATCAGTAATGATACTATTTAAATCTTACACAAAGGTAAGCCATCAAAGCAGCCAGACAGGTGGGGGCCACACAGAGGGGGGTCGCCAGTTGGACAGCACTGCCCTAAAGGATAGAGCCTGCAGCTGTTAGGCATTGTGCTTTTAAACAGGTCATGGAACTCCTAGGTGACTTATAATATCCTTATTTTACAAAGGGGGGGGGGGGTACCTATTCACTATATATTCTATGTTTAAAATCTAGCAATAAAGACTCTGAAACAAATGTATTAAACTCTCACTATAGCTATAGGTTGAAGGCTTATTTTTGATAGTAGTGATGGCTTAATTCCCTCTAGTCTGCAACCAACCTAGAGTCCTATATGTGTGAGTATAATGATGTGCGCATCATTTGTTTCCAACATTATTTGAGGTAATCATTTATTTAAGGAGTATAGACCTGTGCTGCATTGCAGTATTGCTGAGTTTTGCTCTATGCATTACCATATGTAGATGACTTTAATGAACATACATATATCTGCAGCATGCACGCTGTCTCTATACATCTAAAATCTGTATAGCTGTAACATGTTATTGGATATGTATAGGGCAGTGTTGGTTGTGCCACGCTGACAACTGCGTGAGGATATTAACCACTTAAAGCTTTAAGGGCTTTAATGCACAAATTAGATAGTGTGAGGGGATCAGAGAACTCTTTCCCCTATTTTTCTGTCTGTAACATCATCCAGCCCGGTTACAGACATGGGAGAAACCCGATTGGCTGGATGCCCCAGTGCAGTGTTGGGAGAGAGAAGGTGTGCCTAGGTTTGGAGCCAAAAATCAGGCGTGGGCGCAGCAGTTTATAAAGGGAGCCCCTGTTGTTTTGCCAGCTTTTGGAAGAGAGATCCAGAGTGAGTATCCAGTACCAATTGTTGTGAGTTCAGACTGCAAAAACTGCTGGACTGCTAGTGATTACAAAGTCCTCTGTAGAATCTCTGTGTGTCCCCCCCGATGAGGACAGGTATTGCTCGCATGCCTTCTATGTCGGAGCAGCCACCTATCCAAAAGGAAAGGTACTCTGAGGCAGGTAGTGCTACCTGGTGGGAGCTCTTGGGGAAGGGACTGAACTGAATAAAAGGGTTGTGGTCTATCTGGATCCAAGTTGGGACTGGGCACCTACAGAGACTGTGCCAGGAGCGGATAGACTGCATGGGTTCCTCAGGGCAAGATAATCATTTATCCATAAAGTTATTTTACATTCTATTTCAATGGTTATATAAGTTTATCCTTGCTGCAAAGTGTGTGCTAATTATTTTTCCTAGTGGAAATCCCCTTAAGGTGTGCTCCCCAGTGTCCACTAGGTAGAGACACTGTGCTAAATCCCATTTCTCAGTATCTTTCACATTGCTAAGAGAACTAAATCTCCTGTTTTAAGCAAATAAATGAGTGTGCCAAGAATGGGTTACAATACCTTTGATATGTGGAGAAAAGCAATAATTTTCACACTTTGGCACTTGTTTTTCTCGCACTGATTTTGTTGGCTGCTAAGAAAGACAGATAAAAATCATGGATTGCAAGTAAGTGTGTCCACACTGCTATTTGTGACTTTTTGGAAAGCATACTAGGAATTGCTACCAGTTATAATAGTCCATCTGAACTCTCTCCATGGTAGCCAGTGTTCTCTGCAGTATGCAAAAGTGGTATATACCATCCTGTTTATATTCTTTTAGATATATATATACAGTAGATTCCAGAAAAATATTCTTGGCATGCTGTGGCAGCTTTATGAACCTTTTATTAAGTAGTCCTCATTTAAATTCAATATAAATATGTTATCAGATCACTAGGAATAATTCTCATATGACTGAAGAACTGTAAGATAATTGCCAATTCATAGGTAAACAGCTGACATATCACCAGGGGAGTGTTGCTGGTAATTTTGTCTTTTGTTTTATATTTATGAAATAAACCAAGAGATATTTCAGAGTCAGAAATTGTTATTTGTGTGTTATTCAGCACAGGTAGAAGATCAGAACCAAGAGTGATAAGCTGTGCACTAATCCCCTGTTTGCTACCCGTTTCAACTGTGCATTTCAGTCACAATTAAAGAGGTGACGTGCAAGAAACTAATCTGTGTTTAAATTAAACAAGGCCTGCAATCTATTCTTTGTGTAGGCTTAGAGGCTTGTGAGCAGCAATTTTAACATATTTCTATTTTTTATCCTTCAAAAAAGTTTAACAGGACACCAGCTGGCTGACAGTTGGTAAAACAAACAAATAACATAAGAATTTATTTGATTTTGTACCACATATTTCTTTAAATAAATAAATATATATAGAGTGTATAAAATCTGCCTTAGGGGTAAACACCTATTGGATTTTCTTTCAGTAACCATCCAAAATGCCATAATGTATCTGCACATAAATCTGGCAATTAAACACGCTATTGCTCATGGAAATGATTGAGAATGGACTGCATCCCAGCACACACCAAATGATTTGGATGACAGACCCTGTCTATTGTATTTTAGCAAGTAAATATATGTTAAACAAAATGATGCCGAGGCTGATAATTTTCATTAAGAATTAACAAGTATTTACCTTATGTGCCAGCATATTCTGCTGAGTGTAAACCTGCAGTTTTAGATGCTGATGATTTGTATGAAAGTCTATGACCCTGGCCTGAGCTAAATAACCATAAAACTCATGAACCTTAGAACCTGTTTTCTGCATTTCCTTGTATACTTTATAGTGCTTCAAAAATATGTATGGTGCTTTATGTATCATTCCACACAAACATATAACATGTAATAGATTTTACCATTTAAGACTAGTAAGTTCAAACTAAAACAAACAAGTTATTGTTCCCAAAGATGCTTCTGCCAATTACTGAATCATGGGGTGTACTTTTCCTGATTATGTATGTATGTATAGTTTTATTTAAATTGCACTACTTACCGTATATACTCGAGTATAAGCTGATCCGAATATAAACCGAGGTACCTAATTTTACCTAAGAAAACTGGAAAAACTTATTGACTCGAGTATAAGCCTAGGGTGGGAAATGCAGCAGCTACTGCTAAGTTTTAATAATCAAAATAAATACCAATAAAATTACATTAATTGAGGCATCAGTGGGGTATATGTTTTTCAATATTTATTTCAAAGAAAAACAGTAAACTAGCTCTGTAAGCGGAGAAGAGGGTCAACAAAAATAATATGAGTACCCCCCACGCTCATTGCACATTGGCAAACTGGCAGCTGACCCAGTCCTGGAGGAGATATAAGGGGAAATAAGTATTGCTAGTGGGAGCCTAGGCCAGGGCACTGGAGGGTCTAGTTGCGGGTGGCCTAATTTGCACACAAAGGAGAGAGGGTGCTAGTCTAGAGGGACCCATGGCACCCGACTCGAGTATAAGCCTAGGGTGACTTTTTTCAGCACATTTTGGGTGCTGAAAAACTAGGCTTATACTCGAGTATATACAGTATGTAAGAATAAAATATATACAACAATAAATTATATATAAAACAATAAATTAATAAAAAAGTAGGGGACCAGTACAATAATAGATAAATTAAGAGTACATTAATAAATACAAATAAATAAAAAGCACAGTAGTATTAAAGATTCCACAGAGCTAAGTAAAAAGAGGATGGCAGGTTCCCATAGAGCTTACAATCTAAATTTGATTTTAATAATTCTTTTCTATAATTCGAATCACCATAACATAACTAAAAATAAAACCAATAGGATTGTTTTTGCACCAGTATGGGTTAATGCGCTTGGGTACTATCAAGTAAAAGTTGCTATTTTATTATTACAGAGAAAAAGTAAATCATTATAAAGATAGAATTATTTGCATGCAATGGACTCTAAAATCAGACCATAGTTTTTCATAGGTAAAATTAATGTGGTAATAAACTATGCAACCCCCCCACAAAAAAAATCTGCTTTTTTCTATGTTTAACTTTATTACCCTGTACCTGAGAAACAATACGTCAACCAGAAAATAGCCCAGCTGTGTCTCCTGTATTGATACAGAGCCTATTTCTGGGTACATTATTTGTTCATGATTAATATGCTTAAAAGCAAATAATAAAAGTGGGTGGAAATGATGCTAAAAAAAAGCACAGCAAGAAAAAGTACTTTTTAACTTGCATTTCCTCAGAATTAAAACATCTTAAAGAGTACCAAAAAGCATCTGAGCTGTCTAGAGATGAGCAAAAGGAAAGCTTACATATGAACTCCGCACTTGAGTCTGCTCTTGAGAAAATTAGAATGCTAAAGCAGCAACTTAATCCTTTTGAAGATAACCCACAATAAGTGCTTTTAGGACACCATTTAATTTCAAATGGAGGTTGCCTAACCCCTTCATGGCATGTGATTTAATATAACATTACAGGTATGGGACCTGTTATCCAGAATGCTCTGGACCTATGGTTTTCCAGATAAGAGATCTTTCCATAATTTCATAACTTAAGTCTACTAAAAATCATTTAAATATTGAATAAAATATTTTTTGCCATAATTTTATCACATTAGCAGTTACTTGCTATTATTTTGTCGCGTGGCTATTGTTTCGTTGCCCGCAGCTATTATTTTGTCGCGCGGCTATTGTTTCGTCGCACGCGGCTATTATTTTGTCGCACGGCTATTGTTTCGTCGCACGCGGCTATTGTTTCGTCGCACGGCTATTGTTTCGTCGCCCGCGGCTATTGTTTTGTCGCACGGCTATTGTTTCGTCGCACGCGGCTATTATTTCGTCGGCGAATTTTTCCGCGGCGAATTTTTTCATCCGTTTCGTGAAACAATCCGCCAATGGCGAAACGCGGAAATTCGCCGCGAATCCATGCCTGGCGAAACATTTCGCCCATCACTAGCCCTGGCACTTCAGTTGTACAGAGGCTTAAACAACCACCCACCAGCCCAATACTGTCTATGGCATCTAACAGCAGCCCCTCCACAGACTGACAAACCGGGCATGGCTGCACCTGATGCTTACCTGCTGCCCCTGGTAACAAGTGGGTAACTAGCAGCTTTTGCTGCCCCCTCAACTCGACTCATGGCAGCAGAGCCTCTGCCTATAACCTAAATTGTCTCACACTATAAACTTATTAAAAGAAAACACACATCATGGATACACAGTATTGCCATTCAAGAAAATGTAGATTGTACAACATAACTACTTCTTTCCTAATTTAACACAGGACTGAAGGCTATACATGTCACATACTTAGCAGTGAAATTTATATTATAATTTAATCTGTATTTACAAAAAATACAATCAATACAATTTTCTAACATGCCATTATGATACTCTATCCGGTAACTGAGAGTGGGTTGTGTGTAGGCGTTAATAAACTGGTAGCCTTGTACCACTTTACCTGAAACAAAGAGCCAGTACAAATATGCTGTATATAATGCAAGGCACTTTTGTATTGACATTCTGTCTACATAAATGAATAGCATTTATCATTACAGATACAGAACAAATGGAGAGGTCATTTGGGTAAGGTAGGCAAGGCAATGTATTATTTCAGTTTCAGTAAGAAGATACACTGGATTAGGATATGTTCCATTATCGTCATTTAAAACTGTACTTTTTTTCAAAGGCTTGCTATGAAGAAAGAAAAAAAGAAGAATTTGAAGAGGTGTGTCACTCAGACTTGACTGAACCCCTTTAAAGCGTACCAGGGCACTAAGCCCTGTTGGAATTTCAGAACCCTGCATTATATATTCACAAATATCTGACTGATAAATGAAAAATAATTAGTAAATATGTTCTAAAATAAAAAATATAATTTAGTTAAAATATCGTTTTTCTGAGCTTTTTCCAGTAAAACAAAATGCTTTATAATGCTTTATGTTATAAATGGAATTTTTTCTGTATTTTTTTCCAGCTCAAAAAAACAAAACTCTAATGTTTATTCAGTAAAACAATGTCAAAATTCTAGCAGGTATTTGTAAAAATTTTCCACTAACGAAAGCTGTAGTTGTCCTGCTGAGCATATGTGAGAAATAGTTTGCTTAATGGGTTGGTATCTGAGTAAATGAGATGCCTTCTAATAGTTACCGCAATAGAACCTCTAACATTACCCAGTCTAATTACAGATCATTTTTGCAGTTTGCAAACCAATTACATGACCCGATATTCACCTGCTCACCAAAAGTCCATTA
Source organism: Xenopus tropicalis (assembly GCF_000004195.4). Lineage (NCBI taxonomy): Eukaryota > Metazoa > Chordata > Amphibia > Anura > Pipidae > Xenopus > Xenopus tropicalis. The sequence continues at coordinate 37,511,719 of NC_030685.2, forward strand.
GTTTTACTGAACTAGAAACTGTCATGAACCACTCACTACAGAATATGCATTTACTTTATAATTACTATTTTTTATGGGCTCGGACTAATACATGGGTAATTTGCGAAATGCAGAACAACATAAAGTTTGCTCAGCATAAGTAGAAAAAAAATTATAGAGGTGCTTGCCTGTGTTAGCTGTAGAATAAGATATATATGAGAAATATGAATTACTAAAACATATGGTTATGATAGTCACAAGCAATGAATAGCCTGTAAATTATATCCTTATAATTTACAGTTTGCCGATTTCCCTTTGGACCATATTCTAAATTATATTCTCATATATTCCTACATCAGAATGCATCATTTTAGAACATGCCATTTATAACCTAAGGGGACCAGCACTGCTACCTACCACCGTATCTCTGCCACTACTGTACTTATCTATATGATCACTTGGATTCATCACAGCCCAAAGGGTGGGGAGCAGAGACCCAAGCAAGAGGAAGCGGTGGTGGAGGAGATAGCCAACTAGCACAAAGAACAGATGGAAGGGAGAGAAGGAATAGATATAAAACTGTTGACCTGGAAGGAGCGTTGATAAAAGGGAAAAGAAGAAGCCAGCAGAGGGGGCATGGATGGGAGACAAAGACTAAACGTGAAACAGACAAGCTAGAGAGATCTGAGGTGGAATGGCAAAAGCCAGCCGAAGATAAAAAAGGGAAGCGAAACCACAACAGGGTTAGCACTTGATGTTTTGTAATTAAAAAATGGGCAGATTCAGGAATCCACAAAATTTTTACATAATGAATATGTTTCTGAGTGTCACTGTCCATGCCATTTCTGCTTTTTCTTATGACGCCTGTCTGGTTTTAGATAGAAAGTGATTTCCTCTGATCTTGAGAGCAACAAGTTGGACATCTCTGATTTATGTAATTCCCTCCCACTGATTGGAACCCTAAGGGCAGTGGCAAACAGGGAGATTAGTCACCCCTCGACAAATCTTTGTTGCCACAGATGACTAATCAACCTGCAAATGCCATCCCACCAGCAAGAATGTAAATCGCCAGTGGAATGGCATACGTGCCGCTACGATTGGCTGAAGTCACCCGAAGTTTCCTCTCAAGGCAACTTCGGCAAATTGTAGTGATGCCTATGCCATTCTACCAGTGATTTACATTCTTGGCAGTGGGATGGCATTGTGGGGAGATTAGCCGCCCATTGCAAGGAAGATTTGTCGAGGGGTGACTAATCTCCCCATCTGCTACTGCCCTAAGGCTAATGCCCCATGGAGAGATTAGTTGCCCACAATAGATCTCTGGTACTGTGGGCAACTAATCTCTAGTGATGAGAGAATATTTTCGCCAGGCATGGATTCGCAGGAAATTTCTGCATTTCACCATTGGCTAATTATTTCGCAAAACTTCCTTGAAAATTTGACACGGAAATTTTTTTTGTTGCGCGCCACAATGCACGGTCATGTCAAAACAAGTGCAGGCGAAAAACAAATAGCCATGCCAACAAAAAATAGATGGGGGTGGCAAAAAAATAGCCGCAGGCAACAAAAAAACTTGTGCGACAAATGCGTTTTGCAAATTTTCCGCCATTTCGCCAATTTTCTTGCCGTTTCGCGAATTTTATGGCAAAGTGAAATGGGACAGATTCGCTCATCACTACTAATCTCTACTAAATGCCTTTCCACCAGCAATAAAGGGAATTGCCAATGGAAAGGCAAACGTGTTGCTTTGTTTTTCCAAAGTTGCGTAAAGTTTCCTCCTGCAGGCAACTTCAAAAAAAGAAGCAATGTTTATGCCTTTCCATCGGTGATGCAGGTGGAAAGGCATTTTGGAGAGATTTGTTGCCCGCGGTAGCAAAGATTTATTGCAGGCAACTAATCTTTTCGTAGAGCATTAGCCTAAACCTCCTGAATTGCAAGGGCCCCTGTTTCTTATTTTGTCCCTGCAAGGATGAAAGGAAGTCTGCAAGGTTAATTTGTAGAACAAAAGATTTAATTTTTTTTTATAATTTACATATATATATATCATTTTATTTCTGATATATGTTCATTTTGTAATTACTATGTCTTTCTTATAGCATAAACTAAAGCTATTAAAAAATTGACACAAGGTTTAGTCACTAGAGGGAAGTAAAGTTATATAAGATTAATATCTGTTTGAATTAGTAGGTTACAGGCAGCTAAAATTATTCATAGAACCCAATCAATAATCCTTACATCCCAATCAATAATCCTTAGCTTTGCATTGTACATGCTGCACAATATGTAGCTCTTGTAAGGAGCAGTCCCAAAGCATGCCTCTTCAGCCACACATTTGCTTGTTGCCTTCAAGCAGGATGAAAAGCTGTAAGATCTGCTGCTGGCATCCAAATTCCCTCTGAAACTGAAAACAAATATCAAGTTTGCTGGATGCATTGCTGTTGGGGGTATAACATTAGTTTTGAGAATACAAAAAACCATTGTGATACAGCTCTGACACATAAAGCTCTCTGTTTGTGTGCATATGTGAGTGTTTTTTTCCCCTTGGTATTGGATACTGGGTATGTACGCTTCCAGAAGCGTCCCAAAAAACCTATTTTATTTGCTATATCACCATAGTTAAGGGACAATTGCACCAGGTGCATGCTATTTTTTGTAGTCAACATGCTCTACAATAGGCTCTACAATAGTACTGTTTAGTCCTAAACTGGTAGGGGTTCCAATAAATGTAAAGGGTCCTACTAGTTGTGCATCACTAATTCTAATAGAACATTTATAAAATGAGGTAGACTTAAAGAAAATCTATGGCTGATGCCACACGAGGCGTAGGGATACGCTTGGGTGCAGGCACATGTAGCCGATATACGCCTGAAAACGCGTGAGAATGCAAAGTCTCGCGTTTTCATGCATATATCGGCTACATGTGCCTGCACCCGAGCGTATCCCATTCATTCGGGTGCAGGCACAAGTAGCAGGCGTAGGGCTGAATTTTCGGCAAGCGTTTTTCCGCTTGCCGAAAATTTCAGCCCTACGCCTCTCGTGTGGCATCAGCCTAAACCCAAAAACATACTCAGTGTTTCTGTGAACATACAGTATATGCAGTTTACATTCATTTTATATTTTAACAGGTTTCAATATATTTGCAGTTTATACTTCCAATACCAGTCTTTTGGCTCTATTGAGGATCAACAACCCTAGAAGCTGAATCCAAGAAGCGCATACAAAATGAATAGACAGGTTTGCTGACAGCCTTGGCCCTCAAAGAGAGGGGTTAAGCTTGAGCCTGCCTAGCAGTATAGAACTGTTTAAAATGGCAATTATTTAAAAACCAAGCATGTAAATTGCAAAAGGGCTCAGAGACGTACTTTACCAGCAATACATTAGTTAATTGTTTTGAGTTTAGAAAAAGAAAAATGCACTTGGACGGTCATTATTCATGCATCGCAGGCTGAAAATGGATTCTGTCTTACGTTATAATGGATAATTAGCCTTGATCTAAATAATTTCAAAGTTATTAGTTTATAACAGCAAAAAATACAGTCCAGTTATTGTAGCTTTACACTGTTATACTGACAGCTAGTTTTGTGGCTGTACTGTTTGGTTATTTATTTATACAGGGTTGGGTAGGTGCTAGGGCCACAGCAGGTCTATTTTGTTCTGTTTGAGAGGAAAGACATTATGCCAAGCTAATGGCTGCGGATATGGTGTTCAATGCTGCTGGCCACTGTTAAGGATGGCGAGTACATTAGGGTCTGAATGTCCCCTGACTTTACAGCAAGCGTGTACCTCTATCTCCCATTGTTTCTACATGCATTTTAATCAATCCTTTTAATGTTTCTTGTTCTTTATGTCTTATTCTTTTTGGGATAGCTTAAATGGTTAGAGTCACAGCAGGTCCATTTTGGTTCCCTTTTAGCAGGGAATCTAAACCCTAAAAAGGTCCATAATGTAAGCTGTCTCCTGGGTACTTTTACAGTTTACATACAGTACATACATATTATGTCATCATATGAAGTATCCAGTTCCTGCACATAATGTTGTTGATGCGCACCTGAAGATTCGAACAGGGATGATAATGCAGTATACAACTATATCAATATTAATTGACTCTAAATACAATGGTCACAGTGGAACTTATTGAATGACAACTTGATCCTCTTTCCTGCTTCCTTATCTGCTGCTCATTGGGTACTGCCCATCAATCTTACTGTACTGTATATGTCTTTACCAGCACTGTGCTTATCATGTGCACTATATGCAGCTTCTTATGCTTTTATTGCTGATGTGCTGCGCTAAAAATCTCTGAAGACTGCCACCCTCAGACAAACAAAAATGAGTCATGCGACCTACTTTTAAAGGTTGGTGCAGCATACCCTTGCCTAGCCATGCTTTAGTTTTTGCTACATTCCACACTCACTGTAATGTGTCACGACCTGCCTGTTCCTGTTTGTCCTCTGTGTCAGAGTGTTAGATTGACATGACACCGATCAAAATTGTTTGTTATTTGGTATGGTCAATGAAGAAATGTGTAACCTATCATGATGATATGAAATACAGGCAATGCCAGTGCTTCTGCTATACATGTGCTGATGCAGTTCTAATCTAGATGATAATATGCTGCATTGCAGTGACACATTTTTCAATGCTGGCCTTGAATTACTACTTTTTATGTTTGCTTGCTTAAGATAAACATATACAAATTCCTTCTTTATAATGCACTGAAGCAATTTTCTTCTATAGTTTATGATCTGGATACTTAATCTAAAGGGTTTATGAGCTGTTCTATTGATTTGAGTTTATGCTTCTTTGTTGTGAATGCTGTATAATACTGTTTCTGACCTAATTATTTTACTAGAGTTTTGCCTTATTCCTTTTTGTAGGAAGGAAGTAAAAACATATTTAGAAATTTTGATATTTTCAAAGTATTCTGAAAGTCCATCAATATTTGTTGCAGCATCTAAGAGCATTGCTAGAACTAGAAATGAGTGAGATTTAGAATACTGCTGAATCGGCTTGTCTATATTTTAAAATCCTTTCACAAATGTGAAACCAAAATTGCTTCTGCAGGAAGTAGAAAAGGGGCATAACCACACCTTCCCAGATAGGACATAGCATTCCCACTGCTAGGAAATTGCTGTATTTCCAATTAAACATATTCTTAGGTACTGAGACAAAACATAAACCCTGTTGATTTGACAAATCCTCAATATTTGTAGTGAAACATATGTTTAAGTGACTCAAACTCATGAAGTATATTAATCTCTAAAGGGTATATACTTTACACTTTTAAAAGGTGCATTGTTTGCTACAGGTCTAGAACTCAGTACATACAATTCACTTGTCACCTGTTTTAAAACAAACATGATTTGTTGCTATGGATTACAAGACCTTTGAACACATCATGCTTTTTATTTATAAATAGCAGTCAGTAAATTCAAACCTATGTTGGAGACTCTGAGGGAACAGTTTTTGCACACTTATTGTACTGTACACTCAATACAATACAGTTGAGAGTTATGGGATAAGAATTTTGCATGGCTCTAGTTTCTTTGAAAAGGCCTAAGTATAATATTTCTATTTTTAGATATTTAGTGGGTCATTAAACAGCTGGGATTCAATGCACCTGCTTTCAATACATTTCAAGCTGCCATAACATTCAGAAATACACAAAAAGGAGGTTCTGAGAGCACTTCAGTTAAAGGACTCCTCAATTGACCCTTCACCTTTAAAGGGAAACGAAATGTAAAATCACTTGGGGGTGCCAAAATGTTAGGCACCTGGAGCGGATCGCTTCCTTCTTCCGGCTTCCGTTGCTGGAATGCCAGCGGTGGGCGCATGCGCAGTAGAGTGAAAAGCCGACTTTAATGTTTAAGTTCGGCTTTTCACTCTACTGCGCATGCGCGCGCAGCGAATTGGAAGAAGGAAGCGCCAGCAGCTACCCCGGGGCACCAGCCCGGGGTAAAAGGTAGGTGGTCAAAGTCACTTGGGGGTGCCTAACATTTTGGCACCCCCAAGTGACTTTGACTTTCTTTTTCCTTTAACTATCCCTCTGAATCTCATTGTCAAATACCTCAATGAAACACCAGCAACCAGAAATGGGTAAAATGACCACAGCATTTAATCTTTAATTATTTTATCAAATAAATAGGACCTTGCCAGCCTCAAAGCCAAAATTCCATAAGAGATCGCTACTATCCTCTGCTCACTCCTCTCCTCACTGAAGACTTGAGATCAGCACTATGTCATTATATCCACCACTGAGTATAAGGCTGCCTCTACCTTCAGAGAGGATGGTCCCAAACTCTGCTACCATCTCCCACCACAAGAGAAGTTCAGCAATCCTGCTGCTGTCGATCCTAAAACTGCAGTGTCTCAATGATAGAAAATCCAAGCAGGCTGACACCTAGCACAAGCAGGAGTAGCATCTGTATTAGTCAATCCACTGTGCAGTCACAGGAGAGAACCTCCTTTCTCCCTCTGCTAAAATTACCTGTGCAGTACTCTAGCAGGGTCCTACAGCTGCTCTGTGGCAAATACAATTTAAAATACATTATCATATATCTACTGTTTTGATCCAGAGGAAGGCAAAAAGCCATCCTGAAGTCTCTGCCAATTATGCTTCAAGAGGGAAAAAATTCCTTCCTGACCCCAATGAGGATCAGAAACATTCCCTGGATCAAGCATTAGACATTCATTTAACATAAATTATACCGTACAGACTCTCGCATTTATACTGTATAATGTTACTGAAACCACAATATAACAGTGCCTACAGGAAAACATCCACATTCTGTTATTAATAGATAATGTGAGAACATAAAGAAGAGACATTTCACAAAATATGAATAAAGAGGGGAGGGTGGGTGGGATGTTTCTACCTGCACAGAAGAAGACAGGAAGTTAACTGCTTTTCTGGTGACATCACATCCATCCCTATCCTTCTCCACCCCCAGTCCATAACAGCTACATCCGTATCTGACAATCTTTAAATATAAACCAGTGTAATCTGGCTGCTGGTCATTTGGATCCCTTGTCATGCAGCCCCTGCGTTTACAGCTCCAGGGCTTTCCTTTCATATCAAATAAAGAATAAAAATACAGCACAGATCTTGCTTTTGCGTGCTTTCTAAATGTGACTTTAAGTAGACATTCTGTGATTCATTCACAGCAGATTTTTATTTCTTTTTACAAAGGAATTTTAACAGCATATAACATATGCAACAACCAAATCAAGCTTCATTCCTCTGAAACCATATATATTTTTCTACAAATTATGTTTCTTCTCTCTTTTCAAAAACTGCTTTGCAAGCTATTTCCTATTAACTTGTTCTAGGGCAGAGAACTCACACATAGCCACTCCCACTTTTCTAAGGTGGTGGCTTGTTAATTACACTGCATAGGCTCCACAAACTAAACAGTCCCTGTTATTTTTGTAATAAAAATTTCAAACGGTGCGTTAAATGCCCTTTTTGCAATTGTTTAGAGCTGCTTGCAATGTAGTAATTAAGGTGAAAATAAGTTTTACTACATACAAACCTACTGTCCTACATGCAAAAGGTTCACAAAATTTGTGGCAAAGCTAAACTTTTGTCCAATTGCAACCATTTTTCCGTTAGCGACAAATATTCCCCCGTTAATCTGCTGTGTGTCTTAGAGCATTCTGGGAGAGAGATATCTTCCCTCTTGGGTTCCAGTCACTGTGCCATAGTATACATCCTTGATAAAGGTCCTAATGTGGAGTGAAATGTCAGATTCAGAAAATGAATTCACAGTTTTGTGAATTCAAGACCAAGGGACCAAGACCACAGTTTCTAGCCTCAGCTTTTCTAAGAGAAATTAATGTGAAGCATGCATGGTGAATCTGAGGCCCAGATATGCAACTGTTGGATGTATGGTCATGAGATAAGTAGGGTGACAGTGGTAGGAAAGTGGCAAATGGACATATTAATGTGACCCCAGACCTAGAATCTGAGGCCCAGATATGCAACTGTTGGATGTATGGTCATGAGACTATAGGGTGACAGTAGGGTGACAGTGGTGGGAAAGTGGCAAATGGACATATTAATGTGACCCCAGACCTATAAAAGTACTTTGATTTTAGTGGTGCATTGACCTGCATTAAAGCATTGGGATCCGTGGCAAGATTAAAGGACATGTAAAGCCTACATTTGCCTACAATGTATATCAGGTGGGCACGTCTTCCCCACCCAAATGGCATAATTTGTACTGAATACATCCCCTCCTCTTGCTAGCACCATCACATTTTCCTAAACCAAATAGCAGCTTTCACCCGGTGGCCATTTTTCCTCTGATACTTAATCAGATACATTTAAATCTGCAAACAGCATACACACACACAGACCCTTATTCAGCATACATTTCATCAAGAATACAGGCTCACACAGGCACAACTGTCTCTGCTTTGTTTGAGCACTGTAATGGTAAAGCTGAGCTCAGAAGAAAAAAACTGAAGCAGACAGCTAAAGCTAGAGCTGAGTTTCTATGGGAACCCGCAATACCATCTCTTCACTGGCTGCTAGACTGGGGGGCGTGTTTAGTAATCTGAGCTTAGAACAACTGAGCATGCCCACAAGCCAACAGCCAAAGCAAATTCCTGAGGGAGGGGGCTGAGTGGGTTATAGGAAGAGAAGGAAATCTAAGTGATTAAGGAGATGCTGCAGCCTTACTATTAACCTCTGGACAACCAGTGTGGCAGGTACGGAAAGATTTCAAAGAGGCTGTTCACTGATTAAATTTTTGTGTGTGGGGTTTACATGTCCTTTAAAACAGCAAATGTACCCAAGATATTGAAAATTCAACTTTAATATAGTAACACACGTCCATGTTAAACCTTTTATGTTTATCTGCTAGTTAATACAGGGGAAGGCAAAAAACCCTTCTGAAGCCTCTTCAATAGTGATGTGTGAATCTATCCTGTTTGCTTAACCGTAAAATTTGCAGAACAACCAGAAAATTTGTGAAACAGTGAAAAATCTGCGAAATGTGTTTGTTGTGCAACTTTTTCGTTGCTGCGTCTTTTTTAATGTGACCATGCCTATTTTGTTGTGACCTTGCCCAATTTGATGTGACCACATCTATTTTGACGCGACCGCGACTTTTTTTGACGCGTGACAGATTTTAACAGGGCCATTTTCGCTGAAGTTTTGTGAAGCAATTCATCAATTCAAAAAAGCGGAAATTCACTGCGAATCCATCCCTGCCTAAAATATCCGCTCATCACTACTCTCCAATTTGCCTCAGAGGGGGGAAAAATTCCTTGCTGACTCCATGATGGTAATCGGACCAGTCCCTTGATCAACTTGTACTAAGATCTGCTTTCTATAACCCTGTGTTTCCTCACTTGCTTAAATGTCATCCAACCCCTTATTGTTGTCATCTAATGTATCAGCCAGTAGGTTCAGGGAGGAAATTCCACAACTTCACAGTTCACTGAACAAAAAAAAACCTTTCTGACTTTTAAAATGGAACCTCCCTTCTTCTAATTGGAATGGGTGTCCTTGTGTCTGCTGGAAGGACCTACTGGCAGATAAAGCATTAGAGAGATTATTATATGATCCCCTTAGATATTTATACATAGTTAACATATCATCTCTTAAGTGCCTCATCTCCAGCATAAACAACCCTAGATCGGACAGTCTCACAACTGAAACTTTCTATACCGTTTTTACAACTTAATTGCACTTCATATGTATGAAATGAGAAAATCAGAAAAGGCTGCATGCTTTATCCTCCATAAGACCAGGTGAACCTGCCATAGAGTAATATAATGTACCATACTTGTGAATTTCAGTTGGGATGCAATCATTAATAGGAGTAAAACTTCACCTCTAAGGTTTTTTTTTTGGTATTGATATTAAAAATAAAATATTGGTGTTTTTAATGTGAACCCTTGTCCTTTAGCAATGTCTTATGGTCCATAGTGTAATTTTATGCTTAGTTAGAATTAAATATATTGTGTGCCAATTGTTTCCAGTGATTGAAGGTCTGGTGGGTATAAGGGTTACCATAAAAACCTCTCATGCTTTTTTTCTCATTTGCTTTAGAGAACTGTGTTTTAGCTGAGACCATCCAGTGTGACTGAAGGCTATCCACAGCTGACAAACATCTAAGGTTACTTTCCTGTCCATCTAGCCTTGGCATAAATACATTTCTTTTGGTACTAAACTACTTTAAGAATTCAGAATTTTTAACTACTTTGAGAATTTTACAAACCTACAAATCTACAAGGGTAAATTTATAGTATGCACCTAGAATGATATTCCATACACACAGCAGAGTAAATTCCATTTGTTATAATGAAATAGGAATGCCCCCCGAACTCCTCTATGTTGTGCATATGGTATTATAACATTTAACAGATCATATAAAATAAGTTATCCTGTTTGAGGTTTTTAGTAAACCATTAATCATTGTCAGGTAATAGGAGCACAGGGAGTGTTGAACTGCCCTCATTATTTGTCAAGTGCCAAAGATTCCGGATTAGTTTTAAAATTATTTTCAAGGAGCAAGTAACAAAAATAGAAAGTAATATGTGCTGCCATCAGCATTAGCCATTTAGTATTCTATCAAAAACAATGTAGGTATAAATTATATGTATTCTTTTACTATCTGTCATTCCTGAACTTCTGATCTCACCCAGTAACTTTCAGCTACAGCCCCCAATCTCTACTTTTTTGAACAAGTTATATTCATAAAACAATAATGAAAAAAAATACATCTCAGTTATATTAAAAAAAATGTTAGTGATATTAGGCAACATGAATGCACATAGCACTACACACAGTGCAGTGAATATATTTCCCCACTTCTAATATTTATGTAAATTACAGTAGGTGTTACATTACGCAGACATCCCATTTTTATGCCCCCATAGTTTGCAAATCATTATGATGCACAAGCTAGGAAGCACAAGGTGATTCCCCACCATCACACCAGGAGTTCTGAGTAACACCAAAGTGAGCCAGATTAAGCAGCCCATAACCAAGAGAAAACACTTTGCTGAGGGATTATCCTAAAGCAACATCTGGAGCAGGGATCCCCAACCTTTTTTTACTTGTGAGCCACACTCAGGTGTGAAAAGTGTTAGTGAGCTACACAAGCATAAAAGAGGTTTTTTGGGGATGCCAAATAAGGACTGTGATTGGCTATTTGGTAGCCCTATGTGGACTTCTGGCCTGCAGGAGGCTCTGTTTGAAGTAAAACTGTGACTCTGTGCTTCCAAAACTTGTCTCCAAGTCAGAAATGTAAAAATGGGCACCTAGTTTGAGGCCACTGGGAGCACCATGAAAGAGGGGGTGAGCAACATGTTGGGGCTCACTGATCTAGAGGAACAGTAAAGGTGCCCCAAGGTTGCCTGAATTGTTAAATGTCTGTAATCTTGCTAATGATGCCATTTAGTAGAGACAGTCAGGTTGCCTTTTCCTATAGGTGTACCATGCCACAGATTTGGGATTTAAGAAGTTTTAATATCTAAAGGATTTAGAAGGTACCCTATTAGCAAGAGCATTATAGAGATATTCCATCTCCCTGGGCTTGAACTCTGTCTCTATTATATACATCCATATTAAGAGACTCATGGGTCTAGAGATGAAAGTCATAATGGGTCTATTTCTAAGAGAAGGTTCTACAATTCATCTTAACCCTTTATCTGTCAAGCATGTGGAATTATTGTTAGTATAAGGAAAATCTGTAGCAGTAAAAAAAAAGTGTAGCAGTAAAAAATTGACAAAAGTAAATTTTAATCTACTACAGAGACAGTTTATAAAAGGAATAAGCAATATGGAGATAAAAAACGTCTTCATTTACATTTTCACAGTTTGAACAGGCAAACTATGCCTACACACTCATGTAGAGCAGGAGTAGTACTTTTAATGCAAAAGGACCTGTAGTTGCAGAGAGGAAATGTATACATCTCAATTTGAGTTAAGTTAGGAGTCTGAAAACATCTGCTATAGATGATATTTTTTGGCTTCCCTGTAAGAAATTAAAAAAAAAAATGCTCCAGAGAGTGAAACTCTCTGAAAATTGCCTTTGTAGTTAGTGGGCATTTTTTCTTGCACTATGCATTGGTGTCAATAAGCATTTGTTCTCACGTTTTTCTCTTGTAGTATTTTTGTATTATTTTTGGGAGAAAAAACACATTTCTTTTGGTAAACCAAAAGAGATGCCAAAATTCTTGTGCAGATTTGCAAATATTTTTGGTACTTGCTCGCCCCTATCCAACAGTTATCTACCAAGTAACTCATTATCCGCATGGAAAACAGCAGGCAAAATAAAGCAAACTAGAAAGGAAATTATGAGTATGTGTATTGACCCGGTTTTTGTGGAAGCAGTTTATAATGAATTTGAGCATAGTGGATCACATTCTGTGATGTAGAAGTGGATTATTCTGGATATTAAATAGTCTGAAGGATCAGTTTTAAGAGCTGCAAATTGTTTTACTCTGTCCTGTTGCTGAGGGAGGTGTTGAGAATTTTCCCATAGTTTTCATTCAAAATGCATTCTTTGTGGTTCCAGATTTAAAGCAATATAAACTGTATTTCTTGCTTATTGCAATTTTCCAGTTCTCTGTAGAGGTTTAACCCTGTAGTACAGTTTTTCTGTGGTTTCCTAGGCCTGATTTCTTGTAAATGATTAGTTCAGTTTGCTATTTGTGCATTTCCTATTTGTACACTGATTGAAAGCATTGTGTTCAATTACTCAACAAACTGCCTTCCCTTTGTCTGAGGCTTCTAATGTTGTAAGTTATGTGCTTCAGTAACCTGAACAATTGCAAGCTTTGTCCATTCATCATCTTTGATTTATAAAGTCTTTGGTCCTAGTACTTATTTTCACAGAATAAATCTGCTATTGTCATTATTTAATGCAGGTGCTCTAAAATATTGTTTGCTAACAGTACATTAGGGTGTCCGCTCTAGCAGACTCAACACTATTCAATGTTTCACTATTTATACCTTTTGAAACATATAAATTATGTTGGACAATAGTACTTTTATACCATATATTATGTTCTCAATAATGTTTACTGGCTATTTGCTGAAGAATATTTGTTTTACAATAATGGTTAAGAAGATGGGTGCAATGATAAAGCAAATATATCTGTATATTTGCAGACGTACCTAATTGTAAAAAATACTATGAGCTGCATTTCCTCAACAGGAAACATATTTGCTCTGTCAAAGTACTTCTATTTCCCTAGAACTAAATCGATGTTCAGTATGAGTGCTGATGAACAATCCTTTCAGCTATCTATTTCAGTCTCCCTAATTAACACATGGAGGCATGCAGTGCATTCTTATGCTTTACTGCCATCCCCTCTATTGATTCTTGTTGGCGTGTTTCCCAGCTTTAATATGGGAAGCAAGATTTTTTTCTTGTTTTCACCACTGTGTGTGACTGTTAGACTTTAAGAGTGCTTATTTCTTTTGGGACTTTTCCGAGTACCAAGGTTACTTCCATTACTTATCATCTGTTACCAATAGACTAATACACCTTATTTTTACTTGCAAAATGTACACCCATAAAATGCAATGGAAATAAACTAATAAAGGATATCAACCTCCATTAAACAAAACTGATATACTATAATATTGATATTATTATTTATTTAAAATGGAAAATATTTAAAGATGTGCCATGTTTGATCATTTGCTGATACAAAATACTATGTATGTATATGGCTTGTACAGCAGAAATTATTTATCTTTTGGAAAGAGAAGGATCTCTGTTTCATGCTCTTCAAAAATAACTATATAATTTTTTATAACATTGTATATACAATATAACTAATATTTGGTTAAATAACTATATATATATATGAATACATTGACATGTTTGTTGTTAAGGAGGCTTAATACTGATATGTTATTACTACATGTAAATATATTAATATATGTTATTACAGTTACTATACATATGACATTAGGCCAATATATGCATTTTAAAATTTTACAATTTATACTAAATTATAATGTTACCCTTTTTTTTAACACCATTAAATGAATGTAACTGCCTTGATGATGCATGAAAATGAAACAAGCAAGTTAAAAAATGATTAAATGGTAACCCCAAAAATAACTGCACTATTTCTGTCAAGGATTTCACCAGGGAAATGCTTTCATTAGAGTCTATGTTTAATTTTATCTTGGTGGAGGTAACTGTACAGTTACATTTACATAATGTATCATGAGAATGTTTGTCCTTCAGGTATACTGCATACACAGTCTTTGCATCTACTGTAGAATCTCTAGTTCTTTGGATGTAGAAAGCCTATGGGAATAATAATCCAACTATGTCAAATGTTCCAGGGATCCAACAAAAATTGTATAGCAGAACAACTTGCATTTTATTTCGTTTGTATTATTAATAGCAAGTGCAGAAATATTCCTCAATAACTGTGTGTTAGGAGACCTGGAAAGTGAGATATGTAGCATCATGTATTAAACTATAACAGGTGGCAGTGGCACTTGGTGTTGCAAAAGAAGCTAAGTAGTATAGTCTAAAAGAAGGTAACGATCTAAACTCATATATTTTAAATGATTGCTTGTATGGATAATGTAAGTTTGATGTTACCTGTACTTCTTAAAGATGTGAAAACATTAAATCTCCAGTCTTAGATATAAATATCAGTCAATGGGAATTTTGGTCTTCGACTGCTCCAGAGCTACACTGTGTAAGTACGGAGGATTACCCACCACCTTTTCCGTTAGCTACTTTTTGATTATGGTCCACTGTTTGAGCTAGGGGTCAATTTACTTTGAAGTATTTTTAGGTAATGATTTCCCATGAAGGGTATCCAATGGCATTTGCCATTCATGTCAATGTGGAAAATTTTGCTGTAGAAAATTGTATATTGATTCCTCTACAAGTAGCAGTGATTAAAACCGCCCATTTCAAAACATGCTGACTAATAATTGACTTAAGAGATCTTATTCTTCAACTAGCTGTGTGTTTGTTTAAATGTTAGTTAGTTGGATCAATGTTTCTATATACACGGGCCTATTAATCAAATGTCAGTAAACTTTACTCAAACAATATTTACAGTATTTTACTCAAATGAGTTTATTTTACTGAGGCATTAGGATTTAACAAATTATTTTTGAACCAAACATTCCAGCATGGAAACTAATTTTCAGATTTTCCATTTTGCATTGGGAGTAAAAATTAGGATAGGTGCTCTGCTGCTAAGAAGCTCTAAGCACTACCACTTAATAGCAGTCAAACCTATTGTTAGCATTTGACAAAGGTATCATCTTTGATAAATGTGTCAATTTTCTGACTGTCAACTTTTCTGACTGTCAGGAAAATGTTTCTGGAACTCAGGAAAGTTTCATAAATCCTAAAA
Organism: Xenopus tropicalis; assembly: GCF_000004195.4. Lineage (NCBI taxonomy): Eukaryota > Metazoa > Chordata > Amphibia > Anura > Pipidae > Xenopus > Xenopus tropicalis. The sequence goes on from NC_030685.2 coordinate 37,527,058, forward strand.
TAGATCAATATGTTTGGAAATTCTTGTATTTCCCAGTTTAATGCATAAAGCATCAAGCCAATGGTATGATTAGTGCGGCCATAGGTGGGTAGAAGAAAGTAGATGGTGGGGAATAGATTTGTATAGGCACATAGGCACAGTAGAAACCTATGTGAATTATTAAATTGTATCTTAAGTTTTTGAAATCTACCAATTCTTATAGGTTTATAAGGTGGACCCTTATACAGATTTGATGATTTATCAGTCATGGTCTTTTTCTTTTCAGTGTTCAGCCATGGTATTGTATTATTTCACTAGGTAATGGGAGACGCTATTCATTTTAACAGCCATTCACTTTTAAGTTTCTACTAATTGTGACATAAGGGTATAGTAAACCACTGAGGAACAAAGGGACTAGATAATAAAACTTCCATCCTATTCCCAACATGCTCTCAAGCAACCATTAACTAGAGAACACAATATGTCATTTGGGAACATAACTTCAAAGCTGCTGATACACAACAATACGATGATTTCTAATTATTCCAAAACTTGAAGAATGGTTCTTTTAAAACACCTGCTTATTGAACTATTATCGCATTTAGCCACAATAAGAAATCTATATTTCTAATACTAGAGAGACAGACATTTGTCTTCTTTGCAATATAATAGTGATTTCCAATAACTAGCTCCCACAGAATTGCTTAGTGAATTGTTTTTCTATAAATGCTGTACTGCCTGGGTGACTTGTTTTAATTATAAGGAATTCTGTAAAATACAGTGCTGTTCTTGTGTTTTCTTTACGACTAGAATGATTAGTGAGATATATAACTTAGTAATAATTAAACTTTTAAATTGTTTTTACATGTACACTCATGCAGACCTCTCTTTTTGCTGCACATTATGTGGAAACCATCAAATGAATGTTATAAATGAAGACCAATCTAAGGAAGGATTAAATATACTGCTGAAAAAAATTACTCATACTGATTTTATAGTTTACAAAATATTGGTAGGTCAACCAATGTGCTCTGAAACAAGTACAGATCTTATTAAAATTCGAGCTCTGAATTTAAATGCTCTGAATTTAGCTGAGGATCAGACTACAGAGAACATGTTTTGTGAATGAGCTTAGATGTTTCCTTCCCCATTAAAAAGTATGGAATTGATGAGTTAGCATGATTACTCACTGTATTCCATCATCATCAGTCCCTTTAGAACTCAACATTATGTAGTATGAAGAACAACCTGAATTTGATGGGCATGTTTTATAAGGAGCCACAATGATTTTAAAATTGTTTTATTTGAGAGGAAAATCAGTGATTCTAAGAGAGTTTGTGTTGACAATATAAATATTACAGGGAGGTAAACTAAAATTTAAGTCCAAAGTTAAAAAACAAAAATACTAAAATAACTTATAAATATAGATATAAGGTTAGTCAGCTTTAGAATGGAATAGAAATCTAGAAATATTTGTATCCCTAAGTAAAAATCATATAAAAAATGTACACAAAAAAGACAACATCAACAGTCTATAATGGGGTTCCTGGAGGTAAAAAAGCACCACAAATCTGCTGAGTAAGGTGCCTCATAAGGTTTTAGTTAAGCTCACTAATGAACAGTTCAGGTTAAGTACACTTTGGGACAGATTTATCAAAATGTGAATTTTGAGCTTACCACAGTAACATTCACCCTCTCTCTCTATTCATTCCTATAGGATTTTTTAAAGCATATTTATCAAACAGTAACCTTTAACTTTCACCTAAAAATCCCGTAGGGATGAATAGAGAGTGGATGATTTTTTCTGTGGTGAGCTCTGATTTCACCCTTTGATAAATCTGTCCCTTTCTCTCTCACACTATTGTACTTAACCAAGCCTCTACATTGTTTTTAAACTCAGATATTCTTATATTTCTATAGGAAAAGAAAACATAGGGGTTTCCTAAGTGCTGTTTGTTAAAAGCCAATAACTGAAATAGAATTCGACAATTGGAAAAAAAAAAAATTACTACTTATAGTTACATGGTACTACAAACTACAATCAGATCAGTTCCTGGATTAAAATGTTACTATAAGTATAAATTCTCTTTAAAGGGATTTTGTCAAGAGTTTTATGATGTACTTTTTATTTCTAAATTACACTGCCACTGCTTTCAGATAAGCTATTGTTTCTCCTACACCATAAAACTGGAGGAGTCATGAGCCAGATTTGGATATTTCACTATTGAGTGCTATATTCTATTCTATTTAGCAATACGGTGTCAGGTAGTTGCTATCTTGCTACCTTTCCATCTGCTAATTGGCTTCTGATGGGGGGTAGGAGTTGATATCACTCCAACTTGGAAAGCAGCAGTTAAGTGTGGTTGAAGTTTATCAGAGCACAAGTCACATGGCTGTGGCACCCTGGGAAATGAAGAATATGGCTAGCCCATGTGAAATTTCAACGTTAGATATAAAGAAATCTGTTTGTGCTTTTAAAAAGCAGATTTCAATGCAGGATTCTGCTAGAGAAGCTCTATTAACTGATGCATTTTAATGCCATGTGTTGTCAGAAAACAAATGGTGCATCTATCATGTTGGTACTCCATATATCCTAAGGTGGTTGGTAATTAAAAAGTTAACAATAGAAGGCTTTCTTTAATCCATCAGTAGTATTTGCCAGTGAGATCATTCGGAAATCACCATGTTTTGCAATGAGAAAGAATTGTACGCCTGTGCTGAAATTCTGTTCAATACAGAAAAATAAGTTTAAAATAATAGCTGTAGAGGATGCAGTGTTGATATTAACCGTTTTTAACAACATAAGTCTAGTGTTATTAGCAGCTAAAACTGAATGTGTGTGTGCCAGCCAATTCAGATACAAAATGGGAGCTTTATATCTGGTTTTGTCCCTCCTTTAGTAAATGAGTCTTAAAAAATTGCCCAGAGAATACTTAAGAGCAGCATTTTAAATAAAACCACCACAGTCAACAAACAATTTATCAATGCACTGTCTCTAAGAAAACTGATCTGTTGAGAAAAGAAAGATCAATATACCGGTGTCTGTGCAAAATAAAATAGCATTTCTTGCCTTCCAGTCTGCCTGGCCACTGAAAGCACGAAGAAGCCTCGAGACATGCTGCAACAGTTAATTGGCCTCATACAATAGCCCAATTAGGCTGATCCTTTAATCCTTTTCTTTAGCTCTTTCACACCTGCTGGGAACTGTGCTTCAGGCAAAACATATCATTTAAAATGGTTCTTCTCAGAAACAGCGTGACTTTCCTTTACCTTATCACAGACTTAAACACTACCCAGTTGTAGTTCTGTCTGATAGTTACTAGTATTTTCATTGTTTTGCTTTCCCAATTGCTTTGTAAAAGCTGGTGACTTTTTAAATGCCACACAAAATGTTGCAAATCCTTGTTATGACTCTCTATGGCTGAGGCCAGCCTGTAGCCACAAGAGCAGGTGTCAGCTAGACACTGTTTCCTGAATACTGCAGGTGGCTTTTTCCTGTTGAGAAGACATTGTTGCTGTTGAATGCTTAAGCATTAATCACTCCTGTAGTGGCTATATTATCTGATATAGTACATTTGCTAATGGGATTATATAAAAATGATAGTATACAAATAAACATATGTGGCTCTCAGGCAGGTGGGGTGAGGGACTGAATTCCTTGAATGGCTGCATATGGTCTCTGAACCTTCATTTTGACATTATATATAGGGAACCATAACTTTAAGGCAATGACCTCAGCAAGGTAGTACTTAGAATGCACTGGAAGTCAGGGTTTAAACAGGTAATGTTATTTTCTTTCAATTCTTTTCTTGAAATAAAAAGTCTTTTCTTTAAAGTCTGTCATGTTCTCAAATAGCCAGCAATGAGCATCACCTGGAGCACTAGCTTATTTAAGAGAAAAACTGCCATTTTTTCCATAAAAAATGCACACAAGCAAAGATCACATTGTACCATTTATTTTTTTTTTAACATAGTAACATAGTAAGTTGGGTTGAAAAAAGACATATGTCCATCAAGTTCAACCATAATGCCTATACCTAACCTGCCTAACTACAAGTTGATCCAGAGGAAGGCAAAAAACCCCATCTGAAACCTCTCTAATTTGCCTCAGAGGGGAAAAAATTCCTTCCTGACTCCAAGATGGCAATCGGACCAGTCCCTGGATCAACTTGTACTAAGAGCTATCTCCCATAACCGTGTATTCCCTCACTTGCTAAGAATCCATCCAGCCCCTTCTTAAAGCTATATAATGTATCAGCCAGTACGACTGATTCGGGGAGGGAATTCCACAACTTCACAGCTCTCACTGTAAAAAATCCTTTCCGAATATTTAAATGGAACCTCCCTTCTTCTAAACGAAGTGGGTGCCCTTGTGTCCGTTGGAAGGACCTACTGGTAAATAAAACATTAGAGAGGTTATTATATGATCCCCTTATATATTTATACATAGTTATCATGTCACCTCTTAAGCGCCTCTTCTCCAGTGTAAACAGACCCAACTTGGCCAGTCTTTCTTCATAACTGAGACTTTCCATACCCTTTACCAGCTTAGTTGCCCTTCTCTGGACCCTCTCTAACTCAATAATGTCCCGTTTGAGCACTGGAGACCAAAACTGAACAGCATATTCTAGATGGGGCCTTACCAGTGCTCTGTAAAGGGGAAGAATAACCCCCTCCTCCCGTGAATCTATACCCCTTTTAATACAGCTCAAAACCTTGTTTGCCCTTGCAGCTGCTGCCTGGCATTGCTTGCTACAGCCAAGTTTATTATCTACAAGGACTCCAAGGTCCTTCTCCATTATGGATTTGCCTAGTGCAGTCCCATTAAGGGTATACGGGGCTTGCATATTTTTACATCCCAGGTGCATGACCTTACATTTATCCACATTAAATTTCATCTGCCACTTAGCTGCCCAGATTGCCAGTTGGTCAAGATCCTGCTGCAAGGATGCCACATCCTGGATAGAATTGACTGGTCTGCAGAGTTTTGTGTCATCTGCAAACACTGATACATTACTCATAATACCCTCCCCTAAGTCATTTATGAACAAATTAAACAAAAGTGGACCCAGTACAGAACCCTGAGGGACCCCACTGAGAACCTTACCCAAGTAGAGAATGTGCCATTAACAACCACCCTCTGTACCCGATCCTGTAGCCAGTTTTCTATCCATGTGCAAACGACTTCACTAAGACCAATAGACCTTAGCTTAGAAAGCAGACGTTTGTGGGGAACGGTATCAAATGCTTTGGCAAAATCCAAATAGATTATATCTACTGCATCCCCACTGTTCAGCTTCTTACTTACCTCATCATAAAAAGCAATTAAATTGGTCTGACATGACCTGTCCTTCATAAAGCCATGCTGATTACTGCTCATAATGGCATTCTCCACTACATAATTTTGAATGTGATCCCTTAACAAGCCTTCAAATAACTTGCCCACCACGGATGTCAAACTTACAGGCCTATAATTGCCAGGCTGAGATCTTACTCCCTTTTTAAATATGGGAGTGACATTCGCCTTCTTCCAATCCCTAGGTACCATACCTGATGAGAGCGAGTCTGAGAATATCAGAAACAAGGGCCACTGCAATTCTGCCCCTAGCTCTCTCAGTACCCGAGGGTGTATTCCATCTGGCCCCGGTGCCTTGTTTACATTTATCGTGTGTAACCCTTTAAGCACCATATCCTGTGCCAACCACTGTATAGTTGGAGCTGAGGCAACAGTGAAGCTATTGGGTGGGACTTGGCCCACTGGCTCCTCTACTGTATACACAGAAGAAAAGAACTGGTTAAGCACATCTGCCTTTTCTGTATCCGCTGTAACCATATTGTTATTATAACTCAATGGGGCCACACCCTCAACCTGCATCTTTTTACTATTAATATACTTTAAAAACTTTTTGGGGTTAGTCTTGGCCTCGGCCGCGATGCGCTCCTCATTTTCTATCTTTGCCTTCCAGATTGCTGTTTTACAACACTTGTTATAGTGTTTATAATCATTAAACGCAGCTACTGTCCCCTCTGACTTATATTTCTTAAAAGCTTTCCTTTTTTTCCCTATTAACTTCTTTACCTCAGAGTTAAGCCACATAGGGTGATTCTTAACACTTCTACTTTTTCTTATTAATGGAATGAATTGAGAACAGTAATGATTTAATATCATTTTAAATGACAACCATTTCTGCTCTGTATTTTTATCAGAAAACATAATGCCCCAATCTATGCCCTGGAGCGCTGCCCTTAAGGAGCTAAAATTTGCCTTCCTGCCTTAAATTTGACAATTTTTATTATTTCTTCATTACAATAAACAAAACAATCACATAACATGGGTATAGCCTTTCCGAAAGTTGATTATCTTATGAATCTAGCCTTCAGGCCATACAACTTTTTATTAACTATACTCTATACTCAATATAGAGAAAAATTTAGAGGATAGAGAAAGGGAAGAAAAAGGGGAAAGATAGAAAAGGGAGAAGAGGGAAAAGAAAGAAGGGGGAAGAAGGAAGAAAAAAAAAAAAAAAAAAAGGGGGGACACATAAGTAAGTATGTAAATAGAGCCATAAGCACTCGCAGAGTCCTCTATCAAAAGAAACACAGGATTTCTTGTCTCTTTTTTGTAAACATGTTCTTAGGTTATCTGACTTCCTCTCTCAGAAGAATCCTTTATTCCCGGGGCCAGAGTCTATACAGCTCTCTCCTATCTCCCTTTTCATAAAACTCACTCCCCCCTCCCTTAAGAATGTGTAATCTGAGCTATAAAAGCTAGAGCTATATAGCAGGAAGCTATGAAGACCAAGCTAAAATGGCAGCTGCAATCTTAAACAAACAGAGAAAGCTTCTAGGGCTCTTTATTCAGGTACGATAAAGCTTTCTGCAGAATAAATATAGCATTCTAGGTGTCAATAATGTGGCGAGTCTATTGGTAGTAAAATGCCAAAATGACTTACCTTCTCCTTTAATCAACTTTATTTGAAGTTTCAGAAAATACTTTGCATATTTTTACATGCACATTTTTATATCAAAAATAATAATATAAGTAAGATATATCAATATACTTTATTGTAAATCTGCGGAATCCACAACAGACACTTTCTTTCTTTTAAGGCAGTTTATTTAAACACGGGTTACTGTTTCAGCATCAAAAACACAAATCAGAAAAAAAGAATCTTGTCTACTGGATGCTACCTTCCCACATTTCATGGGTTTTCAACTGGGCCCCTTGTGGACTGCCAAGAAAACACAAATGTTTGGAGTGACACCTGTATTCCTGATACTATTTTAGGGGGAATTAATTTATTTTTTCTTTTAAGGGGTTCCTATGCTCCTTGCAGTGCCAGGCAGCACCCCCGGCCCCTCTGGCAGTTCTCACAAAGACAGGCAGCCTTCCTGCTCTGTGTCCTGCTCAGAGAAACCTTACATACATTCTCACTAGAATGAAATTCCTTTCCATAGGACAGCCTTCCTCTGGAAAGAAAACTCCAATATGTGAGCTGGACCACTGGAATGGATTGCCTAGCCTGGGTGTTCATTCCACCATAGCTTTCAGAGCAAGGCAGCAAAACTCTTTAAACAGAGAAGACATTCTTTGTGTAGCAACATCTACCTGAAGCTCACATCTCCTACTATGGAGAACTTATTAAATGAAAAACTCAGGTATTGACATATTGCTTTGGTAACTACCACGATATGTATACCACCAGAGAAGAAGGAATCCACCCTTACAGGTCATAGCAGAAAAACAAAGGAGGGCAGCTCTCTTTCCTCTTGGGGCAAACATTATTATTACTTATTATTTAATTACTTGATTTGATGATGATTGTCCAAGCCAAGATAGAGGTCAGGCAAAGGTAGGCAGGAACAGGCTGTACCAAGGCATGTAAATAAGTGGACAAGTACAAAACTCAACTGGAACAGGGCACCATTATAAAACAAGGGACAAGGCAAGAGCAAGGGAATTAGCACCAATGTAACAGCACACATGAACTAAAAGGGTCAGTTTAGGAAGCTTGTTTACTGCTGCAACAATGTGCAGCTGTGGAACACTATATTTTCTTATGTTTTCATACTAGGAGTTGGGAAACCTGAAGAGAAAATGGAGAAAGCAGCCATTACAGGGATGGGCGCATGCGCACATTTTGTTGCCGCTTCAAGGAAAGGAGAAAAACTGTTACAATCTATGAATTGTACACAACGATTTTCCTTAGGACTGCCATATAATGTGTTAAATGCAATTAAAACTTATTTAGCAGTTTAGAAAATAAAGCCTTTTTGTAAATCATTAACAAAGCAACTAAATATACTTTATATGTCCCTATATATACAGAAAATATGTATGCATATACATTTTCATTTATTTTAAAATTGAATTTCTTAAAATATTGTTTTATATTTTCTGAACTGCACCTTAGATATTTTATTATGAGCTGTGTAAAATAGCATTAAAATAGTTTGCAGTGTGGAAGAGAGAAAATGCTTAGATGGAATGATGAAACAGAACAATTACCCAGAGAGCAACTTCACAAGTTATTGCTTAGCGAAGCTTTAACACTGAGCATCCTTGCAGAGAGAAAGCTCCCCAAGGCAAACAAAAGTCAATTTTAAACCCTCAAAATAAAGAAGGCCTTTTTAATGAGTAATGCATTTATCAGAGAATTATACAAAATTGCATTCACCATGAATATCAGGTGTCAGAACCATTAAGTCATAACTGAGTACTAAACATTAGAAATTATTGGAAGTAGCTCATGGAAAAACTGGTAGCAGGTAGTTTCATGGACTTTTTTGTAATTTTAGCAATTCTTTTTTTAGGATTGCATGGTGCAATGTGTTTGTGATAAACAATGGCGGACTTGATTTGATTTCTGTCTGATGAGATTAGAGACTGATACCCAAAGGCTCCAACAGGTCTGCCCCAGCCTGATTGGAAACAATTGGCAGCAGGGGCAGATAGTCCAGTTATCCATCCTCCAATATGTCTTCCCACCCCTGCATAATAACAATAGGGACTTGCTGGGAAGCTGGGCCAACAGGGACATAAAAAGAGCCCCAAAGAGAGCTTGGGAATCAGTCTTCAGAGAGAGAGGAAAGGCCTCCTGCACTTTTGATTAACTGCTTTAGTTACTCTTCGGGCATTATTTTTCTTCAGACTGTGGATATACTTCTGTGGGACTTTGGAACTGCCTTATTTTACTACTTTAGAAGAATTTGTGTGATGTAATTGAACTTTACAAAAATAAAGTGCTAGACTACCAAATGGTTTTTCTCTGGTGTTTGGGCATACGTCTGTTAGGTATTTTACGTTTGACTAGTTTTTGTAGAACAAAGATATTGGAAAAAAGGTGCATTTAACAAGTCCAGCACATAGTGCAAAGTACAAAAAAGTGCACATTCTGCAATGTGCTTTAAAAAGTTACCACAGGTCTCTGCGTTCCCCAGCAATGTATTCATGAGGAGAATGGGGTTATGTAGGTGTTATGAGCCAGGGGAGTTGGCAGCCTTTTCTACAAGGCTTTTAAAACACTATAAAAAGGTATGGGAATATGTTTCCTTTTATGAACATAACATAAAGATCAACATTTCTACTTATAAATCTATTAGAGTTCCCAATAACACATTTGTTTGTTGTAAATTTAAACAATTATCTGGATTAGATGTGATAAAGTGGAGATTGTAGATAGAAAACAAATAGCAACACTTGGCAAGTAATTATGAATACAGTGGAAAGGAACAGATGCAAAAAATTTTGTTGAACTGAATTTTTTCGCCTACTATAGATTCATAATGATATTCAAGTGGTTAAAGATTTTTGAGATTTTTGTGAATCTGCGCTAGAATCATGTCATGCATTTTGTTTGTTTTGGTTATATTGTTTTGAGTTCTGCTGTAAACATCTTCTCCATTTGGGTGTATGGTCATATTTACAGAACAACTTAATGGTAGATTCACAAATGAAAATAATTCTGTTAATAAAATAGAAAGTATCAGTATCCTTATACTTATATTTAATCAGTATTACTTCTTCAGGCTATGTTGAAAAAACAACAACAAAAAATAATTGTATTTTATCTTTAATTTGCTTTATTTTTCACCAATAATAAAAAATCTATATATATATACTGATATCATATAATATCAGTATGTTAGTATGATGGAATTAATAAAAACATGCTGAGCGTGACTATAATAACAAAATATTTATTATTTAGTTGAAATCATGTAAAAATTGTATCTAATAAGATCTTTTCTGACTGCAGGTTTTTTTTTTGCTCAGTTCTTTCCCAATTCGTAGTACGTTGTATGTTATATAAAATGTTTCTTATCAAAATAGGTTAATTTAAATAAAAGCAGAAGTCATTTTGCATTCTGTGTTGCATCACTGGGTTGCACCTGGCATTCTATGTAATCTCTATACAGAGAAAATAAAATGCGCAACTGTTTCTCCAGGCTCACCTCATAATGTAGTTCACCTCATTAGGCACTGATGCATAATTTTCTGTACTGTCTTTATATTCCAAGACAGATGGAGAGCCAGCAGTGGTGTACAATATGTGGACTAATTGATTATAATGCCAAAATTTCTTGAGCTATCAACTGTGGATTTTTTTTTAGAATGTTATGACAATAGCAGCGTAAACTTGCAAGTATATATGTAAGACCTTATGTAAAGTCCTTTATTATATAATTATTTTATTATGAAAACATAATTAACATAGATTTAAAACTATGTATATTTAACCCTGATTCAAACTGATATAAATAACAATACATATATTACTTTTCCAATAATTTTACTATTAAATTCAATAACTGTACGTATGGTAATTATATGAAAAATGTTATCTTTTTATGCAGCATATTTAAAACAGGGTGTGGAGGCTATAATATCACTGTTGCTATTATCATCTAATTTATTATGCTGTGTAAAAGGATATTCCCCCAAAAAATGGTGTAAAAGCCTGTGTAAAATAAATGGGGAATTTTGCTATCTGAGCGCCAGATTTTACTTTTATTTTACACAGCATAATAAATAGGCCCCTTAACCCTTGACCTCTGCACAAGATGCCAAAAGCATGTGGCACAGCCATGTAGGAGACGTGGTATGATATCCCTGGGGACATGGTTATTTAAATGTAGCCATAATGGATCTCTGCATGGCAAGTACTCGTTAAGTACTAAATATTTTAGAATTTATGGTATGGCAGAAAAATCATTTAAAGGAACAGTTCAATGTAAAAATAAAACTGAGTAAATAGATAACTTGTGCAAAATAAAAATGTTTCTAATATTAGAAACATTTTAGTTAGTTAGCCAAAAATGTAATCTATAAAGGCTGGAATGGGGAGATGTCTAACATAATAGCCAGAACACTTCTTCCTCCTTTCAGCTCTCTAGCCTCTTATTTAGTCAGTGATTTGAGGGTGGGTCACCTGGGACATAACTGCTCAGTTAGTTTGCTTTTGATACTAAGCGCACAGGTCAGATTCAAAACCAAACAGTTATGTCCCATATTTCCCCCCTCTCAACTCAGTGATTGGTAACAGGTTAAAAAGGAGGAAGCAGCGTTCTGGCTATTATGTTAGACATCCACCCACTCCAGCCTTTATAGGTTACATTTTTGGCTTACCAATCTTATGATCATAATTTTGTAACTAAAAACCCTTGTTTGTTGTAAATACATGCACTAGCATAGATAATTTACTTATGAAACAGGGGACCAGGGAATGTGCATTGATCAATCCCCCTCTCTTTTTTGTATACTTGTAGTTAATTTGGCCAGATCAGTCGTACTTCCATTGTATTTGTATACTCTATTTAGCCTTGGAGTGCTCCCACAACCCCCTTCTGTGTAACTATATAACATTTTTTAATTTTTTTACAGCCAATATATTTACCCAGTTTCATTTTTACACTTCAATGCAATAAACTGTACACTAAACAGTTCCTTTAATCCAGCAATGTAGATTCCATAGTCTGTGACTCTGGCCTTTTATAAACTTTATATGACTTTTACAACAAAAAACATGCTTGCTTCACTTTTATGAATTTTTACCTTTATGGCCCAAATTCATTTTAATGAGGAAGAATTATCTCATGATTTATCATGTGAAAATGTATAGATGAGATTCAATTTGAGGAGAAAAAACTTCTAATTCAGTTAGTTTTTTTGTCTGCATCAAATTGCATATCAGACTGAATCTCATCCATACATTTTCATGTTATAAACCACGAGATAATTTTAAGAATTTAATTGGGCCCAATCTTTATTTCCATTTTAAAAGTTACAAGGGCTCATATATCAGATATTGAAGTGGGAAATCACACAAGTAAAAACGATTTAGCAATTAATTTGTTCCAGCATGGAAAATAAATTGTTAATTCTACACACACACCGGTAATGTTTTACCTAGCGTAGCTATTCTTATGAGTTAGTAAAAATTACCAAGGTGCCAACAGTTGATATATCAGCTCCGTGGCATTTAATTCAACAAAGTCATAAACAAAGCAAAATACACTGAATAGATATTTCTTTTTATTAGCATTGCAGTTATTTCTGCTTCTACATCCACATTGCATATAAGAAACATGGCTATCAGGGTTTTTGTTCAAAATACATTTTATGACTGTAGTAAAATAAATGATAGAAATTTGCAGGAAATAATATTATCATAATGGAAAGAAAACACAAGCAGTTGTTTTGAGAGAGATTTAAGAAAAACCTACACTATTCATCAGCAGTATAATGGTTTAGAAATAGAATTAGCCTGTGGGAGCTCCTGAGCAGCCTCCAAGAACCAATATGGGAACCTGAAAGCACACTTTATCACTGTTTTAGAGACCAACCCAGTGTATTTTTCTTTTCGGGAAATGTGCACATGATGTTCTTTTAATGTGGATTTTACTTTATAACATTGGATTTCCTTTAAGTAGATACCATGAGAATTAGTGGTTCCTGGGGTGCATTTGATAAATCCTGTTATTTTATATCAAGTGCTCCTTTATTCTTGGTTAAAATTACTACATTATTCCATAATTAATGATGAGTGATTCTGTCGTGAAACAACTGCAAAATTTTCGAAACGGCGAAAAATTTGTGAAACGTGTCTGTCGCACCTGGCTGCGGCCACGACTTTGTATTAACGCACAACAAATTTTTCGGCTGTGAATTTCCCCAGAAGTTTTGTGAAACAATTCGCCAATGGCAAATTGCTGAAATTTGCTGCAAATCTATGCCTGGTGAAAAAAATCGCTCATCACTATCCATAATGTTTTGCCGAATAAATTAAGAATAACTTTTCAGGCAGCATAGTGGTTTATTCATTACATGCCAAGGTGCAGACTAGATACTTATGTAAACTTTTTTTTCCTATATTTAAAACAACCCCCAGAATAATATACCTTAATCCTGGCATTCAGCCTGATCTGGTTTCTGATTTATAAATGTAAATCTCCAGCTCCTTTCCTCTTCTTCCTGGTGTGAAGCTCTGCCCCCTCTTCCTGTTCAGCTCTCCTTATCTCTCTGTCTACAGTGTAGTAGAAGAGGGGAGCCTTCTCTGCATG